>NC_061461.1:6529883-7154883 GCF_022581195.2 Helicoverpa zea | reverse complement strand
ATTTGTGTGTGCACAGTTTTTTAATCTTCACTAATATTTAAAAAAGAGGGAAAATTTGATTGTTTGTTTGACATGAAAAGGCTGCGAAACTACTGGAACGATTTAAGAATTCTTTCAATGTTGGGAAGCTATATATTATCCGGGTACGGGCAGCAGTGCCCTTTGGGACGCGGTTGAAACCGCGGGAAAACGGCTAAACCAATAAAAACAAAACAGTCAAATATCCAATTGGGACCGAACAGGGCAGATAGTCCAAAGGCGCTTTTACTGGAACGCCTTATACATGCAGAACGGTATCGTACCATAGAACTGAGGATGAAATATTCAAGAGATGCTCGTGTAATGTTCTAGTGCAGCGGCCGTGTGATGGTGTAGGGCGGAGCTGTCGCTACGTTGACGTGCGGCCAACACGAGGCGCGAGAGCAGCGGCCGATGGTCCCTTTCCGAATACCGTTCGTAAGACTCCAAGCCTTCTTGTAACTTAAGAATCAAACTGTCGTAGTTCTTCCTGACTACTTCGAGAATCTGTGAAATGATAAACAAGCTATAATTTTGATTCTGAAATCTCACTTATCTTTAAAAAGTGAGAAAGATCTTTAAAAATATAAGGTTTAGATATTTGAGATTGATTTTTAACCGACTTCCCAAAAAGCGGAGGTTCCCAATTCGACCGTATTTTTTTTAAGTTTAACAAGTTAGGTAAAAATAAAGTCTGGTATAGACAGCAAAATAACGGCCATAAGATTTATTTTATTAGATCTTACCTGATCTTCAGTAGGTGTAGAAAGATTCTGTGAAGCAAGCCATGCTTCTATTTTCGGCGAGAAGTGCTGGATTATAGCTCGCACATTCACCAGACAGTTGGCTAGTCGCAATGCCTCTGCTTTGAATTCACCGTCACTGGTTGAATAACGTAAGGCTGAAAGATACAGAAATATATATTTTTTAAAAGTTACAACTTTTACGATAGCCTACAGCAATATGTTTTTGTTATAGACCTTTAAATAAATAGGTGTAAATAATTTGGTTCAAACTCACCCATATAGAAAAGATTATCAAACACTTGATGCATTCGAATCAGTTCGTAATATAACTGGTCATACGACGCCGGAGTTGGCAGAAATGTATCGCCAAATGTTATGAACAGATTGAAAATATTCACAACCTGGAAACAACAGATATGTATATTATTAAAACACTGGTACTCAGCTGCATCCGATTAGACTGGAAGCCGACCCCAACATAGTTGGGAAAAGGCTAGGAAGATGATGAAAGAACAGATATATTAGTTTTATATGTAGGTATTTATAAAGCATGGCTTATTGGAATTTGTATTTAAAGTTCGGCCGTTCAGAGAATGCGTTCCTGACACATCGCGATTGAACTGACGACGTAACTTTGTAATGGCGTTGCAGTTACGATAAAAATTTTTTGCTGATTGTTTACCGTTTTAACAATTGATGAAATAAATTTAAAACAACATTATTATATCAATAATCAATGAATGTTATAATTTTGGTCCAAACTGAGTGTCAAATAACTTGGTAAACAATATTTTTCTAAATCTATACTGCGCAATTACAAGGTTATGTCAGCGCTTTATATTTGTAGTGCTGTGCTAAAAATAACAGGCAAGTATCGTAATCAGTTCTTTTACAGTTATACTTATATTATCAAATAAAAGATTTGTTTTTCTTTTTTAAAATTTGAAAATAATGGACTATAAGATAACTTTTATGAATTTAATACAGCTAATTTCAGCTAATTATTAAAAGCTTATATTAGTATCTTAAGGTAACAAACTGCGTAAGTTAAAACTTCAATACCAATCTGTGTTTAATAATCTTAGCAAATTCGGATTTGTCTCACATAGCTTAATCTCATAGACACCAATAAGTAAGTATATAGTATAATATGTGCGCAGTCCTGTTTACTATATTATGTCTATGGTTTTTATTTGATTATCCGGCTTATGTTTAATGGACTTGTAGCGACATGAAACGCATACAACCTTTTCGACTCGCAACCTTCAATAGTCATGAAGAAAAATACAATGAAGTTCAAATGTCAAATTCAAAATTTTAAATTTTCAAAATCAGATTTTCGTTGTCGCAGGCGTACACATATAAATAGGGCGCCGCCCGTATAAATAAATTAGTCGACATAAATTCTTCGTGCGTAACTCATCTCCTTAAGACTGTTTCTGCTTTTCAAACTGACATCGGCGCTAAATAGGACTTCGATTGTGTTTTTTATTGCGTTCTTTTTACTTTTGGTGCATAATAATGCCTAAACGTGGACAAACATTGAAAAGTGGAGCCCGTGAGTTAATCATCAAGCTGCAAGATTACTTTGAGCGGGAGCGGCAAAATTGCGGACCCCTGATACCTGTCGAACAAGTACAAGAACGCGTCTCTCAGGCGCTTGGAGTTAGCAAACGAACGATAACAAATATTAATAAAGAAAAGTTCGGCTCGACTGGCATGGAAGATAATATTTTACGTACTCCGAAGAAGAAACGTAGAACTAAACCCGTGACAGATATTGACACCTTTGACGCCGATGCAATCAGAAATCATATATATGGTTACTATTCCAGAAATGAATATCTCAACAGGAAGAAGCTTTTGGCATCCTTAAGAGAAGCTGGACTGTTTAGGGGGGGTAAAACTGCTTTAACCAAAATCTTAAAAGATATAGGTTTTTCGTATAAAAAAACAGACAAAAGAAAAATTTTATTAGAACGATACGACGTAATTTTAAAAAGGATAAGTTTTTTGAGGGAAGCAAAAAAAATTGATAACTGGGATAATGTCGTGTTCATTGACGAGACATGGCTAAACGCCAATCACACGGTTTCCCGTTCCTGGACGGATGATACACAAGCGTCAACGTCAAAAGTACCAATGGGTAAGGGGGCCCGTCTGATAATATGCCACGCAGGTTCTGCAAAATACGGCTTTGTGGAGAACGCGTTACTGGCATTTCAATCAAAAACCACAAATGACTACCACGAGGAAATGAATGCCACTACATTTAAAGAGTGGTTCCAGAACGTGCTTTTGCCCAGCCTAGCAGAGCCTTCTGTAATATTCATGGATAATGCCTCCTATCACTCGGTTCAAATACAGAAACCCCCTACCCAAGCTAATAAAAAAGAAGAAATGGTGGCTTGGTTACAAGCAAAAGGCATTGACGCAAATATGCAGATGCTAAAAGCAGAGCTAATTAAATTAGTTAAAGAAAATAAAGCGGCAAATGTGCGATACGAAATCGATGAACTGGCTCTGGAGTACGGTCATCGCGTTCTAAGAATTCCACCGTATCATTGCCAATATAACGCGATCGAGCTAATCTGGGCTCAAATAAAAGGTTACGCCGCCCGCCACAATACTTCCCCGCCATTCAGCACGAAAAAGATGATGACCCTATTAAAAGAAGCCTGCGGGGAAGTCACAAGAGATGACTGGGCAAGGGTTGTTGAGAAGACTAAAAACCTGATTTTGGAACATTTTGACCGAGATATCAGGATTGATTCTGTTATTGATAATAATATAATTATACATGTAGGGGAAGATGATGATGAAGACACCACCTCCTCAAGCGAATCGGAGTCTGATTAATATTCTGTACGCACATTCAATTCAATGTACTTACTTTATTGCATAGAAATTGTAACTTTGTAACAAAGAATAAATAAAACAATTTTATTATATGAATATTACCTTTTTTTGGTTTCCACTTAAATAACTAAAATAAAAATTTAAATGATTCCGCCAATTTAAAACGAAAATAATCTTAAAATAATTTGGCGGTTCATTTTGGAGGAACGGTAACGAACTCAGTGTTATGTTGTGCCCATCACTAGTCGTGACTAACTGACAGGTGTCAGGAACGCATTCTCTGAACGGCCGAACTATAGATTAACTATTCTTACCTGTTGGGCCATGATGAAAATGTTATGCCTCCTCAATAGAGTGCTTTCGTTGGTAACTAAGAACTTCAGTAGCGCAATAAGGGCAGCCCATAACGGTCGCCAATCGCGTGCGAGTCTCACGCGACATCGCTTCTGATAGCTTAGCAGCCTTAGTAATACTCCAACACACAGTTGATACAGCTCCCCAGGGAATTTCTTTAGTAGATGGCACATTATAAATTCGACAAGAAGATCTGTAATATTTATAAACATCGTTTTTCACCTTTGAGGCTAACAGCACAGAGCAAAAAGAATAAGAATAATGTTGGGACACCTTTTCACACACGGTTGGTTAGCCCCATGGTAAGTTATTAATTAACTTGTGTTATGGGTGCTAACACAACTGTTAACTACATATAGCTACACATATACATATTTATAAATACATATTGTAACACCCAGACCACGGCCAACAAGCATGCTCATCACACAAATGTCGACCGAACCGGGAATCGAACCCGGGACCTCAGGTTCGGCAGTCCGGCTTGGTGACCATTGCGCCACAGAGGTCGTCAAACAACAAAACAAAAAGTAATCATCGTGATTAGCACTATGGGTCTAGAGCAGCGGTTCCCGAATTCTTTTGGCTTCGGAACCCTTTTCGTTTCACCATTTTTCGGCGGAACCATAGCTTAAGTAAGAAGTAAACTAAAGACGTAAATACACTTAGGTATGGCTCGTGGCGCGTGGTAGCGTACCAAATGGTTATATGATTAGAGACATATTCATTATACTCAGGCGTAGCATGGCTATCTGCCACACGGGCCAGAAAACTATTTAGTCGCCCTTTACTTTGTGTATTATGTGAATAGTTTTCAGTTTGAGGACTGACAAAGTAAACGCAAAAAGAAATAGATTGGGTTTGTACAGGTGCGAGGTGACCGAGCGCGATGTTTTTTTTAACTAAAAGAAGAAGTTCCAAGCACCCGCTAGCATTGAAAGACATTCAGTAGTAGCCGGTATCGCGAGCGAAGCGAGCGCAAATTTTTTTTAGTTTAAGTACCCACACAAAATAAACAAAACCACTGTAAATTAATAAGGTCTCAAAAAGTACAATATCCACACAAAAAAGCAAATGCAAATGAATAAGCAGCTAGCGAAGAAAGCGCTATTGCTTTTTCTGAACCAGAGGAATAAAAAATAAACATCAAAGGAAACCTCGACGGAAGAGCGCGAAATTTTTTCGGTGTTGGATACTTGAGCAATTAAACGAACATAAAAGCATCACACGTAACATGGAGTCGCGAGCGAAGCGAGCGCAAAATTTTCGGATTCGCGAAGGTGCAAAAATTGGAAATAATGTCACACTTTGATTCATGGTAAAAATAGCCAATGGAAATACTCGTATGCCGTGTCATTTCACGTCCTGTCAAATGTATGAAAACGTATAATCCCGGCGATGAAATAAGCCCAAAAAATGCGGTGATTTTTGGCCGACTTGCTACCTACTTTTGCCGATTGCCGAAGGCCTGGAGGTATTAAGTTAATCTACAATTTGTAAAAAACGGAATTAAATTATCTGCTGCCGTGGCCTTCCTCCGCCACTCGTCGCGAAAGTACGAGACATACCGTATGGAAATCTTGAATTTTCCACGGAACCCCTGAGGGCCTGTCACGGAACCTTAGGGTTCCGCGGGACCCCATTTGGGAACCGCTGGTCTAGAGCATTGAATTGCCTAGTTTAGGAGTATTGGTAAATAGCTACTACTGTTGCTAATACTGTTACTGTGTGTTGGTAATACTGTTGGGAAAGACAGGCGGATTATTGTGTAGATAAAAAAAATACCTATTAAGGTAGATGCCAGTGGCTGCGATGGTGGTTCTTCTAACACTATTTTCCTATGGCGCATTGGAAGCCTGTATAACTGTACCTGTAAATACAATATTATATTTATTATATTTGATAACTCTAAAACGTAAAATGTAATAATATGGTGTTTATGACTTACCTTAAATGTAAGATTTTGGTCATGCATAATAGAATTAGCGAATTGCTCTTCAACTATACAGGTAAGTATAATGAAACATAGGCTGCATTTGTTTATGCTTGACTCGCTTCGCGTATCTGCCATTACAATGGAACTGAAAAATTTAAATCATTTTATTTGTTACAGTTGTTCCTTCTAAAAACTGCCGCTCCATAGGTCATTATGACTTCGTAAAGTCAAAATACAAAACACTACTTCACATAAGCAAAGCTTCCAATTACTATAATCTATGGAGGGACAAAGTAGTAGAGAAAATAAAAAATCCGAGAATAATTACCAATATTGGAAGAACGTGACTAGTAGGTTTGTGGGCTGCTCATTGTCAAGAGCTTGAATTTGTGTTAAATTCGGCGGGGTCTGAAATGAAAACTTTTATTACATGACAATGTACATGTATACAAGGAATGTTTACACTCAGATAAAAAAATTCTTACAGCAATTTATAATCATCGGCAAGGATATTGCTTCACCTGCGAAGAAGTGATTTATTGGTTTATTGCCATAAGTGTACAGTGCGCAAAGCGATCCCCACTCTTCCGCCGAGAGCTCATTATCCGTGCCGATAACTATAGCTATCTTTATAGTTTCTTTAGTATAGGATTAGTAGTTTTCGATTTAAAGATGTTTTATAATATTACTGTGTACCTGATGCGGCGGTAAGGTCGCAGGCGGCGAGGGGGGCGCCGAGGAAGCAGCTGCCGACGACGAATGCGCGAGAGTTGTCATAAAGTTGCGATTTAAGTGAGCTGCCTCGTATAATGCTAGTAACATTCCTTCTTCACCACCACTGGAGAAAATATACATTGACAACTTTTAGAGTTGTGAAATGTGTGATGAGAAATCTGATACTTTCCATGGTCATCAATATCATTCAAGAGTTATTTGTTTGTAGTATATCAGTCGTTTTTAGTACAACAACAGTGTCATGTTTTGTTTGTAATAATAGCTGGTTACAAAGTATTTGTTGTATGAAGCCAAAGAAATGCACTGCAGTTGCAACTTCTATTTATACAGATGTTGCAGTATGCTACTTATTGAATACAAAGTTGTTTTTATTTTCAATTATGATTGTAATTTCATGAGATATGGTGGATGGTTCTAATATTTTTTGCTTACTTAATTAACAACTTAATTTTTCTTCTTATGTCAAGTCAAATTTTTTCTTATTGTTAATCGTAGTATTTAATAACATGTATTTATCTAAAAAATGTTTTAAATTATGAAGAACTAGCTTCTGCCAGCGGTTTCACCCGCATCCCGTGGGAACTACTTCCCGTACTGGGATAAAAAGTATAGCCTATAGCCTTCCTCGATAAATGGGCTATCTAACACTGAAAGAAATTTTCAAATCGGACCAGTAGTTCCTGAGATTAGCGCGTTCAAACAAACAAACAAACTCTTCAGCTTTATAATATTAGTATAGATTGGCATACTACAAGATTAAAGGAGATGGCCAAATTTTCATAGTAAAAAAACCCAGAATCGACAGCAACGAAATGGGTACCAATGGGTTCATTATTATAGACCTTTGATCGTGCCAAAAAATCCAGCCTGAAATCCATGGGGTATAGGAGCTATATCATATTTTCACAAAATAGGTTATGTTGAATTTAGGTTGATTTTTAAGATTATTTACATCAAGGCACATAAAAACAAGGTATACTAACATTATACAAGCCAATAGTAATATTCCCATAGTTACAGAGTTTGCCTGGAGATTAAAAGATCTTGATTTTGACCCCTTTCCATTGCACTATTGACATGAACCACTCCAGAAACGATTAAACACCGACCTTATCTACTTGGAGAGGTTTCCCAGCAATGTGCAACCTTCATAAACTGGCAAAGGTAAATAATAAAAAAAAAAAACTATTATTAGGTGCATCGGCCCAGAAGTCAGTGATTTTATAAAAAGTTTTTTTATTATTATTATTGGCTCTTTAGTAACAAGTATAGTCGTCACTATCCGCATTAGTGGAAAGTTCTCGTCAATACGAATAATATAAGCCCAAACACGAGGTAGTTTACATATTCAGTCATCGAGTTCCCTCGATCTTCTCTGCTCTTCATCATCAAGTCAACTTTAAACCTCCACTCTTGTATAGGTTCGGCCATTCAGAGAATGCGTTCCTGACACGTCGCGATTGAACTGACGACGTAACTTTGCAATGGCGTTGCAGTTACGATAAAAATATTTTTGCTGGTTGTTTACCGTTTTAACAATTGAGGAGCATTAAAACATTATTATATCAATAATCAATGAATGTTATAATTTTGTGCCAAACTGAGTGTCAAATAACTTGGTAAACAATATTTTTCTAAATCTATACTGCGCTATTACAAGGTTATGTCAGCGGTTTATATTTTGTAGTGCTGTGCTAAAAATAACAGGCAAGTATCGTAATCTGTTCTTATACAGTTATAATATAAAATAATACGTTTTGATTTTCTTTTTAAGAATTGGAAAATAATGGACTATAAGACTTAATTATAACGTTTATGAAATATAAAAATAAAACTATGACCAAACCGCATTTTTATACTTAGATTAAAAATGGTAACCCCAAATGGCGTTATGGGCCGCCATTTTGTGACGCTAAAACAGTCGTCCGTTGTCGTTTCGTGCGCATAGACCACGTTTTTCAAGTGTTTTCGATCTGTTTTTATTTGATTACCCGGCTTTTGTTAGACCGAGATATCAGGATTGATTCTGTTATTGATAATAATATAATTATACATGTAGGCGAAGATGATGATGAAGACACCACCTCCTCAAGCAAATCGGAGTCTGATTAATATTCTGTTCGCACATTCAATTCAATGTACTTGTAACAAAGAATAAATAAAACAATTTTATTATATGAATATTACCTTTTTTTGGTTTCCACTTAAATAACTAAAATATAAAACAAATGATTCCGCCAATTTAAAACGAAAATAATCTTAAAATAATGCGGCGGTTCATTTTGAAGGAACGGTAACGAACTCAGTGTTATGTTGTGCCCATCACTAGTCGTGACTAACTGATAGGTGTCAGGAACGCATTCTCTGAACGGCCGAAGTATAATAGACATACAGCTGAGTGTCAAGTTTTTACCCTATGCACGCCTATAACTTTCGTAAGTTGCCCTCGATTTCTCAGGGTTTCCATCATCAGATCCTGATCTGATGACTATGGGAACATCTGGGAAGTATACCCTATCAAACCAAAAAATATTTTTGCAAATCCAAACGTCTAAAGAACAGCAAACAGTAAAGGAAAATTTTTAATAACCTAAATTCTTGATCGAAAAACCGTTATAAAAAGAGAACCCATGGTTTTCGGATGATATGAAATACTTTTTTAAATCCACACATTATACTGAATCCAATGATACATGTGAAGTTTCTGTCGACTCTGGGTTTTTTTTTGGCCATCTCCTTTATTTTGAGATTAATATTTTTTCTGTTGTTACCTGTTTCTCTGCCCTCTTACTACAGGTTGAGTCTCATCACTGGTAAGGAATATCCCGCCGACCATGCTGGTGAGAGAGGACAGCCAACCCCCGCCCCCACCTCCTCCCTGCATGCCGCCGAAAGTGGACATCACGTAGTCATTCAATGCTGCGGTTATGACTTGCCCATATCTGAGTCAAAATTTTAATATGTTAGTAGAATGATGTAGGTAGAACTCAATTCCTTGTTGAAAATAAGTAGCACTAGTGCAACTTTAGTGCAAGTTTTGCAAAATAATGATACCATTATAAAGATTTACATTAAAAAGATATAAAAGAATTACAATATAATGATATAAGTTTCAATTTAAATTAGTATGTTTTTTTAAGGGAAGAAATTTTGGTACCTATCATTAAGATTTATGTTTGAAAAAATTCTTAATATGACAAAAATACAAGTTAACTTAGCCATTTAATGCTAATTCGTCATCTATAGTTCGGCCATTCAGAGAATGCGTTCCTGACACGTCGCGATTGAACTGACGACGTAACTTTGCAATGGCGTTGCAGTTACGATAAAAATATTTTTGCTGGTTGTTTACCGTTTTAACAATTGAGGAGCATTAAAACAACATTATTATATCAATAATCAATGAATGTTATTACGTCGTCAGTTCAATCGCGACGTGTCAGGAACGCATTCTCTGAATGGCCGAACTATAGTAGTGTGACAGAAATACAAGTTAACTTACCCATTTAATGCTAATTCGTCATCTAGTATTGATAACTTCACTACATAAGGATTAGCTGATTCTTGTTTTTTATAATTTACCAAAAACATCAACAACATGACCACATCATATCCTAAAAAAATAAATTGTCATTACCATTGTACTTAAATTAAATAAAATCTTTAGTTCTTTTCCTGACAGAATAAAAATAATAATTCATTAATAGTTTGTCTATTACCATGATGTTGTCTTTCAGTAGATGTGCAAAGGAGTTGTATTAAAGGCTCAAACAATGAGTTTTGCATAAAATACTCCACTAATGGATTATCATCAATATTGTCTATTCCTGTTGCTATTACCAGTAGAAGCTTTAAAACCATTGACTTCAGACTGTCTGGAACATCTCCTGCAAAATTTAAAGTGATAATGGCATGTTAGGAAATTGTTTATTCTTAAAAAATATGAGTGGTAAGAATTATCAATATGTTTAAAAATTGTTATACTTTTGTTATCTTGATGCAAATAACTGATAGATATAAAAACTACACTAAACCTGATAATATGGTGCTGCAATGTTCAAAAAACTTTTGCATTTTCATGTCAGGATTATCTGATCCAATCAAAATTATTTTGATGTTGATGTTTGGGTCTTGTGTTGCTCTTTGATACATGGTTATCAAAAGAGCACTCAATGTTTGAAGAGCATATACCAATCTGAAATAATAATTATTTTAATTCACATGTATATGATGTTTATTAAATGTTATTTAATAGCCCTTTATTACCTTATGTGATGCTCCTGCCCTAACATTTCAATACATTGGGATACAAGCAAGTTCATACTGTCTTTCATATTCATGAGCTGCTCCACAGACAGTTTGTGAATTTCAGCTTCCAATTGAGGAATTTTAGGCTTCAACAGAAAAAATTCGTCCCAGAATGTTGCATTATCAGTAGTTAAATCTTCCCCTCTGAAGAAAGACTCATAAATTTGCACCACTTTTTCCTTCAGGTGTCTTTTAGACCCTGATCCACTTCTTTTGCGAGTAGCCATTGTATCTTTTGTGAGATGTAATAATATAAAATGGTTATTACACTTCACTCTATATCACTTCAAAAGTATGCCAACGAAGCCTTATCGGGCTAGGTCTGTTATAGTGTATTGACCATAATACGATAAGTAATTAATGATCAACAATAAAAGTTTTATTGAAATAAATTAAGTAATCATATACGAGGCCCGCCGATAAAATAAACCACGCAATATAAGTAATAATTAATACAACTACGAAAAAGTTAACAAATTGGAAATTGTAAACTTTCGTCACTTGACACTTGTTGTAAGTGAAATGACAGAAAAACTGTCAAAATCGTTGACATTAGTTGTAAACGGTGCTGCCAGTTACACAAAATCGGCCACAGCACCATCTTAAATCAATATATATATATATTTTTAATTTTATTTTAATTAAAAGCACTTCTTGCTTCTCATCCCACTTGTCATTGCCAGAATCGTCGAAATTGACATCATAGATGTAATATAATAAACAAGATTGCGCACGCTCAAAATATATATTTACGAAAATGAACTCTATTCCAACGCAATAAGGTACTAAATTTGTTGCACAATACACAGAGGCAAATCCGAGCCGAGAGGGATAGTTAGAACGGAGGCCGTTTGTCTCTTTCTAACACCTTGCCAGCATAAAAAAATGTTGTGATCAACAGTTTTGTCTTCCCAAAAAAACAATTGAATCACATATATTTTTATCTTATTTTAACAATTGTAAGTCAACAAATTAATAAAAATCGCATTAATTTATTCGTATTTATTCTTAAAACATAAGCAACATAAATTTTTATTTTGCTTTTTTTTATTTTCTAGCGGTAACCCTGAACATTCTTGGCGCGTAATCAGCATTTAAAATTTTGTTTATATTTTTTGTATTAAATCAATTTAAACTATTTAAATGGTGAAAAAGTGTTGCGTTTATACTTGTAAAAGTGAATCCTATGGTGGTTGCAATATATCGTTCCACAGGTTAACTAATAATAACATTTTCGTAAACCAAACAACTAAAGTTCGGCCATTCAGAGAATGCGTTCCTGACACGTCGCGATTGAACTGACGACGTAACTTTGCAATGGCGTTGCAGTTACGATAAAAATATTTTTGCTGGTTGTTTACCGTTTTAACAATTGAGGAGCATTAAAACAACATTATTATATCAATAATCAATGAATGTTATTACGTCGTCAGTTCAATCGCGACGTGTCAGGAACGCATTCTCTGAATGGCCGAACTAGGGTATAGGGTGCCCATGAATTCTTGTAACGAGTCAAAATATGGGTGATGGATTTTAAAACTGTTGTACTATTGTTATAGCTTCCCAAAAAATGAAGAAAGGCGACATAAATGGCTCAGCAGTCTATATATGAAGTAGAAATACAAAAAAAAACAGTCTTCACTTCGAATCTTCCTGCTTTTATACTGCTAATTTCCGCTAATTATTAAAAGCCTTTTTTAGTATCTTAAGGTCACAAACTGCGTAAGTTAAAACTTCAATACCAATCTGTGTTTAATAATCTTAGCAAATTCGGATTTGTCTCACATAGCTTAATCTCATAGTCACCCTATTAGAAAGGGACAGACAGCCTCCGTACTAACTGTTTCACTCGGCTCGTTTTTTGGGTTTATATGCGCAGTCCTGTTTACTAATATTATGTCTATGATTGACATCGACACGGATTGCCATATACAAAAATAGAATAGAATAGAATAGGAATTTCCTCGCATTTTAATTTTTACCAGCTTTCACCCGCTTATTACGGTGCACCGTATTAAAACCAGACCCGCAGTTCCTAAATTTTTTTATTTAAAATACAATAAGTTGCGAACTTACGAGCCAACATTTTCTTTCTACCAATATTCATGTAGTCATAGACTAATAGTTTATTTTGGTTCACGTATGGCCATCGTATGGCAGGCACTACTCTACTCTTTCTTCTCTTTTATTGTTTATGGTATTTTGTAGTGGTGGACAGCTTGCTTGTGTAGTGTTTCTGTTTTGTGTATTTTGTAATCGCAATCCATCTATTTTGCTGCAATATACATTCAACACAATATAAAAAATGAAATCTAAAAAGCGCCATCATACTTCCTCGGAAGATTCTGAAGAATCCGAGCCAAGTGGGAACAGCAGTTCTTCTGCCAGTGATAGTGAGGAATCTTCATTATCGGAACATCGCTACAACAAAAAGAAAAGGAAACGTGCTGATTCTTCAGATTCAGAAAGCGATTCTGATGAGCAGAAACGTTCGAAGAAACGCAAACATAAGAAAAAGAAGAAGAAGCACAGCAAAAAGAAGAGGCGTTCTGATTCCGCGGTAGACAGTGGCTCAGGTGCTGAAGATGTGTCTTCAGTCAGCGAGGGGGAAATATCATCGAAGAAAAAGCGTAAACATAAGCATAAGCACAAGCGCCAACGGAGCACTTCAGTTAGTGAGAAAGGTAAGATAATTAAAGATGATATCGCTCACCTAGCAGTATAATGGCACATTTACAAAAAAAGCGAAATTGGGTTTTTACGGCCTAAGTGTTTAAAAGTGTATAATTTATAAAGTGGTAAAACGGCACGGCGTTAGTTGTTAAAACAATAAAATCTAAGATAAAATATAAAATGAAGTCATAACCTCGTTTCAAACGTTTGATAAATCTTTGACCCTCATTTCTGTAAAATAAGAAAAAAGTAGATGTGTCATTATACTGCTAGGTGAGCGATATGTTTAGTGTGTTATTTTTTCCTATTAGGTTACTTTTAACAATTATACTCGCATGTTAAAACATGTTTTTTTGCCAACATAGATGAGGAGCACATTCAGCGTCGCCTGCACAGTGTTGTAAAAGAGCGCCGTGGATCTTCAGAAGAACCAAATCAACCTATAAGAACATATTACAATCAGTAAGAATTTTTCTACTTCATATTATGATCATGATTGTAAACGATTCCGCTCAAAATGTTGACTGAATGATTTGCATTTCTAGAAAGGAATATCAAAGATCAGTTTCTCCTGAAGAATATGAAAGGCAACGAGAAGTCCAGCGCTTTTATCGAGGGTCCAGCAAGGAAAGGAGGCAGCAGTATCATGAGCAATATCAACAATATGACAGAGAACATAATGAAAGGTAAATAAGCTACTTCGCAGGCCACAAAATGATGTGTAATATTTTGTTACACTACATCATTGAATCATTGCAGATATACACAATATCGGCAAGAGAAATTTGATAGAAATAGAGAGAAATTTGGCCAAAATTCTCAATATATTGATCCTAATGAAGAACTTAATAGACGGCAGAGGGATTATGAGTATAAAAGGTACAATTCATACAAGTAATCATAAATGTTGCTTGTAGGATATTTGTGCTGGTCTCTATTATGAAAATTTTAAATTGTAATTCTAATAATTATAGCTTGTATTTCTAGGCATCAGAGGTATGATGAGCACCGATCTCCAAGGGAAGATTTCTCTAGGAGGCCCAGGGAGCCAGAAGAGCGATATCATCAAAGAGATGATGCTAGAGGTAAGCTAGTTTTTATTGTAACGAAGTTTGAATAAAAACAATGGCATTATTTGTGACGTGTCTTATTTTTGTTATAGGTCCCAACCGTTACAATCAGTATGAGGAGCGTGGAGGACCCAAGAGGCGAGAGTACGAAGAGAGGAGAGACTACCGTGATAGGTATTTATAATATTTTACGGTTTTAAGAAATCATAGTGTCTTTTATTAACTTGTGAGAAGAACCAACTATATAAGCTGCTTTATTATTACCTGCCAGGACTTGAATGGGGGGTAGTATTACGTTTATTGATTACAATAGTGAAGAAATTTCGTTCCCCGGAACCGTCAATTCAATTTGAGACAGTAAACAAGTTAAATTAACATTGGCTGTACTCTGCATAACGTGGTTCACAAATTACGCGCGTATTGTCGCTTCGTCAATGGAAACAACTGCTATCTCTTTCTATCTGTTCTGCAAGAGTGGCAACGCGCAACTCTGCTGGATGGTTTTAAACTAATCAATTAAGTCAAATTTATTCGTATTTTTTTTTTATAAAAAAAATATGACAAATAATCAATAAATTATATTTACTATTGTAATCTATAAACGCAATACTACCCTCCATTCAAGTCCTGGCAGGTAATAATAAAGCACCTTATATAGAGATGATCTCATTTTAATGTTTTGTCTTTTGATTCTTTTGTATTAAATAACTTTTCCAAGTAATTAAAATATTAATGAAAAAGTTAAGATTATCTTGTGAGAGCTTTCTGATATGATTCTGTAATGTGATCCATTTTAAATTTAAATATGTATTCTGTCACTAGACGTGGTCCACCAGACACCGATCGCTTCCGTGACAGAGAGTACCCCGACAGAAAGGAGAGGTACCATGAAGAAGGCTTCTCTTCCGAAAGGTATGTGCAAATAGATTTCTTACAATTAATTAGATGTAAGTAGTTAGTCAGTATTAAAACAATTTATGTAACTGGTACTTGATGTTGAGAAAGGATTTTTAATTAAATCTATTTAAAACAAGTTTCTACGCTTTAAATACAGAGTGTTTTTGCATGCATGTGCTGGCCACAACTGGCCAGTAACAGTGTACCTGCAACGTTAAATAACTATATTTATTTTTACAGTGACTACTCTACAGAAAAATATAATGATCAGAGCATGTCGGTGTTGCAAAGATATTTTACTATTTGCACCTTAAATGATAATTGCTCTAGGCATGTGTGAAACAATCAATTGTTAATAGATTTATTGGAATGCTTATTAGCAGAAGGAATTCTTACTTCTATTGTGGATAGAGCTGGCACTAAGTGTGCTTAGAGGGGCAGAATTATGCATATATTTAATCAAGTTCTAGAAACACTTTCAAATAGATTTTATGTATAACAGAGTCCAAGATAGATGAAGACAAATACAGGACAGAAATTGGATAAAATACAATGATCTTTATGAATGTTCATTACAACAGGAATGGATAAGATAAAACTTTTAAAGAGAAAGAAGTTTTAAACAATTTATAATTAGGAGGGAAGATGAAGGAATGGAGGAAGGGAATGAGGAAGGAATCATATATTTCATAGAAATGTATAATTGGAAGAATGCCTTTGAAGATATCATAATGAGACTGGAGTCACCATGTATTTTGTTGCTTTCATTTCTTTACGTTTATTCAAAATACTATCTACTCATAAAAACTGGATAGTTTTATTAGGACCAAAATGATTTGGAATTGGACGGAATACGCAGCTGAACTCAGTTGCTGTAAGTATAGAATAGTTTGAAAACCACTGTCATTTGAATACACAAATAATTAGAATGGGATAATATAACAAACCAGATAATTTCTCTCTAAAACACTTCTGTTTTGAAATAAATAATTACTGAAATGCCTACAGAGTTCAACATCATACCATTATCATCATTTATACCAAACATGTTTGCTACATACAAAAACATTTTTTATCAAGGAACCTTGAAAACAAAACTGGAATCGGATGATTCATATGGATTTAGGCTTGTATGCATGAACTTGCATGAAATGTTTAGAAATTTACACATACTGATAAAGATACCAGCAAGTTACTGCAAATGAAAAAGTAAATAATAAGACAGACATATGGCCTGATACAAACTATGATTGTAAACTATGTTGTTGGACACATGAAGACAATTAACAAGACGAAATTTCGAATATGGATCAAAAGAGAGCGCTTCTTAAACCATTAATACAAGATCGTGGCTTCGCGCATTGATTTGACTTTTGACGAGACAAAAGAGATATAAAGTCACTGGCGTTTGGCTTTGTTAGAAGCTAAAGATTTGATTTAATAATTATGTAATAATTAGTCAGGACATGAGAATTTAGCGAAACGCTGTAGTAGGTATGCTCGTGATATCAACATTATGTTTCAAAAGTAATGGTAAGTGTATGATTTAAAGGAGTGTCAAAATAATTGGTTCTTCGTGTTGAAGATAAATTAATGAATATAACGTTAGGCTCAGACATTGAGGGCGATTGCCTTTCGTATAATTTTCTTTTATTTGTAAGTCGATAGTATCAAAAATTATCTCTTATCACAAAGTATTTGAATGTGCTATTGGCTAAATAAAAGGATTTTTAAAAGGGCTTTAGGTTACTTCATTGATGTAATAAAATTACAATATATTTGTTACTTTTCTTGTTGTATTTTTGTTTAAGCTTGAAAATAAAATAAGTTTGGTGAAGCACCCAGTTTGCAATCCTTGGCCATTGTGAATTGCCTGTGAGGAGTTGTTTGTATATGGTTGAACAGTCATCATGTTTATCGGTTACAGGCCGCGTGAAGTTCGGCGAGAGAAGCCCATGAACTCAGCTGGTAGGCCGGAGAAGCCGCCTGCGCCACAACACAGGTATAGTGTCATTACTACAGAAGGCGAAATCAATGTCAGAACTCTTTCCCTTGGAAGCATTTCTTATGTTTATTAATTTTTAAATTAATGGGGGTTGATTTTGCTGTTGCTTTGACTAGCTAGTCAGTAGGAGGAGCTCGTGGCTATACTATTCTATAACTCCATTAATTCTATAAATTGTTGTTATAGAGAACGGTCAAGATCCAGAAGTCCAGAAGACCGCTACAAGGAGCGGAGTCGCCGCCCCGAGAGACCAGAAGGCAGGGAGGAGCGTTACCGCGACGGACGCGGCGACGAGAGGAGGGAACGACCGCCCAGAACTGAAGACGAAAGACCGCCCAGGAATGCGGAACGCGAACGGAAACCTGTTGTCAAGACTGAATCTAGGTCGCGAGATCGGAAGACTAGGTTAGGAAAACTTCTATACAGATATTTTTTGTATAGGACGCAATCTTTTATATAAATATACATATTTTTTTTCACGTTTATCGATTGTTTAGTAAATGTGCGTATACGCATCTTTTAAAGGCACCTTTAGCCGTGAGTGTTAGAGTAGAAAATAACTACACACGTCATGTATGATTTAATATTATTTTAATCAAACGATTTTTGTCCAGGTTTGCAGATGCAGATGAGAATAAAGAATACGATTGGGGTAAAGCAGACGTTAAGAAAGAAGATGGGAAGACTCCAGCAGATAAAGAGAAACCCAACTTTGGTCTGTCGGGTAAACTGACGGCTGATGCTAACACAGTCAACGGGGTCGTCATTAAGTATACCGAGCCCGAAGACGCTAAACAACCTAAAAGAAGATGGAGGTAAATATAATTCTAGTCAATGTTATTATCTATACTAATATTATAAAGCTGAAGAGTTTGTTTGTTTGAACGCGCTAATCTCAAGAACTACTGGTCCGATTTGAAAATTTCTTTCAGTGTTAGATAGCCCGTTTATCGAGGAAGGCTATAGGCTACTTTTTATCCCGGTACGGGAAGTAGTTCCCACGGGATGCGGGTGAAACCGTTGGCAGAAGCTAGTACCAAATACATATAAAACCTTTTTGGCAGCTATTGGTTTGTTACATTATCCCCTGTTGACATAGGCTATATTTTGGTCTGGTACGGAGAAGTAGTTTGCATGGGACGCTGGGACGTAACCGCGGGAAACAGCTATAGCGTTATATCAATCCAATTTATATTATGTACTTGTTAAATATATCCATACCTTTCAAATATTGTACCTAACAGTTACTTCACATATGTATAATTCTTTTTCAGATTCTATCCTTTCAAAGGCGACAAAGCGTTGCCGATCCTATACATTCACCGTCAATCGGCTTTCCTGATCGGACGTGACAAGAAGGTTGTGGACATAGCGCTGGAACACCCGTCTATAAGCAAACAGCACGCGGCCTTGCAGTACAGAGCTACGCCTTTCAATAGACCTGATGGCTCCCAGGGAAGAAGGGTCAGACCGTATGTTATAGATCTAGGTACGTATTGCACACTATACAAAAACGTCAATAATTTCCATCACGAATTTTGGACATCGTGGCAACCCTAGGACTGTCAATTTGAAGTACCTTGTAGAATCAAGCTATTTTGGACTATAATGGACTCTCGTATCTTAGATATTAATTAAATATTATAAAAATGAATCTTTTTTTCGTCAAAATTAGAATTTCAAATGACAGTAGTTATATTTTATCTGAGAATGGGCAGTATAAAGTTCCACTCGAGACGTTAGTAAATAATGTTACTGAATACAAAAAATGTACGAATTCTTCAACAGAATCAGCAAATGGTACGTTCGTGAACAACAAGAAGATCGAGCCTCGTCGCTACGTCGAGTTGCTGGAGCGTGACGTGGTCAAGTTCGGTTTCTCCCAACGCGAGTACGTACTCCTACACGAGAACAGTAAGGACGACGCGCAAGACGACGACAACCAGGAGCCGCCCGCACTCGGCGCCAACGTCACCACCACCGAACAGTTGAAACACGAGAAACGCGTCAAACAAGAAATCGCTGAAGACGGGGAATAATTCCCACGTCAAATTACCCCAAAACAACTTTTAGTTAAGAAAGGTATATTTTATTTTTATTCTTAGTTTTCGATTGCGGAATAGCCGCGCGAAATGTTTTTTTTTTCTTTCCGGGTATTCTGAAGTGCTATCGCATCTTCAGACTATTTACTACCTCGATTCGTTTTCCACAAAGCAATAAGCTTTGGAAATCATGTCATAAGACGTGCGAATAGACTAAACTGTAATAAACCTTATTGAGGTTGTTGGTTCCGTGTTCATAGAATATTTTCATATTATGTAATTAGATAAACTTCCTTATGTCTAACAAGACATCTATTGCGTGTTTAAATGTTGCGTGGTATAGACTCGGCTTATGTACGATAGCGAAATTGCAAATAAAAAGTGGGATGATATGTTCTGAAATCCTAATATTGTGTCTTTCTTATGTAAAATCAGTTACTTAGATGTAATTGTAACTGTACTTTGATGTTACTGCAGAAATTCGCCCGATCTGAATCCATCATTTAAAAATGAGACGGTAATAAAGTTTTAGAACGTAATAAAATCTTGTACGATACTTAAGAGCGTAAAATATTTGGTAACTATTTTTACCAAACCAATGAATGTACTATACTTAAAGCTTAGTGACGCAATATGATACGACGTTTTTTTACAATAAGTACATCTTACTATAGAGGCGTATGTATAGGAGCAATATACATTTATAGGTGGTAAATTAGAAAATTTTACCAATAACAGTTTACTTACTTTTAGGTGTAAAAATGACTTGACATATAAATTAATCGTAACTCTATCAAATAAAACAAAAAAAATGTTCAATCACTGTTTTTATTTTACTCCTTTTATTTCTTTACATATACATAGCATGATAGTTTTATATACGCAGTTTCACCTGGGGGAAATACGCCCTGTACTCGGATAAAATATACTTACCTTATTTTACAGAGGGATAGTGTAGCTTCGGTAGTTTCGGAGCCTTTACACAAACAAACAAAAAATGTTTACCTCTTTATTCTGTTAGTAGGACTATGGATGAACGCTCCTGCATGCTTGTTCTCTATTTTAACGGTATTAGACTGCTATATTAACAATAGCAGTGTTCACATGTGAAAGATGATAAATTTAAACTAATATGTATTCAACACCACTATGAGATACAGTCGATTGCGAATTTGTGTAGGTATTTGACTTTTTGGACTTGCTGTGCAAACATTACAAAGAAAGGAAAAGAAAATGCGTGAAATTCGAGCAATATATTTATTTAATTGGCTAATTAAATGCATTATTATGTTGTCTCGTGATGTCTAGCAAGACGGCTTACACTAATATGTACAACAATTTTACTCAACTCTATTTACAGACTGTAAACTAGTGAAAATAAATAATATTAAATATTCACTTAATTCTAGAACAGTATCCTCATTCGGTGGAAAAATTTACACATTGCATAATTATTTTTATCATAATTTTAATATCACAGTTCAAAATGGAGTCTTGAATACGTGTTTCTCGAAATCTAAGTCAACACGGGGTGTTTCTCGTGACGAGCAAGCTCTCGGTTCTCGACCGCTAATTTCTTCACACAACGAAGATCGCTTCACCAAGCCGTTCCGCAGAGGGATTATTGTGGCGTTGGGAGGTCGTCTGTGAGTTCGTAAGGAATGTGTCCTGTACAGCGGAGCCTTAATCAGTCTATTGGGTGCGACACCGACTATGCTGTGTCTTGAGAATGGTGGCATGTACGTGATCGGTGCCCGGGGAATCTCGTAGCCGTCACAGATAGTGCCGGGCGCCGAATCGCTGTCGTACATTAACTCCAAGTACTTCGGAGTTCGTTCGGGAAGAAGTCGCGACGGCTCCATGTGGTGCTCTGGGAAATCTTCATCTGTATAATAAATATTGTTCAGTTAGTCATAGAACTACGGTAAGTTAAGCCTAATACCTACTAAATATTGTTAAATGATTGTTATCACGAACCTAAGCAGGCGTTGTCATTCTCGTCCAGTAAGTAGGTGCGGTTGTCAACGGCGTCTGAGCATGCATGCAGCCCATGCACAATACATCGGTTAGTTTGTATCACATGAAATGAAGAAATATTATACATTTAATTAAAATCTTATTGTATTAAAATTGAATACGTTTCTGCGATCATGCAATTCGGAAAGCTTATATTATTGGTATTGCTCTTTGCTTCGCTAAATGACTTTTTCCTTTGTGATGAAATAGTAACATAGTAGACGTAGTATTTTAGAGAAGCTACACGTAAAAGAGAGTCAGATCAAATTAATTACTATCTGTTCATAATCCCTATACTACATATTTGTAACTCCTTCGCAGTGCCTGTGTTATAGAAAATATTCAAAAGTTATTGAACAAAGCCGTGCAGTAGTTGAAACTGCAGGATTTCTTTGAAGTCAACATGCAGTCAAATTAATTATCGCCAGTTTGTGCACTCGACGTGGCACTGATTTAATCGCAATTCAAGCATGCGGTTTGAAAGTGGGTGAGTATAGTAGTTTCGAGTGTGCGATTTGGATTTGGTAATTTTTCTTATTGGACAGCAATGGCTAAAGGTGAATGAAAACATCGATGCGAAAACCTGAATTCAAAGTCTGAGATTGCTTGTTTGTGCTGACATTGATATTGTCGGTGAAAATGGGCCAAAGTATCCTTCATGAAAATGGACTAAAATATCCTTCTCTTTATGGGAGGTCTGTGCCCAGCAGTGGGACGATAAAAAGACATGATGATGATCATATTATTACCGTCTCCAAGCAGCGTGAGGTAATGCGGCGCGGGCGTGGGCGTGGCGGTGAGCGTGATGTTGGCGGACGTCTTGTCCCTGAGAGCCGTCACCACCTCCAGGCACTGCCGGAATGAAGGCCGTGCCTCTGCTGAGTAACTCCAGCACTTCTGCAGTAAGTCGTAGCTAGAAAAAACATATTATATCTATTGGATACTGTTTCTCGCGGATTCGCTGGCGTCTTTAGGGAATAATTCCCAAACCTGGTCAAAAAGTAGCCAAAGCGAATGATAACATAAGTTAGTGAAAGTTTCGTCAAAATTAGTTCAGCCATTTTAGAAGTAAAAGAAAAATGTAAATTGTTTTTTTTTTCAAATGTATGTATCTTTTATAGTTACCTATGTACATATTTAGCGCAAAGCAAAATTTGAAGATACACGCACTTTCATCCATCTCTGAAGAAAACTACTTCTGATATAATGTTCCTTTTCGATATTTGAGCGAAAATTACCTTGACAGATGTAGATGATAAAATATAGCGTTACTTACAATGCTGAAGGACAGTTAGGTGGTCTATCTAGCGTGCCCCCGGTGCGAACGTAAGACAACACTTGTCGGTTGGTACGCGCGGGGTATGGTTGTTGCCCTAAAGACAGAACCTGAAAAACACATTTTGTATAAGTACATTACATACATTGCATTACATAATTTGTGACATTCATGAATTACCGCAGAAAATATAATAATGAATATTGTACTTGTACTTAGGAAGGACTTACCTCCCAACAAAGAACTCCCCAAGCCCACACGTCGGACTGACACGAGAATACTCCGTCTACCAAGCATTCCACGGCCATCCATCGTACCGGAAGCAAACCTGAACAAAATGGACATGAATAATCATCTGGGGTGAGTATTTTTAAGACTGTTAAAATCGGTCGAAATCTCTGAAATAGGTCCACTAGAAAATTACTGAAGGCAATTTAATGAAACTAGTAAAACATTTTGAACATATCAGAATGACATGTATATTTCTATTTATCTCGATGTGCGAAGGAGTGCTTTTGCGAGGCGGATAAATTGCGGGGAACATAATTTCAAATATAAACATGACATTATTTACCTTCTCCTTCCTTCCTATAGTAATCATTTTTGTAGATATCTCGAGCGAGTCCAAAGTCTCCTATCTTCACAACTCTGCCGTTACCCCGGTGTGCCACTAAACAGTTGCGGCAGGCCAAGTCGCGGTGAACAAAGTGCATCTCTTCTAAGTAACGGCATCCTTTCGTCACGTCCACGCACATGTTTAGGAGATCCAATAGAGTCAGGGATTCTGATGTGTACTGTGGACAAGGTTCACAAATTCATTAACATTCGTTGCTAATTTCAGGATACTAACTATTCTGAAACTGATAGCATAAAATGGGATATTCAGACTAGAAATCTAACATGCAATAAGTTTACCATATGATATTGTGTTACATACCAGTGAAACGCGTTTGCCTCTCAAGTAGCTAAGCAAATCGCCACCTTCCATGAGCTCCATGATTATATAATTAGGATCATTGTCGAGACAAACTCCGAGTAGACGTAGAATATGTTCGTGTTTGAAGTTCGACATCAAGGCGGCCTCTTTTAGGAATTCTGTTTTCTCTTGTTCTGTGGCACTCTTGCGTAATGTCTGTAAAAATATTGGTAGTGAGCATTTTCACGTAAGGTTGTCTTAAATTTTTCTAAAAAGGACCTTTGAGATTGCGGAAATTTTGAATTTGTTACTTTTTTAAACGTCATGAGATAAAAAAGAGAAGGAGAAATTATACAAATTCAGTAGTTTCCTTTGGTAGTCGTAGCACTTACTTTGACGGCGACTTTCGTATCAGAAGTGCTCCCGTTGATCTGTCTGGCGACACCTTCGAATACTTCCCCAAATGCTCCCGAACCAAGGAACTTTGTTAGCGTTATCTGTTCACGGCGAATGTGGGGTAAGCTAGCCAGTTCTGCGTCCGTTGGACAATGTACACCCTGATAGAAAAAAAGAAAAGTGTTTGTCACTCCCTGTGCCTCTAGCCATAAAAATATTTTTTGTAGGAAATCATCAAATGACCCCCTCCGCTGTGGGTACAGCGTGAGGAAGTGTCCACACCCCATCATGTTCCTTCTTGCTTGAGTCCTTTGCGTACCAGGACCGAGGTATCTCTTTCGAACAATTGCGCAGCCCCGGTAGGCGCATGGCCTAGCTAGTGGACCCCACTAGCTATAGAAATATTTGATCATTTCCCCCTCAACTAATATTTAAATCTAATCGATGAGATTTATTTGAATAAAAATAAGACAATACATATGTGTGTATCTTATATAAAACTTGCCTGATTATAAAGTATATTGGTGGAGTGTCTCGTTGGTAACTGCCTCAATGTTGCAAGTTCGACATCAGGTCCGCGTCTCGTGGGGTTCACAGGGATTTGGTTTTCGACAGCTGCCTTCTTCCGAGCTCGGGCATTGTATGCTGCTAATATTTGGGATATAATTAATTAAATGCTGAGTAAATAAAAATTGGTTGGTGCAAGAAAATTGTTCATAATTTCTATTGATTGTTCGTAATAATATGCATTAATTAAATGTAAAAAAAAAATATGTTGCGCCGACACCAATTATAAATTGGGTTACGGGCAGGAGAATGATGATGGTCATTATGTAGATATGTTGTTTAAGTCTGATATTTACTAATAAAGGGATTTGTACTATTCAGGTGTGCTAAAGAAATAAGAGCCAATCTTCTCCTCGCAGCTGGGAGCGCTCTGGTGTATACGCTCATCCGGTCCAAAAATTCCATCTGTCTGTTGATTTGCTTACCAGATATAGAACTTTGACTTTACATGATTCCATACACATCAAAGCAACAGATAGATAGACCATTTTGAATGGCTGTAACTAATGCTTGGCTTTATTAATTTATTACATACCGTAGAAGACAGCGGCGGCAACAGCCAGCAGGGCTGCCAAAGCTGCCAGCAAGGCAAGCGCGAGTGCAGCGGCGGGTGGTCGTCGCGGGGAGAGCGCGGCGGCGTCGAGCGCGGCGGGCGGCGACAGCGCGCCCCAGCCGTGCGCGTTGCGCGCCTGCACGCGCGCGCGCCAGCCCGCGCCCAGCGCCTCCGCGCCGCTCACCAGCCAGTACGTCTCTATACATACATTATCCTTATATAACTTCGTGTTGGTAGGTAGGTATGGGCCTCATATAAATGTATCCTACGTAAAATATTTGAAGTGAGCGAACGACTCATGCTATCTCTTCAAACAAATACTCAGTACAAATGCTATCAAATAGATAAAAGCTTTTCAGAAAAATATTTTTCTTATAATTTCTGCCAGATATTGCTATCTGACCCTTGAGACCTATGAAACCAAAACGTATGGTTCATCTATCAGATAAGCTTCGCATAAGTTATCAGAGACATTATCGGTAACCGGTGAAATTGGCCATAAAAATACAAAATAATAACATACCAGTTCCGTTATGCAGCAATTCCAGCCCTTCTCTGGCGATGCGCATCTTCATTTTATCGTCGATGTCGGAGGGTAAGTTCGCCGGCAATAGATCACTGAGATTCTTTGTGATGTTTTCACTTCCCTGGGTAATCCTAACAAAAAAATTAACTGTTAATAATTTTCTTTATTTTGATACATATTCTTCTCCACTTGTGTTCTTCTTCTTATCGTGTGGACTTCTAGAGTCAGTTAATGGCTCATGACGTGGAATTATAATGACTACTATTGAACTGACTGGGGACAAAAGTTTTCCTGGCACGGGGGATCACACACACGGGGGAAAATCCACGCTGTGGATAGCACATCACGTAGTGATTTTAGACGGATTCGGAAATCCACTCAAAGATCACTCAGCCAAGGGAGCAATTGATGATGGAATATACTATATAATGAACCTTAATTTTATATTACCTATGCTGCGGCCGTCCCCAAACGCGATAGGCTATGATGGGAGAACCTCTCGTGTCAGGTTCCGTCCACCATACGCGCAATACTCGATCACCCACTCCTTCCACGCGCAAGGGACCCGGTGGGCCCGGCACATCACCTGTAATTTATTTATTATATATATTTCTATACTCATTGTAAAATTAAGAAGGCCCCGAAATTGGTGAAGTGGTTTAAAAAATTTTTTGACTGCTGGTAAGCCAGACTATAACCGACTAACATAGGCTATATTTTATCCAAGTAAGCATAGAAGTTCCCCAGGACGTGGCTGAAAACACGGGGAGATATCTAGTTACATAAAAATCACACCACCGGACATTTCTTCTACTTATGAAAAACACACGAGTTTGATGATAGTAAAATAGGAACATATCTATTCTTGTTGGGCAACAATAATTATCAGCTAGAAATTTTGCCATATGCCTCATATCCTAACCAGCTTAAAAGTTGGTTCAACTTACCATGTGTTTCAAAAGTAAAGCGTTCGTCGTCTGGCCAGTAATACGGCGGTGCATTAGCCACATACTGCAAACGGAGACGGAATACATAGCGCGAGCGGGGCCGAAGCTCGGACGCTAACCACTCGTCTTTCTCGTCTCTTGTGCACGCTTTCCAGGAGCCAGTTGATGGCGGGGCCTCTGAGTACTCCATTTTAAAGCTGAAGATGAAGATGATGTTATAATTTTATGTTAATTTTATATAAAGACAGTAGGTGGATTTTCTTCTGTGTTTCGGATTGCACGATAAACTGGTGGGTCCCAGCTATTTAAAAATCTTTTGCAGTCGTTTCAAGTAGTCAGAAAGTCAAGTGACATCCTGTCTTACGAAGGGGTTACGATCGGGTTACCTGGGTAATTGGGTTAAGAAGGTCAGATAGCAAAGACTATTTACTTTATGTCAGATAGGCACTTAGGAAGTCGCACAGTAAAACATTTGTTCTTTGCTGAGTCCGGTTAGACTTGAAGACGACCTCAACTAAGAAAACTAAACTTGTTGATTACGACATTGTTGAAGGCAAGCCAGATGAATAGGGAAGTTTTCTTACTGTAGTAGCTGGTACGAGGTAGGCGGATGCCACGAGACGCGTATCTCGTAGGGCGTGAGGGTGGCGACGGAGAGCGGCGGCGGCTGCGGGTAGGTGCGCAGGCGCAGCTGCGCGGAGTCCGCCACCACCACGCTGTGGTTGGAGTGCGCGCGAACCCACACCGTGTATGACGTGTTGGGAGAGAGTCGCGTCAGGTTGGCGCTGCGCCCACCCCATACCTCAAATGCATTGTGTTCTGTTGGACAATTATATAAGTATTAGAATGTTAATAGCCAGTTTCAACGGTTGCTTGGGTCTCTGATAACCTGACAGGAACTTATCTGACATATACACTATAACTGTTGGTTTCACAAGTCTTGGATAGCAATGTCGTGCAGAAATTATAAGCACCCTTTATCTGGCAGATAGCATTAACTATCAGACTGACACTTTATCGGTAATCAATGTAACTGGGCATCATTACTAATTTAAAAAATATGTAATTTGGTTTTCGTATCATTTAAAAGCAATTTTACAATTGATATCGTATTTTTTTTTACTATTAGCTACATGTAACATATTTTTCCTACCTTTTAGCTTGTGCACCAACGAAGGGGAGTCATCAGTTCTCCAGTGAACCTCGTACAAGAGTCCAGGATCAGGCTTCCATTCTACATGCGCTAGTACCGGGCTTAACACTATTCCCGTCACGTTTTTGGGTGCTGTTGGAGCTGAAAATATGAGGTAATTATTATATTAATCCATACATTTTAAGAAAATGAAATAAAATTTAATAATTTTGCAAATTACCCTCAGCCGCAGTCTGTAGAATCATCGGCGAACCAACAAGTGGCTTAATTTCGTGTAATTTCGCGTAGTAGTTCGTAGCTTCCAACATCACTGAATAGTTAGTAAACGGTTTCAGTTCATTGATCACTACTTCTGTGTTGGTAGTTGTAACGTATGCGCAAGATTCTTTGTCGCAAGCAGAAGTGTCTTTTCCAATCTCTCTATAAAATATCGTGTACTCTGTTGTAGACATTTCGTATTCCAATGAATGGCATCGATTAGGTTTTTCTACCGGTGGCATGTGTAACGTTAAACTGTTGGCTGAATTTGAAACAACTTTTGGTCTTAAGTACAGTATCTTAGGGAAGAGACACGTTCTTGAAGGGTACGGTTGATTTCCAGGATCCAAGGCCATTATTTTGTATCCATATGAAGTTTTCCTCTCTTCTATTCTCGTCTTATGATACTTAGTGGTATAAAATATTTCCTTCTGAGTAGAATTGAACCAGTAAACGTATCTACTGTCTACTGTTATTGACATGGGAGTAAACCCGTATTTTTTCTTTTCGGTAGCATCGACCACTATTCTACATTTGCAGGCGTCCATATCGGTCGCTATTATGTGGTGTACCCAAGGATCTACCCAATACAAATCATAATTCTTGCTCTTGGTCATGTCAATGACAAAAGGTCTAGCCACCTGAGGGTCTTCGGGACAGTTACAATCACGTCCTGTGCCCTCAGAATTTCTAAAGAAAGGTTTAATATCAGATCCGTTTAAGAATGATGTCATTATAGTTCCTAGTCCTTGATGGCCACTTTCCTCGTACCAAAACAATGTTCTGAAACATTTTTATAATTAATGCTATGTTGTTCACAAGTATTCTAATTTGATAGGTACCAATAGGATACAATAATTATTTTACTTACCGATGTAGTGGTGCTATTTGTAGACTATAGATGGGTTGTTTTCTGGAAAATACCCTTGTTATATGTGGCCGGCTATTGGTCAACCCGAGATCAGCTCGGTATGTGACGTACGATTCAATAGAAGTTATCTCCAACTGCGTCCAGTAAACGGACCTGCTCACCCAGTCCACGCACATGCTGGTCGCCGAACCATTGATTGACGTCAGCTATAAAAAAAATATAGGATATAAGAACATCTACGGTCTATAAATAACGAAGATTTTCGAAATCTGAAAGTATGACGCTACCTTAAAATGGCCACTGCCGTTAATCCTCGAAGAGAATATTTCTTCCAAGTTATTAACCCAGTAAACTATATTTTCTTCAGTGGACACTGCAAAGTCTACAGGAATTCCAGTACTTTTAGGAATTGTTTCACTTTCTCCGGAGTCTAGGTCTATAATTTTGATAGATTCTTGCGAGGACACCATCACTTTAGGTATGGGATTTACTTCGTCAGACGATGTTGATACAACTTCAGAATATTGTCCGTATCCTGCGTCCGTATGGGCACGCACCTGAAACGCAATAATTTTAAATCCTCGCTTTGTACAAAATGGTTACTTAAGTCTGTTAACGTAAATTTTGAATGTAGGTTGTCTTACTTGGAAGAAGTATTTGGAAGCCGGCGTCAAGTCTCTCAGCATGAGTTGCGTGTGAGAAGGCGAGAGATGTGCGTCGGCGCAGGCAGAAGGTTTAGTAGCTGAGGTGGAGTCGGCAGCCGTCACCCAGCACTGCGCTTCGTAGCCACGGATGATCCCGTTAGCGCGGCCCGGACTGCCCCATCGGAATATTGCAGATAGCGGTCCTCCACTGATGGAAGGTAAGAATTTGAAGTTAATACTATGTTTTCGTAGCATATCTACTGCAGTGGACACTGATGGCATGCCCACAACCTTATATACTACTGCTATGTACTTCCTTATGTACTCCGCCTAAACTCCTTTATGTAGAACTCTATTTACTCCCTTATGTGTTTCTTGTACGTTCTACGTTATGTACTATTCCTATATACTCCCTTATGTACTACTCCTATACAATCCCTTATGTGTTTCTTGTACGTACTCCCTTATGTACTACTTCTATATACCCATTATGCATTCCCACAAAAAAATCCTTTATGTGCTCAAGGCAAACCAACACAGAATGTGAAAAGACCGAGGACGAAATAAGATTTGTCAACTTTTTTCATGAAGCTTGAAAGTGTTATTGGTCTAGTAGTTAAGTACCTTAGCGCAGGTTGTACATATATCCTAGGCGCTCTAGGGGCGGCGGGCGGCGCCTGCGGCGAGTGTAAGCGGGCCCGCGCCGCGCCGCCGCCGCCCCAGTGCGTATGCGCTCGCACTCGCGCCTCCATGCTGCTGTACGGACCCACCGATACCGATACCACTTCCACCCACGGCACGTCCACTGTCCTCTGACAAAGCAGATAAATTAAGGAATCAGTCGTTACTTTGCTAAAATCCATGACATAATAGGAAAAAAGGGGAGACAAAATCAGGAGGCCTTTGCCCAGCAGTGGGACAATACAGGCTAAGAAAAAAAAAACAGGAAATATTTAGCGTTAATTCCGCAAGACAATAAATCGGGGATCGAACCTATAGGTACTCGACACGTGTTTCCTCCACGGGGCATCTTCAAGAGATGCCTCATCGACCGCGAAAGTGGTCCTCGATTTTTTGTCTCGCGGAATTAACGCTAAATCGTTTTCCTAACTTTTAACCCATTTTTTACAATGTGTCATGAACTTTTTGACTGGAAACTTATTTTACAGAGTTGCAAGATACATTGATACAAATACCTAGTTAAAACAATTTAATGAAGGCATATTTATCAAATGTCAGCCTATCGTCTCCGATTTTTTTCTAATTGATAATATTTAATGTTTTTTTCCTTATTATTTTAGGAACACACATTTTATGCGTTAGGCAAATATAAAATTGTTTTGTCTAAAAATAATCAGTTAGGTCAAATCCTCACCTCTATGTTATACTGTCCAGGGAAATGTAGATTGACGTCGTAATAGACTCGACTGTTGTTGACGTTGACGCTGGTGGCTGGCTCCCAAGTCACGTTGAACCTGTCCCACTCACCCACTACTGCTATTGATGACGAATTAATCGTCTCCGGAATTGCTATTAAAGATTCTAGAAAGGAAATAAAAAAATCGATGAATCTAAATCATAAATACTTCTATCAATAAATGGTTGTAACCATATAAATAATGTTAAATTCCTATCTCGACTTCTAAGTAAACAAATGACAGTTGGATAGAATATTTATTGGGATTGCCCGTGAGTAAGTTAACCGGCTTTTTGACCTTCCGAAACGACCACAAAATACTTCTATATAGACAAAGAATCATATACCCTTTGCCATAACTTACCACTGTCCGCATGCAGGGACGGATCCCGTACTGCAATGACATGCACCCTGGGCAGCAACTCAGCAGTATATCTCCCTGCCAAGTCGGACACAACCGCGCGAGAAGCGTCCTGCACCCACACGAGACGACCGCTGAAGTAGCAGAGAGGACCCAACGTCGCCGTGCCTGATAAACGTGTCACCAGTGATCCTGATACCTGGAGGTAATTGTGAGTTTTATACACATATCTTGCATTTTGTTTTTGTTTGCATGCTCTTTAGGTGTATATTGATTAGTTTATAAGCATATACACTTATTACTCTAAGTATATAAGAGATACAATTTTGAAATATATCAAATATATCATGTTTGAAATCCGTATCTCTACGATATATTTACTCGCACAATCACCAAAAATACGGGATAAAGAAAAGCTCAAACATTCTACATTTAATCAGAATGCGATGAATAGAATTCATTGTTGAGGCTAATATAGATTTTAAAAATTAGATATCAATCAGGATACATACTTCATTTACTCCATGTGTGATTCGATCCGCTGTCGGAGCTCGGTGAAGTTCGGATCCGTCGTAACTTCGAACAAGCCAATAAAGCCATTTCTCTTCTAGATCCGCTGTCAGTCCCATTACTAAAACAAGGATGACAATATTAGTTCAGACCGTTCTTCTTTAAAACAGCTCTTTGAAAATATAGATGGTAATATTACCTTGTTTGCCACTAAATAACTGCGCAGGATAGTAAATCATCTTATTTTCTCCATTAAGTCTAGCCGCCTCAACCGCGTGGCCTGTATTCCAGTATATGTAGGCGCCTAACGAGTCTATTGTAAGTTCTTTAGCGACCGTCACAATTGGTACTGGTTCTCTGTTGCCACCGTCTAAATTGCCTCGTGTTATCTAAAGAAAAAATGCAATTGTAGTAACATACTTTATATTCGAAAAATAGTTAATTTTGAATTTTTACTTCTTACCAATTGTTGTTTCGGATTTGACCAATACAATTTCTTGCCGACCCAGTCCACTGCTAAACTCCCCACATTTTCCATGTTAGACATTAAACCAGTCTCAAAAGTTGTGGTGTTAAACCATATTACGGTAGATGCATTGGTTACCAAATATAGTTTGTCACGGTACCAAGAAATGTCGGTAATTTGAAATTTTCTTAGAATCTCCCTGGAAAAACAGAATTTCTTTAACATCTTCTCCAAAGACCACATCACAGACAAGGTTGCCATTTTACTATAGCAGATTCATACTTGTGGATTAAGATTTGTAGATTGTCTCCAGTGAGATCAGTTTGCAATAGGCCATCTGGCCCTGACCACAATAAAGTGCTTCGCAAAGTGTTTGGCGATGAGGGTAATGTTTTGCCAACGAATTCAGACGACCATGGACCTGTAAATATGTTTTGTTTAGAAAAATAGTGATCACTTAAAAACGGTCTAAGTCCCATAAAAATGATTTGTTGTTTACCTGAACCAGATTCGGTAACAGCAGCTACCCTAATTACATATTCAGCATCTTGCTTCAAATTATCCACAATGCTCCTTGATTCTGTTATATTTTTACTGAAACAAATATTTGCCAGTTAGGAAATAATTCGCAATACGGCAAAACGACATGATAAGTACTTAAAGTTTTGTGGTACTTACATGTCTATTACGTCCCCTGAATCAACATGCGTTAACTGGAGATGGAATGTCCATTGTTGCCAGGCTCCACTTCCCTGATGACCCAACAGATGAGGAGGGTTCCACGAAACCTTCGCCTGATTGATGCCCATCACACTTTGTAACCCTAATGGCGGATTCACGGGCACTGGAATAGGTTGACAACTTCGCAAAGCTACCAAAACCTGTCTTGTTGCTATTGTCTTGGTGTTATAGGCCAAAGGATATTCGTTGTGGAAGTAACTGTCGCTTTGACCGTGGTATTCCTCTGTCAACATTTCTTTGCCATTCGTCCAATAAAAAAGCCCACCGGCGTATGCAATAGATCGCGTTGATAGAAACATTGGGGTTTGAGTGTTTGCTCGAAAATCGGCAACTTCTCGTCTGAAAAAATAAATAGAAAATAAAAAATTGACAAACCATATTTCTCCCATCAATAATGTTTAAATTAACGGTCCTTACCCATCAAGTGACACAGCTAACACCGTGTTCCTTCTCAGATGTGCAACAAGTATTCTAAAATCTGCATGATCCACAGTAAAAGCTCCTAGGTTTGCATCACGAACTATAATTTCTGGCTTCGCGCTGTGAGGAATACCATTTGATATGTTTGCCAAGTCGAGTCTGTACAGACCACCGCGGTCACCCCCTTGTTGAGCCCAAAACAAGTAACTGAAATAAAATCAAGTCAAATAAGTACATTTTTAACCGACTTCCCAAAAAGGAGGAGGTTATCAATTCGGCCGGTATGACACTCAGGTGTACGCCTAAAAGCACTATTCAACTGTGAAGATTTGGAGCTGATCTGATGATGGAAACCAGAGAGGGTCGAGGGAACTCGACAACTGAATATGTAAACTACCTCGTGTTTGGGCTTAAATTATTTGTATTGACAAGACCTTTGCAACAGTGAAGGTTTGGAGCTGACCTGATGATGGAGACCAGAGAAAGTAAGTCGAGGGAACTCGACAACTGAATATGTAAAATACCTCGTATTTGGACTTATATTCTTTGTATTGATGAGAACTTCTCACTTGTATGGATAGTGACAACTATTCGTATCACTGAAAAGCTTTAAATAAAAAACTTTTTTACAAAAAAATTAAACCGACTTCCCAAAACACTAAAAAGCAAAAAAAAAAAACTATTTTTAGGTGCATCGGCCTAGAAGTCGGTGGCAAAATTAACTTAGTAACATCCATTAGACACCGACTTCTAGGCCGATGCACCTAAAAATAGTTTTTTTTTTTGCTTTTTAGTGTTTTTGTTCAAATACAAAAAACTCTTATAGAATGACACTTAAATATTCAATGAAACAAACCCATTATAAGCATCCACTTCAAAATGAATCGGCCGAGAGTTGAATCCTGACAACGCAACTATAAGATTTTTTCCATCAAAATCACACCGTAGTATTTCCCAGTTGGTTATATAGGTTCTATTTGACCAATCCACAGCACTGTAGTGAACTTCACCTAGGACGTACAAGTGACGATTCAACCAATCTACTGATAAATCCTGAGGCTTATAATTTTGTGGTGTTAATATTGTCTCAGAAGCGCTCTTCTTAGAAAGGCTGCTGCGATATACGTAACCATTTGATACTGATGTGAAAAGGGAATCACTTGATATATCTAGTCCCACGCCTGAAATCAGCAAAGATATCATGATCACACCGTATATACTACTATGCTTATTTTTTATTAAAAGTTTTAAATTAAGAAAACCTCACCTGTGATTGAGTGTTCCGTGCTATATAACTCTACAGGATCTGACAACATGTCATTGGCGGGGGCTGCTAAAACGTTCTGTTCTCCACCCAAAATTAAAATAGGTTGCTGACTAGGAACAGCTAAAACAAACGTAGTTAAATTACATAAATTAAAATCAAGTGTATCATTTCTCACTAGCACAGAACATGTAAATAGTTCAACAAGGTTTAAAACTTACATGTCGGTAAAGGAGGTGTGGATATCCTAACATAAGCTCTCGGGCCTTCTCCCACTGCGTTACGCATAGCAACCGATACCTCATACTCACGAGCGGGAGCTAAATTTTGAAACATGTAAAACAACGTGTTGTTCGATGCTGGCATGTCCTAAAACACGAAAATGCCAAATAAATTATATATACCTAGTACGAGAAAAAATATATAATTTTATAAATTGAGCGATGATTATACCTCAAGAGCATCGTTGGTGTTAGGCTGAGTATCCGTTAGTCGCAAAACGTATGAGATCAATGGTCCATTTGGAAATGGGCCTGGTTCCCAAGAGATGGCCACTCGGCTGGGGTCTGGAGCAACGGCCCTTAATGTCGAAGGTGCTGAGCTAGGCTTGCCATTTTCTAAGGTAGATATTACCACTGATGGCGCTGAGTAAACCGGCTCTCCAGCACCACCTCGACCAGACAGGAATATAGCCACTCGGAACTGTGAAGAGGATAATAATTATATGCAATTTATATGAATGTTGATTGATGTAATTTGAAATTCTTACATTCGACTAAGCTTTTTTGTCTTACCCTATATTTAGTGTATGGCCTAAGACCGTCCACATTTATAATAGACTGGTCTGAATGACTAGAGTTTGAATAATATTGCCAAGTGCCCGGTAGCTCCTCATACCGCCATTGTACCATGTAGCTGAGGTTCCCTAGATTGGGTGCTTCCCACACAAGAGATAGAGATGTAGCCGTAAGACTATCGGCTACCAAAGCTGGTGCAGTAGGTACGCCAATCAATTCTGTAAATCAAGATCTATTTAAGTAAAAGATTTATAGGCGTATGATTCTAAAGAAGTTTTATAAAAATGTGAAAGTGTACCTCTTAACTTTTGAAAGTAAGTATTCAAAGCCTCGTTACAGCCCATAACACAGTACAGTTCCCGCGAAAATACAGTCTCCGATGTGACATTCTGAAATATATTATTATACATAAAGCATTTCTTGCATTAGTAATTTAATTATATTAATTAGGTATGAGAAGTGCGTCGAGTGGTGTCACAAGGATGTATATATAAAGTGAGGAATGATTACATTAGAGGGAGTCCGAAATTAACACCATTTTCAGACAAGAAGCATGCGGTTGTCATTGTATGGTCATGTAATAAGAAGGGATGAAACGCATGCTAGGAGAAATGTCTTAAATATGAATGGATAGATTGAGTGGGACAGGAAGACCAAAGAGAAGGAGAAAGGATTGATTGAGAGATGACATGAGTAAGAAGGGATTGAATGTCAGAGTGACGTCTGATAGAGATGCGCTTAACCCAAATAAAATTTGGTACAGAGCAAGAGGAAGAAAAAGATTGATGATGATACTTACGCAAACGATTTGACATGAATTTTCCAATCCTTCTTGCCATAAGCTACACCCCAGTTTGCACTAGAACAATAAATAATTAATCGGTAATTAAAATTACATAACTATTACCCAAGCAACGAAGCGTAAAATGTAAGATACCAGAATTCTTAACTTTAAATAAGTACACCGCATTTATTCAACTTTTAGAGCAACAACAATGATTCAATATTCGCACAACCATGATGGGCACAATCAATCTTCATTTTTAAGTTGATGCGCTTTGTTCTTTTACACATTTTGCCATGTTTAGTTAGAATAATAGGTAAGATATATAATAATATAATTACCCAAGCTTCAATAGGGCAACAGTGATAGTAACTATGAGCTTCCTTATTAGGAACATGACTTGTTGTCACATAATTAGTGGTGCGGGTTTTAATCCAATTAAATTACCACGCTAGAAATTCACTGTTTATTTTACATAACATAATTTCTTAATTTGATTACTTTTTCGTCCCTTATTGTTCAGTAGTTAATAATGAATTTTGACGGTGTTTATGCGTATATAGCGTAAACAACAGGGTCGTATGTTCTTCAATTTCTTTGTAAGCCTAAACAGACATGAAATGCAGACTCGTTCGGAAACCGTTTCAAGTGCAAACAAACCTGTTGGCACTCCGTGTTTTGGCGTGTCGTAAACAAACAAAAAAACTAAAGGAAACTGAAAGTAAGGCAATGAGTGTGAGAAATATAGTTCCCTATTCTTGTAACGGACACTTTCGTTCCCATGGCTGAGAAAGTATAAAAACAGGGTTCGTAACGGATTTTCACGGTCCGGTAACGTCCTTTACGGATGGCAAGTGACCGGATGTCGCAGGTGCCCTTACGATCTCACTCAATTCTTGAGAATATTAACTAAGATTATAATTAAAATGTATTGACATTTTTACGACACTTAGGTAAGAGTAACTAAGTATATGATGCAGACGGCCTCATGAATGACCTGTCATGTTTCTCTGTAATGATAACTTCCGAATATCACAGCTCGTTAAATAGTAGGAACAAAGCATTGCAATGCAGACAGATCTCATTTGAGTCATGTCCATTCAGTGTGATGAACAATACGCGTAACAATTAAAACGGATGCACAGGACCAGCGCGAGCGCGATCTGTGCCGTTTGTTTCGGCTGTATAATTGCGGGTCGCGGCCTGCGCACGCACAACCATCAGTCGGATCAAACATATGTGGGACACAGTTTCATATCTTTTAAGTCTGTATTGATGATTCTATTTACACTTATTTCTTAGCTCAAGGACTGTTACGAGTATTAACCTATTATAGCATAAGTTGTATTGCTCTGGGCTTATACTTAGATAGATTGTTTGCAATTCATATACTGGTCAACAAGTTTTTGCCACATAAACTAGACTTCACTTTTTAGGATGTTTTCAGTGCGCTGAATCCAAATTTGGCTTCAGCGCACTGAAAACATTCTAAAAAGTGAAGTCTCATTTCTGTGGCTGGAAGTTGGTCTAATTTTGTTGACCAGTGATATTAATCAACTGAAAGCTAGACTTGTTGAAGTTATTTCCAATTTCCGTTACTAACTTCTTTTTCAAATTGAGGCTGTTATCAACAAATTCTTACAATAACTGGTTCCTTATGAACAAACGATGATGTATCGAAATCAGTTTGTTGTGCCGTTGAAGGACGAAGGTATTTCTTGCTAACACGACTCTTCCGCCATAGTTGTCACAACACCACGCCCTATGCCCAGACGCACCCTCCATGTCCAATTATGACTGACGGATCAATTCATTTTTGAATATATTTATTAGTTGCTATGTCTATTTGTTTTAAAAATGGATCTCTTATGGTATGAAACCATGAATCACTGTAGAAGTTTACATAGACACAAGTAAACAAGCAATTTCTTCGTATCTTTGTAGTACAACACAACAAGTAATTTTGACTCACGCAAAGTTCACTTAGTTTTTGTTTATGCGTGTCCGTAAAATAGAATTCGTTTAAACCTATTTAAAAATAAACAAATGAAGACGATAGACTGCATGCAGACGAGAAAATTAAATAAAACCAATAAAGTAACAGAGTAAATTAACGGCTAATTACTCAGTTTCCTGTCTCGTGCTGCAATAATAACAAAACAATAACTTCTCCCTTTGGAGTCATTAAAATTGTCGCGTCAGTTCATTGTTGGAGCGATTTCGGAAACGCGCTCGGAAGTCCAATTGGGAGCGCAAGCGTACGCCGGACGCAGGGCGCTGTGTAAGCACTCACGGATAATTTACTTGTTAATTGCTTCATAGCAAAACTCTTGTGCTTAAATGATCAGTCTTTGTTTGCGCTGAATAACCTAAATAGCACAATTTTCAATTGGATAGATTTACCAGAACGCAAGTGGTTGTATTGTGCACATTATGAGTTCATGTATGCTCTGTATCTACCCATAGGTATCCCGTTACATCTAAATTGTATAGGTATCAGTACTTATCAGCACTCAGACAGACGGAAAGACCTGGTGGAGAATTTGTAATTTAGCGCCTGCCGGCCCCCGGCGTGTTATTGTAACAACGACTGCTTCTGAGTAGCATTCGGGGACGCCGGCTTTACGTGCCCTTCCAGGCACGGGGGTGTAACACCGCCGACTTCCAGGCTACGGGCTGCTTTGTGAAAGTTTCTAAAACTCACAAAGCGCTTTCGGCCCGACCCGGGAATCGAACCTGACACCTCGTGCACAGCAGTCGCGCCATTCGCGGTAATTGACAAACGAGGTTAGCTTTTAGAGTAGGTAGCTTATATTAGTACAACATTTACCTTATTCGTTATTATTAAAGTTTATGTCTCAAAGTAAACATCCTAATAAATTGATAAAACCATCCATAATATTTTGACATAGTAACAAAGTAAGTAGCATAAATAGTAACAACAGCAGTAACCCAAGTAGATTAACCGTAGATATTATTATTTTTATATAAACATAGGTATGTTATTTGGTGCGATACTATGTGTGAAAAGGAAAACAACTGCAATTTAAATTTAAATTAATTAATAAAGTTATCTCGGAGATTTGTAAATAGGCGCCAGTGGATAGATACCAATTGCGTTGATTCTGTTTTTCTAATTCCGTACGTTACTGACCTGAGATAAACTTAAGATAGCGTTTCTACATTTATGTCACAAATTGTTTATTCGCAACTTAGATTAATGATTCCACCACGAGTTGGTCAGCTGTCAATGGCATGAGAAATTAAAGTCACTGCATTACGTTCAGGGTATGTCTGATGGAAAGCTTGAGGGTCACGGGTACGCATCACGTTAATCGTACTATTGTGGCGCCTGTTAATCATGCGTCATGGACCTACGTGAGTGCACCCGCTATCTATGTCTACCGCGAATCAATGATTATTGATTTGTAGATTAATGAAGTACGAAAACGTATCAGTCTGGTAAAAAATTTCTATTTTCCAAGTGGCCGTGAAGATTTGTTTGCAGATAGGTAAATACATAAAAATAATACAAATCCCGCAAAGCAATATAATAAATGTCATGTCAGGCTATGTAGAATCAGATATACCTAGGTAAGGACGGAAAACCAGTTTTAATCCGATGTGTGCCCTCAATTTACGAGACTTGCCCTTGATTTCTCAGGGTTCCCAGGATCAAATCCAGTCCTGGTGACAATGAGACCCAACCGCCAGTATTACAAGTAACACTAAGCCGATTCTTCCTTACCCAAAGAGAAGACTATGAGCGTTATAAATAATAGTCTTGTATGCCAATACCTGTGAATTCCTCTACAAAGTCATTCGGCAACATAAAGCAAATTATTCTCGTTTCGAAACTGCTTTAGAATTCTCGTTCTCGGAGTACTTATTTTAATTTAATTCTACCTTTTCCATTTGAATTTGATCCATATTATTGGGATCAAAAATTTGAAAACAGGTCACGCGCTGGCCCACGCCAACCATTTTATTCTGGCAATTGGATAATGCTAAGGCAAATTGAGGCCCACCGGCAAGCTTCCCGCCGCCTCTGCCACGCTCTAGCGTCGAGAACACTCCTCTCAATCTACCGCCCTATTGCTAGCCTTTATCAGTCGATTTTACAATGCCTAGCATCGCTTTGGATCACTGCCTAAGAATACATTTATGAAGAACTAGTTACTATAGATACTAGCAAAATAAATGATGATCTGTTCTTATGTTGAGTCTAATCTAGATACCTACTATAAAAAGGTACATAATATAGGCACGGATATACAATTTTATAGCACGATTTTCATCGTCGGGTTCAATAATCCATTGCTGTGGAAATCCGTCTCGTCAATTACTGATTCATGTTCCTTATGTATGATCATCACTCTAATTTGGAGTATTAAAAACTATAGCATATCAAGGCTGGCCAGTCCTGATTTTTGTATCTTGTCATGTCATTTATATCTTGTCTATAAGACTGTCCTTAATACATTTGTGATGTAGTTCTTTTTTAAGACTAACAGGCAATGTTCAATAAAAGGACAATAAATCAAAACACTTAGCAGAAGCTGAGTGCACTCTAGGTAATTTCGTTCAACAGATTGGTAGCGTGGAGTGTTGAAGAGGCAGTCGGGGGATAATGGCGCAGAGGGGAGGTGAGGAGAATTGTTGAATGGGCGCAAGCGCAACTCGCAAGCGGGGAACGGTCCACCTAATGAGGAAATAAGAATTAGCGGGCGACGACGAAGCGAGTGCAGTTCTTTATCATAACCAACCATATCTTCATGATTTATATAATGTATTCGGTTTGATATTTCAATAAGCATTTTTGTTCAAACAATAAATGCATGTTTAGCAAATAAAAAATATTAGGAGCTTCATCTTGGGCAGGACCATTTCTTAAGGAATGTGTGGTTAAGATTTTTATAGACATTTTAATATTGATGTGGCCTACAAGTTACCACTTATGTTGCGTTCATATAATCTTCAAAAGAATTTCGTTAATTCTTTGATGTTTCGTGCACTTGAAATGAACGACGCCATCTTTGTGATTAAATCTTAAAATATATCGTAAGTGAAATTACGAAATATGTGCATGCGATTGCTACAAAAGATATTGCTTAGCAAGCTGCGTGTCGGGAATTAAGCCGTCTGGCTTTCAATTAACTCAGGACACTCTAACCAGAGATTACCATTGCAAGTGTGCAGGTTGAATAGCGAAACTGTAACAATTGAATTAGAAACTACAATTACTGTTGCTAAAATTAGCAACATGCTGACTTAGAAGTGGCAAGGTCTTTGTTATAGTATATTAGGAACATGTCTCATGCTATGCAGGACCCCAGGAATTTATTAAGGTCTGTAGTGCACAAGTAGTACAAGTACAAAATTTACAGTGATGAGTGAAAAAGTTGTAAGTTGTAGAACTGCATATGACTTCAAGTTACATATGAAAACAAAACTAAACAAACATAATCAGCGCGTTCTCGCTAATTGAAGGGCCGACTCGACTTCATATTGCACTTATTACAATTAATCGCTTAATTGTTACTTACACGATAAGAGAGCTTAGTGTGAGTAAAAAAATATTCACATAAGAAACCATGGTTGTAAAGATTAATAACAATGATTTCATTTCATACTATTTGGGCTGATGAAAAAATATTTGGAGAAAACAGATAGACACCAAAGAACGGGATATCAGAATATTAGCTGTTTTATGGTTAACTAGCTATTTAGAGGTATAATATTAATAAGGATTACCTTATATTTCTATCAAAATTGAAACGATTCTCGTTTCAAAAATAAACTAAGCAAAAATTAAAATCTTTCAGTTGTTTCAAAAGCAGCAAATAAGGGCGATTTTTTAATTCTAACTAAAATATTATACGGGCTACAAACCTGTCGCCAACTAGTAAATATGTTTTTTAATTAAGTAAAAATGTTTACCCCACCCATGAATATATTTAAAAGTCATAACACCCCACAATTTCACACAATTAAATTCAAAATTATTCAGAATATTCATGAATGCACCTGACGGCAAATGCGGTCACATTTAAACGTTACGCCATCAATGTGGTTATTTTGTTTTTAATCAAAATAAGGAAAATAGTATCCCAAAATATTTCTTCGATGAGAAATATTTTAAATCACAGCTTTTTTAACTTCAGGACAGCAAAATTCTCGCAAACTGGATTTTCGCTAACCAATAAAATATATGTACGTCTCATCGTTTTTAAATAATAATGGCTGGAAATAAGCTTTCCGTTCGTAGAGATTTCTTTAGGATTGAAATCTCGCCAAAGTACGGAAAATATATGGGTGAGAACCTTAAGTCAGTAGTCAAACCTTTTAAATCATTCAACGGATTCTAATATAAAAGTCAATGTAGTTTCACACATAAATTATAAATTAATCGCAGGCACTACCTTCGCTTCCGATAGATGATTGTTCGTTTCCGAAACGTCACGCAACGGAGCGCGCAAAGGGATTGAATTCCCTTACATTACATAGTTCAATATATTTATGCAATGGTCATTTTATGGTTCACTTATCCCAATACATTTTTTTCTAGTGGTAACTAATATACATATTACTTCTAAATCCATATTTTTTGTAACCCTCATAACTTCTTTAGGTTTTTTACATAGAAAAACATCTTAGTAAATATTTTAGATTCAGATTAAAGACCCATGTTGTCTTCTAGAGATCTAGCCTAATAAGATAAGTCCTAAGAAATCATCAAGGACTTCATTTTTGCCAGGAGATATATATTTCAGGACCCTACCCATTATTCCTAGTTGGGTTAGATATAATAAAAAGAATGTTCTGTAAATGATAGAATAAAACGATTGAACTCTAAAATAGATCCGAGGGGAGCAGGCTGGCAACTAGAAGCTTCCTTCCTCCGTCCATCCGGCGTCGAGTCTCACGCGACCCTTGCGCGTGCACCGCTCGGCAGCCGCACCATGCCACTGACCACCGAACACTCCATAACTACATCCCTTGCAGGATGAACATTACCATCAATCAAATAGATATACTGACCTCTCTTCAATAACCCCACCATTTAAGTGGTTTGCGTTATTTTTAAATAAATGTCAAACGACAGTAACTAAATAATTGATTGCGATTTACATTATATTTAGATCAATCAAGAACCAAGAAATCCCTTGAAGCTTGCTCGTATTTCTAAAATACGTATTGTTCCTATTGAAAGTGATCCCTGAACCTTTGTATTGGCATCCATCATATTCATTTTCTACGCTACGCCAAGAAACAAACTTTCATGATAGCCTTTGGATAAAAGAACCAATTTTTTTTTTCTTCAAAAGAGCATGTTTAAAGTTGCTTATTTGAGCCTTCTCTTTACTAACAGAGATCTTACTTCAAAAATCCCGAAGTGAAGGAACTACCACCATATTAACTAACACGTATTCCAATCAAATTCTAATAAACAATCTGTAAGGAACTTTTCTCAGGAACTGCATTCATTATGTAAACAAGTTGTCGTTTAAGGGAACAAGTTTAAGAAATACTTAAGTTTGTTTAGCAGAACGGACTCTGAATTGATGCCTTGCTCTGCCTTGCTGTCTGCCGCACCTTGCGACCTGACGAAAGATATTGAGCAACGCAATGCAGTGCCTGCAACGCGAACGGTAGATCGATGCTCTGTTGATTCAATTCCTGCTTTCTTAAACACCGGTCATGTTAAAATACTATAAACAACGAAAATAAATCCCAGCAAAGATAAATAAGATGCAGTATGATTCGATTGTAAACAAATTATTAGCTATCACTCACAATTATCTGCTTCAATTCTTGTGACAGACTTTTGTTTAGCACCTAATGTATTTGTGATATTCGGTAATGCGGCTTTTCAATTTGTCCCAGAGATACGGACAAGAAAGGTAACAGTAAGGTCATCAAAATTCAATGATTTTATTCACATAATTTTGATGCATAACACTCATACTGCGATGCATTGTAATAGCTACAAAATAATAATAAAATACAAGCAAGTCAATTGACTTTGTTTGAAGCGTGAGGGGTGCGTCTGAAGGCCTATCCGCCCGCCGCCACTTGAGCTTTTTTGCGTTACGCAGGGGCGTAAATTGGACATAACTGATAATTTTGACATAAACCAGTAGTAACTGTCAGACTTTGGAATGAATGCGCCGTTTTGTGTCGTCTAGCTGTTACATTATGTGATGGATAACGGCAGCAAAACTATGAAAATATTTTCTGAGCATGTAAATAAGATAAAATACCCAATAAAGATTAAAAACCAATGCTATTTATTTAATTGAAATAGGTCAACTTCACGATGTTTCTTACTTTGCATCGCGTGATTGTATTTGTAACCAAGTTTTATATAGCGTTATCAATTTAATTTTAGTAGGTACGAGATGTTGCAAACATTGGGTTTTGGCATATTATGTGACTGTAAGCTATATTTGTCATCTCTTAACAAAGAACATGGACGGTGCTCACGAACTAGTTTTGTTCATTTACACGGTCTAGCTAGCTTCAATGTGATTTAGCTAACAAATACCCTTTTGTATGTTTATACTCTTTTCAGGTATCGTTGCGACACGCAGCAAACACTATTTACAACTTAGTAATTTTACCCAGTGGTAATTCGTAATATTCACACTCTTAATTTAGAGCTTATCTTATGTTTTGGAAGCAGTATTCATTAAATACCTTGTATCTCAAAAAGGTTATAGGTGAAATTGTGATTTAGTTACCAACTTATCACACAGTAATTATAAACTTATTGTAAATTATTTTTATATTTTTTTACTTTTGGCATACTCATTGCTCACCCAAAAGAACCTCTGTTAAATATAAAAATATTTAGATATGTAGGACCTATGTATATGTCATTTTGAAATCTGTGCCTAACAGTCAAAATTCCATTACAGGGTCATAAAAATTGGGTTACTCAATGGTGGAAGTACATAAATATACTATAAACAAACTTATCGAGCCACTGAATTTTATGATCGTTTGCTAAGTTATGGCCGATCGGTTATGACGCGTTTCAATGTAAAACAATTAAATATGGGTGGTAAAAAAGATGCTTCAAAATTATCGAAAGCTTTGCGTTACTCGCTCTACTTTTATCCATTTCTATTACAAGTATTAAAAGAGTCATGATTAATACCCGGTTAAAACCGTTGATCATTGGTTCAAACTAATACCTGACAATAAGAAGTAGGTACGTCTTACCACGTATTTAACAGGACGAGTCAGTCACTGACTAATGCAATAATTGCAAAATGTCTATATATGGTAAATCAATTTTCGTACTAATATGATTAACACTAAATCTTGCAAGAATGTATATTTGTTACTCTTTCACCCAAAAACTTCAACACAGATTTTGTTGAAAATTGCCACTAATATAACTTTATACATCAGAATGATATGCAAGCTACTTTTCATCCTGGGGCGACATGTAGTTTCCTCTGGAAGCGGCTAAAACCAATAAAAGAAGAAAGTAGCACCATGAAACTATGAAAGTTAGACCAATGTTCCAAAAAGAGTTTAAAGGGACTGCACCCATCCTTGCTACAGAAATGTCTATCATTGTTTTTCCATATTGTGGCTTTTAATACTATCCTGAATCATTGTTGTGCTCTGCGAGTTGAAATTATCCCGTAAGCCAAATAGACAATAAATGATTATGCAAGCTGTGTTCTTTAAACAAGATTGTTTACTAATGGGGACCTTATAACAAAGAGACTTACTTGTTGCACACTGCAATCGGATCCACAGCTTACGTCGAAATGGCCATCCCCAGTTCGATTCTGAAAAAGGAAACAATAGGAATCATTCCTTATTTCAAAAATGAATATTTTGTGCTGCAGGGTCACCACGGGATGTGTAACGATGTCGCAGTCCTAATAATTTCCGTTACGACACGGTTCGTGCGAGCGCAACCGAGCGTGATAAATCATTAGGCCTAACAGGTAGGAAGCGGCCTACCTGTTGCCTGCAATCATTTAGTGTGATTGATTTGTTTTCTATGTTGACCATCATAAACTATTTCAATAAATACTTAATATACTTATCTAATGTTGATAGAGCCTAGATCGACCAGACACCAGTGTAGAGGGTTTAACTCTTTTTGAAGATTGAACCCTAGCTCAGGACAGTCTAAAATAAATTAAGGATTCAACTTTTCTTTGATCTTATTCTAGAAGTCTTGTGCTTAAATATACGTTCTCAAAATGAGAAAATGAGATGACGGGAAGTTTGCATTTATAAAAAATTGTGAAGTCATATTCAAAACTTCGTACACAAATCAACAAGACTATTTTAACCATAGCTATGGAAATTTAAAGTAAATGCTGGAAAATGAATTAAATTAATTATATCCTAACTTTATACAACTCTGCTTTGTTTTCGTCCGGACCTATTTAGTATGAAAATATTAAATAGATAGGAGGTTTTTTATCCGGTTTCGCAAAATATTTACCTCGAAAGCACAGCAGCGTGTTCAGCAAGTAGTTCTTATTGATATGAACACTTCTGAGGAAATGCTTTAAGGTTTAATCTTTTTAGGGACCACATGAATGATTCTAGAGAGAGGTGAGTTTTTGCAAGCGTGCGACCGGATTAAGCCGACGACTGGCACCTCAAAGGCTTCCCTCGAAATGTGATCCATCCGCGGTTACCTTGTTTTGGTTTTTTCCCACATAAGCTAGGTGCTGAATACTTGCGTAAAAAATATATCCCTTGAAATTGACCTTGCTGCGAGGTCCTTGCATAGAACTTTCAAACAAACTGGACTATAAACTGAAGTAGTTTATTTCAAAATGGCTAGTAGATTTTACTGTATTTTTTTCTGCCCTACTCGTGAAATATTCAACTGTAACATAATTTTTATTTAGTTAATTGTTGAATTATGCGTATATGGGATTATACGCTCACAACTAACTCGCTTGACGTTTGGGAACGCGGATCTATATTTAGCGCGTTTGCGTTGATTGTAGTGGATCGCTAATTGTCGACAATTACTTAGATGTGCGTTGAACCTGCACGACTGTCGCCGCAAATAAACTACATAATAACTAAGATCATCGTTTTATCCTAGATCAATAAACTGTTCATTGCAATCTTTATCAATGAACGCATAAAGCGGAACGCTGCGCATGTACCTATCCTATACGTGTCATCTACGTTAACAAGGCAGTCAATAATAATTTTATTGTTATACAACAAAATATTTATTTATCTTAGCGAACCTGGAACGGGCATTTTTCATTGCATCGAGTCACAGCTTCCGCTCCAAATTTCTCGGTGATGGAACTGTAATCGCAGCCAATTGTGCGAGCGGACAAAGCCAATCCGAGCAGCGACAACACTAGCCATTTGTGCCAATTCAGCGGCGCACTCATTGTGCCCGCTTACCACCGCCACCGTTGCTGAATTCACTCCTGCGCACCTTCACACGAATCACTCATTTTCCCGCAATGTTTTTTTCAAAATCAAAATCACTGATTTTAACATTAAATTGTTTATAAACAAAACTATTTTCACGCTTAAGCGTTGAGTTTACAGTTCAACAGTAAATAAATGCTGCATTGCGATATCGTACACGCGGCAAGAAGTCATAATCCTACGTATTCAAAAAGCCCGGCAAAGTGCGCGTACGCAACTAAAGCTACTCGTGGACTGAGTTGTGCGCATCCGTTGACTGGCGCATGCGCTGCGAGGACGAGGACGCTTCGCTTGGGCGCTACACTCATTTTTAATGTAGCCCCTACCTGTCCACAAACGCACTTGTTACACTTATTATTTGGTGTCCTTAAACTATTAACACAGCAACCAAGTGGAACCCTGGCGTTGTAAAACCCAAAGTAAAAAGTTTTCATTAAGTGCTACGTTTAAAAGAAGGTGATCCTTTCAATAAAAATATATCACCTTCTTTTGAATTTGGTGATGTCGCAGTTAACCCTATTGATCTTAATCTTAAAGTAGTTTTGTTTTATAACGTCGTATATCAGCGTAAGGAGCAAGGCCGTTGAATGATACGAGAACTCTGCGCCGTTACATGAAGAGTTCAATTAATTTAACTACTCTTCATGTATGACTTCCCACGCTTAGCACATTCCACTCGTAAGATGATTTCATTTCTTTCAAAAAGTTCATAAGACCGTCTGTCATTTTTATTTACTTTATCTGGTCTTTTATCCTTTTAAGTAAACAATGGCTTTATCGTTATAAAGTTATAGATTAACGGTTTCGTCTATATTTTTAAGTCAGTGGCATTTCTTGCTCGTTAGGTAGGTACTACCTATTTGTAGGTTCTTAGAAAGGGCCAATATCTCTCCGAAGTCGTTCCCCCATGACTGAGGATCGTGATTATGGTCTGCATGTTGCACGAATTACGTGGCACTACCAGTTTCTGCCCATCGTTTATTTACAGTTGTGTAGTAGAACTTGGCAGAAGCTTAGTCTCTGGTCTGATATGTCCGTCGGATTGGTGAACGTCCACGACTTGGTACGTTTCTCCTACGTGTTACCAACGACGATAAGTTTCTTCAGATTCTCATCTCCTTTGCTTATAAATAGATACGTTGGCGATAGACTGTAGAGATACGTGTTTTACCAGGCTGGTCAAGGATTGACACATTGGTGCGTTTGGCGATCCATGGGATTCGGAGCATTAGCCTTTAGCATTTTTTCCACATTTCGAATGCATAAATTCTCTGCCTATCTAAAGATTGGATGTCATACTCGGCTATCCTTGAAAGTCGGGCACTCTTGGGTCTAGTCGTCAATTCTCAGATCTGAAATGAAAAAGTCTAGCGCCAAAGCCCAAAAAATTAAGTTTTCGGCCGGTGAGGACACTATCCGGTGATTTTTTTCAAACTTAGGGAAGAATAAACCAGGATCTAAATAAACGACAGTGTTCATCGTCATCTCAACAATAAATGTTAAAAAATGTGATGTCTTTTTAGACTTTTGACCCTGAAATATTTTTAACATGCAAGTTAAATACCTTATTTATTGTATTTTTCTGTTTATGTTAGTATTTCTTCTGTTGGTAGAACATGGTTGCTTTAGAAAAGTAGTTTTGGTCTAGTAGTGCCATCTGTACGTTTCAACAAACATTGAATTAGTTACTTATCGCCACATATAGCATGTAGTTTTAACAATCACCCTCAGATGTCGCTCTATACGCACAATCTAAATTCTAAAGTTTTACATAGGTGGCGCTAGTTTACACTTAGTCATAAATAACAACTTTTTTGTAGGTATAAACGTACAAAAACTTTTATTTTCCTCCTTCACAAGTACGTACAAAACAGGTCATTATGACTAATACTACCTACTGAATATAAAATCGGAGGAGTGTTTAGCCTTGATGATTTTCAACAGCAATTACAATTTTTGAGGAAAACTTACGAATGTTTTCGTATTTCGTATACTTAGACGATCTATGATACCAACTTGCCCGTACATAAGCCAGTTTTAAAGGCCTATTCTAGTCTATGTGATCTCGTTATTATGGAAGCTGACTGGAGATACGTAGTTTTACTTCTTCCCTGATAACCTAAAGATTTTGCTGGGGCGCTAGGAGGGGGCTAATTTGAGATTATTAAGCGAAGAATTCCTTAAGTGATCCGTAATTATCGTGTTAACACTTTAACTAAGAATGCACTGTAAGGAAATGCTCATTATATTTTATTATTTTATGTTACACTTATCAGCAATAATGTGACTGTCACTCTATTCCGCTAGGTACCACTGACGAGCTACAATAAAATAATAAACTGTACCTATCTACAAATATTGAACCTTCATGATATCTAAAATTATGACGCGTTCTACCTATATAATGAATTACTGCTATAAAATAGCTATCAAATTATTTATAATCGAACGCTGTAAAGTTTTACGAACCTAAAGAATAGGAAAAATGATATTTTCTCATTTAGTACTTTATTCTGTTCTATATAGCAAGGAAAACGGACGGTGAATCATATTTTATGAATCAACTCTGGGAAAGAGTTTAAGAGAATCCCATGGTAAAGTTCATGTCTCACTTTTATCCCGTACTTCAAGGTTTAAATACTTACACAACGTTCAACTTTCAGTTGCTCCTCGAAAGTGCATTAAGATGGATTCCATAAAAAAGGTAATAATCCCGATCTGTTTTTTTTTTTTTTTGCATAACTTAAATAACATGAAGGACTACATTATAATATGACAGTTATAGATTTCTGCCGAAGCCAATATGTGCTCGTTAACAGTGAGTTAACGACCTCACGTAAATGCACTAATGGTCATACTTTTTTAAATAAATTACAGTTAGGTATACAGTGTTTACTTACAGTGTAACCTTTATGACATAAACGTATCTCGTAACGTTAATCAGTTTCTTATTTACTAAATAAGCTAAAAGTTTAATTTATTTATCTGATAAATTTTAATTAGGCGTTAATTAGCGCAAAAGTTTTATTGCAGTTTAATGAGTGCAACCTTATATATTATATTAGAGATTTCTTATTCATCAATGCCGCATTACAGTCATTATTGATTTTAACGATAACATTAATCAAATAAATGCTGGTTTTCTAGAGAATTCTTATTTATTTTCAATTAATTTAAAGATTTGCAAATCCAATATAAAATAACCATAGAAGATGCTGAAGATGTGAAAAAAAAAAAACTATATAACAGCGAGGCCGAGACCTCAGGGAAAATATTTTTGTTTATGAAGAAATACCATTTATAAGTGCAAAGGCGATAATTGTAGAGATTTGCAATAGTCGTATGATTATCTCAGCTCCGCTTTCGTCTAAGTACTGGAAAATTACAAGATACTCAAACTGTTTAAATAAACTGTCAGTATAGTCTTAGTTCTATCATGTAAATGGTCGCGGAAAATAGATCAGTGAAACTTCCTCATGTAAATCAGTTGTACGTGTTATTTTTTTGCGATTGTTTATTTCTGTTTACATATTTCATACAAATAACAATTCTCAATTGAAAATACGGTGTCCTATGCGTCCGAAGTGTTCAGAGTTTCATCTTCCCACACCCAGCTTGGGACAGCTCCAAGTCTCATTATTTTAGTGCCAAAGTACGCTCAGATCAGTGATTGTTACCTAACTAATAAAGTCGCATTTTATTTGGTTCCCGAAGACCACCACGGTTTAAAAACCTTATCAATACATAAAAGTGAATTTATTTATTGTCTTTTAACACCAGCAAGCGTTTATTGGCCATAGTTAATTTTACAACATATGCATACGTTGTATATTTTAATATATGTAGATGTTATTCTGCCGCAATTCATTGGACGCAATTTAGATAAAGATTATACTGTGGTAAATGTCAAGATAAAGGATTTTATTGTGGAGCTTCATAGAAAAGACGTGGTGGATAAATAATTGACTTATTTCCATATTAACTGTGATACGAGTGCGTCGTTGGTGAATATTAACAGCAGCTGACAACGCAAATATGGCAGCGGATTTGGTTGATTACAAGGTAAATTATTTCGATACACACTTAAGTTTGTGTGAAAAATAATTCAAAACATTGGACTTTACAAAACCATGATCGCTCATTTTTAGTTACGTAACGGCGAACTTTAATTGGCTAACAAGTCGCTTATGTTTACAAAACAAGTTTTATTTCAAATTAAGGTTGTTTATTGAACTTAACTAGTGACTATCATGTAGAGTTTGCATTGGTTTCGGGTACCTAGTATAGGTTCCTAGGAATAGGAGAACCTTGTAGGGATAATAAATATAAAAAATAATGTTTTCTTTACATTTACAATTTTACCTAATTTTACTCTTGATGAGTAAAGATTTTTAAAAGTATTAATTTAGAAGAATACCGTTTAGAAAGACAAATAAGCGATGCTGCACAATTGGCTGCATGACAAAGTATCAGAATTTAGCGCATCAACGCCCGCAGCCGCCCTCAACAAACGCCCTTGCAAAATCAAATGACGTACCTATTCAAATCTAAGAAATACGTAATTTGTTCAAGTTTAATCAGCGATGCAAAAAATAATTATCGATTTATATTTCATTAATATGCGTATCAAAATGTTAATATAATTTTATTAAACGTGATTTGAAAATCCAGTTTTTTTTTTGTCTTAAAAAACTTGTTTTAATTATTTTTGTACATTCAATGTGTACCAATTTCAGAAACGAAATTTATGTAGTAGACATCTTTATAATATGTCTGTAGATTATACAATGCAGTTTTCTAAACCCGGAAAAGCATTAGGATTTTTCCTGAAACCGGAAAAGCACTAACGTTCTATAGAGTTTTTCCATAATTTTAGATAGGTGCCTGTAAGTACCTACCCCTTTCAAATGGTTCAGCATTTATCGTAAAACATCGAGTTTCTTTTGCATTTTTGATACGTGTGACCCTTTTTAAGCCCCGGCGCAAAAACGACGGGGTGTTATAAGTTTGACGTGTCTGTGTGTGTGTGGGTGTGTATGTGGCATCGTAGCTCCCAAACGGATGATCCGATTGTAATGCGGTTTTTTTTTGTTTAAAAGGAGTGTCATTCGGGAGTGTTCTTAGCTATGTTTGGTGGAAATCGGTTCAGGTCTTCAAGGTCATCAGCTCGTTTGTTAGGTGTGAGAAGAATATTACACGCTCAGTTTACTTGCAAGCATGTGTGGGATCTGAAATTTGAAACACTAATGTCTTCTGGAACCATCGAGCTGGTCTGCTGTTAGGGCACGAAGGTAGGAGACGTAACCGTAACTGCCTTTTATTAAACCCATCGAGTTTGGGCTCGTTGAATTTGTCTTGACTAGTTCTCTTCAATTGACGAGAACCTGATACTGGAAATGGGATGTGGCGGATGAAACCCTGGAATGCCGGAATGAAACGGATAAACCGATTTATATCTTCGCTGAAAATCTAGAATGACCAAAGGTTTATGTTTCCTCAATCTGTGCAATTCTCCCAGAGCCAGTATGTTATGAGGATTGTTAAACAGCATCCTTTGTCCGAGATCGCATAGAGCGACCCCATCTTAAAATAAAAGAAATTAACTGAAAGAAGAAAAAATTAAGGAGCTCCTTCAAAAAGCATGAAATAAAATTAAATTATAAATTAAAAAAAACCCCCGACCCAAAAAAAGTACGCAATTAGTATGACAAAAGGTTAAAAACGCTAACCCCTATAAAAAGCAAAAAATAACTTTTAACACTACGTAAGTACCAACTAAAGCATGTCAGACTAAACTAAATTTTGACGTGTCGGGGGACCGCTTTTTACCTTCAAAAATACTTACATAAATCAAATGATACCTACCTAATTACAACATTCGTATAAAACAAAATTATATACACAGTTATAAGTAGTATATACTTAATTACTTCTAACGTTAGGCTAATAAATTAGAGCGGTCCCCCGACAAGACAAAATTTAGTTTAGTCTGACATGCTTTAGTTGGTACTTACGTAGTGTTAAAAGTTATTTTTTGCTTTTTATAGGGGTTATAGTTCGGCCATTCAGAGAATGCGTTCCTGACACGTCGCGATTGAACTGACGACGTAACTTTGCAATGGCGTTGCAGTTACGATAAAAATATTTTTGCTGGTTGTTTACCGTTTTAACCATTGAGGAGCATTAAAACAACATTATTATATCAATAATCAATGAATGTTATAATTTTGTGCCAAACTGAGTGTCAAATAACTTGGTAAACAATATTTTTCTAAATCTATACTGCGCTATTACAAGGTTATGTCAGCGGTTTATATTTTGTAGTGCTGTGCTAAAAATAACAGGCAAGTATCGTAATCTGTTCTTATACAGTTATAATATAAAATAATACGTTTTGATTTTCTTTTTAAGAATTGGAAAATAATGGACTATAAGACTTAATTATAACTTTTATGAAATATAAAAATAAAACTATGACCAAACCGCATTTTTATACTTAGATTAAAAATGGTAACCCCAAATGGCGTTATGGGCCGCCATTTTGTGACGCTAAAACAGTCGTCCGTTGTCGTTTCGTGCGCATAGACCACGTTTTTCAAGTGTTTTCGATCTGTTTTTATTTGATTACCCGGCTTTTGTTAGACCGAGATATCAGGATTGATTCTGTTATTGATAATAATATAATTATACATGTAGGCGAAGATGATGATGAAGACACCACCTCCTCAAGCAAATCGGAGTCTGATTAATATTCTGTTCGCACATTCAATTCAATGTACTTGTAACAAAGAATAAATAAAACAATTTTATTATATGAATATTACCTTTTTTTGGTTTCCACTTAAATAACTAAAATATAAAACAAATGATTCCGCCAATTTAAAACGAAAATAATCTTAAAATAATGCGGCGGTTCATTTTGAAGGAACGGTAACGAACTCAGTGTTATGTTGTGCCCATCACTAGTCGTGACTAACTGATAGGTGTCAGGAACGCATTCTCTGAACGGCCGAAGTATAACGTTTTTAACCTTTTGTCATACTATAATATAATAATTAATAATAATTATAATTATAATTAATTATAATTCATATTATAATTGCGTACTTTTTTTGGGTCGGGGGTTTTTTTAAATTTATAATTTAATTTTTTACACATGTGGTATTAGTAAGGATACAAAAATAGTTTATACGCATTATACGAAACATTATGTTGTTCACGGGTATTCCCTGCACAGAACGAGGAAAACGAGTTTTGCATTGTTTATTGTGACGTAAATTATTAGAGCATTCAATTAGCTTTTGGAGCTCGATAAGGGCAACACTATAGTATGTCATAAATAGCAAGGGATATTACAAGCTACATGGAATGGTTTATCATTTTAAGGACTAGATAGGTACCTACTGCAGTGTATTCATTTCTTGTTTTAGAATTTAATATTTAAATATCTGCCCGGTCATCTGGCATACAGATAATTTATTAATTTAATAAAACAAGACTGTGTATACATATAATATTTTATGGATTATATTATGGATAGGTATTTAAAAATTGCTGGAGCTTTTCGTTAATTAAATGAATATACAATACCTAATGAACATTAATATTTGTGGAATTAAGAAAATTCTTATTTTTAGTTTTGTTTTAAAACACCGTCAATTATTCTGCATGTACGTGAATTTAAAACTACAATATTAATTGTGCATATATTCTATTTAATACCTAAGTATCACAAAGTCGATGCGATGGTGTAATTGGTGTCACTTGGGTATATATCGGTTCAATATAGATGATATCTAAGATCAAATGGTAAATGGCCCGCGGGTCAATCATACTTAAATATCGATAATTAATAAGTACCCAATATCAATCGATGTTTTATATAAGTTTGCTAGTTTCTAAGGCCCTTTGTTTCATATCACTTGTTGGGTTATCAGTATCATTAATGAAACAATGCTATTCTAGACAATTATTGGCATTATAATATACGTAGGTCCTTATCAATTAAAACTTCACATATTCAGCCCATATAAAGGAAAGTTAGTTGAACCGAATATGCTATTTTGAAGGAAAGTAGGGCCATCGGGCGTACAGTTAACACAAAAAGTGCTAATAAAATTACCTGACATACAAATGTCTAAATAATCAAACTTTATTATAACAGTAATATTCGAATCTATGATGTTTACATGCATTCGCTAACTACTACAACGTAAATATTTGAACTGTTTATTCATGATGTAACTTGTAGATTACCAGAGGCAATCAGAATAACAAGTCTATTCCGAACTTCGAACTCTGAAAAAAACTGAGTTGATATTTGTGCTTCAGATGATAAATAAATTTTTGCTTTGGTTTATTTAGTAAATAAATCTACAGGCATATTTTTTGTGTTGCTTATTTATAATGAAACTGAGGTCGCAGCTGAAGGTCATCCTTTCATTTAGAATCAAAGCATGCTGACGTACCTGAATCACACTGAATGTGCGAAACTAATAGCTTAGTTTGTACATTTGATCCAGTTCAAGCAACTTATCAGTATACTAAATTAGCATACTGAGATATAAGTAGTAGCTACGCTGAGCACGTGCGCAGTGTCACGCACTACGATGGCGGTGCACACACACAGACACCGCTTCTCCTGTCAGTTGTTTGTGGTCCATTGCGAGTGCTGTGAATAGCCAGTTGGTATGACTTGCACACAAATAGGTACCTACATGCCTGGGGGCACGTCACCTCGTCGCTGACACACCCGTGGCTATTTATTTGTGTGAAAAACTACAACATAAATGTGTTTATTGTTACCTCTTTCTAATAAAATTAGGCTGAAAAGTAACGTTCAAAGGTTAACCGCAGATTACAGAGGCAGTAAAATGGCGACTCTTTATTCGTAGGCAGGTACTCAATTAGTAATTTACTATAACGTAATTAAAAAATTACTGACGCAATATTACATGAAGGGCGTCACGTGAGCATGATTGACTATACATATGATAGCTGTACCTAACGCGGTGGCGGGAAGGAGGGAGGGAGGGGGGGGGGCATTGCGAGTGACGTCACGAACGGCGCGCCGCGATCGGGAGGGTGCGGGGAAGCGGGCGCCGAGTCCGAGGGTGTGGTGCACATGCGCCGCAGCCCGCGTCGTCTCAAGGTGACCCTCGACTTGCTAAGCAAGTATTCTGCGTGGCACACGGCACTGTACTCCGTTCCTTTCACTTCTAAACGGCTGAGCGGTCACTGATACCGGTATTTGCCAGAACGCGGATACAATTTTTATATTGTGCTCAGTTAAATTTATGTCAGCACCCTGTGGACTCCAACGTTACTCGTCCATCACCTTTTATCTCAGTCATCGCGACTGACAAGACAAATCGATATGCGTCAAGCACGAGATGTTGTGAGTATTACATAGCAAAATATTAAGACCGATTAGCATGAAAACGCTACTCAATAAGGATGAAATACATTTAGAGTTAGTAGTCAGGATCGAAATTCGCTAAATTGAACTAAAATTGTGTTATCATTTATCATATCACTAAAATCTTTAAATTATCATGTTGACTTAGGGTACGTGCTAATGTTATTCCTGTCCAGTGCTGCTTTGGACCAGGGAAATCCCCATTGTCATCTATGCTGATTCACACATTGCTAGGTACTATTCAGGTTCTTAACGCCAATCAGCACCACTTTATTATCAGAAGTTCTGAATAACGGTACACAATGGGTAAATGATTTTATTGCATCATTGTCTGAATAGATAAGGTTTTTCCCTAATATCTACGTACCTATTTAAAGCTGATTGGTTCATCATTTATACTTGTTATTATATACCTGACAATATAACAAACATTTTATTTAGGTGTTTATTATTTACATAGAGGTATTCTAGGACTTCTTTAGTTCTAGCACAAACATTGCAATTGTACCTATAACATTTTAGCATTATATTAGCATTAACATTTCGTAAACTATAAATTAGAAGAGTTAGGTTCATCACTCACAAAATTCTTAAAAGTCCGTGAAGTTAAACTAAGCAGCGGTGCTTTTGATTGAACAAATATCTTCTGATTAAATTAATTGTATCTAATATTACAAAAATTAATCCTCGATGATGGCGTAATGATATAAACATATTATTATGTCTATCATATATCAAAATTTTAAATATTTTTTCCTGAATAAATATCCAGTAATGATTCTTAAAAAAAAAAAAAAACAATTTCACAATTTCGAGCTCTGTTACACCACCCCTAAGAGATGACACACTGCGGTCGATGGTTTCACTTTCATCCAAGTGGTATAAAATTATCTGGATCATATCAGGGAAGGTTCTTAATACTTTTTTACGATGCATTTCATAGTTAGTATCTTGGACCCGAGTGGCCCGGCTCTAAAAACGGATTTTGGAAATTGAGAAATTGCTCCTCCTTCATATTAAAAGGAATATAATGACACCAAAACAATTTATTTCCCTTCTTGCGACCTACGTAGTCTATTAGCGGTCGTGGTTTGCAAATGTTGAACTCATGAATAGTTTGTAGAATAAATTAGCACATTGATTTAGCGACATTTTTATCCGGATAAAACTAGTTTTTACCAGTAATTTGTAGTGTAAATCTCTGTTTCTCATGAATTTTAATCTTAATATCAGATATCAAACTTATCTATACCGGTTTTAATGTTTTTGAGCGAATTCACGAATCGAGTTGAAGCGCATAGGCAGAGGGCATGCATGGGCAGGCTAATAACATTAGCACTAAGTTCTTATTTATAGGGTACTGTACCATAAATATTATAGTATGATATTATGTGTCATGATTAAGTACACCTAATCAATCAGAGATATGAGACGAGCTCTGCTTACTTTTTGACTGAACAGTAGATATTCATATAATGTAGAGCTTCACTTATTTACGTTATTCTTTTCTTTTTTTATTTGAAACCAGTTATTTTTGTTTGAATATACTATTACAGTGCGAATTACTTATCACTTTTATCATATAGGTACTTAGTTATTATGATCGCAAAGATAAATGAATCACTATAAATGCTATCTAAAAGCGATACGGTACTTTATTAGACTACTCAGGCTGAAGTAGCACGATAATAAGTAGATAGGTACCTATCAAATGTCTAGCCGGTACCGACCTGTTTAAAAAAAAACCAAGCCCTGTTTGATTTGCGTCACTGTTATCCTTATCACAAAATCTGATATAAAAAGCATTTTAAAGGAATATTCCACATGACTTATTGAAATGTTAAGACTCTCATTGTCCGTATGATGTTACGTCAAACGTAGTGAATTATAACTCGTGCTGCGTCGTCGTCGTCACTGTACACAACATTCGAGTCTCAAAAATAAACAGACATGCTATGCCAAGAAAGTGCTTGAGCGTGCGTAAGTCTTGACGCGAAACGATCTAACTTTATTTTTAGTTTTCCTCAGTTTTATGTGTATCAAAAATTCAATAATTCGCAGATACCGACCTACCTGACTACTTACTTGTTTTTTTCAAATATTATGTAAAGTTTTGAAGCAATCAAATGTTTTTTAAACGGTTTTATTTAGCTCACCCCGTTTGTTTTATTATTTATTCATTCTTTCTTGGGTCAAATTTAGAAATTGAAATTTCAGTGCCTTCCTGTTGTCAGATTGATCTGAAATTTGGTACACACCTTTAATTCCGATGACAATACAATATAGTAATATCAATAATATTGTAAATCCAAGATGGCCGCCGGTACAAAATGGCGGATTACATATTTTTCCACAACCCCCTCAATATGGGTATCAAATGAAAGGGCTACTCAAGTAGAATACTGTCAGCAACCCCAACGGGGCCCAACAGGGCCAAGGCCTGCCTGGGCTGCGGGATTGTCCTAAAGAGTTACCGTGGTCGTGGTACATAAAAGGCCTACGACGAAAAAGAACGGTTTTTAGTCAGTAAGAGTCTGGCACTCCCTCACCGCTGCTGACCCATGTATAGAATGAAGAATATTCGGTAGGCATTTTCATTAAATACTAAAAACTAGATAATAAAAAATCGGTAAAAAAACTTTTAAGTTAAACGGTTTTATATCTTATGTGCACTGAAAAATAAAAAATAAAAAAACAGTTACTTACCTATAAACCTACGTAGGTGGTCCCGGTCATATTAGACTAAAATAAAAACGTGGGGCCCTCTGAAATCCTACTTATGGCAAAGCATATCTTTATACTTTGGTAGATCGTGAGCTCGGCGTTCGCTGATGAAGCCGCTACGGCTGATTATTGATTGTCAAAATCTCCAGTTATGATTATAGTAAGTCGATGCAATCCACACCTATTATACCTCTAGCTAGAAGAAAGTATTACAGCAATAGTTACGGAATGGGCCCCACGTTTTTATTTTAGTCTAATATGACCGGGACCACCTACGTAGGTTTATAGGTAAGTAACTGTTTTTTTATTTTTTATTTTTCAGTGCACATAAGATATAAAACCGTTTAACTTAAAAGTTTTTTTACCGATTTTAGCTTGATATCTTAATGTTATAAAACAAGTACCTATAATATTAGGAATCACGAAGGCAGCCGTGCTTTTATACTTCCTGCACGACGTTAATGTCATAGTCAATTTATCAGACATACAGGGTGGATTAAAAATTTAAGTTTATATTCACCGCATTTTTCAGAGATTATGCTTATTTAAGTTTTCCTTTACGATGTGGGGTTAACAGACAGAAGTTAATAGGCAATACCTTTGAGAAACATCACAGACTCACAGATGTGTAGTGGCAAAACTAAAAACATACGTAGACTTGCAGATATTCGCAAAATTTAAAATTATAATATTCAAATCTACCACTACCTACATAATTAAAAAAAATATATGTTGTTTCTGAAAGATTGCAATTAGTTATTAAGAGAAAAAAAAATATGTAGGTATGTTTTTAGCAAAACAGCTTTTTTTAGCAAGGTCATTATCTACATCGAAGGTCTTTCTACTCCGTATATTTTCAAGATCTTTATTTTTTGAACGGATAGTTTGATTTGATCACAAAATAAATATCAAATTGTTAATCGATACATACATAAGAACGATATTCAATTTGTTATTTGCATTCAAAATAAACATACGTTTGTGCTGAGGTGCATCAATACAAGTTATAATGACAAAACCTAATTTATTTTATACGTTTAATCCTTTCTTTGAAAGGAGGTCAACACGATTAGCTACATAAGTTCTCAATACAACAGCTATCCGCACTACCAAATACATTTTAGTATAGCATCGAGCATATGCCATATCAACTCGTTACTATTCATACAATCGTTAATGTGAATATCAAGGAATGCCATGACGACACGAGCGAGCCCACGCGATAGCCAATCAGAATCGTACACTGAGGGGCACGCCTTGGGCAAGTACGATAAAGTTATATCCGAAATTAAAAATGTTAAAACACTGTGAATTGGATAAGTCACCATCATATACAAAATAAACTGCAAATAGAATTGGGAATTAATTTTAAAAAATATATATTTTTATTGCCATATCTTCTATACCTTCACTCTTCTAGCACATGCAATATGAAGCGGCTTAAGCGAGATAACAATAGTTTACTATCATGAATGAAAAAGAGCGCGACTGTACGTGAGCGTGTCGCGTTCAATGCAGTGCTAACGGCGACGTCCATGCTGTGGTAGCTAGCTATTCCTCATTTTCCTGCGGATCAGGCGAGACGTGTCGTACTTAATAATATAAATCGCGCGTGTTTAAATAGATTGACAGTAAATAAGTGTATAAACATGGGCTTGGTTGTTAATAATTTACCAAAGGTGAGTGCAACATAAATACTTGGATTTCAAAACGTATTATTTCAAAGCCGGCTTTGCATTGGAAAGCAACGGTACGGTAGTGTTGACCGCTTTGACCTTGTGAAACTCGTTCGCGATAATGAACAACTTGCTCGTACGTCTACAAGTAGGTGCATTTTTCATGCTAAAATATTGAAATACTGAATGTATTGTTTGTAGTCAAAATCTAGGCAGATTTGTTAGCGTCCTAGTCTTTTTATGCGAAGTATAAAATTTAAGTCTCGGAAAATCGATTTTTATTATTATTCACTAATAAATAGATACATTTTAATGATTTTATTAAATTCTACTTTTAAATTAAAATTACCTACATATAATTTTAAATATGTAGTACTACGGGAGGCATTACTAAATGTTTCTACCGACATACATCCTAGTGGTTACAAGAACATCTAAAATTAGCACCTGGGTCGTTTGTGTCACGTCAAACTTTCGAATATGTTATTTTATGTTTATTTGTTGCAGATTCGCGAAGAATGCGAAGTTCTGCATTTGACAGACAAGCAGATCAAGGAGATCATGAGCAGACTCCACAATGACTTGGTCAAAGGACTTGGCAAGGATACACATGCCAATTCCATTGTTAAGTGCTGGATCACTTACATTCAAGATTTACCCAATGGAAAAGGTAACGTTGAAAATACCTGTTAATATATGATTATTTGTGTAGGTACACTATTAACGTTTGGTCATAAGTATTTTGTGAATACATAATGAATTTGTTTCAGAACGCGGTAAATTCCTTGCATTGGATCTAGGAGGAACTAATTTCAGAGTTTTAATTATTAATTTAGGCGCAAACCACTTTGATATGCAATCCAAAATTTATGCTATTCCAAATCATATAATGACTGGAACAGGCATTGCATTATTTGACCACATAGCTGAATGCCTTGCGAATTTCATGAAGGTTGGTAATCATTAAGCATGAAATCATAATAGGTGCCTTTGTAACATTATTTAAAGTGCGGAAAATAATATAGTTTTGTTTTTTCCTAGGAACATGATGTTTACGCAGAGAGACTGGCACTTGGTTTCACGTTTAGCTTTCCTCTACAACAACTGGGGCTCACAAAAGGAATACTGCAGCGGTGGACCAAAGGATTCTCTTGTTCTGGAGTTGTCGGAGAAGACGTTGTTCAGGGTCTTAAAGACGCCATTGCCAGACGAGGGGTGAGTGGATCTTTTTAATTCAACACATAACAATTATAAAAATAATGAGTTGTGATATTTTTCACTATTATACCCTTAATGATACCTACCAAAATCAAAATTTGAACAAGTAAAATGATACAAATTGCATTTTGCAAGAGCGTTGGTCCAAATCATATAAAAAATAAATTTTACAGGACCTTGCCATATCAGTGATGGGCATCCTTAATGATGCAACTGGCACTCTCATGTCGTGTGCACATAAGAACCCAAATTGCCGAATAGGGGTTATAATTGGTGAGTTGATGATGATAACAGCTCTCTTTTAGTAATGTAAGGCATGATTACTATTGGAGCCAACATAAGAGAGCCAAGTAGAGGCTTTCAAATAAGCAACAACTCGATGGATAATGGTTTCATTTTCCCTATACCTAGGCACATAACAGATAAAAATATTAACTATATCATTCGATCATTACTTTTGTCATAAATACACTATAGAGAAAGATTTCAAGATCAACAACTAGTTATTTTATATTACGGATATAAGCAAATATACCGAGTAATAGCTAGTGGACACTGTGCGTCACGCAATCATTATCTACGTAGTAATACTTATAAATAGGTACATTCAACACACTTTCATCTGCGACAATTTTTCAAAGAATCACTACGTAATAACATCAAATATTACATTGGTCTGTCACTCTGATACTGTTCACATAACATGAAACGTTCTTTATTTCAAGCATGCAATCATTAAACTATGAAAATAAAGCTGCCAGTATGTTTTGCTACTCATCGTATTTAACAAACAGCTATTCAAAGATATGTCAACACATTATAATAATATATGTACCTACAATACCATTGTTATTTAAACGTGCGCTGTTGGTTGGCAGTATATTACCTTTCTACGTACATATATTGACGAAACAGCAGGTACAAAGTAGTGCTCAAATGTAAACTTTATGTCCGTCACAATCGCATCAAGTTTAACCTCTAAGTAAAAAAAAACAACAGCCTGTACATGATAGAATCGCGAGGATAACCACTGTTGCTAGTACTACTTTTTAAGAATGTTGTTCTATAAAGCAAGTTTTTTTATTGATATAATATATTTATCTAATTAAAAATTTAACATTTTATCATAATCTGACATTTTAGGCAACACACTACTTAATACATGTGTATAATGAATTATCTAAAGAGTTGACACGCAGTCTTTGGAAGCCTCTACGAATCAATCATCTTCAACCTAAAATAGTTTTAGTTATAACCTGTCACATCTGGGCCTGGAATCATGATTTCTATCTCATACTTAAAACGCTTCTTTTTTCACTCTTGTAGGACGTACAGATTGACATATGTGCCATTCTGAATGATACTACGGGTACATTGATGTCATGCGCATGGAAAAACCACAACTGCAAAATAGGACTTATCGTTGGTAGGTTTACCTTATATTTAACTTGTGTCGTGACGTTTGAAATGCATGTTTTCAATAAACTAATACATAATCGATGGTTAACTGCACCAGTTAAGGCACTTATAACATACATAAAAATTACATTATTTCTGGTGGAAATGTTGTCACACTGTGGTGGTTGTCACTTGTCACAAATCAATATCTCTAATCCATAACGGCCAGTTTCTTCATCAAAAGTTAAAGTTAAAGTAATGTCTAAAGTAAAAGTTACGGTCAAATACGTTTTTCAAGGTTAAAGTGACAGCAAAACTAATAGAAAAATTGAATTTGACCGTTACTTTAACTTTAGACATTATTTTGACTTTAACTTTGGCTTTAACTTTTGATGAAGAAATTGGCTATAAGTGAAAGAAATATTTTAACAGCATGATAAGGTTTAACCGTTAACAGTACTTTCAAAAATATATTAAAATTCACTGATTACAATTACTTTCGCTGGTTTACGCGAAATTAAGTATGACTGAATTCAAGACATTAACATCTACGCACTGAGTTTTAGTTAGTTGAGCACCGATTTGTAATAAAAGCACAACAAAACAGTTTTACCTGTGAATTGTGTTTGTTAATAACTTTATAATATTAAAATTAAAACTTCTGTAAGGTTACTTAAATGTTTTTGTGTAACATAGAGTAATAATAAGTATTTTGATTTCTAATTGAGTAATTTTGAATGTAGGCACTGGCAGCAATGCTTGTTACGTAGAGAAGACAGAGAACTGTGAACTCTTTGATGGAGAGCCCGGTAAACCTGATCTGCTTATCAACACTGAGTGGGGCGCGTTCGGAGATGACGGAGCACTGGACTTCGTTCGCACAGAGTTCGACCGCGAAGTCGACAATAACTCCATCAACAAAGGAAAACAAATGTAAGAAACTTATCCTGCAATCTTTGACTCAACACTGAAATCATATCAAATTAATCACTTACATGATTTTTATAGTTCACCTGGTACTCCAGAAATGACGACTGAAATATTTTATGATTCACGTTTTATACGTTACTAAAAAGAATATCAAATTGCAATTGTATGCAATTATAATTAATGGCATTCATGATAACAATTTTAGAGACGCAAACTACCCTCACACTTCAACCGCAGTTATGGAAAATTGCATCAGTAAAAATATAATTGGTTATTTGTTTTGGGCTAATTCTTATTATGTTTTATCTTTTCAGACAAGAAAAAATGATTTCGGGCATGTACATGGGAGAATTAGTGCGTTTAGCATTAGTGAAGTTCACAAAGATGGGCTTGCTGTTTGGAGGTCGCGGTTCAGATCTGCTGTTCCAGAGAGGCAGCTTCTACACCAAATACGTATCAGAAATTGAGTCGGATAAGCCTGGAGACTTCACGAGTTGCATGGAGGTGTTGGAAGAACTCGGTAAATGCTCATTTAATTTCATTTGTAAATTCGACTGCCCCTTAAAAATAAAGCGCGTAACAAAAGGGTAACTAATTTCAAATATAGGGATTTTCATAAGTGCTATCCGTTTAGCAGGTTTACCATTGTTTAAAAAATTATCGTGCTTACCCGCTTGATATTTGAATTCGATGTACAAAGTTTCCACATAGAAAGTTACGTAATTTTTCTTCTATCAAAGCCTCATAAAAAAAACCAAACCATACATGAGGATTGCGCAACGTAGTAAGTAGGTAATCAATTACACAATGACCAACTATACATACGTCTATGGTACCGTAGCCAGTCTGTTAAAAGCGGATAATATTTCTTCACCGTACTATTACTAATCGATATTAATACGTCAAATCACCTTTAGAACTATGTACTTTGCACTTTGTCTTAAGAGCCAATGACATAATATTGTTGAGCAGAATATTGACACTCGAGTAAAGTTAGATTTGTGACTCAGGTTGTAACTAAACAGGGTATATTATTCGACAATTTAGAATCAAATAAAAGAAGACTAAATCTGATGCCGCTATTACCTGATATTTAGTATATCTTAATTACGTACCTCCCTACAAAAAAATGTTGTAGTGTTGTAAGAACTTGATTGATATGACGAAACCCGCGCTACTAATTACATAAGTAAGCAATAATTAATTGATGCATTTCATGACATTGCAAAGATAGGTCCGTTTAATCTAGTTGTTATTAAAATTTGGGAACAAATATAATGACCACCATAAAATGCTTTGATACCCTAAGTTTTGTAACCAGAAATATCTACTGAACACCAGAAAAATAAAGTCTAAAAATGTAATAGTACCAGCTATTTTAGTCACGACTTCACTTTAAATTGTATTCGACCACCAAATTTAGTAAATGATCACCAACTCTTGACGACCAAATTAATGTATTATTTTTGCCTAAATAAGTCACTGTGATTGCCATAAAATGTAGGCTTATTACCAAATAAAGTATTATGATGCCATATTATATAAGTTATGTGTCCGGCTTGCAATGCATGCGTGAGTGTCAGTATGACGAGTGACAGGGGAAAATGGAAGAAAATGACATATTGCGCCGACCCCAAGTAAAATTGAGAACAGGGCAGGACAAAGAAGAAGAAGAATGTGTTTCTCTATACACTCCCTCGAAAACACACTCTTATCGCACTGTTTAGAGGCATGCAATAGACAATTTTCCACCCTAGAGCAGGAAAAGGGTCCCCATAATGTTATTACATTTATTGTATCAGGCCGAACTTATTTTTTTGGAGTCAGTTTATTTAAACAGGATAGCAAGATGTAAAAACTTTGATTATCATTTTGATATAATATATCTGGTATAATTTTGATGATCATTTACTACTTTTGGTGATCATTTACTACTTTTGGGATAACAATGATTTATTTGGACTCATTTTGCTTAAATAGGATAGCAGAATTTAAAAACTCTGGTTGTAATCTTACTTTAAAATGGTGGTTTAATTTTGGTGATCGTTTACTATTTTTGGCTTACGCATGATTTATTTTGGAGTAATTTCACTTAAATAGGATAGCAAAGTGTTAAAACTTTGGTGATAGTTTTACATTAAAATGCGAGTTTCATTTTGGTGATCATTTACTATTTTTGTCTGCTATTTGTTACTATATCTGGTGATCATTTAAACATAAGCCTTAAAATTTTATCGGGAAAAGCTATTTAGTAAATACCTGCGGTCTACTAATGTTTACTGATGACCATTTACTATGACATAGTACGAACATAAACCTTGTGGTTCTTCGCTATTATCGCAAAGTTAATTTGTACTTAGAACCGGATTCGGTTTGTATCAATAAACACTATATCCTATTAGTGATAACATTTAAATCAACAGTTAGTTACCGTGAAAACCAGAAACATTATCATAGTGTAGATGCAATTTAAAAACACACTTTGATTTACTCACAGCGTGCACCATATCAAAAATACCTTTTCTATTTAGCAACCCACCATGTTTAATGTGTTCCTTTTATGGCAATAATCTTTTTAATTCTTAATGATATTATTCTTCATTCTATCTATTTAAAATTAATGGGCGTACTCTAAATCTAATACATTGATTTAAAAGTCAAAGCTTAAAGATACTGGTGTATTTCCTTAAATTTTTGTGACTGATTCAGGAAATATTTTATTAGTACACGTGTTTCTGAACTCCACCCAATAAATTACCTTACATCTGTGCAAACTTCATTTTCTGAGGCTATGTTAATTAGTGCTATTTAGCATTAAGTACTTATTAACATGATGATAATGTCAACAGGTGATAGAAATGTATCGCAAGAACATAATCAGTTCCGACGTCATGATATATTACACGTCGTTATGTATATCGTTTCAGATGTAAGGATGATATGCAATTAAATTATTTATTTGATCAAAACATTCCATGTTCACCTTGAACTTTGAAATAAAATGAATTTTGATTGATCATGGAGCTTTAACAAAACTTGAGAACGCATTATGATCAGTCCCAATATCATCCGTACTTTATTTCGGGTCAGCGCAGTTTCTTCTTCTATAATTTTCTATCAGATAATTAGGTATCTCACAATTGGCATTATTTAAACTATCTTTCACTTAATGCATCTTTTTTTCTAGTCCTCTTCCTCTGTTATTATCAATCTATCTTTGTGACAAAAATATTCCTTCCGATTCGGCCGGTTTCGTAGCATCAGTTACCGGTGCCAGTTTCAAACTTCCTCCAGTTGTCACATGACCAGTCTCAAGATATTCAATGATTGGAAAATTATACTGCATATACTGAGAGAGAAATGTTTGTAATTGCAGGATTGTCGCACGCGAGTGAAGCGGACATGGCTGCGGTTCGCCACGTCTGCGAGTGCGTGTCGCGGCGCGCGGCGCACTTGGTGTCCGCCGGGATCGCGTGTCTCCTCAACAAAATGAACGAGCCCCGCGTCACCGTCGGCATCGACGGCTCCGTCTACCGCTTCCACCCACATTTCCACACGCTCATGTGCGAAAAGATCGCGCAACTCGTCAGGCCGGGCATACAGGTTCGTTAAAAACTTTTACTTTTTAACAATACATAATATCCTTTTCTCATGTGTTGACGTCGGCTTCCAATCTAATAGGATGCAGCTATCCAATTAGATTAGAACAGTTTATTTTATGGTCCGACTGATTATCTATATGACAACTTGACTGCCCGAACAACATGATAAACCTTGGTAGGACTGACTGTCACGTTTTCTTGTTTGTGAATACCCGTACCGCGAAAAACTACAGTCACAGCCAGGCCTGGAGCCACGATTGTATTTGCCTCCAGGAAACACGCGGGTAATCGTTATGACGTAGATAGCATTGCGGTTTACTGACGACGTTAGCTCATCTTATTAACCCACGAATGATCATCTTCGAACCCTCTCTGCAGTTTGCCTGCTGCCAAAACACATCAAGTCATTGTGACATTTAAAAAAAACCGCTTTGATCACACACGTGACTTGTCATATCTTTTAATTTATAGTGTTAATTTTAACTTCTAAAAGGTTGATGGTCAGTCTGCCAAAACATATGACGTAATGTCCAAGTTTATTAGTTTGCATATTGTTATTGGAATCTAATCAAATCAAATATTAGGTTAAAGGCTACGCTATCGGAAAATATCCGGGACAGCCGCCACCCACTCGTTTACGAAATTCTCGTATAAAGCTTTATACATAGATAATGCCACTATCTACTTTTAGTAATCAAACATAGTATGACGTCCATTTTAGTTTAGTGTTTTCTAGATAACGTTATTTTCTTTTAACGCTCATATTTCTCACTGATAACATTTTGTTATTGAACAATATACCTATCATTGGAATTGATAATGCCAGCGTTATATTAAGTCGAGACAGGGAATGACTCATGACCTTAGCAAAACGGACACACCCACCAAACCTGAAAAATATGTTGCAATAATCCAAAGATAACTTATTGATTAATTATTTTTAACGTCCTACGTAACTCATGTCCTTTAAAAACAGCAATATTTCTGGAAGTGTTTTATAAAGTTCCGATTAGTATCTACTTCTTTAAAAATGAGTACCTAACCGTACAGATTCAGACTGTAAAATTGATATAAGTTGTTTGTGAAGTGTTGTCAAGGAAAAAAAAAACATTTAGACAATAACTTGTAGGCAATGTTTGTCATACATATTTAGAACCCAATGGGAAACTGTTGAAGGCAAAAAAACCTTTCTTGCGGTTGGGTAAAAAGTGTGGCGATGATTAATAAAATAACAGGCACTTATGGCAAGTAAGGTAAAACCGAACAAAAAATTTTACACAAATAAGGAAGGTTTTGCGGAAAGCCTGATGTAGAGGTAGTTGCTAAATAAACAACGATTGTGATTCTATTACATTATAATGCGACATAGTGCTATTTACGTAGCATGACCGGAAATTTAATCGCTCCTAACAATTATAATCATTCTTTTGTTAATATAGATAACATTCTGATCAAACTCTACATATAACACAATAGGTATTTTTGTTGATTACACCGTATAAGTTAAGCACTACACGATATCCACTCCAACTAAGTTGATGACTTGTGTTTTGTATCCTAAACCTACAATCATTGAAATGACTTAGCAAGATTTTGAATTAGGTACAGTCATCGTTACATAGAGAATCAGTACTTTGATCTTTTACGCAGTACCCAAGTACTGCATGACATCAGTATTGAGAAATAGAATCTAAGTAGGTACATTTTTTTGTTTAAGTTTGTTTAATAAGTATTTATGATATTTCCAGTTCGACCTGATGTTGTCGGAGGACGGCAGCGGGCGCGGTGCTGCGCTGGTGGCGGCCGTGGCGTGCCGTCAGAGCAGTACTGTCGCGTAACTTGGCCTCATCTCTCCCGCGGTAACACTAATCTGAGCCTTCGCATGTAAGCCGCCTAAGCAATCAAACGATACCGCACTCAATATTTCCTAATAACATAGTAGCAATATATTTTTAAAATTGTTTACACATAGCTACCTATCGATGATTGTATGGGTATTGTTTAATATTGTAATGACACTTTATCACAGTAAGTGTTAAATAATTTAAAATAGAAAAATCTTTATGTGCTGGTTCCTTTATCATTATGCAACTTAGTGATTGCAATTATTAATCTAATCCGATAGCAGTTGATTTTTATCTAATAAGCGACAGCTCGCTTTGATACAGCCACAACGTCGGTAAGGAAGAATAATCGTAATCACTAAATTATATTACATTCGGCACTAGTCCAAATATACATATTACCTAGATACATAAAAGATAAATGAATAGCAAATCTAAGAGCAAGCTGGCGGTTACTTAGCACATTTGAATTATATTTGTTTAAGTAGTACTTATTTATATACTATAGAATGTCGCTGTGTGCTACACTGTAGGTGACGGCTTTCATGTATACGCTCTTCTCTGAAATTTTCGTTGCTCCATATGAACCTTTAACTCTAAATTATATGTCCTAATTTTGTGGCATAATCAGACACTAAGATCCAATATCCAACGTGAACTTAAATTTACTTAATTGCGGTTTGTTTGTACTTATAATGACTTAAATCTAGTCAAGGTAAAAGGAGTCGAGACCTTTTCATTAAATTATAAAGTCGACAGCTATGGACACTCGTAAATTATAATGTGTTATTATCGGTGTATATAACTGGTATATCGTTATGCTGTTTAACACATGTTGTAAACAATAAGACTGATTTATGATGAAATCATTATTATCGACGTAATAAGTCTACAAATTTAAATTTTCTGATCTTAGTGTTTGGGGTTTACCGCGACGACAAGCATTTCCTTGCCAGCACACAGTAACAGGCTCAGAATTCTCTTCAGTGACTTGTGTTATATTAGCAATAAGTAGTTATATATGTAGTACTGTATATTTTATCGGAGAGAAAGCTCTTATATCGTTAAGTAGATATGTAATTTTATATACTAATAACAACTGTTGAAAATAAATTAGAACGATGATATTATAAATTACTCTATAAAGGAACACTTAATGCGAAAAACTTCTTCAGATGTATTGTTTATTCCTAAAAATATTTTTACAGTGACCACGTCGACTGATGTATTTTAGATAACTGATGTACATAAATATTTGGTTTTAATAAGTACTGCGTACCTACATAAAAGGATACCTCCCCTTAAGAATAGCTCTTATATCCGTTTTGAGATCGGCAATGTTATACTTTTTAATTTTCATCCCGAAGCTGCGAAGTCGGGCGAATAGAACTTGCGCTTCGGTGCGAATCTCATAGTGATTGCTACATGCCAAGTACAATAAACGTAGAGTACCTACCATCATTCCACCGAGGAGTTAGTCATCCATGAGACAATATTAAATTATTTTTTGTGGATAATAAAAAACAAGAAATTAAATATTATGTTAATGATAATTTTTAAACATTTAAACGTAGAACTCTTATTTGAATGTGAATTGAATCAATAAAATAAAAGGAGTAATTTAAGTGTTTTGATATTTTACTGTGATAGAACTAGGACTAGTTCAAGTTTTTGTTTTGTTTCTGGAAACATTTTATCAACGAAATTAATTGCAGTTTGCCCACATTGTTTAGATAATATCTCATTTGGTTTATTCAAATAATATCATCCACGCAAAAAGGCCATATGTAAAACCGTGTTATTGAAAGTGATTCATAAATTATAATCGGGTTAAATTTTCACAGCGTACATAGTGTACATAAATAAGTAAATTACACCCAATTATAGTTCCTAGTTTCATTATTATATAGGTGCATTTTAATTTATGTATGCGTTCTGTGTTGTTACATATTTGTATGTGTTGCACGTTGTAACAATCACTAGTTTGATTTATTTATAAGTAAACATGGTGGATTAAGTATACAGCGTTAGACTTATTATTATTTAGTCGTTACTAATAATTAATTTAATCTCGTCATGCTTGTAAATTTCAGCAACCGTTTAAATAAAACATCAAATGATGAAATAGAAAAGTACAAGTAGGTAAATTTTTATACATTTACCATGTATCAAAAGGAAATACAATATTAAATGGTTCAGGTTTGGCAATGGTCTCTAATTGTATGCAAATGATTGCTTTGCTCAAACGCAAAATTTAAAAATAGGTTTTTTGTAGTTGAAAATGTTATGTTTAATTTTAATTCGATCCATTTAGTTTTGTTCACTTAGATACATTAATTATTTATTATTAGATATGGAAACTTTCTGCATCAAATAACAAAAATACATACCACATTCCACTTGTATCTGGAGGGTCTTAAATGTGTATTGATTTTATTACTACCCGCAGAAAATGTACATATCAATCAATTTCAATAATCGAAAGAAGGCATATTTATGTTAAGAATTAATTATGTTACCCAAAATGTAAATAATATATTTGTCAAATGTTTTGGTAAGTCATATTCGAGTTATTTTGTTTTAAACTTTATTATGAAAGTGTCCACATGCTTTGTAGATAATAATTGTAATAAATCAATTATGGTTGAACCGTTTTAAGGTAGTAATCGAATTCATTGTGTACGCTCTTAAGGCTTAGGAGCTAATAGAAATGTTATGATTTCTGAAATAAATTTGTATAAAACAATCCAACTTTTTTTCTTCCACAATAATCATGCATCAATATCACCCTACCCTTTTTGTGTGGAACAAAGAGAGAGTATTACTTCTCGAGAGTGTTAAATGCCAGACAAAAGTTGAAAACGTACATCAAGAAAGATCGATGAAGGTCACATTAACTGCAACGCGCAAAACGCCAGTGTGATAGCGTTCGTGCTCATACAAATAAATGGAGTAGTAAATAAAATCCATTTGAGAATTACTAGTTTATCTCATCACAATATATCTCAACAAAAGGGGAGATGTGTGCAGTGAATTAACGTAATAATTACAGCAAAAGTGACCACAGCATGCAATTAGTAGTAATTAACAATCACATTAAAAGTAGTTTAAATTAATTATATAATTTCTAGTCAGTAATCAGATCTTCTAAATGGAGTACAATTAAATTGCCTTCATATATTTTTGATTCTTACATAGGTAGGTACTTATAACAATAGCATTAAAAAATAAGAACGCAAATAATATAGATTTAGTCATCATCTGCCAGCAGATCATGCATTCTATGTATCCAAGAAATAATGTTATACATGACAAGCACAATCGGATGGACTTCTTGCAGGTTTCTTGGGCGCGCTAAGCCTTTTAGAGGTCCCAGTCCCATATTGAATGCCTGAACCTATTCGCTCAGGATCTAATTCACCTGTTTCAATTTTAGCCAAAATTGTTTTGGAACATTTCAAGAAAGCTTCTTCTACGTTTTCACCTGTTTTAGCACTGGTTTCAAGAAACATCAATTCTGAAATAAAAGAATGAGCAATTAACCATATATAACTAAATCACATTTTAATAAATTTTCATTTCCTAGAGTATTTCATATGGCCTACCATTTTCTTGGGCGAATTGACTAGCTTCTGTAAAAGTGACTTCTCTTGATTCTTCCATGTCTTTTTTGTTTCCAACAAGTAATATTACTATGTTAGGGCTTGCAAGTGTTCTGGCATCCCTAAGCCAATTCGAGAGTGCATTGAATGAGTCCCGAGAGGTTATGTCATACACAAGCAGAGCACCTGCAGCTCCACGATAATAGGAGCGGGTTACGGAGCGAAATCTCTCTTGACCAGCAGTGTCCCATATCTGTAGTTTAGTAGACTTTCCACCTATGTTTACAATTTTTGAACCAAACTCAACCCCAATTGTGTGACATCTATCTTCTTTGACTGTGAAGAGAGAAAAAAAAAGTGATATCACTCTTTGTCAATCCTTCCAGGTTTGAAATTTGAAGTGTAATTTTTCTGATTCTTTTTGCAATATTAAGGACACATTACAGGTTTAAGAGGAAAATATTTATTTTATTACTATTTTCGCAATTTTTCTAAAAAAACAAATTTGGATTTGGTCAATTTCATCTTAGGTGCTATTAATAATGAAATCATCTATACTAATTTCTGTGTCTGAGCAATGTTTTACTACATTTGTATAAACAAGTGAGCTCAAATTATTTTGTGTCTCAATTTACTTAATTATGACATGTATGTGCCTATATTCCACAGAACACCTCATGTAATAACTAAATAGTTTTCTTTACTCTACATATTAGAAGCAATACTAAATACACTACTTTACTTGTAGCCCAAATATGTATACACTTATGTTCATGAGAGAATAGAAGTAAAATAAAATGGAAAAACTAACTTACTATGGTGATGATCAGGATTTTTTTTTTTTGTGCTTGGATGGGGTAATCACAGATCACATAATTTTTTGAAAAGCCAGGGTTAAAGTGCATTTTTTCATTCATATTTTTTTTTTTACTGAACTGAATGACACTCAAGATTTTCTTGCATAATATTCGAGTCATTGGCAACAGTTATACAATTTTTACTGTAATGCTTGCTTGCACTTTGCTTTAAATGTTTAGTAGAAGAATATTTGTATAAAATGTGAATTTAGGTTTGAGCAAAATACAAAAGCAAAACGCTTATTTTTCCAATCGCGAGGGCGAATTCATAAAGTTTGCATTATTTTCTCGAAGTTAGTAAGCCATGTCGATAAAGCATGAAGTAGAGACGTCATTGACAATAATTTTAACTTTGGCACACACGCAAATAATATTATTGCTATTGAAACAGTAAGTACTTACATTTATTTCCAATAAAATTATTTAGCAGACTAGATTTCCCCGTCCCAGCACTCCCAATGACCAAAAACTTGAATAAATATTCTAAAACAGGAAAAGACCTTTATGTTGTAAAACAATACATTTGTTACGTATTTGAACAAATAATTTTAATGAATTGAAACCATACCATAAGATTCAGACATTGTGTATGTTCATGGAATATGAAACACGGTTATTTTAAAGTGCCTCGCAGTACACACAATCTTAAAATTTTATAATATTCTAATCCAAACTGTAAACAATACAATAACACATCAACCATTGATATTTTGATAATGATAAATGACCACAGAATCTATTAAGAAACAACCATGGACAAAAACTATTATCAACCAACAAGAAGATTATAATCCACCTAGGAAATAATTTTAATTAAATAAAAACTCATGAGAGCTCCTTTTTTTAAATCAATGAACTTATTATTTACAAAATAAATTATCCTTATCTTATCTTTATATTTAAGTATGGTCCATCGAGCATATCACGGAGAGAGGAAAGATGAGATAATATAATAGGCACCTCCAGAAGATCAATTAAACAGCGAAGTCGCTGGATTCGTTATATGTCCTAAAGATAAACATTTAGGCAGGTATATTATATTCATAGGCCATCATAGGGACCCCTCCCCACTGGGGGGAGGCATGAGGGGCCTGCCGTAAGGCGGGCAATCGCCGGTGGGGGACTGGACGCCGTAGATTCCCAGACCCCCTCCACTCAGGCGAGGTCGGAGTGCCGCTGGGCCTTTTTAGTGGGTATACCGGGAACGTCTGTACCGGAGAGCCCCACATACCCCTCTCCCGTCCCCCGACGGGAAGGGCATGCGTAATAGCATTTTTTACCCAGCGACAAAAAAAAAAAAAAGGTATATTATATTGAATCGTACAGGTAAGAAGATAGTAGATATGTTATAATCGATCGAATTATATTTTTTTTACTCTTAGGTGGCACACACCTTCTTCACTGGGGCCCGATTCTCCTAAGTTAATAATTTCAAAATCGAATAGAAATCGAATCGCAATATGATCGTAATAGCAGTTTTAACCATATCGGGCATTCTGCTACTAATAAAAGACCAATCGTATTCGATTGACATTTGATTCGTGTGCGATTGGTCTGCTATTTTGGTGATTTTGGTCTATACGGTAGTTTGCTGTACAATCATTTTGCAATCGTAAATCATTTGCAGACAAAATTATTCATTATTGAATGACAGAAAAGGATAAAAACGTTTATTTCAAAGAAAAAATAGCGGAATGCCACATACGCGTCAATCGTAATCGAGATGGGATTGGATCTCAGTCGAATCGAGTCGAATGTGAATCGTACGTCGCTTAAGTAAAATTAGGAGAATCGGGCCCCTGGTCTATCTATAAGGCGCTCCTAAGACAATCAACTAAATTGTGGAACTTGACTGACCGTATAGAAATAATATATTGAAGATTGCGCGATTTTTTATTTAGCATTAAATACTTTAATTTTAGAACCTCACCATCACAGTTAATAAATAACACTGAGATGAAACTTGTAGGGAAGAAATAAATAACTACGGAAGACAACTCAAAGAGGCGGTATGGTCGAAAAACTACAGTGAGCCTGAGAAAAAAAAAAATAACTGACATTGACATATTTCTGACTGACTTACGTCACGATCAAACTCGACCTTCGTTCGCCATGGATCGTACGAAATACAAAAATAAACACTGAAAAAAATCTATTCTTCTTTAATTTAGGTGTTCCAGAATCATAAAAAATGCTGTGTGCTTTGCCTCGTGTATGTAATCTAAATTAAAAAAACTTAAGGGTTTTAATTCTGTGGATTTATCACTAAATATTGGAATCTTTTCTAGACTGTTTTAGGAGCAGTCGCCCCCAAGATATTTATTCCAAGAAACAACCATATTAGAAATTTCTGGGAGTATGTAAATATGATGTTCAATAAGCCAGACACAGACCGAATCAAACAATTTGGTCCAGACCGCGCTTGTGCCGAATGGGTATTACGAAATGGTGGCAAAGTAGTTTGGGCCGGTGGAAAGAGATTAGCAGATTACAACTTGTTACCACCAGAAAAACAACATGTTCCAAAGTTGGTAGAGATCGATGGAACGGATTCATCTATTTCACATTATGGCTTTCCACATTTAAGTAGGTTGTGTTGTATTTAGTATGTAGTACCTACAATAATGTATAACAGAAAAGTGCAAAAAAAATGCCCATGAATCCATAGCCAGAACAGATAGATAAGTAGTCTAATAACTAATTTCCTATCAACATTAGGAGTCTATTTAAATTTCAATGTTTGCCTCATCAGTAGATTTATCTGCTATGTTTTTAATATGATATTTTTTATTTTAGTTGGATGTACACAGTTAAGCAGAGTCATCCTCCATAATAGCAACTATATCGATGATAGAGCATTAAAAGGACTCTCCTACGGGCGGGACACAATAACCCATCTTCAAGTGTCTAAGTGCATCAATGTCACAGATGCAGGAATAAAAGAATTAAAAAATCTTCATAAACTAGAAACATTAATTCTTTTTCACTTGGAGAGTGTTACAAATTTAGAAGAGTGTAAACTAATTATTCAATTGCATTTACCTAAGTGCAAAATTCAAGGTCTAAAAGGTAGGCAAGCCAATAAATAACTACCAATATTGGACAGCTCCAAAAATGGGCTTTTTATTTTTTCCTTAATAAAATTATTTTCATTATTTTGCAGATGGAGTTCCTATAAATGAAAAACAATAATGAAAAGTCATGCCATTTTATCTACTTACCTAACATCATTTTGAAAATTTACACACAATATAACAATGTAAAATATGTTTTTGTATTCTATATATAAAATTGAATGAACAAACTTTAAATACAAACTTGAACAGTGAGGTAGTATTTTTGTTTTCAACTTGTGCATATTGAAACTCATATCAGTTTCCTTTGCCGACAGCTTCATTGACATTGCTATACCCATCACGCTCCAGGAGTTCTGCCAATTCACTTTTGATTTTGGTGACAACTGGTGGTCCATGGTAAATTAAAGCTGTGTATATTTGAACAGCACTTGCTCCTGCCAAAATCTTGTCATAGGCATCTTGACCTGTGAAAACTCCACCTACACCCACAATCGGTACTTTACCTGAAAAAATATTAAATTATATTTTATTTGGTGGATGTAGTAAATACGATGGCTGATCTGTCTATCATGTCTATGGTAGTAGGAAATCATAAGATACAGCTTGTGTAATTCATCAAAGATACATATAATTTTCATACCTTTTGTCATTTTATACATATGCTTTATCATTTCTGTGGATTTCTCAGTAAGTGGTTTACCACTTAGACCTCCTGCTTCTTTAGTGAACTGAGTATTCTGGAGTTGTGATCTGTCAATTGTAGTGTTTGATATTATCAAGCCATCAACCTTACTTTCACTCTTCAAAATTACTGAAACAATTTCCTTCATTTCTTCTTGACTTAGATCAGGTGCTAGTTTCAGAAGCAAAGGAGGTTTCTTAGCAATCTTCATCTCATTTCTGGCTTTATTGATTTCTTTGAGCAGAAGATATAGTTCCTCTTTCTTCTGTAATGACCTTAGTCCTGGAGTGTTAGGACTGTAAAATGAAAGTTATATTACAACAAAATCCGAGGTCCATAATAGTATAAATAAGCGTAACTAAAGTGAAACTTATAATTAGCTCATAATCATGAGTCAAAATGGTTAGTTTACTCCCCACACATGAATATTAACGTTTTCATTGTGAGGGGCACAGGGAGCATACCAACTGATAAAAAGTTGGACGGTTAAAAGGTTGATACGGTTATAAGAAGTCAATATTTTATTTACCTGCTGATGTTAATAACAAAATAGTCAGCTACATTAGAGAATTTTTTAATTCCTAAAACATAATCCTCAATAGGATTTTCAGATAATTTATTTTTTCCCAAATTAATTCCCAATAATCCTTTATCAAGCAGTGCTTTTTCAATTGTGTCTATTTTCTTATAAACTTCCTCATGACCTTCACTATTGAAACCATATCTGTTAATGACTGCTTTATCTTCAGGCAGACGAAACACTCTTGGTTTTGGGTTCCCAGGTTGCGCTTCAGGAGTGACTGAACCAATCTCCACAATAGAGAAACCTAACTTTCTCAAACCTACAACAGCATCACCATGTTTGTCAAATCCTGCAGCAATGCCAATGGGGTTGTTTAATTCATAATTGAGGAATTTAGTTTTCTGAAAAAAGAAACGCATAGTAAGCAAATTATAACTTTGTGTTGATGGGTAATAAATGTACACTGATTAAAAAAAATATTTACCAATACTTGTGGGTCATCAGTTTTCTCAGAAGGGAATAAACCATATTTTATAGCTGCTACTCCAAGATTATGTGCCCACTCAGGGCTAATATATTGGCTGATTGGTTGCAAAACATTTGTGTAATACCCATTAAAATCCTTTTTGTAATAAATGAACTGATATGCCAAAGAGCCACCAATAGTTAAGGAACATAATGACTTCAGTTTTTTCTGAAAAGATATGAATTATTAAAATAATAACTACGAAATATACATGCAAAGCCACGGACCCGCGATGGACATTTTAAGCAAAATACTTAAGTTCATATAACTCACTATTGCGTCTTTTTTTGCGCTCATTTTTGTTAGGTAATAATTCTGTGCATGTATAAGTTATTTCAGGTCTTGATAACCAGATAAATTCTATCGTCACGGCTCAACGCAAATATTTCGCGTACCAAAAGACAAAACACAGATCTTGGATCAGTTTGACACTGACGTTTATCAAGCTCTAATCTAGCTTTTTACCCAGCTGGCAGTCACTGTCACTGTTATTAAATTATCTGAAAACAATTCGGTGCATTTTATTAAATGGATTTGTGATGATGCCTGCAGTGTTGTGTTTGTGATTGGTGCTGGATCATTGCACAGTGAAAGCCAATATTGTTATAATAAATTAAGGCATTATCTTAGATTGAGTACGCTTTACAAATAAATACAAATCTGTCGTAATTTGTGTAGTAAAACATTAGCTCTACAACATTTGCAGTTAATGGATGATTTAAAACTAGTTTTAGCGTAATTTAATAATAACAAGAAACTTCTGTAAATGCCATAAGTCAGCTTATTTCCCTCTGGTTCAATTAATAATATCGTGAAATAGTGTTCCAACTTCTAAGCAAGATTTGTATTGGATCATAAACAGCCATAACAACACAAAAATGAAGGCTGCTTTGATATTTGACACTGTTAATGATTTGGTGTTTGGTAAATGGGATTCCACATTTATAGAGCGAATGAAAACATTCAGTATACAGGCAAGTATTACTTTTTCTTAAATTCTTCCTTTCTTCTCCCGCCAATGTCTCGCAGTGGCGGATCTACCATAATGCGCACTGTGGGCATGTCCACTACCCTAATTTGCTTGTGATGTCACACTTCTTTTACAGTCTATTATTTGAGACTGACACAGGTTGATGATCGTATAAGATGACCAAATGGAAAGGCGAATGTGAAAACAATTCGGTCATGTAGAAGCATGCAACCAACATTTATCCTGTCCTATGTAAAAAATCATCTTTCAAATAAGTACTTGAAGCTCTTCCAGTTAGCATAGACACCACACAGAGATTTTTTCTTTGTAGAATAAGCCCAACCTTATTCTTCATAAATATATCTATATCTGCTGATCTATGTTTCTATATTTTTAGGAGAATCAAAATGATGTGACAGAGAACAATACTGTGTCTCAACTGCTTGCCCCTATCATAACATCCCAGCGTGTTATGGCAGCACAATTTGGTAATACATACTCTTCTATACAGTGCAAGGATAAAACTACAATTGTCTTTGATGAGGTAATTGTTTAAGTTCTCTTTAATAAAAAAAAATGTATTTAAATATCCATTTATCTTAATTAAATATCTTGCAGTGGCTAGATCATGTGTTCATGATTATAAGCGAAGACTATGTTGATGATGCCCATAGAGAACTCTTGGACTTCAAAACTTTTGTGCAACACATTTGTGGCCAAAACATTAATCTGTAAGTCTACCACACGATATTTATCAAAGTAAACTGCTGTTCTGATTTCTATTCACGTGTATTACATGTATACATAATATATAACTTAATAAGTTCTATGTATAATATGTTTACAGTCTACATTCTTCCATATATCAAGACTGGCTCTCGGTTCTCTTGGACTGTCGCACCAAAGGAGATACCATTCCTGGTGCCAATGGGGTCATTGGTGAAAGTGGCGCTACTACATCTGCACTTAATGCGCTTAAAAATGTTTCAAAAAGTGTCAAGTTGCCATACAACCACAGTCATCTTATGTTATTTGTTGGAGACAAGCTACTAGCACTTTATTCCAGGTAATAAATGTTTGATTTATTTTCTGCAATAGAAATTAAGAAAATACATTTTAAAAAATCTGATTTGTGTTTGATTATTGACTGTATTTTGCTTATCCTGATCAAAAGTCTTGCAACTACCTATTTACCTAATACATATTTATTAATCTGTTTCAGTCGCGGAACTGAAGACCTGTCGCCACCCGACCTCATTTTATTGAGCATCCAATGCATCGCTGCGCAAGAGTATTGGTTGGAAGTTCAAAATGAGGACAACAATCCTGATAATCAAGAAATTATTCGATTGCCTTGTTAGTATACTCTATTAACTTTATATTTTATTATTGTTTTTGGTAATGCATTTGATGAACATAGGTATTGTGATTTCATTGTAGGGTTGTCAACGGAAAACAGCGCAGTGGTGAATTTATGCGCGGGGCCTGGGGCCAGCCCCTGTGCACCACATTCCATACATTTAGCGGAAATTGCGCCCAGAATTACGTTTGCTGTCGTTGTTGATTTGGATTTGAGGTAACAACTTTTTTATAAATACACTAGCCGTTTCACCCGCGTCCCGTGGGAACTACTGCCCGTACCAGGATAAAATATAGCCTATGTTACAGTGAAATAATTCATTCATTACAAACAAATAAAGATATTCATGGCAAAAATGTACCCAAATCTTAGGTACCTACAATATCAATCAAATAATTCTGATGAAATAACAAAAGTTTTATATATTTTGCAGAGAAACCGGCATTTCAGCATACATGTCAAACCAAATATTATCCAATTTAAGACGACTGCTGTTGCAAAGGAATTTAGAGCTGCTGCCCAATACATTGGATTCTTTAGAAGCAGCATTAAAAAAGGTAATCAAATATGCTTTTTTTTTTTTTTTTTTTTTTTTTTTCCTTTTGCAATCATGCGATCAGTCTTCTGACTATAAGCAGATAAGGTGAAGTTTAAGTGGCGGGTAGGTCACTACTCCCAGTAGAGCAGGACCTTTCTTTTATTTAGTAAACTAAATGTCGAAGATATCTCGCCGCTTTTTTAGCCGACGAATGGTCTCAGGTATTGTAAGCTGCCCCGCAAGTTGGTTTGGGTGCTTCTGAAGTCTAATTTTGTAACTGGCAGCATGAAGATTCACTTCCTCTTTCACCATCGGTATGCCCAGTACTTCGTGAACATCTGACATTCTGCTAAACCAGGGTGCATTTGATATTTGTTTTAAGATGTAGTTTTGCACCCTTTGTATGATCATCTTATTGGAGTCGCTGGCGGCTCCCCATAGTTGTATCCCATATGTCCATATGGGCTTGAGAATTGATTTATAGATCAAGAGCTTGTTATCTACAGCCAGTTTAGAGTTCCTGCCTAGTAACCAATGTAGGTCCCTGTATTTGGATTTTATCTCCTCTCTTTTTGCCTGGATGTGTTTATGCCATGTGAGTTTGCGGTCTAGATGCATCCCCAGGTATTTAACTGTTGTGTGGTGTGGTAGTTGCATTCCATTTAAAGTCACTGGAGCACAATTTTCCTTGCGCAGAGAGAATGTGACATGCACTGATTTAGACACACTTGCAGCAATTCTCCATTTTCCTAGCCATTTTTCCATCACATTTAGTTCCCTTTGGAGTATCTGCGAAGCTTGGATGGGACACTTGCTCGAAGTGAGTAAGGCTGTGTCATCGGCGAATGTTGCAATTGTAACCCCAGAGCCCTGTGGTAAATCCGATGTGTAGAGAGTGTACAGAACTGGTCCCAGCACTGACCCCTGTGGCACTCCTGCAGATATATTGTAAAACTTTGAGGTACAATCGTTCTCTCGTACCTGGAAGAGTCTATTAGATAGGTACGACTTTAGAATGGCGTAAAATGTGTGAGGTAATATGTTCTTTATTTTATAAAATAATCCCTTGTGCCACACCCTATCAAAAGCCTGTTGGATATCAAGAAAAGCCGCTGAGCAATATTCTCCCTTTTCAAACGACTTCCTCACTGTTTTGCATACTCTATGCACTTGTTCTATAGTGGCATGTTCCTTCCGAAATCCAAACTGATGGTCAGGTATGACTGATTTTTCTGCAAGGGCAGTGGTGAGTCTGTGTAGCAAGCACTTTTCAAACAGCTTAGACATAACCGGCAGTAAGCTGATTGGCCGGTACGATGTTACTTCGTGGACAGGTTTGCCGGGTTTATGTATCATTATAATTTGAGATACTTTCCAGAGTTCAGGGAAATAACCTACTCTTAACATTGCGTTGGCTAGAATGGTAATATAAACTATTCCTTTGCGAGGCAGTTCTTCCAAAACTTTTTTGTCGACTAGATCAAATCCTGGGGCTTTGTTGTTATCCATCAACTTAATATATCTGTAGATCTCTCTAGGAGATATTGAATTTAGAGGTAGATCGAGGTGAAATAATGATCAAATATGCTTAAATTAAACTAATTAAGTATTTAAATATTCAGCTTACTAGTAAATACCACCTGTAATATATCTGCTGAGTCTGGTCTGGTCTGGTCTTAATTTTTTTTATTATATTGAATATTTTCAGACCACAGATGCCTTACGTAAAAATAAAGCGAATGCAAGCCTCTGTGCTCGGCTTACAAGTCGTATGTTGGAACTTCGTAAATCGTGCACTACCACGACCCCGTTAACTCCTGAAACCACGGCAACGGCCATGCATACGGCATTAGAAGCGGTCATAGAACAGTTGAAGCCCGACATACCGAGTTTGAAAATGGAAAAGGCTTTGAAAGACCTGAAAGGAATATTGTCACCGTACGTCGAATTTCTTGGGGTGAAAGCGAAGAGATACTTCAGCATGGCATCATATCCTTTTCAAATCGATGCTTTATTCAGATTACTGTTTGCATTTATAGCGAGAGAAACAAAGAGTTTCAAATACATGTCATTGAATACACGCAGGTATTTGGCTATTGCATCATTTTACTATTTTGAATAAATATGAGGAATTTGATATATGAAATGGCGTATGTAGATATTTTGTGTACGAGAGTATTTTCTCATGCAGTAAGCTGATATATTCAATCAAAGCTTTCTATCATTTGCCTGCATATAATAATAAGGTTTCCGGGCGCAGACTAGATTACCACAACTACATAGTTCCATATTTGCTCTGAAGCCTATTATTGCTCTGCAGTATATTTCATATGTTTGGTATATTGTACCCATACAGTTTACCATGTAGTTACATAATTATTATGTGCAGTCTATTCCGCTTACAGAATTCGTTTTATTTAAGTATGCTATAGTCATGAACATTGAAAAATTGATTTGTGACTGAACCGTTTAATAAGTCATTTATCTTGTTTCTGTTCTAAAAAAATCATAAATGTTCGTCTATTAATTGTTTTATTAGAAGGTAGAGGTCCGACCCCCGGCGACTAAAACGACTTAGGAGATTTTATTGCTCTTAGAAACGCACAATAAATATACATTCCATGTAAAGCAGTAGTCTGACCGCTGACGATCAACATTTACATAATGTACGAGTAGTTTATCAGTGGGAAAAGAGTACGTAGTTTCGATAATTTTGTTATTGGATTTTAAGCTTATGTAGAAGTACCAGTAATAGTAGCCTTGTGATGCAAACAGCAAGATATATGCTTGCGCTTCCCAAGCGAGAATTAATCAACCAAGGGAGCATCGCTGAGCTAGTTTATCTTTGAAATCTCTTGCCGCTCAGCTACAAACGTTTATTAACAAGGAATATAGGTACCTACATCCATTTATTTGATGTTTCTTGAGACAGAAAACAGCCGATAGTTAGCCGTTTTCTTGCTGGCGGTCGAACCACTTCCTAAATGTCCCTTTATGTCACAAAACAATGAATCCATCATTTTGAAATCGATTATTTCGCTTAATGTGTGGGTGTGCAAGAGCACGGGTGAGACGGATGCGAGTTGTTCCCTAACGCTGCACAAGTATGTGGAGGAGTTCCCCGGACTCATCCACTTCATCTACGTGGACCGCACCGCTGGAAGGTTCCTCGCACCCGATATGGCTGATTGCGCTGACATGCTCGCTCCGGATACGGTAAGTTCTTATAAATTGCTTTTATTTATACGGTAAGCTCCAAAGGCGAGTACAACCGTTAAAAAGGGTTGTGGGCACATCCATGCGATATGCCATCAATAATAATGTTTTTGGACCCATAATAAGGGAGTATTATAGGGATAAAACATCAAATCAAATAAATTTGACCTCGGGCTGGCCGACCAAACAGTTACACAATTTTTTTACTTGCATATGTTCAAGATCATACATCAACTCGTGTCCTTAGGGTCCGTTCACACAAGCCGGAATCGGTTCCGATCGTCTAAAAGAGCATACAATCGCCGCAAGACCTAGAAAAAGTACGCGATCGGAGCCGATTAGGTCCTCTTATTATTTCACACTTTCCAAGCACCTGACAAACGCATTACACATGCAAAAATAAACCTTGTTACAAATACTAAGTACTCGATTTTCAACGTGTTAATAATTTGCTCTCCTGTCCGAGCCGGTCTATCTGAACGACCTTTATTCAAGATCCCCACTTTCATTGTCAGGTACTACGCGCAGTATGCCGCAGCTTCGCGGTAGTGCGCGAGGGCTACTGCGCGGCCACGTGGCGGCGCGGGGCGCTGCACGGCTGCGCGCTGGTGTGGTGGGAGCGCCGCGGCCAGCCCGTGCGGCCCGCCGTGCCGCCGCACCCGGCCGCTGTACGAGCGCTACCACCGCCAGGGGACATTCGCGGAAGCTTCTACAGGTACACGACCATACGTTACAGCCTTTTTATCGTCCCACTGATGGGCCAACCAAAAAAATAATGACTAGCGGAGATGTCATAAGGCAATATCTCCTGAGAAAGTAGCGCGTCAAAATGCGGGTGTTTGACGGATGAGGAACAAAGGAACGTTACTGTCTCCGCTTGTTTACGTCCAAAGTAGGTGCACCCGCTCATTTTTTGTAACATCAAAGATCGTTGACAGATTACTGAATACTGACAAAGTGTAAATCGTTTTGGTCATGCCCACCGTACCAATTTGACCTAGAAGAAGAAGTCTGACCTACCTGCATTATTCTTCTTCTTAATCGGACACTCTTGGCAGAGTGGTCGTGATCATGGATTGTCTCTGGCGGCTGCCCTTGCGATTTCTCTCCACTTCTCCCTGCTGGTGGCGTTCCGTGCGCACTCCACAATTGAGCTTGATGTTACAGATTTTATGAGGTCTGTCCATCTGGTTGGCGATCGTCCACGAGAACGCTGTCCTTCTATTCTCCCTTGCACAACTAATCGTTCCATTGAGTCTTCATTGCGGATGATATGGCCAAACATTTTAAGTGTTCTTAGTTGCACAATCGAAGAAAGTCTTTGTTTGATGTGAAGCTCTTTTAATATGGATACATTAGTGCGGTGTTCAGTCCAGCTTATTCTCAGTAGCCGCCTCCAGCACCACATCTCCAACGCATCTATTCTGCTGCGATCTTTTTGACGAATAGTCCACGTTTCAGCTCCATATAGAAAGATAGGAAAGACTAAGCACCGCATCAGTCGGACCTTGGTATTTTTAGTTATGCGCCTGTCTCTCCAGATCTTCTTGAGCTTTTCCACAGCTGAACGCGTCACAGCACATCGCCTTCGTATCTCTTCCTCACAACTTCCGGTGTTGTTGATGGTAGAACCTAAGTAAATGTAGCTCTGGACAACTGCACAGTTACCAATGTTATGGATCTCCGGTCTATTATTGGTCTTGCGATCCACAATCATCATTTTGGTTTTCTCGCGGTTTATAGCCAAGCCATACTCAAGACTGGTACACTCTAGAAGTTGGAGAAGGTTTTCTATATCAGGTAGTGAGGGAGCGAGAAGAGTAGTGTCGTCAGCGTACCTGAGATTTGAAATCATGCGACCCCCCAAAGATATCCCTTTATCCCACTGATCCAGCACTTTGCGCATGATATATTCTGTGTATATATTGAACAACAACGGGGAGAGAATGCATCCCTGCCGAACACCCGCCTGCGTCTTGAAATTGGCTGAGTCAACCCCATCTACCTGGACTGCTGCTGTGCCGTCTTCGTACAATCGTCTGATGAGATACACTAGATGTTGCGGTACACCCATTTCTAGGAGTATATTCCAGAGTTTACTCCACTTGACTGTATCAAATGCTTTGCGAAAGTCGACAAAGCAAAGAAACAGGGGTTTATTAGACTCTCTACTCTTTTCAATTATCTGTCTCAAGATGAGAATTTGCTCGCGTGTACCTCTTCCTTTCACGAAACCAGCTTGTTCCTGAGCAATTTCTCTGTTCAGGAATGCCTGCAGCCTTGTGTTCAGGATATGTAGCAGTATCTTGCTTCCGTGAGATATTAGGGAGATCAAGCGGTAGTTGTTACACTTTTTCGTCGATCCTTTCTTGTGGAGTGATATGAAGACTGACTTTGACCAATCTCTTGGCCATTCTCCAGTGTCCCAAATTTTTGTGCAGATGATATGCATGATATCCACACCGATATCGCCCATGTCCCTGATTACTTCAATGGGTATTTCATCAACGCCGACTGCCTTACCGCGCTTCAGATGTTTAATGGCGGCGGCTACCTCTTCTCTCAATATGCAGGGTTCCCGTTGTGATGGATAACTGATTGTAGCGTCTGTTGCATTGGGACTGTCAGTGAAAAGGGACTTACAGTAGTCCTCCCATACTTTCACAATCAGTTTGATGTCGGTAACAGACTCACCAGCACTATTCTCCACCGCCCAAGTTTTGGCTTTAAATTGACGCGTGATGACTTTTATTTTCATATGCAAGTCCTTGGTTTCAAACTTTTGCGAGTGTCTTTCCAGCTCAGTGCATATGTTTTTAAGCTCTGAGTTTCGGTCTCTGCGACATGCAGCTTGAATCTCGGAACCCAAGTCATTTAGTTCTTGTATGCTGGCACCGTTGGCTTTTGCATCACGTCGTCGGTTGACCAATCTCCACGTATCTTCGGACATCCAGTGTTGTCGCTTATCACAAACTGGTTTCGGTTGGGACTTTTGCACAGAATTTTTAATGTAGTCTTTGGCAGACTGCCACAGAGAATCTGGTGTTTTGTTCTCCTTATCGGTCATCCACATGTGCTGTCCATCTTGGAGTGTTTTAGCAAAAGCCTCTTTGTCCAGTATTTGCAAACGCTGTTTAGTTCTTTTGGCTACTGTGTTTTGCAACTTCATCTTCAGGGTAGACACTAACAGCTGATGGTCTGAGAGACAGTCTGCTCCCGGCAATGTGTGCGCATTAGATATTGAGCTTCGCCATCTTGATCGGATCATGATGTAATCGATCTGATTACGGTAGTTGCCGTCTGGACAGGTCCACGTATACAGTCGTCTAAAGTGATGTTTGAAGACTGTGTTCATAATAGTCAGGTTATTATCAGCCGCGAACTGTATCAGGCGTTCGCCTCTTTCGTTCCGCACTCCTAACCCGTACTCTCCAACTATATTACGTAGATTAATATCCGCCTTAGTACTGCCCACCTTCGCATTGAAGTCACCAAGCACTATCAGTAGTTCCCTATTTGGTACTTTAGCGATGCAAGTTTCCAGCTGCGCATAAAAATCCTCAACAGTACCGTCACTGGCGGCGGAAGTAGGTGCATAGACCTGGACAATGTTAATCGGAGTCGGTGATGCGCTCAGCTTTATCGCCATTATCCTTTCACTTATGGGATCATAGCCCAAAACAGAACCGTTCCACACTTTCGGTATCGCTATAGCCACTCCAGCGAAGCTGCTATTCTCATTACCGGAGAAATAAATGGTGTGTTTCTCGGTGTCAAAGTGACCGCTGTTCTTCCAGTGGGTTTCGCTTAATCCGGTAATAGTGGAGTTGCACCGCTCTAGTTCCGCTTCAAGAATTCGAAGTTTGCCTGCAGCTAGGAGGCCTCGGACATTCCAGGTACCGACACGGAACTTGTTGCGCAGTTTTATTTTTGGCCTTCCAGTATCATTGTTTCCAGGGGGTGCCTGGTTGCCTGCACCAGCCTGGCCGGTAGCCGATTTCACACCATGCTTCCCGGACAAGTCATGGCGCCGGTCGCTACGCGGATCACTAGGCAACACAATCTCGTTTCCTGACATTTCCATGATTCTCTTGGGATTTTTAATACAGTGGTTTCCCGTTGCCTTCTGTATCGGTTCTTTTAGGGGTTATTTGACCCCAAGGCCCCCGTAGCCTCACCCGGTATCCAGGTGTGTGGTTATCCCGCCACTGCTCGGTCGCCATTGCCTCGTCTGTTGTCTAGCAGGGAGCACCACGGCTGCCTGTCGGCCACCGCCGCCTACGGCGCGTGCAGGTGAGGTTGACTTTTGGGTCGGTGTTTGATCTTAGAAACCGTTCCCCCCTTACCTCCTGCATTATGGCATTATGGCATATTATTTATATTTTTGCAGGCAACTACTAGAGCTCGCATTCCCGGGAGATTCCCGCGGCGTGTCCGTGAAGGAACTGATCTGCATCCACCTGGGTCTACTGCCCGCGTCGACAGCAGTGCAACAAGCGCGCAGACTCGCTCACTCGGTACATGAGCTGGCGGGCGACGTTGCTACCGGCGCTGCCGATCTGCTTTAAACCCTAACTTAAAAAAAAACAGCAGAAATCCTTTTTGGGCAGCCTGTATCTAAACTTGCCGTACCTTTTAGTTTATGGTAACTTTAGCGTAAGCTTGACGTCGTAGGGTAGCAGTAGATTTAAGGGATGAAATTGTATTGAAAGTATCCATGTAGTTTAGGAATAAGACTAGATGAGCAATGTGCATCATAATCTCCACAATGTTGACTAAACGGAAGGTGTTGAAGTACTTGGATGATAATAGTGATGCTTCTTATTCTAGGCCGGTGATATATAGCCTCTGCGTCCCATTTTAGGGCCTGCACTAGAGAACCCCTTCATGGCCACACTCAGGCCCAAGTTAACTGACAACATAAATGTCCGTTTCTCTTAAACGGACGGTAAAGTGAGCCAATACTGTTTTAATTAGACTTTTATCGTAACATATGCTAGTCCAAGAGTTATTCGTTTATGTTTGTAAATGTAGAAAGTTAAGAGACATGACATTCCGGATCTTACATTCCAGAATTAGTAAAGATTCCAATACTTGTCTGGAAAGGTGCCAAGTAAGAGAAGATAAACATCCCTAGGGAGTGTTACAAGAACTCGATTAGATTTTATTGGGAGTGAGGAAGGGAGACGCACTGACTACTACCCTTCCTTCTATTATATTTCTATAAAACTTTTTTACAAAAAAATTAAACCGACTTCCCAAAACACTAAAAAGCAAAAAAAAAACTATTTTTAGGTGCATCGGCCTAGAAGTCGGTGTCTAATGGATGTTACTAAGTTAATTTTGCCACCGACTTCTAGGCCGATGCACCTAAAAATAGTTTTTTTTTTGCTTTTTAGTGTTTTGGGAAGTCGGTTTAATTTTTTTGTAAAAAAGTTTTTTATTTAAAGCTTTTCAGTGATACGAATAGTTGTCACTATCCATACAAGTGAGAAGTTCTCATCAATACAAAGAATATAAGTCCAAATACGAGGTATTTTACATATTCAGTTGTCGAGTTCCCTCGACTTACTTTCTCTGGTCTCCATCATCAAGTCAGCTCCAAACCTTCACTATTGCAAAGGTCTTGTCAATACAAATAATTTAAGCCCAAACACGAGGTAGTTTACATATTCAGTTGTCGAGTTCCCTCGACCCTCTCTGGTTTCCATCATCAGATCAGCTCCAAATCTTCACAGTTGAATAGTGCTTTTAGGCGTACACCTGAGTGTCAAGTTTTTACCCTATGTATGCCTACAACTTTCGAAGGTTGCCCTCGATTTCTCAGGGTTTCCATCATCAGATCCTGACCTGATGACTATGGGACCAACTGGCAGCTATTCCGAGTCGAACAAAAAAAGAATCACGTAAATCGGTCTATAAACCTCGGAGTAATCGATGTACATACATAGAAAAAAAAAAAAAAAAAAAAAACATACCGGCCGAATTGATAACCTCCTCCTTTTTGGGAAGTCGGTTAAAAATACTTATTGCCTGTATTAAAAGTATTTTACGTTTTGTATTTTATTAATCAATTTAAATGTTTATTATTATTTATGTGTTGAAAATGACATTTTTGTGGCATGTTTTTTTTTATTAAATTTATTATGAATAAAAATTCAATTATAGAAACTAGCTGTTTTAACCCTCACCCCGCAACTATGTATTTCATATACCCTGAGAAATTATTAAATAGTTACAAAAGGCAAAGTGGGAAATCAACTAGCACTTTTCCTTTTTCAAGTTTTATAAGTCTACCGAGCCAGCTTAGTGACATCTCATGATAATGATAAGACTGGTTGTCAGACATCCTGGCTTTTGACTCCCCGTAAATACTGCCTAAGATATTGAAATGACAGCCTCCCGAAACAGGAACTTATGGTGACATTATCTTGGACACCCAAAGGGGGAGTACATAAGCGGGTACATAGGGGTAGTACATTATAATACACTTGGGATGACGCGTCGACAAGATGCAACAAAAACGGCTACGATTGTATGGACATGTAGAAAGGTCTCAGGGCCAGTGCTCAGGTCGCCTGAGCACATCAGCAATGCGACACTTGATCTCGACATACCAGGGGCCCGATTCTCCTAAGTTAATAATGTCAAAATCGAATAGTAATCGAATCGCAATACGATCGTAATAGCAGTTTTAACCATATCGGGCATTCTGCTACTAATAAAAGACCAATCGTATTCGATTGACATTTGATTGGTGTGCGATTGGTATGCTATTTTGGTAATTTTGGTCTACACGGTAGTTTGCCGTGCAATCATTTTGCAATCGTAAAACATTTGCAGACAAAATGATTCATTATTGAATGACAGAAAAGAATAAAAACGTTTATTTCAAAGAAAAAATAGCGGAATGCCACATACGCTTCAATAGTAATCGAGGCGGGATTGGATCTCAGTCGAATCGAGTCGAACGTCAATCGAAGGTCGCTTAAAGCTTTGGTTTCCTAGGAGAGCGGTGCCGTCATATAGCGGCCGTAATACAGCGGTGAATGACGTCACTAGAACGTTGTCTATGTAAACGAAATGGGGCGGTTTCCTAGAGAGCGGTAACGTACACCGTAACTTCAAAAAACGGTGCCGCCATTTGCATGACGGCCGTCTTGACGGTGTCAGATGGTTTGGTGAACGTTTTATTGAAAGCGGTGAAGCTTTTTTAAAATGTATTAGTGTTTTTTTTTTCGTAACAACGTAAAAAATGAGTTCCAACTCTTGGAGCAGCGAGGACGACGAAATTTTAATAGATTTCGTTCGTAACCACGAAGCAATAAATAATATAAAAAGTAAAGATTATAGAAAAAGTCAACTAAAACAAAATTGGTGTCGTGAAATTTGAGAAATATTAAATAAAACAGGTTAGCAAGTATAGTACAACTAAAAAAAAGTTTATGACGGTGTGTTAAAACGGCCGTGGAACTATCCACATTTCATCACCGTAAAGACGACCGTCTATTTGCGTCCGTAATATTACGGCCGCTATATGACGGCACCGCTTTCCTAGGAAACCCAAGCTTAAGTAAAATTAGGAGAATCGGGCCCCTGGTCAAAGGCGCAGAGGTAGGCCAAAACTGCGGAGGATGAGTATCGTAAATAAAGATATTAAAATCTGCGAACTGAGAGGAAGTTGTTCTGGACAGAGAGAAGTGGAAGAAGATACGGAAAGCAGACCCTATTACAAGAATAAAATGAGGTAAAATGACTAATTTTGTGTATCAATCCTACTAATACTATAAATATGTAAGTTTGTGACACACTACTCGGGAAGCTGGTGTTAAATAATGCTATCAAGGTAGGTATTCAATGAAATGACTCAATAATTTATTTACATTTGTATTGATTCCTATCAGTTAGAATTAAGGCAAAACAATAATGATAAGTAGAAATCGATTCATATAGCATTTGTAACTCTTTAGCTAACTGTTGAAAATTAACTTAGTTAAATGTAGAAATAATTGCAAAAAATATTAATTAAAAAAAAAAAACTTGGAACACTGATATGGTGATGGATGCAAAAACAATGTGCACTGAAGGAAATTAAGTAGGTATATATTTATAATATTTAGAAATGTTTTATGAGTATTATTAGTTAGCAACAAACTGTAAAGATATTAAAATTAAAAGATTTACTTATGGTAACTTATTAAATATATAGAAACATAGCTAAAAAAGGCACTTTTAATATTCTGGTGAACTATCACCACACTTTACATCTTCACTTATTATCAAAGTCTTTTTCATATGGTTGTCATCAACATCAAAGGTGATCAAATCATCACTGTGATGATTGGCCTTCTGAAAAAAAATAGTTCATTCAGTTCAATGGGTATTGTATTACTTTTTATGGTTTGGTAGACCAGAGTGAAGGTCCCACCTTGATAAGACAAGATACGTGAATTACAATAGCCTTTGACATAGGATATACCAGAAAGATAAAGGAGTTACATTAAGTTTAACAGTTCATTAACCCTTTAACCGCCATGTCATAATTCGCATAGAGTGCGTCTAGCGCCAGCATCCTTTAGGTACAATTTTGCATAATGTTGTGAAATAAAGTTATCGATATCGATGAAAAAATGTGATCTTTTATTACGATTAATGTCAAAAGTGTTAAAAGATTGCGACACATAATATTAACAACAAATAAAATAGGTAAAGTCAACATTATTTTGAATACGAAAAACTTTTTTTCAAAAAAACTAAACCGACTTCCAAAAACACTAAAAAGCAAAAAAAAACTAATTTTAGGTGCATCGGCCTAGAAGTCGGTGTCTAATGGATGTTACTAAGTCAATTTTGCCACCGACTTCTAGGCCGATGCACCTAAAATTAGTATTTTTTATCCATATAAGTGGAAAGTTCTCATCAATACGAAGAATATAAGCCCAAATTAGAGGCATTTTACATATTCAGTTGTCGAGTTCCCTCGACCTTCTTTGGTCTCCATTATCAGGTCATCTCCAAACCTTCACTGTTGAATAGTACTTTTAGGCATACACTGGAGTATTAAGTTTTTACCCTATGCATGCCTACAACTTTCGAAGGTTGCCCTCGATTTCTCAGGGTTTCCATCATCAGATCAAGACCTGATGACTATGGGACCAACTGGCAGCTATTCCGCGTCGAACAAAAAAAGAATCACGTAAATCGGTCTATAAACCTCGAAGTAATCGATGTACATACATAGAAAAAAAAAAAACATACCGGCCGAATTGAGAACCTGCTCCTTTTTGGGAAGTCGGTTAAAAATATACTAAAATTATATACAAAGTATATATGAAATCTTTCTATATAGTATTATGTACAAAATAATAATAAACTTTACTTTTTCTTTAAATCAAGAGAAATAATAATACACATATTATTATTTGTATGTCTCTAACCGACCACGGGACTACAGAGTTCCGGATTTTTGGAAGGCGAACGTGGGGCCGAAGCCAACACGCTGAAGCCCTTGAGACAACTTTAATGAAATGGTAACACAAAACCGACGATTATCCCTGTATACACTATAGAAATGTACCCAAGGACAATCCCCGGTTCTGTACTAAACTATTGCTAACTTTGGATGAAAACTACTTAGGCTATTGTGATGGGATGCTAATGGACTAGGAATGGGGAAACTACGGGAACTATGGCACCTGCCGATGACAATGTATCAAATACATGTTAAAATGGCAGGTGGAGACTCGCCAACTCACTTACTGGGCCCCCGGGAATCAGTCACTGAAAAGCAACAAGAGGGCAACAGGGACATGAGCGGCTGAGAAGGGTGAGGATACCTCGGCGGACTTTAAACGCAGATCACGCGCTCCCTGTGGGTCCAGCATCACCGGCCCACTCGCCACTTACCACGAGGCACCTACCCTCCGAGCAGGACTAACCTTGCTCTAGCGACTCCACTCTGACCGGCCGATGAAGGCAAGCCAAGAGGCGGGAGACCTATCCCCCGTCATGCTTCACTCCGGCAAGCCGGAGGTGGGGGACAGTATACTCTCCCTGGAGCACTCGGATATATAGCCCCGCGGGGTCGCTACTCCCCGTCATCCGCCTCAGATGCCCTGCGGGGCATATTATTATTATTATTTAGTTGTCTTTTTGACTGAAGGATAAATAAACAGACTAGAAAATCAATGAGTGATTTACCGATTCATTATCACTGTGTGAAGTGAAGTGCCACTACTGCTAATATCATTGTTTGATTGCTGCAATATATTTAATAGTTCTTCGTCGTCGTATAAAATCATCGACAACTTCTCGACACTAGCTTAGAACTAATAATAAAGAGAAACGTGAAATTACGGCGATGGCGCTAGCGCAAGTGACGGAAATTCAAAATATGAGTTTACTTGAACTTGAGCCGCATGGAAAATTACGGTAACGGCGTTCGCGGATCGCCTGCACTAGTGACGTTCTGGAATAAGTTGGTAATATATATTTTTTTATAGATTTCTACATATAAGTTCACTTACGCTTATTAGCTTTTGAATAAATAATTAAATCTTTAATAAATTCAGAATTTTGAATGAATTTTAGTTGATAATTTGATAAAAAAGCATGTTTTTTTATAAATTTGGCATCAGGACTTTCATATGGGGTACAACACTACTATTCGTGAAATCACGGGTTCGGCGATGTAGGTTGATATTTAGACGTATCACGAACTGAGAACCATTAATTATTTCATTTTATTAGCTAAAATATGTATCTAGTACTGTTAAAAATAAAGTAATAACACGAAATAAACTAAGATTTAGTAAGCAATTTGTACATTTTTTAAATGACAGGACTTTTACGTAATATTCCGACGTGGCGACCGAGGTACCATTCGTACAACACGTAATATTACAGTGATGGCGGTTAAAGGGTTAACATTGGGATCACTAAAAAGAAATGTTGAGATACTTACACTTGTTGTTGCTACTTCGTTTTTGGTTTTTAATGCAGCTGCATACTTAAGCACTGGCTTTGACGAGCTTGAGGATATCAAGGGAGGGCTGGGACTGGTCTCTTTTACATCATTTTCAATTAACTGCACTGAATCCTCCGAGTCTGTATGATTACTGTTTACAGGAGCATTTTTAACATTCAATATTTCCACTTTTAAAGGAGTTGTCAGTGCCTCTAAACAAGCCCTGGCCATTTCAGTTTCACGGTTCATAATTTTTTCCTCAACATATTTATTATATGCTGATTGCAATTCAAATGAATGTTTGTCTGACAAAATAGTTGCCATTTGCTTTATCTCTGCCTCCAGTTCCCTGATAGTGCATTCATTTTTAGCAGCAGCTTTAGCTTCCTTCACAAGTCTCACGTCAACTGCTTCCTGAATGCGTAATATAGCATTGCTTGTGTCATTACTCTGAACATTGCTTTCTCTCACAATCTTATTGAAAATACTGTGTGGTGACAATCTATGGGATTTCTTGTAGCCTGTATATTTTTCACCTAAGTTTGCAGTTATATCCTCAACGTATTCATACATATCGAAACAATTGATTTTTCCAAATCTGTACATAAAAGTATGTGTAGATCCAGCAGATGATGATTTATTTGACAAATTACAAGTAACAAAGTTTTTCTTCCCATGATACTTTTCAAAGTATTTTTGTAACCCTTTTGATATTAATTTATCTCTGAAAGTTGGTTTGATGTTGGTGTTCTTGCGATATTTGTACCAACCTACAATTTCATTGGCAGTGCTTGAGAGCATATCCGAGAGTACATCTTCCTTTATCCTCCCTGTGGGGAAGTAAAAAAGTGATACTGCCGGGAGCGGCAATACCGTCCTGATTTCGATTTGAGTATCTAAGCGAGCATTATCGCTTTGTGAGTCGGAAATATGATTTGTTATTTCTGAAGTCACGTCGCCAATCAAAAAACCTTCCTGTAAAGTAAATAGATACGTTAATGATGATAACATAGTAATAATACGATTGTAAACGATATAGAATGTATTAAAACTAAGTACATAGTACATACCTGACTATTTGAAGAGTTTACACACTCATAAAACAGAAATGACAGAGCCGTGCCGCTTAATAACACTTTTTCCGTGTAAGCCATGACTACATCTATAGTTTTCACATCAACAGTTCTCGACACTTATCTTCATTAACATAGAAATACCATAATATCTCTATTTTTCAGATATTTACAAAATTTTTGGTTTGTTGCACGCATTTAAGAAATTGACGTGACAGACAAGATGTTCCTAGTTTGTGCTGTGTTACAAATTAAAAAAAAAGATACCCCTAAACTTAAAGAAACAACAATTCTACTGGAAAATCCCCCAAATCTTTTTAATTTATTTTCCCTTAATTTTTTCCTGTACATACTTTGATAGAAACAACAGTAGAGTACGGCAACCAACGGTTTTCTTGTAAGTGTACGTAGGTTTGTCCCACCAAAGTCACCACAGAAGAATCATGTTTGTCATTCCCTCAGCTATCTATAAGTAATAAGGAGGCCGACAAAAGGACGACAGTTTTGTGTCAAGCTAAAAATATAATCCGAAATATAAAATAAAAAAGACCGCTCTACAAAAATTCATTCCTATTATTTACCCCTTTTGGGGGGAAACCCCTATGTTGTTGGTAACACATATTCTGTCACCTTCACCGCCTTCACCTCGCCAGTCACCACAGAGAAAAACACATTAGGGATGGCCAAGACGATCAATTATTAAATTGCGCAATATTACGATACTGTGCAATTTGGTCGCTGAAAATAACTGAGCAATCTTAAATATTAACCCTTAACGTCAATAAATCACGTTTAGGGTTAGTAATTAAGCACAATCGACCGTACAGAGTCTTGCTCCGTATTGTATTCAGAAGGTTGGACTTCAGTCATACTAGCATCACGGTGGTGTCGAGATTAAGGGATGGTTTATATTAGGCCGGGCCGTGTCCGGGGCGTGCCGTGTACGTGGCTCGTACGGGGCACGGACGTGAAACGTTACATACATTTTGTATGACGAGCGTCGTTTGTGGCCCGGACCGTGCCGGGGGACCGTGTCCGGGCTTTTACTTCATACAAAATGTATGTAATGTTTCATGTCCATGCCCCGTACGAGCCACGTACACGGCACGCCCCGGACACGGCCCGGCCTAATATAAATCATCCCTAAAAAACTCATCTTCCCTTGCCATAGTTGCCGGAAAAAAATCGTTTGGCAACACAGTGGCAACCTGGCAACAAATTGATACACATCAAAAGTAAAGTATTATACGCGTTTGCGATTTTTTCGATCAAGAGAAGATAATAATCATAAAATTTATTGAAAAGCAATTGTAAACAACGTCGCTCTATTTAATTGTTTAAAATGGTCTAACTGACCATATTTTAATCGAAGCAATGGTTGGATATCTTTCAACTAGGTAACGTTGCGATCGGAACCAATTCATTTCTCCTTCGAAGACGGTATATTTTGAAACCCTATTGGTTTTTAATTCAGTAGTGAGTATTAAGTTATTTATATTCTCGAACTAAAATTAGTGTTTGGCACTCTTAAAGGACTCATACGTAAAGAAAGATCCAGTGCAGTTTCTATGTTTCGAGGCGGTAGGTTTTCAGTCGGTTATCTAACAATTATTTGCTGTCTGCCACGGTCTGCTCTCGTTCATATTGTTCATGAATTGCATTCGTTAGGCTTTACTTTTTGTTATAGGTAAGAAGTCGTAAGAATCATATCGTACTTTTTGCATAGTAAATTCCTATTAGATCCCAATTTACAGTCCAAAACGAAAATTAGAGTAGTGATTAGTACTCATAAATTGTGATACTGTGAAATTTCATTTCGGTATAATTACAGTAGTATAGAAGACAGCATCCATGTATAAATAAAATAATATCCTCTCCAGTATAAAGTTGTGAGTGTAATCATATAATTTTGAATGAAGCTGGCATAATTATGAGACTTCTAAGTATAATGTGTAGCTATCCATTAATCGACTAAAACCCCATTTTAGAACAAGCCATGGTGACTTGTATTTAAGGCTATATGAACCCTTCAAAAACTACAAATAAATGTCAAAATCCAGGACTGCACTACCTAATAACCAATTGTGGCTAATCTGATTATATTTTTAATATAATTTTAAGTCATGAGATAATGAATGCTCTAAAATATTTTTTTTTATTTCTCTAATAAAGCTAAATGGTGATTTAAATGAATTTATTATTAACTACTGGGTTGATTACAAATTCATTTGTTTTTTCATGTTTTTTTTTTAGCACAAGTTAGTTTGAAGAAATCAAAGTCTGTATGAACGGGTACAGGCTAGAAAACATTATTTTAAGGCTAAGGAAACCACACACCCTAAGATCTTTCAGTATAAGCATAACATTTTTTAAAAGAAAAACTTGCGGTAATTCAGCTATGGATGTTTATTTGAATAAAGAATATGACTTGAATCAAGATAATCAGAAACTTCCAAAGAAATATTACCGCCGTGCTGAACACAGGTAAGAATATTTGCTATTGAACAAGTTTTGCTTTCAGTTCACATTTGCAATGCTTGCTGCATTCATTTTTGTTTCCATAATAGAATGCGTTCTTTTGAATTGTGTAAAATATGTGTATTGGGCCAGCAAAATTTAATCAAAACCTATTTTTCTCTAGTTCATCTGTTATTTGTTTGTTATGTGTTTGTCATTTTAATCATGTGTTTGTTATTGTGTAATCAACATCTTTACAATGTGAATATACATACATATTAACTATCTAAAGCACGCTTATTAATAAAATTGTTAAGTAGGGAGCGGGCCCAAATAGCTACAAATCATCTGTAATCATTTTATGTTCAACTATAATAATAATAGGGAAAATTGCTTTTCCACCTTAAACAGTTTCTATGGAGGTAGGTTTATGCTTTTGCTTAATTCAGGCAATTTTTTCCAGACCCATTGACTATATTCAGCATTTATTTCTCGCATTTAAATTCATGTTACAATTAACTTCGCACACAATGACTTTAAACACAAGACAATGATGAAAATTTAAAAAATCTTGTTTATAATATTGAACTCGCTCATAATGATAAAGTAATGATTGTATGTAACTGCCATAATTATTGCGTTTCATCACTAACTGTGACCTTGCTTAGACACAATGAAGCAATGGGCATAATGGGTGTTTAATCAACGGTAAAATTTATACTGTTCTTAAAAGTAAAAAAAAAAAAAACTAATAGCTTACTCAACAGCTTCAACTAATAGTGCATTCAAAGTCCAGGACAATAATTATCTCATAGTTATTATCATGTAGTTTTAAGACTCTGTCTTTATTTATATTTACTTTATGGGTGTTTTTAAAGTATTACACGAAAATAGTCAATAGTAACTTAATATTTACATCACTTATTGGCCCGGTCAAGAGTTATCATCTCGCGAGGTTATCTTTATCGTCTACTTGTTTTCAGTGTTATTCTGATGACGCCAGTTGTGTTTTAGCATCGGAACTAGATTGACTTATCTCCGTGTTCGAATAAAATTATATAAAAATGCCTGACGGTTTCGAAAGTGCATATCCGCTCTCACCACCTTTAAAACCGCAAGACATACGCGCACGCGCGAATTCTTCCTCCAAGAAAAAGCGGCCGGTGGTTACTTTTCTTGGCGATGAAGCGGTAGAGATACCTGACAAGTCTGAGGTCGGTATAGACAAGCCCTTGGTCCGAGGCGAGGTTGAACTCGATAGTATCGCAGTATCATATAATACAATGCATTCGACGACGTGGTTTGACAAAAGAGTGCTTGAGCACAGGTATGTATAAACAAATTTTAAACTATTTAAATACTTTAACTATCTAACAAAATTGGTAATGTACGATACGTATTAACTCAAACGGAGATCTTATGTTATCGCGTTGTTGACGTGGCCTAAAATAATTAAGTATATTAATATACTACAAATTAAATTCGTAATGGATTTTAGTTGCGATTAGTTGTAGTAGGTATTTTATGACTGTTTTTGTATGAATTAATATCTCTTATAAGTAATCCTCTCTCGAAATTAAAACCGCAGAAGAACTGAAGTATCCATTTTTTTTTGCGTTGAGTCCCTATTGCTCGGGTTGAGTCTGCAAAATTTTCTAAAAGCACCGGAAATTATAAATAATTATAAAACTAATAGAAAGGAGAATAATACTTCTGTTATTGTTAATTAAAAAATATCTGGAAATAAATCAAGTAGCAAAAACAATTCAATTAAACAGATAGCAAGATTATGCATATCATAATTTTCGATGTACATTACTTATATGTTTGAAATTACTAGACTTTCATAATCAAATCTGCGAGTGCGAAATCAGGCAGAAGGCGTATCTATTTTACAATGACCGTAAGCACGTATCTGTCCTCTGAAATTTAGTATCTCGACAGGCCATCAACACTTCTGCTTAGTTTATTACATAAAAACGACTTCAGAAAATACGATATAGGGAAACCTAACATTAATTTATTGTTAGCGAAACTCTAAAACATAACAGGCTCTAGAAGTCAGTGCTTCGAGCCTCGAGGTTCCTTCTGTTTATTTTGCCTTCGCCTTCTGAGGCATGCTCTATTAGTAAATGAATTAATTTCCAAAAATCATGGATAGTTTCGCTATGTGCCTTCAGAGAAAGATCTCATTCAGTGTCGTCATATGTTCTTTTGAGAACTAAAGTTCATTAACCCCAAATCTTTGCATAGCTTGGTCAACAACTTCAACTGATGAATAGTGGAATAGCCGAATTAGGTACGTGAAGACGAGTGCTTTATTCTTAGTAGAATTTTCAAATATTTTCCAAATTAAGTGTAGTTTTACCTTATCTTGTAAAGTTTGATCGGAATCCGAAAAAACGTTGTAAATTCTTCGGTAATATTTTCAGTATCATTTAGACGAGACATGGTAGAATCTAGTTACTGTATCGAATCACACGTACGACTCATAGGTCAGTTAGATACAATAGGCAGACTTTGGGCACTAAAAGACTACCGAAGTTCACGAATCAGCTGTTAACTGGCCGCGGGGGAAGTGATTGTACCGTGGGGCCTTTAATGTATAGACGACCGTCGACTCCGATACAACGTCAGTATACGCGACGCCCTCGCCGATTCATATCGCACGCACATCGACTGTAATTAATTGATAGAATTCACATATCGCCGCGATTTTATATACGTGACGTTTACCTGCTTTACACAGTGTGTCATAGTTATAAACGTTTGTTGTCAAATTGAAGAGCTGTTGTGTAGTTTCAATCTTTCAATGTAATTATTCATAGTTATGTGGTGTTTTGCGTTGAATTTAATGCTATAATAAAATAGCGTTCACATGAAACACTTATTCTGACAGTAACAAGGTTGTTATTTTGATGCGTAGGTGGCAAGTCACTCTAAATGCTGCGCATGTAACATTAATTAATCTTTTCTATTTGTTGGGCAAGCCGTGATATCCAGTTAGACTCGTTTGTCGATTGCCCCAGATTTTTGTTTACGTGTTAGTTAAGTAAATGGAAAGTGTTGATATTTTGTTTATAAACATATAAACCTGATTTTTAGGGTTGAAATGGCAATACATAGGCAAAAAAATATAATTTCTGTCACTGAATGTTATGATTATTTTGTTTCCACTTGAATTTGCAGGGCTTACGTATGATAGATATATTAAAACTACCAATATAGGTAATAAATAATTCCATAGTCATTCGTTCCACTGAACAGAATATTGTACCTACATTATTTTAAAGGATATAGCCAGCAAACAGACGGTCATCGTTGTTAACTGTTCCTGGAACTATATTGATTAGTTTCCTGGCAGCCTCTTCCCCATGCGCCTTGCGTTTAGGGCTGCCATCCGTCCAGGTTTCCCCGGATTTGTCCTCGTTTGGAGGCCGTCCGGGGGCCGTCCGGGCGGGGTTTCAAGAAGTGTCCGGGGAAAACCCGGACATTTTTCATGTAAGGAAGCACCTCATTGAATTTAAGTATATGTTAATAGTAAATGGATTACAAATTAGGTATTACTTTGTTAAAAAAAAATCGTACTCGTTCGGGGAAAAAATGCGATTTACGCCAAATGTCCGGGTTTTTTAAATGTTTGTCCGGGTTTAGCGATATTCGAGATGGCAGCCCTACTTGCGTTGCATCCTTCTGACTCACTGGTGTATCGCTTGACGTTTGCCATTAGGGATACGATTTATTCCATGCTTTTTGGAAATGAGGTTTAGAAATTACTTCCAATAAGTTCTTTATAACCTGCACAAAGTATGTGAAATGGATACTTAAAAAGGCCCTTTTTTAAAGATATCAATTGATCTTTTGGTGTCAAGGTAGATTTTCAGAATTACTATTAATGAATGAAAAAATGCAAAATCCTCGTATTCAAGCATTCTACTTGAGTATATACAGTTTACTTGCTATGAATGCCGAATTAATATTCTTTAATGTCTACTGCGCCATGCAGGTCCTTCAATTAGATATGCAAGATGTAATGATGCAAAAAACAGTGGTGACGTTTGTAGCATCAGTAAAGTTTGTGACTGCACGTCTCATCTGTTTTGGCTGTTTGTAGTATTAGTCCATTCAGGGCCACATTATGCAGCTCTCCTGCATTAGTGTTATGAATCATCGTCAGAATCCATTATAGTGGTAACTATTGTTTGCGGGATAACAAAGCCGGGCAAGACGCATAAACAATAGATGCACAGCTTAAGTGACGCTAAATCTAACGCTGCCAACCTATGTAGTTGAGAGGACCGGTCTCTTAACCTTATTACTGTCAAGGATAACCACTCAAATGCTTCCTGCGTTTCACTGAAACGATTGCAGTGAATCATGAGCGACGTGTGAAACGCAATTCATAAAGTGAAAATAAAACTTGTATTATAGTGACTTTGAAATTCTGAGAAAATATTAAAACGTATTATCGATATTGTGATTCTTGTAGCCAATATTTCTGTAGTGTTATTAAAACATTTTGTGAGTGCATTCATTATGATGAAGAAACATGCCATGGCGAACGGGACTAAACCGTTCCCGGGTGAGCCCGTAGTCATTGGATCATCTTACGGCACGGGAGACAGATACACAGCAGCACCAAACGAGTGAGTTGATATATTATGAGTTCAGAAAGTATCTCGAATGAACTACACAACTGTATGCATAATAAATCAGAGAGAAATCCAGCCGCTGGATTCTAATAATAAAATTATTCAGTGACGATGCGAAACTTAAAATGTAGCATGTTGATAATAAACATGCATGTTTTCTTAAATACATAGGTGCTACTATCGATTTCTTTATATTCAAAACGAAAGAGTGACGTATCATCGTTTGTTTCATTGTTTGTACACATCTGGACTTTGTTATTGTTGAAAAACAATATTTTCTTTGTTTCTCATACATTGCCCCCACACTTTCATGTATCGTCATTAATTTCACAAAGAGAGCTGCAATATCCCAATATTTCTTTTAATTACTTATGGACTTATCGGTAAAATTAAAACAAACTTATACGACCCAACGTATCTCGAGGTAAAGCTCTTACCTCAGACTATTAGAAAAACTGAATTTATAATGCTGAAACAACAGCTTATAAATACATGAACAGAATAACATAGACTTCTTTTTATCCAGATGCGAGAAGTAGTTCCCTTAGGAACCACGGGGAACTACACTTACAACGATTTGTGCTATTAAACCAGGCTTAGAACGTGGACCTTGGCGTAATAAATTTCAATTTCCTTTACAAAGGTTTCCTGTTTACTTGGATTAGTTTCTGGCATGGTAACTGATACAATTGTTCCCACCGCCTATAGATTGGCAAAAAGTTTCCTATTGGTTGTTGTAGGTACCAATTTAGCTTTGAACTTATGACATATAGGTATTTCTTTTCTATAAAAAAAGAACAATGATGAGAATGGCTTGAAGCTTTCAAGGTTTAATGTAGATAAGTGAAAGCAAGACTGTTCCTCCAGACGTTGTGCAATTGTCTTAGGTGGGTGTGTAGACACTGTACAATTAGCACAATGCTTGGTCGGCCTGCCTAAGTGTGTGCAGATGTCAGGAAAATGTAGAGGCATCTATAATGTTTTCAAAAGTCTTGAACACAAATACATCTCAAAAAGTTAAAAAAATTAGTTATCCCCTTTGAAGTCATTAACATTGATATATTTGGTTTATCGAACGTGGAAATCAGAGTGCTGGCATGATGCTGACATTCCACTGGTTGAGATGTAGACACCTAACACAAGCGTATATGTCACTTTAGTACTAGTTCAATTACAGTAAATGGTAATTATTAAAACTGACATCAAACTGGAGCCAACGGCATCGTTCCGTCCTGGATTATCGCCTGACTTGCATGAAGTTTTTCACCTTGTGCGACACGTGCTCCAAAAATAACTAAATACATTTCTGTTATGACTAGTGACTGCTCGATTTAGCTGTAAGCGTTAAAGTTTGGAAGAATTTGGTCACGCAAACATTATACGGAGAAAAGGTTATCATGAAAGTCAATACGCCAATTGCCTTGGAAAACGTTTGGAATGGCGCGTATGTTCATTTGACATTCTATGTAAACAACAAGCAAAGTGAGACTGAGAAATTAATACTTCTAACAATCACTGTAAAACATTAAGTGCCTATGAAGTAATTTTATACACAACGCTAGTATGTAATTAAGTATGTGAGTAACTAACTATCCACTTCTTACACCCGTGTAAGGATATTTATGACGCGATTGACCACGCAATCGCAAATCACAATGCGCAACCAATTTTTTATAACATAGTAACTAGAATTATTCTAATCTACGGCGATCTCGGTTTCCCTTCGATAGCTCATGTTATAAGTCAGTCAATTTGAATACAGCTGTCGCGGATAGGCATATTTTCATTTCTTATCTTACATTGAGACGTCTTGGCATTGTGCTGACGTAATTCTTATCAATGTACTTGAGTCGCGGAGACAAAGGATGTGCGATGCTGGTTGACGGTTTAGCGTAACTTATCTGAATGTTCACAATTCAGTGAAATAATTAATTATGAAGAGATCGATAAACACATTTTTGTATTATTTATTTACTTATTTTTAGCCTATAATGTCCCACTGCTGGGCAAGGGCCACCCCATCTCGCTTCCACACTTCCCGATCTTTCGATCGGGTCCACCAGTCTCGAAGGTAGGCGTCTAAATCGTCGCGCCATCTCTTCCTGGGTCTACTCCTCCTGCGGTGTTCATCCTGAGGTGTCCACTGGGTGACAGTAGTGGCCCATCTTTCAGGATACCAATTCCATTTTAATGTTGCCGCCTTTTGGCCTACATCAGCGACTCTTGTTCTGGAACGTATCACGGTATTCCGTATGCGATCGGTCCGTTTAATGCCTAATGGGCTACGTTCCGTTGCTCTTTGGCAAACCTTGAGCCTAGACTTCTGACACTCGGTGAGAGCACAGGCAATAAAATAATTTATTATGAAGAGATCGATAAACACAAATACCAATCTAATAATAATAATATACTTGCATACGATGTGATGACGCTTAAAACGATAGAACACTGATCGTAAATTAATGAAACTTACTTTCAGTACCATGAGTAATCTTTCTCTTATCTTTGCTATGGCTAATGAATCTAATGATAAATGTAAAAAAAAGACTGGTTCACCATGCGAATAGAGGTCTAGACTTTGATTTTCTCTGGCTCAAAAAATTACGTTTCAACACCGTATATGTGTGTGGGAAAACTGTTTTGCAGATTGTAAACCGGCAAAACGAAAACTCAAAGCATTCCCAAATCCAAGAGCTAGAGGAAATCTTTAGACCGTTAGAACAAATTAATATCGTCGCTAACTGGAAGTACTTCTCAAGACAATTTTCTACCATATGTACATGTTTTCTACATATCTTCATACGCATTTTGCTGGTTTCATGAGTACCCTTTGCATTTGCAACGTTATCGCACGATTTGTGTATTTATTCGCACAGCACTCGATTACCACACCGACACATACTCAACACGTAATTATCTCAATTGATAAGTTAGGTACTGTTTTAATGAGATCATAGCATGCATAGCATGACCCCGTTTATCTACCTATATATTTTTGGACACTATTACTGTTCAATTTTTATTAATAATATCCAAATAAATGTTTTACAAATTAAAAGAATATCTTAAAAATAATTTTTAGTCTATGATCAGTAAGTAGGCACTATAAAACTATTTGGTATTCACGGGGATCGCGACCATAGATTTTGATCGATTTTACAACTGAAAGTGTCAATTACAATTCAGTTTTTATTGCGCTTATAAATGCATATTAAGTCTAAATAAGACAAATTATTATAGTGTGCTCAGTATGAGTTGTTTTTTTCAACATTCTGCACCATCTGTTAGTCACTTGTAAGTGAATATTTTTTAGAACTATTGGTGTATTATAGTTCGGCCATTCAGAGAATGCGTTCCTGACACGTCGCGATTGAACTGACTGAATTATAACATTCATTGATTATTGATATAATAATGTTGTTTTAATGCTCCTCAATTGTTAAAACGGTAAACAACCAGCAAAAATATTTTTATCGTAACTGCAACGCCATTGCAAAGTTACGTCGTCAGTTCAATCGCGACGTGTCAGGAACGCATTCTCTGAATGGCCGAACTATAATACAGTGACTAGGTTTGGGGTTGGCTAGAGTTAAACACCTGAAATACAGGGTATCTGATCACATTTTGCTCTATCGTAGCTTGCGTTACAAACAGCACCTCAGGCGCCCACTGTTAAGGCACTGGAACAAAACATTCCCGAACCAGCACAGCTGCACAAATAAAACTTCCCACGGGTTGTATAAGAACAGTTCAACGATAGAACTACAGGCCGTAACACCGTTACAGAAAGAAAGCTGATGGTAACTCCGCCCCTAAGACGACCCACTGACCGGTATTAGGCCTTCATCTTTCAGCGCTTATCGATAGTCACGTTGCTTAGTCCGCTTGCTTTATGTAATTGTTACCAGAATGGGCTAGCGCGATAAGCGATATAAGATCTGTAACGGTTACCAGATTTCTTTCTGAAGACGCACAACCATCGTTGCTCAACAGCTAGACACGTGCTTTTACTTTTTCTATTTTTTTTTAAATTATATTGACCTAACATTGAAATTGGCGTACTTACATACTATAATATGCTTTCTACTTTGTTATTTATTTTGTTTTAATTCGAAAACTGAAATATACTTGTGTAGCCAAAACGTTCATCAGTTTCAGTAGATAACGTTTTGAATCACATATGCATACCTACCCAAGTGATGATGATGATGTCCTCCTAGCCGATTATCGGCTACGGCGGCTGTTCTCATGTAAGGAGATTAGCCAACTACGCAGGACATATTATAGTGCACGAGCATTTGCGCAGACACAGGTGCACTCACTATTCCTTCACTCTCATAGCCCGATGGGACGGCAATCCGACACGACCGGAAAGAGATCAGGCGCAGGACCGACATTTACGTGCTCTCCGATGCACGGGTGTATCAATCACCACCTTCCAGGCTCCGGGCTGCTATGTGAAAGTCTTCTAAAACCCACAAAGCGATTTCGGCCCGACTCGGGAATCGAACCCGAGACCTCGTGCTCAGCAGCCGCACTTGCGACAGCTAGACCAACGAGGCACAAACGTATGATTAACCCGCAGGCAGCAGCTACTGACTGACCTTGACTTCAGTACTTATCTAAATATAAACATTGAACACATAGCGACAAATGAAATTAACATTAATCTTTGTTTTGTTTCAGAATCTTTGTCAACAGATCACTACATTTAGAAAATGTCCAGTTCTATGGATTTGATATGGACTACACCTTGGCGGGTACGTTCTAAATATACGCGTACACATTGTCAATATCTTTAGCTTTCACGTAGCGTTCGTCTACGTCACCGTTTACGCTATGCTTGCGCGCTTTGGACGTCATAAGCCATGACTGAACTATTGCATCTGGTCTGACCAAATCGCTCTCGGTTTAGTATCATCTTTGTCACTTTTGTTGTATAATCTTATAGGGCTTAGAAGTTTATATCTTCTTTCTCATCTTTAGAGCTTAGAAATCTAGGCCAGAGATTTGAAATATCACCAATGTCTTGTCGAGGAGACCTATTGTTGACCGGGCGCTGCACGTAATGTTTGACCTTAACTGCCTACTCTTTTTACAGAATACAAATCGCCGCAATATGAAACTCTAGGATTTAATTTGACAAAAGAGAGATTAGTGCAAAAAGGTTACCCACAAGAAATATTAGAATTTGAATATGACCCCTCATTTCCAGTTAGGTAAGTTAACTTAAGGTTTTTCTGAAACTAACCAGTTATGTTATTTATTTGATGTGACTATAAATATTTAATCTTGAATTTTTCTTTCAGAGGACTATGGTTCGACACTTTATACGGTAACTTGCTAAAAGTAGACGCCTATGGTAATATCTTAGTATGCGTACATGGATTTGAGTTCCTGAAACAGTAAGTATTAGCATGTTATAAATATATGGTGAAGTTTATAGATTTTAGCACTGTGCTAATTTTATCTAAAACACTTTATACATCTGAGTCTGCAATAAAGTAGTTGCTAACCGGTTATAAAGGCACAATCAAAGACTTATGATGTTGATAATATTGTATGGCGTAATATTACACTTTTGATAATTTTATTGCCACCGACTCGCTAAGAACTATGGTTAAAGTATGGTGGTAGTGTCCAACAGCTTAAAGACTTCTCTATAAGGTCAATCATTTGTGGTCACAACTAGTACTAGTATTGTTTGTGCAATTTCAAAAACGATTCAGACAATTATTTTCCTGCAAGCGTATAACACACTAATAATTTAAAAACTTTCCTTTCAGTTCACAAGTATACGAATTGTATCCGAATAAATTCTTAACATTAGATGAGTCAAGAGTATATGTACTGAACACGTTATTCAACTTGCCGGAAACGTATCTAATAGCTTGTTTGATAGACTTCTTCACCAATTCACCGCAGTACACGAGGTAAGCCAATAAGTGTCACTTGGTTAATTAATTAAGAAATCGTTTTAATCTTAATGCATTCATAAATTAAACGCGGGCAAATGAACACGAACAACAGCGTAATTTATTTCTTCTGTCGGTTGATTTGCTGAACAAATTCCATTCATTTTTATTGGTCATAATTCAACTAATGCGGCGATAACTCGGTAATAGCATTCCGCTGCGTGTCAACGTGAATGGGCCAATAACGTTCACGCTCCGCACATAGTAATATGTTGCGCAATTCACACTTCAACATCGACCTACAAATGAACTACTGGATGACCGTCCTAGTTTATTTAAGAAGAAAACATTACTTGTAGCATGCAAACAAACCCGAGTGTTCAATATCTATTTTTTTCACAGAACAAATTTCGGTGTAAGATGTGGCGATCTGGCTATGTCATTCAAATCAATTTTCCAAGACGTAAGGAATGCGGTCGACTACATTCATATTCAAGTCCTAAAGGACAGGACCACAGAGAATATGGAACTATATTTAAAGAAAGACGACAGACTGCCAATGTTTTTGTCGAGGATTAAGGAAAGCGGTGCCAAACTGTTTATTTTAACAAATAGTGATTACAATTTCACAGATAGAATTATGACTTACCTGTTTGATTTTCCTTACGGCGCCAAGGTAAATATCAGTTTTATCAAATAGCTTGTTATTTGCACGGCCATGACCACATTACATCATGTTTGAACGAAGACAATGATTGATTATACATTCAAATTGAGAGACAAACCAAATATTTAGAAATAAATAGGACACTTATGTTATACGTAAACATTTTTTCAAGCTTCAAATCCTTTTCATAAAAGAAAAAACTATACCGTGTGTATGTAGTTGCTACATATTTTTTATTGTACAGCAAAAACGAAAAACAAAACTTACGTTTGTTGATTTGTTAGTATATATTATATTGCTTTCTATGTCAAAATTTTATCTCCAATAAGAATTAACATTTATATAGAATACTAGCGTGTGTCTATAAAAAGTAGCCTATGTGTTAACCCAGGGTATCACCTATCTACATGCAAAATCAGTGCAGCCGTTTTTGCGTGAAATAATGACAAACATACATCCATATATTCTCACAAACTTTCACATTTATAATGTTAGTAGGATTGGGAACGGCCGTAAGAAGTTCAAAGTCACATGTTTTTCATTTGTTCTAAATAGTATCTGTTTGTTTGCAGCCTGGTGAGCCTCACAGGAACTGGAAGACATACTTCGACTGGATCGTAGTGGACGCCAAAAAGCCGTTATTCTTCGGAGAAGGAACTACATTACGACAAGTAGACACGAAGACCGGGGCCTTGAAGATGGGCCATCACGTCGGACCTATGCACGAAGAGCTTGTATATTCAGGAGGTTTGTAGTTTAAGAATCTCATATCTACAGGATATTTGCTTCTTTCGGGTTCTTTCAATTTCTTAACAAACTTTATGTAATTGGATGAAAATTTCGCTTTGTCTTAAAAAACGTAGCATAATCGTGTAAAGTAGTAGTAGAGTTAAAAAATTTATATAGCGAATAATTTCTTCATTTCCTTTGCTCTATAGTGCGAAAACTATATTTTTTGTGATTTTAAGTTACCTTTGATATTTTTACCACACGCGTCAAATAGATATGTGACAATCTTTATCTTATGATAACAGGAAAAGTCTTAGGTAGTGCCGAGGTTCAAAGCCGTTGATACGAATCTGTCACGGTTATTGTCAGAAATACAGATACACAGATATCAAACTGAAGATAGCTTATCATTCGCTATCCATTAATAGTTAACATGCAAAATATTATTTGTCGTTTTAAAATATCTTGTAAAAGGAGGATAGAGTTATATTGATCGATAAATCATAATCATGTCGATAAAGTTGTTAGTGTTATTATGCAAAAAGATAAAGGTATTAATTATCTAATAGATATCAGTCAACGGATATAAAGTAATTAAATCTCAACTAATCAATAATATAATAGAGATAGTATACGTAAAATCTTTACAAATGAAAGGAAGATTCTGCTCAAACTATTTAATAGCGCATCCACATAACTCTTACTTTTTTACAAATATTGTTGCTACGCAACCGAATATTATTTGTGGTTCAGTGGATTCCATGCACTGTTAGGCTGCCCACCCACGTTACACATTTTGGAGGACGTTCTGACTAGGATTTTCTGGACAACTTTTTGTAGGTCGGTGTGTTCCACTATTCATATCAGTTCTATTTTCTTTTACAAAAAATCGGTCACTGACTATAGGACATGGGTAGGCAGCCTTATATGTGTAATTTGAAAAGTATTGAAAATTCAGTTGAAAGTCAGACCCTGCATTTTCAACTGTACCATTCTTAGGTCTAATGTCTTAAAGTCACAACATTAAATCAAAGCTAGCAGCGCTGATCTGAACACATTGCTCGGCGGTACTGAGTGTTGACTGACGAGTGTAACACGTCAATGCTACTGAACTACATATTATTATCTTAATTAGTACTCTATATTTAGCATAGCCGCTCAATTTACTGATAACTGACGAAGATTTACTATTGTGCGCTTATTGCCATTAACTAGTGGAAGATTTTCGTCAGAAGTAGGTTTATTTATTGTACTGCTGATAAAAGATCGACCACTATGAATAATGACGTTTCTAACATAATAACTATTGATTAACTTTTCACCATTACCATTCCATAATTTTAACTTTTAAAATTGTTTTGACAGACAAGTCAAAACAATCTTAAATAAACAAATTACTTTTTTTTAATATAAAGTAGCTTTTGCCCGCGGCTTCGCTCCCGTCAACTGACTTCTCTATTTTACCCTATTTTTTTTTCATAAGAACCTTCTCCTGACAATAACAAACACAACAAAAAAAGAATTAGCCAAATTGGTCCAGGCGTTGTTGAGTTATGCGCTTACCAACACATTTTGCGATTCATTTTTATATTATAGATAAGTGTACGTTGACTTATTTAATCGGAGCACTATAAAGAATGATGAAAGACATTACTCTAAGGAATGGACAACTGTAGTCGTTATCAGAATTGTTGTTATGTAAATGATAATTTCACTGGAAATATTTTTGCAAAACGTGTTATCATCGTGACAAAAGTAAAGCTCATATTATAAACGCGAGATTTTCTTTCAAAACTTGCTCTGAAAGTATAATATTAAAATTCCATAATGATTGACAATAATCTGAGTATAAGCTGATCATTACTAGGTAGTGCTTTTCGTGCTAACGTTAATTTTAAAACGAATAAGGTTTTAAGGTTGAATTCACAAGTAACATCTTTGCTACCTACTTACAATGAGGTTAATTTTGTAAACAAGTCCGTTTCGAAAAGGTACTGGCTATAAATAAATGTTGTTGTTTAAAATCTTGCTACAAAGAAACTGAATGTGGAATAGTGAATGATCGAATCTTTAGACTGATGTTGGCGAATTCAGTAAGGGTTGACATAAATATGGGCTTCGAACATGAAAATATGTCGTCTTAATTAATATCTTAATTACAATATCTAACTGTCTTTATAATGAGCTTTCTTGCAATTGTTCTAGGTTCCTGCGATGTGTTCACTGACATGATCGGAGCGAAAGGCAAAGACGTGCTATACGTCGGTGACCACATATTTGGTGATATCCTCAAATCAAAGAAGATTGGCGGTTGGCGTACCTTCCTCATTGTTCCCGAGTTAGTGCAGGAATTACACGTATGGACCGACAAGTGTCAATTGTTTGAACAACTACAGGACTTAGATGTTCAATTAGGACATATGTACAAGTAAGTGAACTTATTTAAATAATTAGTTAAACACTAATACATAAATAATGTTTAAAGGTGATACATAGACAGGTTATATAGATCTACCTATGTACATGTCAAACTCGCAATATCCGGCTTGAGTTAAGATAAGACCAAATTAATTAGAGATAGTTTAACGATAGTGCAATACGGTGTTTTAATGATACTAAAGGAAATAGGAATAGGCCATAAACTATCGATTTTATTGCTAATTGTGTTTCTTGTTTCTATGCAATATGATTAACAGCTCAGTTATTATTGCAATTCATTTGTTTAACTGAGAAACTCAAATATAATAACAATTTCCGTTGCAGTAAATATTTATTGTTATTCGGAATGTTATTTATATTTATTCACTTCTGTTTAAGAGTTTAAGACATCGTACACTTTAAATTCTGTTATATCCTGCTTTACAAAATTTGCTAATGTGAAACCAACGCCGCATTGGTAAAACGATTACAGCATTTACAAGTACCATAACAAAATAATACGAACGGAAAATTATAGAAAAAATGTTCTACAATAAATTAAGATTTGATCACACTGTCATTCAAATTGACAAATAGGAAGCGATAGGAAATATAAGGTTTACACCACCTAAGTAAGGATTAGTTAGAATGTTTTCTAATAAACATTATGATGTTTCAGAGATTTAGATTCCAGTACAAAAGAGAAGCCAGATATCTCGAAGCTACGTATTTCGATTCGGGATGTGACGCACAAAATGGACTTGGCTTACGGTATGCTGGGATCTCTGTTCCGTTCTGGATCTAGGCAGACTTTCTTCTCTTCACAGGTAATATATTTTTTATTTACCTTTGAACAAAATAATCTTTTTTTATAAAAAAGTCCACTTAACACTCGGAGAAAACTTAGATTGCAATATGGTTTCCAATTTCTTAGTGTAATCTCCAATGATTTCATCATCATCATTTCAGCCATAGGACGTCCACTGCTGATCATAGGCCTCCCCCTTAGATCTCCCTTAGAGGCGACCTGCATCCAGCGTCTTCCAATGATTTAAGTGCCTTTAGTTTCTTTCTTCGATTAGTTTGTTGAATTATATGGTTATCAGACAGATGTCATCAGTTGCGAGAAAACATAAATGCTGTTATTATTGTGTACCTTTAATTACGATGAATATCCAAGTTATGTGATACACAGTTATCTTTTAAATAATCACGCGCTAGAGAGGAAGTGCATTCCAATTACAGCAGCTCTCTCAAAGGACAACGGACGACGGATGCATAATTTAATATCTTAATTACACATACTTGTAATGTTATTTATTTTTGTGACTGGTTATAGTTTGTTTAATGTGTCAGAGTATTCGAAATGATAGGTACGTAATCTGTCGTGCGTGACAGAATGAATAGAGCAAACAAGGGTGTTCTAAACATTGTTTGATTCTAAATGTTGGCTTTTGATAGTTCCTTGTATTGATAAGTTAAAACAATTATTCCAAAGTATATTTTCGACCATAGATTAACATTGTATAGTTTTTCAATGCGACATTGTTTGTCGTTATCAAAATGTATCAGCGTTCTCGGTACTTGATTAAGACAGGCCCTTTAAAAGATTATGTACGTGTTGAATCATCGTTTGTTGAAACTCGAGCCATTTCTTAGAATAATGTTATTGATATTAGTCCCGGATGTGGGTTTATCGTGTTCTTGGTACATTGTTTTGCACTGTACAAAAGCCCCCTCTCTTCCTTCTTGGTATTATATTTCCTTTCCTATAAAAAAAAAATGTACTTATATGTATGAGATGGGCAGTAGCATTTCCGAAGCCAAAAATATCCTACACTGCGGTCACCAACACGTTTACCCAGCCTGATGAGTATGGCTTTATCCGCCCAGCTGGGGGAGGCCTTTCTAAAGCAGTAGACGATTAGAACCTGTGACGACGAAAACAAATTCGCAGAAGTTGACACCTACATTACATATAAGTCAAATATTGTGAATACAGAGTGCTTAGTGCGAGTTTTCGTGAATTTTTTTACGGACTCACATGAGAGCGCGTATACTAAGATTTGTATGGAACAAAAACAGCTCCACCTAGTGTCAAAAATTGGAACCTGTTTTTGTTCCATACAAACAGTGTTGCCAACAGTTGTAGAAGCTTACCACCAGAGTCAACTTTTAAAACCACCAGAAAACCACTAACAAAAATTTATCCCACACTTAAAATCACCAAATTCACCACTAAAAAAATATTGTTTATATTTTATTGTAACCTAAAACAATTTAATCATCCAAAGATGTAACTCGGCAACGATAGAAAATTAAAACAGACAAAGCATTACATCTGTTTAGCAATTCATCCGACCCGATCCGAATCCTTCACAAATTATAATCGGCGTAGTAGTTTCACAAATTGTTTAGTTACGCATTTGACCAATGAATGAGTACTTAATATAATTATATAGTAGTCGTTCACCTTTTTGTTTTGTAGATGCTTTTTTGACATTCCGTGAGACTTCAAATCTCCATAGTAACTCCTTAAAGTTGTACCACAAAACTTACATTTCGCTACTTGACCCGCAGTACTTTCAACATTTCGCCACTAAATAGGGGACTTAAACCACCAGTATTAGTGGAAAATCCACTAAGTTGGCAACACTGCATACAAATCTTAGTATACGCGCTCTCACGTGAGTCCGTAAAAAAATTCACGAAAACTCGCACTAAGCACTCAGTCAACTCTTGTTAATTCAAACCTGCGATATTTCGAACATCTCGTTAATTCAAAGTTATCACGAGTTCCTTACAAAATCTCTCTATATTTCGAACTAAATCAATACATTTTTATGCACTTGGTAATTCGAACGAAAAAAGCATTGCTATATAACAAAATGACGCGTTAATTCGAAATCTTAGTCGTCTAACACTCGAGAATTCAAAGTTGCAGAGAGAAAGAGGCGGAAATATTGTAAGTCAGAGTCAGAGAGCAGTCTGAGTAGCAGCAATCTCTTTGAAGCTGTATGACGGAGCTGTTTCGAATGATTAATTACATTATGAATACATGTATGCACACAAATGTGTCTTAAAACTTTTGAAATTGTTATAAAATAGCAGTTAAAAAATAATAATTGATCAACACTTAATAATTCGAAGTTTTATTTAGTTTCTCTCACAAATTTCGAACCATTTAATATTTCAAAAACTCGATAATTCGTAATATTTTAAGATTAAGAGTCCCTCGAGTTTCGAATTAACGAGAGTCGACTGTACTTCAGTTTTTAAAAGAGTGTCTATGGAGTTTCTTGCCGGTTCTTCTCCATAAGACTTACCTTGGAACCGTGTTGGTACCTGTTGACGTTTCGTAAGAAGCTGTAGTAGGTCCATTTCTATATATAAAAATGAATCCCTATACCCCCTGGTCACGCTATGACGCGAAAATTAAAGGGGAGGTAGACCCGGGAGAGGGACATACTTTGTTCTCACCATCCGGCTACGGAAAGCATTTATCTCCGGACGCGGGTGAAACTGCAGGCGGAAACTAGTATGAAATAAAAACCTTTCATCATCATCATCTCAGCCATAGGACCTTCTCTGCTGAACATAAGCCTCACCCTTAGATCTCCACAAATACCGGTTCTAAGCGACCTGCATCCAGCGTCTTCCGGCTACCTATATAAAAAAACCTTTGACTAATGTTATTTCAGGTGGTGAGGTACGCTGATTTATACGCGGCTTCGTTCCTGAACCTGATGTACTATCCGTTCTGCTACATGTTCCGCGCGCCCGCCATGCTGATGCCGCACGAGTCCACTGTGGCGCACGAACAACGGTTCACTTTCGACCAGCCTACTATAGACAGGTCAGCAACAATAACAGTATCATAAATACTTCTTTTAATGTACATACTTTTCAGGGAGTTTTTGTCGGTGGTTAGGGATATAAGCGGTATTTTTATTCAGCACAAGGATTATATTTTTTTTGTAACTGATTTGAAATATATAATCTATACTAATATTATAAAGCTGAAGAGTTTGTTTGTTTGTTTGAACGCGCTAATCTCAGGAACTACTGGTCCGATTTGAACAATTCTTTCGGTGTTAGATAGCCCATTTATCGAGGAAGGCTAAAGGCTATACTTTTTATCCGGGTTCGTGCAGAGGCTCCCACGGGATGTGGGTGAAACCGCTGGCGGAAGCTAGTTTCTTGTATAATATTTGATACGTAATCAAAGTCCAGAACCCAAAATTGTACTATCACGTCGGGGTATAGAGATCTTATAGTAGGTATTGAAACCGCGAATTTTAACGATAATGCTTCCTACGCTATACAATTAATTCAACAATTGCTAGGTGTGTGTATTTTATTATTGTTTTTTATAAGATGACACTAAATCACAAAATTTATTCTTCTTTAGGAGCAGGCATTCGAGCGTCCCGACTATGATCGGCGTGACTGATATACCCAGTGAACTTTCGTCCACACACTCAGGAACCGATTTGAACAAAGACAACAAAAATGCCGTGAGTTATTTTTTTTTCATTCACTTTTTTAGCAATTATGTGGCGTACGCGTACCTAGAAACCCTCCAGTCATCCTAGCCTAGCCTTTGTATCAACGTGTTGAGGTCGACTTCCATTCTAATCGAATGCAGCTGAGTACTAGTGTTTGACAAGGCGCGACTGCCTGTCTGACCTCAACCCAGCTACAATGGAGCGTTCAAGTAATACGTAACGCAATTTGGGGGGTGGAGGGGTCTTGTAAAACGTTAAGATGCGTTACAGGGGCGGAAGGGGTCTTTCTTACAACACGTTACGTAACATTGTTATTTTTTTTAATAAAAAATTAGGGAATTAAAACTCCAAAACTGACAACCCTTTTCATTTACGTGTTACGGGAAATCCCTTGATTGTATTAGCCTGGTCGTCATTTTTGATTTGTTCTCGCAAGTTGGCAAACATTTTTGTTTATATTTCACGGGGAATCCCTAGATTGTATTGCGTCATTTATTGTTGTTCTCGTTGTCAGTATTCGTTAGTGTTTATGCAGAAGCACATTGCTATGCTCGTTGTTATTAAAGTGAGTTCATAGTGTTCATACTGTTATGTCCACAAAAGAGGGAGATTTGTATCATCAGCTGTTCCTGGCCTATAAAGGCTCTCATGCTGACTTGCCAGCGCAACTGTTTCAAAAAAATGCCAACGCAATTTGGAAAACGGCTTAAGAAAGACTAAAAAATAAAGATAAATTGTTTTACTGTATATTAGTAAAAAAAGCTAAAATAGGAGAATGAAGGATGAAAACAATTGTGTGTAAAGCCAAAAAATTATAAAAAATTAACAAAATACGTAGATGTTGCGGATTAAAAATCTCTTGTTTTATTTAGTACGTATTATTACCGTAAAGGCAATTACAACTATACCAAGGATAAAATCTGTAACATACTTTTTTGCGAGTTTAGGGTAAAAACGGACTTGAGTGTTACGTAACGTTTAGAGAGGGGGGGAGGGGGTACAGAAAAACGTTACGGTGCGTTACAAGGGGAGGAGGGGGGGGGGTAAAGAATCTTCAAAAATTGCGTTACGTAATACTTGAACGCTCCCCAACCCTATGGTAAGACTGGTTGTCAGACTCACTGGCTTCTGACTACACGTAACAACGGCCAAAGATGTTCAAATGATAGCCGGGACCTACAGTTTATCGTGCCCTCCGAATCATGGTCATTGGTGTCGAAGATATACTCAGAAAGTACATACAAACTTAGAAAAGTTGCATCGGTACTTGCCTGACCTGGAATCAAACCCACACTCATACTTGAGAGGTTGGTTCTTTACCCACTAGGCCACCAGGACTTTTTCTACTATAGTTCGGCCATTCAGAGAATGCGTTCCTGACACGTCGCGATTGAACTGACGACGTAATAACATTCATTGATTATTGATATAATAATGTTGTTTTAATGCTCCTCAATTGTTAAAACGGTAAACAACCAGCAAAAATATTTTTATCGTAACTGCAACGCCATTGCAAAGTTACGTCGTCAGTTCAATCGCGACGTGTCAGGAACGCATTCTCTGAATGGCCGAACTATACTAGAAAGTCTTCAGTAACCCGGATAAAACTTTTTCTTCTTCAGGAGGCTTCCAAACTTAAATCTAACTAACGAAATGGTTTGAATACTTTTCATCGCAATCGTGCTACCGCAAGTTGCTTCCGCATTCAGTACATCAGAAAGGATAGATGAATCATTCAAATATAAACAAGAAACTTGAATAATTAAATTGAAGATGAACTTTACGAAACACTTGCAGTTTATAGCTTGCACAGGCTAAATGAAAATCAGTTAAGCTGTCCCAGTCTGAAAGCTTAATTAGTCCTTTTTTTCCAAATAATGTTCTTGGGATATCACTAGCCGCCCCACTATTAGTTAGGACTTGTTTGCAAATATGCCTGGACCACGGAGGAAGGAAAGATCGGAGATGCCATAAGGCAGGTATGTCAGGCGCCCTCTGGTAGGTCAAGTAGTTAACGTACGGTAGACTTGACTATATAGTAGAAATAAGTAGGCCTTCTCAAATCGAGACCAATATATCAAAGATTATTTTTGATTGATTGGTGATTTTATTTTTTTTAAATTTGGCGGGATCCAAACAAGGCACATGAGGGCGGAGCTAGTAACGTTCCTAGTCCCCCGAACACTCGCATTTCGGAGCGTTACTTTCTTAGGTGATTTGGCGTTATGACAAATTCCTCTAGTCACTTTGTTCTCCATGGGCTGGACTTGATTGTAATGTAAGTTTCGTGTTCAGGTGTCGCAGACGTCAGTGCCGCACATGCGGCCGGAGACGCCGCGCCAGCTCACGCACACACACGACGAGGACTGCTCCGACGACGACGAGGTCGCCAAGGCGCCGCACAAGTAGACTCCACTCCTAGTGTCCCGCTTCACAACATTTGCCTTCAAATAACTTTGCGTCGCTTACTACAATAATGCGAAAGTCAGAAATGGCATTTATGACGTTTTATACATCATTGGATCCCGTGCATCCAATGGCGTTAGGTGAAATTTTGAAATTAGCAACATGAAGCTAATTCGCACCTGTTATTTTTTTTTTTGTAAAATATTCTATACTATTTCAGGAAAAAGTGATTTATATGGCTTTCCCAAAAATTTTACTGAAGTTGTAGTTTGATGCGCACCTTTTCATTTTTGCGCAGCATTTGGAAGAGCAAAGTTATTTGACATGACTGTATCTGTATGCCTGTACACAAGGGCTAGCCTTCATAACGGTGAACTCCCGATGATGTTCATAATCAAACAAATCAGGAGTGCTCATGTTATGAGGTGAGCAGTGTATGGTTACGTTGCACCAGTTCATGCTTAGTATATCGCGTGGCGATGGCTTAAATAATAATTGAAGTATTATCATCCATGGTTGAAATTACTTGAAATGATATATTTCTCACAATGGATATTCAATTCATTTATTTATAAGTAACTTTTACTATAACACAGTTCCGAATAATAATTATGGTTGAATGAGGCTTGAATTATTATGCAGATCACGAGTTTTATTATTATACTTACGTTTTTGTTAAATATTAAGATTTTAGTTGTTTTATATTTCTTTATGATAAATCTTATAATTATTATACTTGCAATTATTTAGATCGACTTTATTTACAGCATGTTATTAAAAACTTTAATTTTGGGAAGATATAATTTATCAAGTTATTCTTAACCACTGATTGTTATTTATTAGTAATTTTAGGTATATCAGTAAAATCACACTGCGGCAAAAATTTTACAGTGCAGCTTTATTGACTTGTATGACTATTCATATTTTTTTGATCTAGTGTTGTGCAAAAGTCTGAAACAAACTGATATTATTATCTTATTGAAGTCATTATGTCTATGTGTGGTTACGAATGTTTAACGTTATTATATTTAATATGAGACATCTGCGTTTTGTAAATGCGTAAGGGGCAGCTTGCACTACCTACTGCTTACTAAATACATTTTTAGAGGAAACAAAAACGTTTGAAGGCTTTACGGACGCAGAATGATGAATATTTAGGAGATAATGTATTAAGTGAGCAGTGGCTATAGCATTACTATAGTAAGAATCTCCATAACACTGGAATATACGGCAGGATATGGCGGCGTTAGATTTTTATATGCCAACGAAATACCAACAACCAAAGTAAAATTTACCACTTCCAGTGTTAGGGACACGTCTTGCTTTTTGAGAAAATGAATATTCCACTGTTACATAATAAACAATTCATAGATTGCAATAAAATGATTTAATAATATTATGATTGTTTCATTTTTACTTATTTATAGTAATAACTCCTCCAAATACTCCTCAAATTCTTCCTCACGAGTCTTCTCTTCATTCTCCTGCGAACCTAATTGGACAAAAACAATAAATTGATAGAACACACCCGACACTGTAAAATTATTAATGGAACACAAATTTTACAAATTTCAATTCAGTAATTATACTACAGTCAATCGCTACAAAGCGGCGAAAGTCGCCAACCATGTAAGCTGGATTTCTATCGAAAGCTGGGACCAGATTTGTGAAACCAGTTGAGTATATATGCACTATCTATGCTATAAACGTGTGTCTCTTAAATGACTCAAAGATCGTAACCGTATCTACCCAAATGAATATTAAGGAAAAAAGATAATTTTATACAGCAGTGGAATCTTTAACAAATCGAATCTGAACAAACGCTGTAAGATCAAAAATCGTACAAACCTGTCTTCCACACGCCATCATCTGTTTCAGAAGCTACCGCTTCAGCTGAAGTGGAAGGTTGTTCCTGAAGATTATCTTGAGTTCCGGAATGCTGTCCGTTCTCATCGTTTCCATCCTTTTCTGGAATTTTGGCCTTCTTTGTTTTCTTGTGGCTCTTCTTAAGGCGTTTGACTTCACGTTTCTTTGACCTGTAGTTCAGCAGGTCAGAGCATCCCGGGCATAAACCTGTCAAAAGAGATTAACCTTTTACTAAACATTGCAACTGAATTAGGATAATACATATCCAGGTATCTCGCGTTAATATGACCCTCCTCCGATGTGCCCATTAGACATAAGTATGTATGTATGTATATATATATATATATATATATATATATACATGTATATATATACATATATATATACATACAACATTGATTTTAAAATTTTAATATTATTTTTTGCTAAAGGTTTATACAACTCCTGCAAACAGCATTTAATTTACGTAAATCATCTTCAAGTAACAGACGAATACATACAATGGCTCCGCAGCTATAGATGATAAGAATCTACTAATAAAAATATGGTAAGTACCTATGTATGAATTCGGATTTGATTCAGTAAGTGAATAACGAGAAGCTAGGTCATAACTCATAAGTAATGTGTACAAAAAATGCAATCCAAATCATATTATATCATAAAAAAATCTGTATTATTGTCCGTTTGGAAGGGAAATAACAAAATTGAAAAATAATATGCTCCCGCAGGCAGTATCTTAAAAAATACATAACTAATTCATCATGACATGAAATAGATTCACGAATTCACTAAAAGTTTCCCTTGAATATGCAGAAGTTCCTGAATAAAAAATGATAGCAATTGATGATCTGCTGATGCGCAACACAAAACGCCTTCGCTATTGCTTAAAACGTAGGTGCATTAAACCTAAGAGAACTTGAAAACGCATATAATAGAATATGTTTGCTCTTCCTAAATTACAATATTATTCCTGAGTCAATTAGGTATATAGGTACGCTACCTAAATACATGCTCACGCGCAATCATTCTCTACAAGTAAAAAAATGTTTAGACTTTTCAGCTAAATTATCAGATTCAATCGGAAAAAACTTTATGTGTTAATATTATTGTGGAATATACATAAGTATATAACGTTTATTCCACCTTATAAGTGTACAATACTTAGGTAGATAGGTTACAATAACAAGGTGTACAATAAACCAAAGTAGGTAGATATCATGTAGGTACCTTGAACTGTTTATATAATATCAGACTTACGAAGCTTCACGAGAGTATTTTTCTTCTCGTTATCTTCCATGTAAGCGAAGTTGACCTCCCAGGACTTGAGATCATCATCATTGTTGCACACCTTATTTCCGCATTGAAACTGACCCTTTCCGAGCACTACTTCTTTCTCGACGCGCCAACGCAGGGCTACCTAGTGTTTCATACAATATATAGTTGAAGATCTACATATTGTAGGTAGGTTCTATTCTCGTATGTTATTACAGTGAAACGTGCAAAGGTAGGTACAGTAAAATTAAAAACAGAATGTAGCGAATAATATAAAATAATGCACATTTAACTAAGAATAAGTGAGCACATAAATAACATTATGGTCATCACTCTTCGCGTATGAGTACATGCCATGGTATTACAATAAGCATATCACCTAGGTAGGTCTATAGCCTGCAGGGTTCATGTAGGTTGCGATGTACGTAAAACGATTGCAATTGCATTATTCCTAAATTAATTTTACGTATTTGTATGCCTGATTTAAAGATTTCAAATTTAGAATATTTAGGTACCTACTTAACAATAATCGTCCCGCATCAAAAACCGTTACGAGCGCGGCGCGAGAGCAAGCGTGCCTTTTTGTCATTGATTTTGTGAGACAAATGGGGATCGACCGCGGCACGAACGACCAGGGCCCCGATTCTCCTAATTTTACTTAACCGTCATACGATTCACGTTCGACTCGATTCGACTGAGATCCAATCCCGACTCGATTATGATTGAAGCGTATGTGGCATTCCGCTATTTTTTCTTTGAAATAAACGTTTTTATCCTTTTTTGTCATTCAATAATGAATCATTTTGTCTGCAAATGATTTACGATTGCAAAATGATTGTACAGCAAACTACCGTATAGACCAACATCACCAAAATAGCATACCAATCGCACACCAATGAAATGTCAGTCGAATACGATTGGTCTTTTATTGGTAGCAGAATGCCCGATATGGTTAAAAGTGCTATTACAATCATATTGCGATTCGATTTCTATTCGATTTTGACATTATTAACTTAGGAGAATCGGGCCCAGATGTGCGTTACTGTGTATCAATGCGGGTGAATGTATAGAGCTATATTTAGCCTACAGAAAGGCAGCGCGGCCTTTGTTGCTCTCCCTACTATACAACACAAAGGAAGGTCTCTCGGGCAAAAAAATGAGTTACATAAGGGATCGTCCCCATCTCGTAGCCATGTTGAATAAGGGGAGTACCTTAATCGCATACATATTCCAATGTGACCTTTTTAGATCCGTTAGGAGGCATATTCAGTTCCAAATTATTATTCTTGCTGCAATTGCCGATTTACGATAACTGCGTCGTTATTCTTATTCGTTTCGCTAGTGCATACATAGCAACTTACACCAACGTAAAATGCGTTAAATATTCGCCAACTTACTTTGTTTTCTTTATATCTGCTCAAATCACAAATGCAGTACTCTTTAAATAATTTGTCGCAGTATTTTTTGGCTAATTGCTTCTCCCATGTATCGGCAACATCATCTTCCTGCCACAAGAATTTGTGGTTTTCTCTTATAACGTCAAGGTCAGTTCTGTCTCTGGAAGTGTCTCGCTTCAAAGATGAAGCCGAACCTTGCGTATTGAGACAATAAACATTAACTAAGTATTTATGCAATTCATATGGATTAAGATTACGCAATCTTGCAGACATCGTTAGTGCTACCTAGAACAAAGGGAAAAGTTTATTTAATTCAGAAATAAAACATATTTTGCAACAAACAACTCTTTAATAAAATCGCAATTATTATTACACATTTCCATAAAATATTTAATTCATATATCAAACGGATCTTAATCTAATTGTCATGATGAGTTTAACAAGGTGCATTTTTTTGATAAATAGAAAATTGCAATAAACAGTTTGAATAAATAATTGTTTTTGTGCACGAGTTAATACCTACTCTGAATATTATCGTCAGTCTTGTAGATTTTGCGTTTTATTTCATTTGGCTCAATATCGATTCCTTAAACCTACAAACAAGTCATGCAAAGTAAAAACCTAAAATATTAAATTTAATAAATATATTAAAATATTATTATTGTCTATTTTAGATTTAAAAATCTAGACAATATATTAAGGCATTCAATTACAACCAGTACATGAAATTCAAATGACACAAAATAAGTTAATTTTAAGCCTTTGGTTGTTAGCCGATTAGAAAATATGACAATAATTAATTATCTTTGGATTTGTTTTTCTTATTTTGGTTACATTCTTTTTGGTCTAAAGTCTTATAGCTCAGGGAAATATACCCTTGCCTAAAATAGTATGCTAATTTACTAATGATTCATAGCATCTACAAATAAATATGTTCACTGTGGAAACTTTGTGATGTTCCATAAAGACTTCTATTAATTTAACTTAAATTATGTATCATAGTTGTTCATTGTCTTAACTAAGAAATGAGGAGACCATAAAGAGGGAAAATATTGTGAGTTCCTATATTCATCCATCTGGAAAAGTGGCAATTATTAACTAATTACCGCTGATTTTAATTTATTATATCTATTAACACTAATAATTAAATTATTTGGTATACTCATATTTATAATAATTATTATAAAGAATAGGCACATTAAAATGTTATTGCTTTGGTTACAACACAGGACAGTAATAAAATCACTTGAAATACATATCTAAAATTTGGCAAAAGTTAACTTTTAACTGGTAGTTTGGTACCCCATAGTAAAGGTTTACAAAAATATATTTGTAACATATTTTGGAAAAGCCCCAAATTGAATAACACACATGTTTCCCTTTATCTAATGTAAACATTACAATAAGGATATCTGACCTTTGGACATTCCTCCTACATAAACATCCACATATTAAAATATCACTTTATCATATCTAAAAGGCAACATTGGATTGAGATATGTGTGACCTTATTGTAAAGCACCTGCAAAGACATTTACTACTACACTAAAATTAACCCATACATACAATTGAAAATAATATAAATAAAAAATCTTGAAAGCAATTACAGCAGCACACATGAGTGTATATACACACTCGCATAAACACAGAAACACACCATAATGACTAAAATATGAACTAGATCATGATAGGTTTAAATTTAGCATAAACAATGTAAAAGTTCTATTCTTAACAAACATATAACTAATTTTTTGGCAATAAGAGAATCAGAAATCATAGCATTTGAAAGTGTGATAGCACACTGCATTTGGCAACAGCATTGACCAGACATTATTAACTTGAAAATTTTGATATTAGGATACATGCAACAATTGATTTGCATGTCATATTATGACATTGTTCACAGTTCCTTATTCTCATTCAGTTCTGTCCTATAAACTTTTACCCATGAGTTTTCTCATGTTTCTTCATATTGTCAGAGCGAGTAAAAGCTTTGTCGCAAACTCCACAATAGTAAGATTTCTGCTTAGTGTGCACTGTCATGTGACGGGACAGCTCACTTTTGGTTACAAATTTCTTCTCACAGACAGTACAGGCGTGCTTCCGCACATTCAGATGGAATTTCATATGAATTGAAAGTGAACTTGATTGAGAGAAAGCTTTGTGACAAAGTTCACAAACAAATGGTCTTTCTCCTGTGTGTTTGCGTAAATGATTCATAAATCCAGTTTTTGTATAGTCTTTTTGGCAAAGGTGACAAAAGCTTGACTTAGATTCCAACATACCGGGAAAATGGTTACTAAGATGTTTCCTTAGATCCCAGTAGCTTGGAAACTTTTCAGAGCACACATGACAAGGGTACTTTTTTTCTTCGGTGGGTTTTGCACTACATTTATGTGAGGCAAGTGAATTCTCATTTGAGAATATTTGGTTACATTGATTGCAGGTATGACTAGCCTCAGAGTCAGTTGATAAAGTGACCTCCAAATAGTTTTCGATCGACATAACATTACCGTTAGAACTATCAGCATCGTCGATTTGGATTTGTGTCATACGTTCCTTGGGTGAAATATCTTTTGTATCATTTTTTTCGACATATTCTCTGTAATCTAACGATTCTTTGCCCGAATTATTATTTTCGGGTTCTATAAGACGCAAAACGGGAGACTCGCTCTGTTCCCTATCTGGTGACGTATTTTTTTCGTTGTCGGAATGGTCGGGTCTGGAGGACACATTATTATCAGACTCCCAACCATTTTCGACTATTTCTACATCTGAATCAGAGTCTTCTGCACTCGAAACAGTGTTATTAACTAAGTGGAATCCAATATCGTCAAATCGTAGTACATTGGGTGGAAGTTTAACCCCGACGATAGCCTGAATCGCCTGCCATGAAAGCTCCTGGGGGTTGTTCTGCATATTAGATCGCACTACTCTAACCTACAAACGAGTATACATAAAATTACTATATTGATACACAGACAAGCAACTAACTACAAAAGAAAATAATAAGATTGGGCCATATTTACCTTATATGTACACGATCAGTATTATTTTAGAGTTAATTATTCAGATGACACCTTTGATTTCTACATCTAAAAATATTATGCACTTCTCACTTCTCCCTCTTTCACGAAGTTTAGTTTATGCTTTGCCAGTGCATTTTTACTCTATGACTAGATATCTTGTTTTGATATTGCTGTATACAAACGGTTGTTGAGAAATAAAATTAACTGCCTGCGACAGGGGGCGTTTAATCGACTGCACTGCAAATCAAATGTTCTTCAAAAACACTGTGAACCGTTGTGTGCAGTTATTCCTTTTTGATTTTCATTACTTTGATACAAACGCTCAATTAACACTAAGTGCGACATAGTTCATAATTATTTTAAAGCAAGCAAAGTATAGTCGACTGCTACGCCATCTCCATATTATTTATGGTCACTGTTCATAACATTGTGCATTGTTGACAGTTAGTAGGTAATCTCCGTATAAGAGATCAGCTCCACCCCGGCCGATAATCAGCTAGGAAGAAATCATCATCACAACATTGTTAGATAAAAAAAAAAAAAACGAATACACATATTAAAAACCGTTTAAAAGTGCCGTTGTTCGCTTCAAATACGTACTAAGACACATTTATTCTCATTAAACCATTCGTTTCCTCCAATGTTTTCCTCAGTAAAACATAATTTAAAATTAAGATTTTTTACATTATTTTCCTAGCTGCTGGCCAGATATTGTTGCATTGTTGCTGCGGGGAATGAAAAGTCATTCCTCATCAACTTAGTGTAATTTTGAGGTCTTTTATAATGAAACGTATAATTATGTCTAAGAAAATAGGGAATAAAGTAAGAATAAAGAAATTAGAGAAGAAAAAAGAAATTAGAGTACCCAACATTGGTACCCAAGTGACGAATACCATTCGAAATGCTCGTCGTTTGCCGCGAAAGACTTAAAAGACTTTATCCTACTCTATTGATTAAAAAAAAAAATGCTATCTGGCCTGGCTGTCAAAAGTTGAAACTTCAAAAAATACCGCCAAAACAAAATTGCTAATTATTTATCTGAGTATCTGATTTCAGATTTGCAATAAAAGTTAAAAGTATTTATATTTAACATCTTAGAAAAATACGAATAGAATGATTAAAACCATACAGTGTGTTGTGTGTGCGCTATAGTATAGTCCGTGTTTCTCGTCTATACTCACCTTGTTGCAACTACAAGACTATTGCAAACATAAATAACAACAACGAATAAGATTCATAGAACCGAAAACATGACGATAAAATCGCTGCAAGAACTCAAAGATTTCATAAAGTCAAAAGACAATGTTAGAAATTTTATAAACTTTTCTGATGTTCCTGATATTTGTAAAACTGAACCATGCATGCTCGGAGTTGATGAAGCAGGACGTGGGCCTGTTTTAGGTAATGGAAGAGACACATACTGAAATTACAGTAAAGCTACACGATTTACAAGGAAATACTACATTATTGACATTATTTTTAAACTTCAGTGTTTTAATTTTTAGGTCCAATGGTGTATGGTATAGCTTACTGCCCGGTAGATCAAACTAAAATACTTCATACCCTAGGATGTGCTGATTCAAAAGCATTAACAGAAGAAAAACGAGATGACATATTTACTAAAATGCTATCTGAGGAGGAGTCATTGAATAATGTAGGATGGGTTGCGGAAGTAATTTCTCCTAATTACATATCAAACTCAATGTATAGGAGAGCAAAACATTCTCTGAATGAGGTTTGTATTACCTGCTAAGTAGATAACAGCTTCACATCTTAAAATTAATGTTAATTTGTGATGTTAAGGCTAAAACTAGGAATTTCATCAAAACAAAGAGGTTGTAAATTTTTTATAGTAAGTACTTTGATTGATAGGTACTTCAATAATTATATTTCTAGGTATCAATGAATTCAGCAATTGGATTGATAAAGAAGGCAGCAGAGAGTGGTGCTAACATCACTGAGGTTTACGTGGACACAGTCGGCCCACCTGAGAAGTACCAAGCAAAGTTAGCTGAAATATTTCCCAACTATAAAATTACTGTAAGTTTATTAATTGATACTTATGGTTATATTATGTATCTAAAATAGTAGTTTTAAAGGGGAAGGGAAGCCAGCTGCAAAATAGCCCAGCATTCAGGTCATATGGTTTTTCTACAGTGGCCATTTCCTACCTACAAATCAGAAACTACACAAAACACATTCAATTCATTTCTGGGTTCATCTTTATGTTCATAAAATTATTTTGTCACTTTGGTGGAAAAGCTGACCATTAATTTAGTAATTTGTTTTTTCAGGTTGCAAAGAAGGCTGATTCAATATATCCTATTGTATCTGCAGCTAGTATTGTAGCAAAGGTCACCAGAGATCATACCTTAAAAGTGTGGCAGTTCCTTGAAGGGTTGGAAATGTCACACACAGAATTTGGTAGCGGTTATCCTGGTGGTATGTACAGCTTTAATGAATCTTTCTCTACCCTATAACTCGCTATGTTTTTAAATATTTACTTTACAATCTATTTCTATACTTATATTATGAAGCTTTGTTTAGTTAACTACACTAATCTTGGGTCCAATAAAAAAAAACTGCTTTTTGGATGGATAACATTCTTCAGGTTGAGATCAGATTACATTAAGAAAATTATTTATTTGGAGAGTTATTTTCTCTTTTACTTTAAATGTATCATACTTAAAAGTGTTGATTCCATTGATTGATTGTTGTTTAATGATATTTTCAGATCCACTCACAAAAAAGTTTATTCGTGACCAAATTGACAATGTGTTTGGCTATCCGATGTTGGTCAGGTTTAGCTGGTCAACAGCCGAACACATGTTACAAGAGAAAGCTGCTACCTGTACATTTGAAGAAGTGGATGACCAAGGAGCTACCAAAAAGCCTAAAAAATCAATCAGTTCATTTTTTGCTAAACCTGACGAAGAGAAGGCAAGGAAACGTCACAAGTTTTTCGAAGAACGCCATTTGACTGTTAGTAATCCTTTTGAATAATTTTATTTAAGCATCTAATTATAATATAAGTCCATGACAATAAAAGTATTGAACATAATATTAGAGATTTTTTGTTAATTTGTTTCTTAGCAAGATCTCCTTTTGTGTTCTTAATAAGATTAAAATTATTAGCATAGATCAGGAAAGCGTTTGTATGTAGATGTTTTACTTGTAGCTAGAACTAGATACTCATTGGCTTTTCTATTACTATTATTTTACCATCTATTTATCATCTCACTTAATTGGATGGTCATGAAGACTCAAGTTACATGTAGTGTAATTTAATCGATTTTGTGACATCCTAATAAGATGTAGGGATGTTTTAATGCCATGATTGAATATTGATGAAGGTGGCCCTTAGATAACTCATGGAAGACTTTCCCCAAGTTGAAAAATCATACACAAATTTCTCTTTTAAATGAGATTCATGCAAATCTGTCTCCTCATTATTGTTGTTTGAAGCTTCAATTATATTGTCATTCAAAGACTGCGTCCTTTAGCCGGCGCCTGCATTAAATCATGACTTTAAGGAGTCAGTGTTGAATTGCGTGAAGATATTTTGGTCGATTTCGTATCCTCGTTTCCTTTATTAAGTTTGCGATGTATTGAACTTGTTCTTTATTCATGTTGAAAAAATATCGAAACATAGTTATGAAATCCGTAATCTTTAACCTTTGTCCTTTGGAAGTTTCCTCTCAATCATTAATTGACATAGAGCTACTAGGTCTTAGCGTACTTTCATGCTCTCTATCCGGTATCAGGCTGTGTGGAAGGACATCTGCAGAATTTCTGCATTATTGAAATAACAATGAACGTTGCCATTGCAACCACGATTATGAAAATGCAAAGTGCATAACTTAGTAAGCTGAAAAGGCCTTTTAGTTTCGTTTTACTTAGCAAGTGAAAATGACACAGCTGTGCATTGCTGATCAGTAGAAATCGCCAACAATTTAAATACAATTTATGCTGTTGTCGTATTAGTTACCATACAACTTGTATTTTATCATTTTGGAACCAATTCTCAAACGTACGAGTGCCGGAAATGTTGGCAAAGTTCATTGTTTCGTGCTACGAAAGCTAAATTGTAAGAAACGCTTTTCTTTTTACTGTTATGTGTTGCGTAATCGACCAATTACTTCTGAAAATATTTAAATGGTACGTATGAACTCATATTTTACAACAATTATTTATTTATGCAATGACTTTGTGATGAACCTTTATTTTGTTTAATACAACTGAAAAAATAACGATTTTCACAAATATATTTTCAGCATAAGGCTTTCCAATGCTGAAATATAAGAGACTAGTGTAGCTCACAATTCTCAATTTTTAAATACAGTGGTGCAATTTATACTCGTAATGTCCTTTTAAAAACCCATCGAAATGGTCGGAGAATACATAGCACCTAATAAAAGTACTAGTAGTACCCGGCTTCTATGTTTATTAGGCAACATATTGCCGGTGTTTGTAATAACGAGTAGGTAATAGTTGTGGAAACGTAAATGTAAAATTTGCTGATTTAAATCCAGAGTTTTCATTGCAGAGTTTTAAAATTACAAAACTGATTTAGTTGCACGCAGGTCGATTTCATCACATGTCATTCATAAACCTATAAATATTATTGTTACATGATGATAAAAACGACGATAAAACTTTCACAGGCAAATTGCGGTCTATTAGAGATTTCTTTATGCGATAAAAGGTCCCGATGTTTGGGGAGGCTCATCCAACAAGGCTCGGGCGGGCGCGTGCGGGGCCTAGCGGCCATTAGCATGCGGCCCGCGACACGCGCGAACCTACTTACCATGAGCAATGCGGAACGCACTGGGCTCACTCAGAGAATTTAATTGTGTTCCATTATCATATTTAGGTTCTTTTACGGTAAGTCAAAAGTGAAAACTCAATGGGAGTCAACGTCGCTTGTCATTCGTAAGCCGCGATCGATGGCGACAACTTCTTTCGCCCGGTAGACCGAGGATTAGCAACATGGCGATCTTCAAATATATTGCCGTTATATTAGCGTGTGGCGCGTGCGTTTCTGCAATTGTTGGGCCAGGAAACGAAACCAAGTCTGCATTATCTAAAACTGATACGTATTTAGATGCGTACTCTAAATCGCGCATTGAAGCTGAGAAGGCAAAACAAGGTGTAGTGATAATAACAGCAAAGGATGGAGAAAAGAAGATTTCAAACCGAGATGACAGTTACCAGTCTGCCTCCGGCTACGACTACTCACCGCCGTTTTCAAGTGACAGCAGTTTCAGTTCTTCAGGATCGTCGAGTTATTCTGGGTCCAATAGTTATTCGTCTCCGTCGTCTAGTTATGGACCACCTGTGAAGTTTGAACCTGAAATAACATACAATGCTCCTCCGAACACTTATGGTCCTCCTTCTCCAAATTATGGACCTCCGGCGCATAGCTATGGGCCGCCAGCTCCTTCGTACGGCCCTCCAGCCCAGACGTACGGACCTCCAGCTCAATCATACGGCCCACCAATTCATAAGCCTTTGCCACCACCAATATATGGGCCACCCCTGAAACCATCTTACGGGGTACCCTACACTGCACCCGCCCTAGGATTTTTGGATAAATTGTCGTTGAAACTAGACATCTTGACAATAGCAAAATTGCTGTTGAAACTTTTGATCTTCAAGAAGCTTGTGACTATGCTTGCCGTGGTTTGTATGTTGTTGGTGATACCGAAACTTATTTCATTCAAAAAGGACAACAATGGCGGTGGCAACACTGACGAGGATGAGCGAAACTTTGGAGCCAAAAACTGTAAGTAATAATCAATATGTACCTACATTATTTTATATGGATGGGGTTTTTTTTTAAGTTAGGTACCATATAGGTTTGGATCCGGTTGCGTCTTGGTATCTCTAGTACAGGAATTAAATAATACGCACTCGGGAAGAAATCCCGGGAATGGCGTCTATCTACCTTACGTTGTGTACCTGTAGCTACATAGAAGAAGTAAAAGAAATAATTTTACTATATTATACTAGTACCTAATCCTAAATCCTTGGTTGACAAGTGTCCTTACAAGTCGTAGCTGTTCAAGAGTAAATCTTTGCCAAACTGTGTGCCTACTTACTTAAGCCATAGTTTTTTTTAGGCAATCAGCCGCAATTAAAACTGAAAAATATATTCTTGACAGTGTCGGTACTTTTCTTGTTTTCCCATCCCTTGATCGATACTTAGGTATTATTTAATAAGAGACAATTTTAAAACGAGTTCACTATATATTTCTGAGTGTTTTACAAATTAACCTGTTATTTAATTTAATTTCAATACTTCTGACACGGGAAGGTAGCTGAAGATTGTAAATGTTATGCAAAAATTCGTGACATGACAAATATAATTGCAAAATAATAACAATGTATGTATAATTTTAGATAAAATAAAACAAGCCACAAATCGATATTTACATAGCTATCAATTGCCATATGATTGCAATTAATTTTTTACAAAACACCGATAAGAAAGAACATGCTTTTACTTGTATTATTGAACTGAAATTCTTGTTTGTTACATAGTGGTGGAGTTAACTTCGGTTCATCAGTTGTTGGAGCGAGCTATCTCCGTGTACGGACAGCAGCAGCCGAACTGTAACGTCACGTGTCGCGTGCGCAGAGTCCTAGACGACATCTACGAATTTCAACCTTATTTCAGGTAAGTTAAAACACATTATCCAACGTACAGTTTCAGTTGCAGACGAAAAATCGTATATGTAATTAGCTATGTATCATAAAGTTGTACATTACTAATTGGTTCATTAACGTATGATGAAAAGGTCATGTTATTTACACAATGTTTTTAATTACATGTTTTAAAATTAAAACCGAAAATAACTAAGTAGGTTTAAGGGGTCAACAAAACAAACTAAAAAAAGACTCATACTGCAAAACTCTAAGACTACTTTCTTGTAAACTATGTACAAAGGTATTGAAGGAAGTAGCAGAGGATAAGCAATGAATTATTCCTGCAAAACAGACCCACGTTTAAAATGCTATTTATTTGTGGGGATTTTTTCCCACATCAGATATGATTGGTTCGAGACTAGTAAGTAATGCTATTTATTTTTCTTTCAGGGGAGATTCATCATAACTAACTCACAGTTATGCTGTCAACGGTCGTTGTTCTAATGGATGCTGGTTATAGCAGGTGCCATTGAAATTAGTCTGATTCCAGTCAAAAGACTTTAACGTACCTATTTATTTACTTATTTATTTAAATTATTTGTAGATAGTTATTTATTGTGATTATAAGTTAAATAAAGAATTTTATTATTTTTTGTATGCTTTTGTAGACCAATCTAGAGCTAGCTTTTATTTAACATTTTTATTTTAAAGGTAAGTACTGTAGATAAGCTTTTCTTTAGACGATGTTATACTTTTTTGCAGTTCCTTTGTTGCCAAAACAGCTTAAATGATTTTTTTTACTGAAAACATACGAATATGAAAATGTGACATAACAATGACCAAACAGGAAAATACGTGGTCAAATTCTCTCAGTTATTCCATTCACGTAAAAATTCATTTGTTAAATTGTGCAATTGCCTATTTGGGTGAAAATCTACTTTCTCTGCGTCGGGTTTGGGATCAAAGACCAAGACCTCTTATGTATTGACAATGCCACGCACGGTCCCGTATGGCACAGCTGTTGAATAGTAATGCTGCTGACAGCGATGCTTCATTGTTTGTCTCTAGACAATTAAAGAAAATTAGGTGACTTTGAACCGTGATTGGTATGCGCAGGATCCGGCGATCGATTTGCCAAGTAGGGAAAGTGGCGTACGAAAGTAGTGGCCATATTATTTATTTATGACAAAGTGTCGGGTGTGCGTTGGACTTTCTTCCATATAACTTAACTGCTAAGCCCCCATAAATAACCTGATACCTAATTTACAGCCATTTGTGTAGCTACCCCTTTTTTGTTTTGCAACTCTTGAACAATCTCGAAGCCTCTGGGCCAATTTACATTGATTTAGTTATGTATGATATATAAACATACAAATGTTAAAAACTAATATTAATTACGTATCAGTGTTATTTGTATAAATCCCCAAGTCCAGTGAAATAACAATTGATTTGCACACACAACAGTTGACCTACTTAGTGTCGGGAATAAACACGCAATAAAAAAATCAATAATTGAATTATTCAAAAATAAATGATTTATTTTATATAATTAAATCGTTTTTTTCTGCGACGCCCGTCAATTATTAGTCACCGCGCTGGATAATGTATTTATTTCAAACTTAATAAGTTGCAGTTATAATTAAATTAAATTATTTTGTGGTTTAACTAGGCACCGCAAATCGAAATTGTGTTTATCAAATTAATTCCCCAATGGGATTCCCCAGCAACGCAGACAAAAAGAGTCAGAGGGGGTACCGATTTATGTAACTTATGAGGTCCTGACATCAGTTAGGTACAGATAAAGTAGAAATGCACGAGAAAGTGCGGGCGAGCAAGAGGGATTGTTTGTTAGTTTGAGGACTAAAACTTAAATCGTAACCAAAGCGTCACTGAACTAACGCTCAGAATTACTTCAGGGACAGACAACTTGATTGATTGAGATAAATTGTCTAAAATATTCCTAGAAAACAATAACAAGTACGTACAATTACATGGTTGAGCCGGATAAATGGTTGTCTTTATCCTTGTTTCAACTGAATCACTTAGGTATATTTAGATTTTTGTCTTGTCTTTTAATTAAGCCAATTCTACCAATTGACATGTGTTCGAAAGGGCAGCACTCTCGCTACAAGATTTGGATGCAAGTTTTGTTATAGTCTGCAACACATTAGGCATTGTGTGATAAAAAATAAATAAATGTGGTGTGATAATAAGATGTGATAGAAAATAAATAAATCAATATTATGTTTGGGTACGGACAAAATTGTATTTAAATGTGGAACTGTAACAATGGACAAGGTCATTCATTCTTCTTTTATTCATCAGTTATATGGTCAGCGTGTTTTGGATTCCCGCTGATCCGAATCTTTGGTGGATAAAGATTTTTGATTGATTGATTTATAACATGTCCTACATGTGAACATGTCAAAACTAGAGCGCTGAAAGAGTGACTTCACTCTCTTTGAGTTCAAAAAGTCTCGAAAGCGCTTTTACGTCTATTACTATTGTCTTGACTTAAACGTGTGAATAGCTTGTTTTTTTTCAGTAAAGGTATGTTAGTCCATTAAGAGTGCTTGTCCTATTTTATAACTAGAGCTTGCCAATTTTTTTTTGTTTAAAATAGTTGACAACCTTGCCATTAATTACGTGTTGACGAGCTATGGGCGTCATCAAATATCCTTATTAGAGTCAGAAGCGCACCTAATTAAAATTGGTCTCGTTTAGAAATGACATCAATTGGGAAAATTGCGCTCAGGTAGTATTTATATCCTGGAAACATGTTTTTATACGATTTATAAATGGGTGCATCCGTCGTCTATGTAATGGAACTAGTTCTAGTTCGATCTATAGTTAGTCCCGCTTATAAGATTACCATAAAAAGATAAGAGACGTGCCCGTTATTTTGATACTGACTAATCTGTCTATAGCGGACGTCATTAAAGCTGCAATCTCATCATCACACGATCGGGGAATAATGCAGAGGTATTACTTATCTTGGAAATCATGTGTACGAGTATACATACTTATTGAAAAAAAATGCGGGTCACAGAGGGACACGAATGCGTCAACGACATGCCCGTGCGACAATGAACTTGGCGGAAGCAGTTGTCACGCCCGCAGCGTCGAACAATGCCCCATGAAAACAGATAATGGCAATTAACTATTCCATGGTGCTAGAAACTAGAACACGAGGTTTGGGACCTAGTAGTGTATACCTGGGTGGCGTAACTTCAGTTTAGTAACATTTCGATTCTAGCCAATTTTAACACGACTGGATGATTTAGTTGCAAGAATTCTTAGTCTGCTGTCTTAGCTTTGAATATAATATCTCTAACAAGCCATTGATGCACTTTATCGCATAAAAACTGTAATAAACGTGCAACTGTTTATAGGAAGCATATCGCTTAATCAATAAGAAAACATTCATATGTAGGTAATGTGCAGTGATGGCATTATGTAACGATGACAATGGGACAGTAGTAGTAAGCCGCTCGTATGGTGGATGCTCTATTTACTTCATTGTGTCGGTAGAGGCAGGATGGGCCCGTCCGTGGTTGTTGGTGGCTGAGTCAAGTGCAGGAGCATTCGCCTGGAACGCTCACTGGCTCACTGTGGAATCTGCACGTGCCCTCGACACACGTGTGCCTTGACGCACCATAACATCGCCGGGACCGTAAACTTATACAGTGACTCGACCATGTACTTCTATGTGAATATGTGATCCTATCGTGTAAAAAGCGCGAATTTCAGTGACCAGTGCTTATTAATTCATAAAGATATTATTCATAGGCTTCAAGTAAGTTAAGGTTACCTTTTCTTTTGTTTTCTTTTCGGTATATCTGCACTTTGTCTTTTATTTACTTTAATATTTCCCAAGCCCTTCAGAAACAAATGGCACAATGCATCCAAGTTATCTAAAAAAATAGATGTAAGTCGAGAAGACGTTTGGCACTACTTACATAAAGTGTTCCCAAATATCTATGGTGTGATACGTAAAGGCTGATTAGAATTTCTAACCGCGTTTAGTCAAGACCTACATACTCAGCTGCCGAGAATAAAATTACGTAATGACGGATAACGTTATACACTCTGCTTTTACAGAATACATTGTGTTAACGAGATTACAATTTTGCTCTACAATTGGTATTTGAAAGATGTTTCTAAACACTTGAACTCTGGAAGTCGAAGTGTTAACTGACATACGAATGCGATTTTATCTCTGTTCTCTCATGCGAGACATGTTATCTGTTATCAGGCGCATTGTTTGGTAAAAAAACTGAAGCGATTTATTGTCAAACACGAGGTATTCACTGATAGAAGCGGCCCTAAAATTCAATCAAACGGAGTTCTTTCAAATGTATCGATTATATTGCCTGCAAATAACTGAACTGGATATAGTAGTGACGTGCGTTAAAAGTTTTTATGTGTGTATGTAAGTACTATTTTTGATTTGTATTGGTAATAGATGCCAGTCAATCATTTGTATTTTTGGAAACGATGCTTAGCCGAAGTCTGATGATACCCTATGGGGAACATTTACACTTAGTATATTTTTATGGACATAATATAATACGTTTCTTAGCTCCCCGTCTCTCCAAATGACCCCAATAATAGTGAAGAATGAGGTAGAAGGTTGCCTTGAAATATTGCCAAACAAACATGAAATTCTTATCAAGATTCGCTGCGATAAAGATTCAATATTTCCGACACAGTTCCTGTACTTTGTATAATAGCTGTGTGCCGGTGGTAGGATGCACTAATGTGTATGTTCGTTAGGTCAGGTAGATGTACCTACGTTTTCGGAAGGACGACGTTAGAAATCGCCGTTGGCACTTCCTCTGAATAGGAGGTTAGTGGATATGAGTTTGTTATTGTTGGTCTCTGCTATCCCAAAGAATTATTGTAACGCCAACTAATTTTCTTTGTTAATGTTACTTATGATATTCTCACATATAGGTATTTTCTTTGCCTTAATCTGTGCTCTACAAAAAACCAATGGTCGGGAGATATCGACTCTACATTAGGAGCCTAGATCATTTATAATTATCTAATATGTACATTTAATTCTTAACATAATCGTGAAAAGCTTCAAAATCTTGGTCAGGCTTTACCTGTGCGCTGGACTTACGGAAAGTCCGGCCTTATCATCTGCGATCAAGTGTCTTTACGAGTGACAATTATTAGCAGACAGCTGGTGTAATTTGTTGACATTACATTAGTCATCGTCAGCTGTAGCACTTACTACGTCACCACTTCAAGAAAAACTTTCCTTAACACACATTTATGTATATGGAAAAATATAAATATGTTTTTGAATGTAGCTAAAAGCATTATATTCTAAGAAGTGATCTTCGTGAGACATCTTGAACGCTCTAAATAAATAAACCTATAAAATAATTTACCCTACTTTGTAGATAACACTGATAGACATACGATCCACATTACGCATGCCGAGTTAATTGCAGTAGCATTGTGTCATTGTGGAATTCGAAGGGCTTCTACACATTTAATTAGACCTGTTGATTAACTAGGCCACTAATTGAAGGAGGAACGTCGAAATTCGAAGACCTTTCGTGACTGACTTCATTATAATGAAAATATGTTTCCTTAGACGTTCGATCCAAGGGAAGCGATTTGTTTATGTTTTTTTTTTTGTTTTATTTCAGATTTATGCGGTTCTATTGAAAGCAACTTTGTACAAGTTACCAAAGATATCGCCAAATATATAAATACGTAATACATAGTTAGAGATATCATAAAAATGCCAGAGATAGGGCCGATGATGCGCGCTCTAGAGCTGCAGAGGCTGATAGAGGACAAAGTGGCCGAATGGCGCGAAAGGTCAGCCAGGGTCGCGGGAGCAACAGTAGCCGACGCTTATCAACAGCCACTCAACTTCAAACGACATACATATAGACGTAAGAACAACGCTGAAATAAACAGAATTATCGCAAAGTACTCGAAGCCCACTAAGAGAGCGGACGAACCCTATTCGGTAGTGCGCCACTCGCCTGACACTTCCCCAAAACGACCACCGAGAGCAAAAAAGTTAACAAATCTGAAAGTGCTATCTAAAAGTGAGGACAATCTAACAAGCATCGGCGAGATGGAGGTTGAAGCAGACCCAAAACAGGAACCCAAAACATACTTCACATTATCCAAGTATAACACCAAAAGCTGCGAGGATGTCACGGCGTTTGTCGATATCCACCACAATATGAAAAGTAAAAATTTTGAACCAAACAGTATATTAAATGCGAAAACAGTCGCTCCAGTCATACCAAATAGAAGACCCAAACTCCACAGTATCTGCGAAGGCGTTACGGACATTTCAGAGTTCTCAGACAGTGGCTTAGAGTGTGGTGATACATCCTTTACAACTTCAACACCTTTATCGAAAAGAAAAACCTGCCCCCCTACTGGATCTGTTTCAACGTTAAATTTTGAAAAGGTTACTAAGAAATCAAATAGTGTTAGTGATTTAAGAAAAGGTGTTTCAGAACCAAATATCCTTAGTGTGGACACTAGTGAAAGTGGAAGTTCAAAGACTATTGATTTTAGAAAGCGGTGGAAAATGTTAAAGCCCCCGTTCAAAAAAGGGGCTTTCGATTGTTTGTTATTGTGGCGTGGGAAGAAACAAAACTCGACGACAGAAAACAACAGCCGGAGGTAAGTTGATAAATGACTTATTATGTCACCATTAAACTTGTTCTGATTAACACAGAACGTGTTAATAACCTATGGCAAAATTTAACAATCCAACAACACTTAGTATGTTGTTGATGACAAAAAAATGCTAAGCTATGTGGCTCAGTTTGAATAATTTGGTATATTTGGTCTTCTCGGAACCATCGAGTTAATTCTAAATGACGATGACTAATCGTGATCAAACCAGTACCAGCGTAATTCTAAGACTGAGATTCTACATGACACTTTTGTCAAGAATAATAATAAAGTAATGGATCTAAATAATAATGACATATAAATTATCATTTATAAGGGCTTTTCACAGAGCGTTTTGCATGCTTTCATAAAATACATTATTTTGTTTCCTCATAACATGTATGTGATGTATGTTAATATTTATGCTATGTGGGTAGTAAGTATTTTGTTAGTTATAAGATTGTCACCACCACCAAACTAGTCTACCAATACACGCTGTGCTATCGAGACGTACGTTGTTTTATTCCGCTCCTAGCTGACGATTGACCTGCATCGATATATGCTTCAGTGGCGACGAGGATGGGATCTTTTCGCGTGTGAAGGAAAGAGTGTTAAACAATGACGATCGGAAAAATAGGCGAGTTTAACGTACACAACGACGATTGGAAACTATATATCGAACGGTTAGAGCAGTACTTCCTTGTGAATGACATAAAAGCCGAGTTACATGTGCCGACATTAATAACTGTTATGGGAGCAGAGAGCTATGAGTTGCTCGTCAATCTGTGTACACCGAATAAACCGAAGACGAAGACGTTTGAGCAGTTATCAGATATAATGGGCAAACATTTACAACCTAAACCGAGTGAACTCGCTGAGAGGTATAAGTTCAGGCATAGAAAACAGAAGGAGGGTGAAACCATATCCGAGTATGTGGCGGTACTTAAGAAAATGTCGAAGACCTGCGAGTTCGGAAGTTGGCTGGAGGAAAGTTTGAGAGATCAACTGGTGTGCGGAATAGCAAGCGAGAATATTAGGCAACGGTTATTCGCAGAGTCGAAATTGGATTTTGCCAAGGCGTATAAACTTGCCTCCAGCATGGAATCAGCCGAGAAGGACGCCGCTATGGTAGAAGGGTCTAAATCGGCAGTGGGAACTGACGCCACGTCGACGGTTACGTGTCAGGCGATAACGACGAGACGGCAGGCAACGGGCATGGCGGAGCGCGACGGGGAGCCGGGCGCGGGGAGGCGCGAGGTGCGCGGGCGGCGAGGCTCCCGCGAGCGGCGCGCGGGCCACGAGGCGGGGACATCGGTGCTGAGCGAGCGGGTTCGGCTGGGGGAGCGAGCTCGGCCACAGCGGCCATGTCGAGTGTGTGGCGCGAACCACAATGAATCAACGTGCAAGTTCACAAGTTACGTGTGTCGAGTGTGCAACCGGCAAGGGCACCTGCGGCGGGTGTGTCCTAATATAGTGAAACAATATCAGGTAGACGTGGAAAACACTAGCAGGAACGAGGAGGAGGACAGTGACGAGGTAATTTTTGTTGATGTTTGTCGGTTGTCGATATCAAGTTGTAAACCTATTTATATAACACTTAACGTTCATAACAAAGACATTGCTATGGAATGTGACACAGGTAGTGCAGTGTCTTGTATTAGTCGCGAATGTTACGATAGACTATTTAGCGACCTTACCCTACAACCTTGCAAATTAACTTTAAGATATTACACTGGTGAGACTGTAAAACCGTTAGGTATCATAAGACCGCTAGTTCGTTATAAGAATAGAAGTGAATTTTTAGAATTGCTTGTGATCGAAAGAGGAAAAACTGTACTTTTAGGGCGACATTGGATAGCGGCATTAAAGATACAACTTCCGGATTTAAATTATGATGTGCATAAAATGGTGGAAAGTAATGATTACAATGTAACCTATTTCAGTTCCAAATATTGTAACGTGTTCGCGGAGGGACTCGGGCGGTTCACGGGCGGCGCGGTGAGCATTCACGTGCGGCCGGGCGCGCGGCCGGTGTTCATGCGCGCGCGCCCGCTGGCGTACGCGCTGCGCGAGCCGGTGGAGCGCGCGCTGGACCAGTTCGTGCGCGACGGAGTTCTCACCCCGGTCGAGCGGTCCGACTGGGCCACGCCGATAGTTCCAGTGGTAAAGAAAGATGGTAGCATTCGTATCTGCGCCGATTATAAACTGACCATAAACAAAGTTATTGAAATTGATCGTTATCCGTTGCCTAGGGTAGAAGATTTGTTATTCCGTCTCCGAGGGGGAGAGTACTATAGTAAAATCGATTTGTCTCAAGCGTACGCGCAATTCGAGCTCGACGACACTAAAATATATACGGTGATAAATACCCATAAAGGTTTGTACATGTACAACAGATTAGTATATGGTTTAGCGTCTAGTCCAGGCATTTTTCAGAGGCGAATAGAACAATTATTTGCTGACATGCCGCGGGTGGGTGTCTTTTTAGATGATATAATCATAACAGGTAGTACGAAGGCTGACCATGTAAGCAATTTACATAAAGTCTTTCAACGTTTGCAGGACTACGGACTTAGAGTGAAGAAGGAGAAGTGCGTTTTCTTTGCAAAGTCTGTCTCGTATTTGGGGCACATTATTAGTAAAGAGGGTGTGCACACGTGTCCGGAGAAAGTTAAGGCAGTGTTGGAAACGCCGGCTCCTACCAATATCACCGAGTTAAGGGCGTTTATAGGCCTAGTCATGTATTATGCAAAATTTATTAAAAATATTAGTACAGTTCTCGCTCCGTTATATAATCTGCTTAAGTCGGGGATTAAGTATAATTGGAATGACGAGTGTGAGAGGGCATTCGTAAGAGTAAAGCGTCTTTTAGCGGATGGTGAGGTACTCGTTCATTACGATCCGGAGCTACCGTTGATTTTGACAACGGACGCGAGTAGCGTGGGCGTGGGCGCAGTCATATCGCATGTGACGGCGGACGGCGAGCGGCCGGTGGCGTACGCGTCGCGCTCACTCACGCCTGCGGAGCGAGGCTATGCACAAATAGATAGGGAGGCTCTTGGAATCATATTTGGTATACGAAAGTTTCATCAATACCTTTATGGTCGTCACTTTACACTAAGAACTGATCATAAACCTTTAACACATATTTTTGGTGATAGAACGGGTATTCCGGTGATGGCGGCTTCACGACTACAGCGGTGGGCGGTACTGCTATCGGGTTACAATTACAAGATTGAGTACATTACTTCGAGTAAAAATAGTGCAGATGCCTTGTCACGCCTGCCGTGTGAAATTAGTTTTTCTGGGAAACCAAGAACAGAAAGTACGTATGTTAACTTTGTTGAAAATTTTTTACCCCTTACTAGCAGTGATATCAAGCAAGTGATAGCCAGGGATAGGATACTTGCTAGGGTAATGTTATACATACATTCGGGTTGGCCGCCAGTTTGTCCTGGTAGTGATGAGATTAAACCGTTCTTTGCTAGGAGAAACGAGTTATATGTGGAATGCGGGTGCATAATGTGGGGATATCGCATGGTGATTCCACAAGCATTGCAAGGTAAATTGTTACAACAATTGCATAGTAGCCATATGGGCATTGTAAAAATGAAAAGTATGGCTAGGAGTTACATATGGTGGCCTAACATCGATAAAGATATCGAGGACTTAGGTAAAAGCTGCGAGACATGTGCGGCGGAAGCGAGCGCGCCCCCACGAACTGTTATCCAACCATGGCCGTATTATAATCAACCGTGGACTAGACTTCACATTGATTTCTTGGGCCCATATCGAGGTATGACATTTCTAGTATTGATAGATTCGTCTTCAAAGTGGTTAGAAATATTCGAAATGTCGCGGACCAACGCGTCTAATGTTATTAAAGTGTTGCGTGCGACTTTTGCGAGGTTCGGGTTACCGGAACAGTTGGTATCAGATCAGGGACCACCTTTTACTAGTTCAGAATTCAAATATTTTCTTTTGCAAAATGGTATCAGGCAGTATTTTTCACCCGCTTATCATCCGTCTTCAAACGGAGCTGCAGAAAATGCAGTTAACATTTGTAAACGCGCGATAAAAAAAGCAATCAGAGATGGCGTGGATGTAGACACAGCCTTGCAGACGTTTTTACTAGCGTACAGAAACACAGTGCACAGCACCACCGGTGAGACGCCCGCTATGTTGTTGCAGAAACGGACACTACGTTCTAGGTTCGATTTGTTGCGAACGGAACGTTCAGTAGGCATCAGAGTACACGATGCGCAGCAAAGACAAATCGATTCATCTGGTGGGGTTCCGCGATCTTTTGACGAGGGAGACCCTGTTTGGATGAGGGATTACAATTCCGCAAACAAATGGGTCAAAGGTTCTATTACAAACGTGGATAGTACTCGTAGGTATATGATAGCAAGGGATAACGGTCAATTAGTCAAAAGGCATGTGGATCAAATACGGCGCCGATCTCGGCTATCGGTTGGTGGACCGAACGCGGAAGAAGAGGGAACAATAGAGGGTGAGAGCTCCGTAACGCAGGCTGGAGACAACTTAATAAAGTCGGGAAAGAATGAGCATGAACGCAGTGATGAATGTGTGAGTGAAGAAGGTAAATCGAATTCAGCGATGAACGAGGAAGTACGGGGTAGTGTTTGTGGTCAGCCGTCTGATCAATCACCTGGTATATCGGCTCAGCCGCAAGCAGGGTACCCAAAGCGAACCCGAAAACCGGTCATTAGATTTCAGTGCACGTGAATTATAACTTATGTATTTGCAAAATTATTGTAATTTAAGAAGGGAGGTGTGATGTATGTTAATATTTATGCTATGTGGGTAGTAAGTATTTTGTTAGTTATAAGATTGTCACCACCACCAAACTAGTCTACCAATACACGCTGTGCTATCGAGACGTACGTTGTTTTATTCCGCTCCTAGCTGACGATTGACCTGCATCGATATATGCTTCAATGTATAGTGTATACGATAGAGTCAAGAGCAATTTGTAGATGACCCGTATAGCCCGATCGCAAAACTTGTGTTTATTATTAAAACGTGATATTATGAAGCGATTCCAAAGTCATTAATTTAACTGTGATAGAATATAATATCAATCCCGTCTCCGTGTTGTGCCAAGCAGTGGTAAAATAAAAAGGCTGTAACTTACAAAAAAGATAATTAGGAAAGCTACAAATGAAAGAATTAATTTTCGATAACTTGTAAATCCTTTCTTTTCTCATGGTTATTGCTATTAGATTTCAGTAAGGTTTAATAATTTAATTAGCTCTTGTTAAAAACGAGCCTGAGTTATTTGAGAGAATTGCACGTAATCAATAATATAATTGAACAGATACGATTAATCTGTAATGATCAAAAGTAATTAAATTCTTGACCGTTATTTGAAGCTTACTAGTTTGAGATAGGCACCTACGTGTTTTCCGCTTTTATCTCTGTCCTTTTCTACCCCATATCTTGCATCTCTCTCGCACACCGACCAGTTTCACTCCCCACCAGGCAGGAGGCGACGAGTGTTCTCGGCGGCCACAGTTCGTCATTGGCGTCTTGTTTTCCGCCCGAGAAGGTTGGTCTAACCAACCGCTGTAGTATTTCGTTGAAAAATAAACTCAGTGCTCTCGCAGAACACAGGTGAGTTTATAATATTTTATACAATTTGTTAACGGTTTTACCGTTCGATATTCGATTTTGCGAAATCAAGTGTTAATATTTTGTACATCTACCCCTTTTTTGTCACGAGTTTCTTCCGTGTACTTTTTTTTTCAGTAATTTGTTTTCAGAATGAGTGACTTATAAAGCAAATACGGATGCGGTAAATAATAAAGCTACCACAGCCCGTGCACGTGACTATGGAAAAGAAAGCAAGCCCGAAGTTCCTAAGGCACCTGTGGCCCTAGTTCAATCCTGCAAGGCGTTCAACTTTTTGACAAAAAAGAATGGTGTGAGGTGCGGTCCAACCAGCATCTCCTTAGTTCGGACTGGTCACTACCGCACTTGAAGAGGGCTGGTGGTGTCAAGAAAGCTTTTCGGCCTTGAAAGACTTGGTACGCTCCCCTCGGACTGCCAGTAAGTCTGTTAGCCACCCCCCATGGGGGTGGGCTCATTATCACGGCGTGTGATGGTTTTCGGCCTTGAAAGACTTGGTACGCTCCCCTCGGACTGCCAGTAAGTCTGTTAGCCACCCCCCATGGGGGTCGGCTCATTATCACGGCGTGTGATGGTTTTCGGCCTTGAAAGACTTGGTACGCTCCCCTCGGACTGCCAGTAAGTCTGTTAGCCACCCCCCGTAGGGGTCGGCTCATTATCACGGCGTGTGATGGTTTTCGGCCTTGAAAGACTTGGTACGCTCCGCCTAGGACTGCCAGTAAGTATACTAGCCACCCCCCGCAGGGGTCGGTTCATTATCACGGACCCGCGCAGGGTACCAATCTTGCATTTTGCGAGTCGCAGCATCATTACAAAGCAGGGACCAGTAAGTATACTAGCCACCCCCCGCAGGGGTCGGTTCATTATCACGGACCCGCGCAGGGTACCAATCTTGCATGTTGCGAGTAGCAGCCTCATTACAAAGCAGGGACCAGTAAGTATACTAGCCATCCCCCGCAGGGGTCGGCTCATTATCACGGACCCTCGCAGGGTACCAATCATGCATGTTGCGGGTCGTACCATCATTGCAATCTACCCTCGCAGGGTGGCTTTTTGGATCGACTTTCGAAGAGTCGCCATTATAACCTTCCCTCGAAGGGAAATGGTAATCACACTCACGCTGAATGGCGTGTGACGCAAAACTCTAAAAGCTCCCTTGGGATATCACGAGTAAATTACAATAGGAACCATGTCCAACAGAGGAAACAGAAAGCGTCCAGGACCGCAGGCCGACTTTGATGCGTCCAACAAGGCACGTAAGTTATGACTTTCCAGGCGGGTTGCCTAACATTATATCAAGACCAATGGAAAGAAATGGGAGCTCCGCCTTTCTTGTTAAAAATAATAACTGGGTATCGCATACCATTGGCCAAAAGCCACCTTTGATAGATAATGCCAGATTTGACCAGAGAGTCCAAAGAGATGGATGTCGTCATATCCCAAATGATAAAACAAAAAGTTCTATTGATAGCTGCAAATTCTGCCAGCTTCCTTTCCAATATGTTTCTTGTGCCCAAAAGGCGACGGAAAGAACCGTCCAATACTCAATCTCAAGGTTCTCAACAAGTTCATAATTACGGAACCCTTCAGTTTAATAAATGTTTTTCGGGTGCTAGAGTTTCTTCAGAAAGACGAATGGCTGTGCAAGTGGATCTCGCCCAGGCTTACTTCTACCTTCCGGTAACCGAAGGTCACAGATATGTTCTTCGACTAGTATACAGAAGAAGACTGCTTCAGATTACGTGCCTACCATTTGGCTTAAGCACGGCACCCAAGACCTTCGCCACAGTGACCAATTTGGGTGGCTCAAACTTTGAAAACTCAAGGGTTACTCATAATTGTGTATCTCGATTTTCTGGTGGCTCACCAGGATATATTTGCCTACTTTGGGATCATTTGCACCATGTTTTGGATGGCAAGTGAATAAATCGCAAGCATTATCAACAAGATAATGACAAAACGCACTACGTGACAAACAGCACGACAAACTTAGAAGACCTGCATAGCTTGATAGGACTTTTAAACTTCGCAAGTTTTCGTTGTTCCATACGGCAGACTGCATTACCGGGCTCTCCTCACTTTCCTCAATGCAGTGTTGAACAGCAATCTATACCTACCCTATTCATGGAACCGTGAGCCAAACGGTGAACAAACCATAAAAAGGGTTCTTATAAGTCACGATTGAAGTAATGATCATATTTTATAAAAATAACTACGAAAGTAATATACTGACAACATTAGAAATGATATTTTAGAACGATGTCTGTGGAACTTATGCAATCTTTTCAAACTTAATTGAAATCAAATATGTATAATAAATGCTGTAAATTATTTTCTTAATTTTAATGAAATATGTAGTAAATCGTTTACATGTAAAATGAACCTAGAAGTCTTGACTGTCATACATAGAACCCTACTTAATTGAAGACCACAGATACTAAGAACATTTTACATAAAAATGTGACGTTTTTGTCATCGGTCGGGTTATACCCACCATTTTGAAAAAGTGTCATTCTTTGGTTACATTGTGGGCTCACGGCTCGGTGAATGGAGCATAGCAATGTTGAACCTACCAGCAGATACCTTAGCAGATCTAAAGTGGTGGCTGGTCAGCTGCCACCAAACCTTGGATATTCATTCGCCACTTCCCTGTCACCTTATAACCACGGACGCCTCCGATGTAGGATGGGGGCACAACTGAACGGAACTCCCGTAATGGGTTCATGGAACGAGAGAGAAAAAGGCTTTCACTGCGATCTGAAAGAGATGCTTGCAGTATTAACTGGAAAATCACGGCAAGTTGCTAAAGAGATCAACAGCCATTTTTCAATGCAGAAATGGGACTGTGGTGTCATATCTAAGAAATCAAGGTGGCACCCGATCAAGGAGCCTACCGAACTTGACGTACAGAGTATTCAGTTATCTTGAGCTGTATCAAATCTATTACGTCGTGAATCATATACAAGCCCTATTCAACAGTCAGGCAGACCATCTCTCCCGACACAAACCTCCACCGGAGTGGCATCTTGTATCAGCAGTGGACCTATTTGCCTCGAAGCGAGCCCAGGGACACATAGTTGTGTACTACGTGCCCCTAGATCTGAAGGACCCGAAAGCGGGGTTCCACGATGCATTTTTCTCAAGTTTTGACTTACCCGCTAGCATGGGTATTACCGCCACCTTACCTTATACCGTAGGTCCTCAGTCATCTCAATTCAGGAACGGGAGTTAATCTCATAGTAGTTCCTTCGGTGGCACCAGGTATTTTGGCGAGCAGATTCCCGAAGTCCCGATCATTAGCAGTACCCTACACACTGATGAACCTCGAGCAGAAACCGATAGACACAGCAACGGGGATACCCCCTGCCAAGGTCAAGGAAATGGGGGGGGGGGAGGGACAAGGAGTCTCTCCGACTGAAGTCTTCTTCAATCCACACGCAACACTTATCAATCAGCTTGGAGTCGATGGTTAAATTGGGGCGAAAAGTATGAAATTGGATCCTATGAATCCTTGAATCCCTATTTGGACCTATACTTACCCAATTTTTAGCGGACTTACACATAGTAAATAAACTAGCATACAATACTATTTTATTACACAAGTCAGTTATAGCTACACTATGCAATGCAGAAACCACTCTAGAGCTAGGTTCACACGTTCTAGTCGGACACATTTTAAAATCAATAGCGCTGAGCAAACCTGTTCCCCGGGAAGCCGTCCATCTGGAATATTGACCAATTGGTAACCTACTTAAGTGCAGTAAACGTAGACGAGAATAATCCATTTGCAACTTCCAGGCACACTGCTGCTCTTTCTTTTGCTAGCTTGTTTCGGAAAGGCGAGTCCATGATCTTTCCTTGCTTGCAATAAACCCAGAACATTTCAAAAACAACAAAGATAATTTAATCTTATGGCCAGTCTTTGGCTCTAAGACCGACAGTTCTAGTCATAGGCAGTCGGGTTGTTGTTTGATGGATAATCAGGAAAATATAAATCTAAGTCCAGTGTATTGGGTCAGAAAGACTAAAGCCTTGTTAGAAGATAGACGGACATCGGCTAATTCCTTAAATTTATTTATATCCGTTAGAGGCCAACCAAAGGCAGGCACCCGAACGATGATACGGGTGGATTAAGACATTGTTAAAAGGGGCAGGAATAACTACAACCCCAGGAAGCTTCCACTCGGCGGTAGCGTCAAAATCTGTGTTGACAATATACCTTTGGACGATGACCCTTTGCTAATAAGCAAAGGGTAATTGGCGATCAGGCAATACATTTGCCCATTTTTACAGAAGGGAAAGATACCCACTAAATAGAAGTAGCAAGTTATCTCGATTATTTAATTAATCCAGCTGATTAATGTCTATATTTTTGTTAATATTGTTATTAAGAAGTATCGCAATGTTTTTGTTAATTACTATTAGAAAATGAAATCAATTTTTGCTTTTGTTCTTGCATCTCTCTTTTAATTTTTATTACTCATCCTTCGAGCCCCTTTCCCAACTATGTTGGGGTCGGCTTCCAGTCTAACAGGATGTAGCTGAGTACCAGTACCAGTTAACTTTGATTACATTAGTATTCCAGGACGCAATACACATACTTACATGTCATTACTCGTGTACCTAAGTACCTATTTACATACACAATTTCATTGTGCTTTTGCTCACATTGGCGTCCACTTCCACCAGGCGATAACAAACACGTCTCAAACTAGTAAGCTTCAAATAACGGTCAAGAATTTAATAGCAGCGTTTTACCTGAAATAAAACGCATATTAAATACTTACCTTATTTGAAGCTTACATTTTAATTTCTGCCTGGTGTTTTCGACTCAATGACGAACTGTGGCCGCCGAGAACACTCGTCGCCTCCTGCCTGGTGGGGAGTGAAACTGGTCGGTGTGCGAGAGAGATGCAAGATATGGGGTAGAAAAGGACAGAGATAAAAGCGGAAAACACGTAGGTGCCTATCTCAAACTAGTAAGCTTCAAATAAGGTAAGTATTTAATATGCGTTTTATTTCAGGTAAAACGCTGCTATTAAACTTTTTAGAACAATTGGGGTTAACATTGAGTAAAGGAAATTGATACTTAAAACTTAGTATTGCGCTACGCATCCACGTTACTTCATCGTACTGCATTCTGACATAATTGCAGTAAAATTGCTTATTTACTCATGCCATAAGGGAAGCACGAAAATAAAAATACTAATAGCTAGGAACCTTAAAAGCAATAAGGGAGGATTTGCATTAGCACTTTTTATGAGTTCTATTTTTATGAGTAGCGCATTAAAATATTGTAACATATATTGAGAATTTTTGGATGAAGAATGGCGACACGTAATAAGCAAGATTAAGTAGGTATGTATAGAAAAAACCGACCATGTGCGAATCTGACGCATCTTGATTTATTTAGCGGTGTAAGCAGAAATCAATATTCGTTACAAGCGCCTCTATCGGACGGTGTGGGAATAATATTCGCTGAAGGAATACAATAGTTCTAACAAAACTCGCCAGATGTCGGTAGCCGTTGTAAATCAACTGGTGTTTATCCGTGAGAATTCATAACAATGCACAAGAAACGAGCAGAAAGCGAAGCACATTGGTTCTGGTTCATGATCTTGAAGAAGATTTTAAAGTACCTACATAATTAGTCAAGTGATAAACCCGTTTTATGGACACGGGGTTTCCTATGTTTCAAGTTAATTATATTATTTTTAGTATATCATTAAATGCACGCTGAAGACTCGTAATTGAGTTGATTGTAAAAAATATATTTGTTGTGTTTTTCTAATGTAACGGAAAACTCTTGTATGTAACCTACGTTTCTGAAAGACCCCTATTTTCACAGTCACTTTACTTTTTATTTATAATTTCAAAACAAAATTAAGTATGGAAATGATATGCCATGGTTGGTGAGTAATCTCCTGGCCTTGGGTTTGGTCATCCACGCAATCGTGTACAGGTACTCCGTTCACATTACCGCGAGATTGTGTAACATCAATGTGCGCTCAAGTAGCAACTGCTATTGTTGTAGCATTTTCCTATTTTACACGACGCGCGGCGAGCGTAAGATGCAAGGGGAATTTCAAATGAATAATGAGGAAAATTAATAAAATATGGATAATATTTTGGTTGGGTAAATAACCCCATTTATTAGGTTCTCAAATACCTTCAAATATAAACTATCTTCCTCATGATTATGTTCGGTTAAGGTCTTGGCTCTTACAGAAAGTCACATGTGGTTTATATGTATTACAGAAAAGAGAAAAATACATATGCGGTACATAAGCTATGAGATAAATAAATATAGTCTAGAAATAGAGTAAGGCTTTCCATACTTAGTTATTTAAAGAACAGAATTTCTTAAAGTGTGTCCCTTTTTCTAAAATAAAATTTAAGTAAAAAGTAAAATTTAACTGAACCCTCGAAATTCATATTTATACTAGTAAGTTTCAAAAATTATTTCTACAATGTGATCTAATGTGGTTATCTTTTTATTTAACTTCTGTTGTCGCTTCTGATTAATATGGTATCCTATAAAAATGATAACTGTATGTAGAAGAGGAAGTTGGTCTCTATTTCATTAGATACATCAATATTTTATTTTATAAAAAAAAATATATTAAATATGAAGTTAAGTTAATTATGAAGAAGTAAATAAAACTTGTAATTGCGATACTTAGACGAGTAGTTTTAATATGTGTGGAATCTGTTCTGCAAGAACGCGCGCGCATAGAGAGATGTCTTATAGGAATCTTGATTGCTAATAGACGCCTTACTTGATTAAGAAACACTACGTTATTGTATTTAATAAATGGTACCTTTTGTGTAATCACTGGTAATCATAGGCTACATCGTTAATGGCAGAAATAGATAAACAATTTCAAATAAACGGACGACTTCCTTTAAGAACTGGCTGGATTCAAGCTAAATCATTACTTGGAAATTACGGGATTCGCAACAAGTTTTTCTTGTTCGATAAATGTTTCCCTTAAGTACAGTATGATAACAAGGTGCTAGTGGTTCTATTCATCACTTTTTTAATAAACATTCATCATTTCCGTCACTTCAGCATCTCTATCTGGAAGCAGAGCCCATTATTGTTCTACGTTTTTTACATTAATTAAATCCCAGATACGTAATGATAAATATTGTTGGAAAACCATGGGCTTGATGACTTTTATTAATGAGAAAATATTTTCGTACCTAATGGTTTTTCTGGTACACCGCAATTTATTTGTTACTTAGAATAAAACAGCTTACGGTTTGAGATTATCAACTTGATTAAGGATTGATGACCGATGCTAATTGTATACAGGAAACTACCTACTTTAGCCTAATATGTTTCATAACGATTCTAAGAACTCAGTGCACGATCGCACCACGGAACAACAATGACAGCAATTCTGCCAAATGCAAATTATCTGCCTACACGGACTGCACAGTGCACATATAGGTACGCCAATGTACAAATGATGATATGCCTCCTTATTGTTGGACTGCTGACATACATAAAGTATCATTAACTACTTCTATTCTTTGCTCATCCTAAGTGCAAAATTATATATTTACCCAAGTAATGGAGGTAACTTTTTGATATACCTAGGTATACGAACTGCAAGAACAGCTAGATACATTTAAAGACATCTGCAGTGAACCGCAGAGTTAATAATGTCATTGAACCACACAGTTGAGTTGTAATTTACCGATGCTCTTCCTTTGTGTTAATACAGAAAGACGACTTTTGCGTTAGTACAAAGATAATCAGCATTTTCAAGATTCGATTAACTTAGAGATGGCGGAGCCCCTGGCAGGACTAGTTGTTGACATTTTGATTATGTTAGCGCTCTGAGGGATTGGCAGTTGACTCAAGCCATATCGAGTTCTATGAAACAACTTGTTTACTTCAGTTGTAGTGACAAGGTGATAGAAGCTAGTCCAGTTGCTTAGTTACCTGCGGAATAAACATGATACAATAAATACTTAATTGAGTAATGTTACAAGAACTCCCCTCGGTTTCATAAATGTCACAAGTCGTTCTAGTTACAGGTAGGGCAAGATTTAAGTCTGCATAAAGACAATACCTAGCAAAATTGATTAGAATTGGTTAACTACCCACATCTGCTTTTCTTTTTTTTTATCTTGAATTAATGTAAATGCGGCCACAAACTAGTGCTATTAGATTTTAGACTGAACTTTTTATGTAGGTTCAATGTATTTCTAAAGTCAAAGAAAACTCTTTGACCCATGAACTACGGATTTGACGGCTAACTTTGAGACTTGGGCTATTGTCTATAATTAATGATTGAAGGAAACAATGACAAACACCATACAAAACAAAAATCCGAAAACTGACAGTTTTAGAGCTTGTTCTCAGTTAATACTACTTTAAGTAATAAAGGATTTTGGCGCACTTCCGTTCTATTTATTCATTTTGTACATAATGACGTCATGCATTTACTATAGTTCGGCCATTCAGAGAATGCGTTCCTGACACGTCGCGATTGAACTGACGACGTAATAACATTCATTGATTATTGATATAATAATGTTGTTTTAATGCTCCTCAATTGTTAAAACGGTAAACAACCAGCAAAAATATTTTTATCGTAACTGCAACGCCATTGCAAAGTTACGTCGTCAGTTCAATCGCGACGTGTCAGGAACGCATTCTCTGAATGGCCGAACTTTAATTAAGATGCCGGTGTGATGGGAAGTATTTTGGATTTTACACTTGAATTACGAGTTCTATGCTAATAACATGCGGGTTTTCTGCGGCATATTAAATTCCCCGCGCTTTAAGTGAATGCCTTCAAGATGGTGTAAAACTTACCCAAGTATAATAGGTATCTGCCACTCCTTTGTTTTAATAACCCCCATTGTTGTAGAGGATTGGTTCCATCTAAATAATTGTACTTAATGCAAAAACTGGATTAGGAAAATCCTTACAACCAATTTCATGTACCTAAGTTTTACAGAGTTCCGTAGATAAGAAAATGCCTGATTTGACCCCATCTAATTAATTTCAACATAATTTAACAACGTTAATGCTGATTACTATCATTATGTTTTACTAAACAATGTTTTTTTTTAAAGGATTCTCATTTGGTAATTATACCGGCTTTGGTACATTAGGAATGCTATTTAAGAATAAAAGGAAAAAACACTTTGGGAATTTAAAGTATAACGCATTGGCTGTTAACAATTGACTAAACAAAAAATGGTTTCTATATAGCAGCCTTGGAACTCTAAAAAACTGGAGTAGGTAAACCTCTAACAAACAAAGCTTACGGCATTTGAATTCAGACAGGCAGTCGCTGACATCTCGCGCCGTACGTAGCCTGAAAAATCGTTTGACGCGTATCATATAGAGAAGAAAAAATATTTACTGTTGATAATAAATTACATGAAGTGGACATTTTATTAAGTTTTAATATTTATATTAGTAACAAGGTGCTGAAATTATTTGATTAGTAACAAGTGATAAGTTTCTGTGAAAATGCATACGAAAAAACTTGACGATCCGTGGACTTTTGTGTATAGAAAGCTGCAAGAAAAAGAAGTTATCAGTAGAACAAAGTAAGTCTCACATATTATATAATTATTTATTTAATATAAATATAAAGCATGCTGTTTTGATTCCTAGTGTACCTGCTCTTATTTATCCTCTAGTCAGTTTTATTTTAGTACTTATACATACTTGTTTTTCAGTAGTGATGTCATTTGGAAATTTTATCCTGTCGTTGTTAGGGTGTTCCTAATATTTCTTATTTTTAATTTAATATTAAGCTACTAATTTTCAGATACCATCAACTCTATTCTATCGTCTACTTTCTATGAAATTCGCACACCATTAACTATTAATACAAATATCAAGTAATACTCATTGATTTCATTTCTAATAAATAGGAGGTCCCTAATTCGGCTTATTTTAGTTAAGTTGCTAAAATATGATTTATAATTTTATATGTTTACAGTTAAAATATTCATAGTTTAATAGTTTATCTAGGTGACGATATGAGTCTGATGTCATTTTATCCTCTCAATACCACTTCAAAGTAGTTTATTGTACAATTAATATTAATAACTGAAAATAATTGTACCTACTTAGTTGGTGGGTACTGTCATTCATGGTAATATGTCATATTCTGCATATTGCATTTGTTTACAGTTATGTATGTGTCAGTGATACCAAGAAAAGTCCTTTGTGAAAGGTCCGCAATTTTATAATTAGTCTAAACGAGTGTACAATTACCTTTTAATTTATTTATATTAAACAAACCACAGTCGAGAAGATATTCAGAATATTCTACACATTAAATGCTTAGAAATAACTGCTTCAGAATAATCTGTAGTCTTCACAAGGCGAGATTATATCGTGTAATTTCTGCAGTTTTAAAGTAATTTTAGACTAATTAGGTGCTGTCCTTAATAAACAGCGCATTATGGTGAAGTGACCTTACCCTTTTCATGGCTCCCAAAAGAATAATTTTATGGCTTTTGGCTCATTGCCCGTCTGTTTAGCTAGAAGGTGTAGTCGCTACGCCGATCGATAATATCATAGACCAGACTTTGTATTTTTATGTATCATCTACTAAGATTAAACACACATTATTATCTTGTCATCAAGCATATCCCGTATGAGTAATAAAGTGCAAACAAAATAATGCCTTTGAAGAGCGCTGTGAGCCACAAACAAGATACAGTCAATTGTTTAAACAAGATATCGCGTAGGAGCTTCATGAGCAATAGAATTGTAAATCTAGGGCTTTAATTAATGGATTGCTTAGGTTGCTATTTGTACAATCGACATAGCTTTAATTTCGCTTAAAAAGTGTACCTAATCTAATTTTATTTACTGGTTGCACCACTACTGCGTTCCATGGAAATTCAAACTCAAACTCAACATTTTTTATTTCAAATAGGCCTATGAGAGCTCTTTCGAAACGTCAAAGTTAGGTGCACGGTTCCAAAGAGTTGGTTTCATGGAACCGGCAAGAAACTCCAAAATGTTAATGAAAGCCAGTTAAGGTCGCCGTGCCATCTGAAAGCTCTGGGGCCCGATTCTCCTAAGTTAATAATTTCAAAATCGAATAGAAATCTAATCGCAATATGATCGCAATAGCAGTTTTAACCATATCGGGCATTCTGCTACTAATAAAAGACCAATCGTATTCGATTGACATTTGATTGGTGTGCGATTGGTCTGCTATATTGGTAATTTTGGTCTACACGGTAGTCTGCTGTACAATCATTTTGCAATCGTAAATCATTTGCAGACAAAATGATTCATTATTGAATGACAGAAAAGGATAAAAACGTTTATTTCAAAGAAAAAATTGCGGAATGCCACATACACTTCAATCGTAATCGAGTCGGGATCGGATCTCAGTCGAATTGAGTCGAACGTGAATCGTATGTCGTTTAAGTACCTAAAATTAGGAGAATCGGGCCCCGGGCAGCTCAAATTTTACTCTACTACACGGCAGCCATGCCATGCCCAAAGCATATGAAAAGGGGTCTGAGGGCGTGTGTTATGTGTATTATCGTACATAATAACCTGTTGCATGGTAGCTACGCACGAGACAGTTGATTTTCTATTGTCTTATAATTATCGCCATAAAGAGCGGTTAATCAACGCGGTGATGATTCTTCACTGTTCCAAGGTTCAAAGCTTTATTAGAGTTGATTGAAACGCACAAAAAAACTTGTAACTAAGAAGTCACATAGTTACTTTACGCATGTATTGTAAAGTTCGTGGACCGTAAAGCCTGTAGCACTTAGCAGAGCCTCCCTTTAACCTTGAGCTTGGACATGTCGAGGTCGTTCTCAGTGTAGAATTTAGCCAAACTTTACGTCATTCACAGTTTGCTTAGATATCACTATCAGACGTGAACTAGAGCGATAACGGTTTTGTCTTTGTAAATAAGAATATAATGAGACAGAAAATCATTTCATATGTATAAAAGGACGTCAACATAACCTCCCTCGTCTATTCATCTTTGATATGGGTATTACGCCCACTATGTAACAGATATGTCTAGATTGCTAACGGTATATTCACTGTTTGTTTAATAATGCAGTCATGCCTGTAGTTACTCTTGTTTGCTTTAGTATGAGCTGTGTTGGATGAACCTAATATCACCGGAGTAGTATTAGCAACAAAATTATTTTTTGATTCAAATTCAAAACTTGATTTTTTAACTTTCCGTTTAATAAGTTTAGAACAAAGAATTAGAGATTTAAAATACAAAAATGGATAGACCATTTCGAATTAAGAATCTCCATTTTCCCTGTTCCTTACGCCCTTTCCGCTATGAAATGGCGTTAAAAACAATGTACTTGCAAGAATGCTTTTCAGATCTAATTAGTACCTAATAGAAACATTTTCAAATAAGTATGCTGATATATAAAATGACGTCAACCTCAGCAAGTTTCCTTTTACCTCGTCGGGTCAGTCTGCTATTAAAAACTGAAGGCACGCAAACAGTATTGTTGTTAGACAATAATAAAATTGTTACTGAGAAATCACAAGCAATTTGTGCCAAATGGAATATTTCTCCTTGCGAAAATGTAGACATAGACTATATTGACTACAGTAAGTGTCACGAGCAGGTACCTAATTAGAAGCTATTCCGTGGCCTGAATGGAATCCTCAAAATGCTTAGAGAGATTTGAGATCCTATTATACATAGGTCTGTAAGTAGAGTAAGATTTTTTAAATTGCTTCTGAAAGTATACTGTATTTATGCAAGTAAGTACATAGGAAAGTTGTCGTCAACATCAAGTTCAAGGGCTTCGACCAAGAGCTATGTTTACTTACTAGCTTAGCTATGACCCGCGTTTCCATACGGCTGTGCCTCGAGGGAACTGCATACTTCCCGTACCCGGGAAAATCTATGTTCTAAACTATCTACCTATCAGTGGCGAAGGGTGGTTTAATGAAATAGGGAAGCCGCAGCAAAAAAAAAAACTGGGGGGGGGAGTACTCAGGGATGGGGGGGGGGAGAGGTAATGGAGGTAATTTCTCAGTCCACCTTTTAGCACTGACTGAGAGACTGATAGTTTGAACATGTTTTCTCGAGGAATTCGGCAGATTATTAATATCTATAAAACTTTATTATCTTTAGTTAGGTATATTAACTAGGTACTAGAATCTGAGAAAACTTGGCACTAGAAACAATACATTTTAAGTATTTAATTTACAACGGCCTGTTAGCCATTGATATTTATCGTAGGTATTTATCCGTCAGGACGTTAGTAATTTTAATATAGACGTAATATTGGTAGGTAATTCACCCGAGCGGCGTGTCCGAGTTTTATAACACGTTTTTATTCTCAAAACTTAACCTTGAAAAATAAGTTCCTTCCTAAAGTAAACAATCTGTCGGATCGGAAAACAGGCTAATGCGATAAATGCTATAGGTACATTAAAAAGAAACCTGATGCCAACTGTCTACGTATCAAAATACATCATTTCAACGTAGATATCTCTATTTTCACTAGGTACACACACTATAGTACTGTACTTGTACTGAGTACCAGCCTGGTACTCAGTACAAGTACAGTACTACCAGGTCACACAGTGCGATCGCGAGAATTAGTAGGGAGTAATGATACTGCCAACTATTTAATCAAAATTATCAAAATTATATACTTGGTGAATTCATAATAATAAATAAATTCCCAACTAGGGTCATTAAATCGCGGAGAATCTTAACACCGCGATTCAGGATTTGCATAAAAATGCACAACGCCATCTATGTTGACATAATGTAACTAAAACACACACACGAACTATGTTATTTCCAAATGATACACACACTAATAAATTCAATTAAGTAATACAAAGAACAAATTGTTAATGGTATTATCTAAAACAAAATCAGAACAATGAGAGTGAATTTGTCTGATTTGTTTGTTTACATATTTGAGAAAGCGCTGTCACTCGCGCGTAGACAGATATAGCTACTCTACTCTTGACGCGTTCTTTCTCGTTCACTCGCGAGTTTTGAGTGGAAGCCGCTCCGTGAGCCGGCTTACCGCTCGCCCTTATTTTGCGAACATCACGCGGCGCGGCGTGTATGACGTCACGCAAGCGTAGTTTTGTATGGAGGAGGAAGCCGCGGCTTATTTAGTAGGAGCAAAATGTTTCAAGTAATTTATAGACAATTTTTTTTACGGTGGTAGGCGTTTTGTTATACCTACATATTTAAATTGTGTGGTTTAAATGATTATATTAATTATACCTATACCTATATTATAACTTATACCTATGCTTCTTTCTTGAAATTCGAAAGGGAAGCCGATGGGAATCGGCTTATAAGGACGCCTCGCCACTGCTACCTATGATCCAATTTAAATCGGTTCAGTCTTTTGGTCTGAAAGCCTGACAGACAGACAAACAGACGGAGTAACTTTCACATTTATAATATCGGTAGGGATTCCGGATTCTACTAATTAGGCTGAATCACTATTTTCTTCCGGTGCTCATGGCTCCAAAATAATTACAGGATACCTACAGAATAATTCTCTTGCTGTTTACAGATTCATTGTGTGACATTACAAAAGCACGTGTGCTAATGCAGACCATTTAGTTTGCACATTGCCGTGGCACGGCGTGCTGTGTGCGCAGAACGTTCGCTTGTTCTATCCACCTTGAAATATCTTGAATTACGTCAGTCTGGCCCGGTTGCTTCAACCGAAACCAAAACAAAAACGTTTGACGCGATTTTATCAAATAATCGTTATATTTGTTGTGTTTGACAGTGTGGGCAGTCTTAAATTATTATGTCGACGCTAAAGCAAAAGTGAAATGAGTGTCACTGAACTCTCAGTGTATTAAAATTGAGCCGGTTGCTCTCAAAACACGACTGTGGCTGTGAGTGAATAACGTTATTTCCGGATCCAATCTAAGACTCAGTTTATTCGAACTGTTTACGTCATTTTCTTCCAGACCATATGACTCGATTCGTTTTGTGATTCATTGTGTATCGATGGACGTGGGTATATCTACATGTTATTAGTTAATACAAGTCGCCGGCTCGGTTCGTTTTCCAAAAATATAATAATCATTTTTTAAATATTTGATCAGTGTTTTGCAAATATTTCTTATCATTATGGATGAAGAGTCGATGTGGAAAGGTTTCTACGAAAAACTGCAGCAACAGAAATCCATTGAAGAACAGGTGCATGACAACAAGTGAGTTTAAATTAATTTTCACAAGTAGGTAGCTTTTGTTTTTGTAGCAGACCCAGAAAAGTTATATATTTTTTTCTTCTTTGGTAAACTGTAACCCTGTAGGTACGATATTCTATAAGATTCTAGTTAATTACTATGAGATTCTAGTTTTCATTGAATAACTGCTAACATTTATCGAAAGGTTAAAGTTATCTACAAATATTAACCAAGGGTGGGAATTATCTGAACTGCGAAACTGGTTGCGGTTCACAGAGACATCGGGTTCAGATAAGTCTTAGGGACATCCCACCTACTTAAAAATATATTCACCTTCGTAGGAATGTTTAAAGGTTTTTTTATACTACGAATAATGTATTTTGTGTCTCTATTTTAAATTATGTTTTCTTGCCACGCATGTGTACTTATCGTGTAGGTGCCTATTAAGATAGTAAAGCAAGGAAGGCAAACACACTCACTGCATAACTATTACGGTAAAAAAACTATATTAAGTTTTAAAAGAATCGCACCTTGATAATGATACCGGGAACGTTTAGAAAGTATGGGAATTTAAATAACCATAGTAAGAACCTAACAATAAAAAATCGTCTCAAAACATTCAATATTAAACCAACGCCATCTGGAGAGGGTTTACTTTATAGAGTGTATGTTTTTCTTAGCATCTTTTATCACTACCTACCTATTTATAATATTTATTTTATGTTGCCTCAATTTAAAATTACAAGTTCTTTGCGCGTAACGAAACGTTGCCATTACACCGCTCAATAATCGCTGTCAGTTAAGTGTCAAAGTCAAGTCGGTAGTTTTCCATCTGTCATTTTACGAGATTATTTATAGTTCTATTTGGAACTTAATAATCGATGGGTTCCTTTTACAATTATTTTAACTATTAAATTATAGTATTCTGTATCAATACAAAATCACTTAGAGCAGTAACAAAAAATTAAAACCGAAATTGGACGAAATATTGATAGTAATACTCTTAAATATGGATTTCTTACGTGCCGGTGTTCGAAGACATACTTTTGCAAGAATTCAGTGTAGGCAGTTGCATTTGCTACAAAATAAAGCATATGTTGAAGGCAAATGGATAAGTGCGGGAAGTGGAAACGTGTTTAAAGTGGAAAACCCCGCTGACGACAGCCTCATTGCAAAGGTGCCTGATATGGGAGCGGCTGATGCTAAAAAAGCTATTGACGCAGCGGCTGAGGCCTTTAAGTCTTGGAAAAATACCACGCCCAAGGAACGTTCGAATATTTTGAGGTGCTGGTATGAAATTGTGGAAGCCAATTCCAAAGATCTAGCAGCTATTGTGACTGCTGAGTCTGGAAAACCACTATCTGAATCTTACGGTGAACTTGCTTACGGTAACTCTTTCTTGGACTGGTTTGCAGATTGTGCACGTCATGTCAAAGGAGAAATGATATTGAGCCCTTGGCCCAACAAACAAATAATGGTTACACGACAGCCGGTTGGTGTAGTATCAGTTATTACTCCATGGAACTTTCCTTTTGCTATGATAACAAGAAAAGTAGGCGCCCTGTTGGCTGCAGGCTGCACATGTGTTGTCAAACCTTCTGAAGATACACCTCTAACAGCCCTCGCCGCTATTCAATTGGCAGAACAAGCTGGTGTGCCTAAGGGAGTAATTAATGTTATTACGAGTAGCAGAAAAAATGTTGCAGAAGTTGGCAAAGTCTTGTGTGAAGACCCTCATGTGAGATTAATCTCTTTTACGGGTTCTACTGTTGTTGGTAAAGTACTGTCTGCACATGCTGCAAAAGGAGTCAAAAGAGTGGGTCTTGAATTAGGAGGAAATGCACCATTTATTGTTTTTCCTAGTGCTGACATAGGGCGAGCATTAGATCATGCAATGCTTGCAAAATTCAGGAATAATGGACAGGCATGTGTTGGAGCGAATAGGTTCCTTATACATGAAGATGTTTATGACCAATTTGTCAATGGTTTTAAGGAACATATACAGAAAAAATGTAAACTAGGACCAGGTACACATGAGGGAGTTACGTGTGGCCCACTTATTAATTTGGAGCAAGCAAAGAAGGTTTCTAGCTTTGTAGAAGATGCTGTAAATAAAGGTGCAAGAACATTGGTTGGTGGCAGATTTGCTACAGACCTTGGAAACAAGTTCTTTGAGTCCACATTAATAGATAATGTTAAACCTGGTATGAAGGTATATCATGATGAAGTATTTGGCCCTGTTGCATCAGTTATAAAAGTTAAAAGCGAAGAAGAAGCTTTAGAAATTGCTAACAGTACCAAGCATGGTTTAGCTGCTTATGTTTTCACCAAAGACCTAGGACAAGCTTTCAGAATGTCCAGAGACCTTGAATTTGGAATGGTTGCCATCAATGATGGTATATTATCCACTGCAGAGGCTCCATTTGGAGGCATTAAGGAGTCTGGTATTGGTAGAGAAGGTAGTATGCATGGCGTTGAAGAGTACACTGAAATTAAATATACCCTGATGTCAGGACTGGAAAAGTAATGAAATTTAATAAATCAAGGGAAAACTATCATGGAAGGAGTATGCATCTGTTTAATCAAATCTCAATTAAATCAAATTGAGGTGCCTAATTTAAGAAACAAATATTATTGAGGGTGTATCTTGTTGCAACTCCATTCTATCACCAAAATTTTAATTCACTATTGTCTTCCAAGATAATGTCTTATCAATCTTCATCTATTAAGAAGATGAATTTGAAGGATTGATGCTGAATATTATATGTAAACATATCTAGATAAAGTAGTCACCAAAGAAATATTACATGAGTAACATTTTTAGGAGAAACATAAACCTAATGCATTTATAAATTATTTATACACAATAATTAATTGAATGTTTTGTTATAAGATGAGTGACCTATATTATGCACTTATCCTTTTTTTCTTCTTTTGTTACTTTTTATTGTTTTTATGTAGTTTTGATATATTTTATTAGTGTTTGTTATTGCATGTTTATTGATAAGCGTATACATAAGTTTGAGTGCAGCTTGTAATATTGACTGTTTTGATATTGAGGATGTTACTAAACATTTTAGCGTGTTTAGAAAAGACTAGGTCATTTAAATCATTCCAGAATGTTCTAAAACTAGTGACAATAATCAGAATGTGATTACAGTAAATTGAATATACATATTTAGCTCACATTGTTGTTTAATTTATGATACTCTGGTAACAGTAAGTATGTTTCTATTTAGTACCTATGTATGTGTTAGGTTTTTTTATCTACATACACTAAACATACCTTTAAAACTACAAAATCCACAGATTTCGTGTATTTGATTTAAATATTGTAACTATTATAGAATTTGATTTAAATATTGTAGTCAATACTTAATACCTACCTACATCAAAAGATTTTCTCTAGCAGCTTCCAGAGCGATATAACATTTAAGACCATATCCCGTTTGATAACTACTGCCTATAAGTGCCCAGTTCCTGCTTGTATGTTCGGTAGATCACGGGAGCGAGTATTGCGTGCTTACTGACGGCTAGTTTTAGTTTAGGCCAAGCATCGGTGTGTTGACACAAGGTTTGATGAGAAAGTTAAATCCTGAGGGTACAAAATGTAATCCAGGCACCCTTTAAGTTGTTTATTTAGCAAGGCAAGATTTTTAATATAGGTAATGCATATCTACAATAGGGTGTATAACTTAGTTTACTGTTTAACTAAGTAGAATGGATGGCTCAGTCTACTTTACCTATGGTGCTTTTGGCCCAAGATGTAAGTAAGGAGACAATACGAATCTGGCCATATGAAGTCGAAGGAACTTCACATAGCCACTTATATTGTATCTGTCACCGTAAGATTACAAACTACAAACATCGTTAGATTACAATCTATCTCGAGAGATTGTAAACTGTCGAATTATTGTGAACCGTAACATCTGATTGCAATTTAACGCATTATTTTTCGCTATATTATAATCTATCGATGAGAAATTGTCAAATTGTCAACTGTCCGAAAGCTCTCCCTGATTGGTCAGTCTTTTTGTAAGATCGACCAATCGTTTGTTGTCGATTGTGTAAACACTGTGTTTTCGTGATTATAAATTGATTTCCTGTTGAAAATAACTTATATCTTTAGAATTAGTTAAATAAAAGTGTTGAGGATGTAAAATTTATCTGTGATTAACCAAAGAAAAGCAGTTTGAACGATAAACCAATGTTCTTGCACCTTTATTTACAGCATCTTCTACAAAGCTAGAAACCTTCTTTGCTTGCTCCAAATTAATAAGTGGGCCACACGTAACTCCCTCATGTGTACCTGGTCCTAGTTTACATTTTTTCTGTATATGTTCCTTAAAACCATTGACAAATTGGTCATAAACATCTTCATGTATAAGGAACCTATTCGCTCCAACACATGCCTGTCCATTATTCCTGAATTTTGCAAGCATTGCATGATCTAATGCTCGCCCTATGTCAGCACTAGGAAAAACAATAAATGGTGCATTTCCCCCTAATTCGAGACCCACCCTTTTGACTCGACAATTTGACAATTTCTCATCGATAGATTATAATATAGCGAAAAATAATGCGTTAAATTGCAATCAGATGTTACGGTTCACAATAATACGACAGTTTACAATCTCTCGAGATAGATTGTAATCTAACGATGTTTGTAATCTTACGGTGACATATCTACCATTGTACCTACCTAAGTCAAACACAATGTAGCAAAAGTAGTAGACACATACTATATGTAAGCAATTGACAATTTCATCTCAAAGTGGCGAGGTAACAAACAAGTTGGTTTCGTATTTATAACTAGCTTCTGCCAGCGACTTCGTCCGCGTTAGAGTCGGACTTTGTGCAAAGAGAGGAAGAAATAATAAACACCAGCCCCTCCAATAATCTAAATCAATGCGTACTTACTGCTTCTTTAAGTAATAAAATGTAAACTATTAATAATTTGTAATTTGAACGAATATTTAAACACAAAAATAACTAATAGATACCAACCTATTTTATAAAATAACAACAAAAGAAAGTTAAAAATAAATTATTTAAAACCTAAAAATCGCGCAATAAGGTTGAACGCTCTGAACGTCTATTCGCATCAATCGCACCAACAGCCAAATATTGTATGAAGCTCGCGCAGCCACCGCGCCGCGAGTCGCGTCGAGCGCGGCGACCGTTGCACAAAAATGATCCTTATAGCGTGCGTGATTCAGTATTCACGCGCGGTGGCTTATTACCGTTTTTCATGTATAACTTTGGTGTTTCTTTACCGATTTAAATCATTCTTTTTTTAATTAATAGATAATACTGTTAACTATGTTTAATTAGTGTGAGTAAGAGTGTTATAAACGAAATAGTAGACAAATATAATCAGAAAGCTCCGAGCTGCTAAGTTACCGAGAGTTTTACGTGTTATTGTGAGTCAACCATAAAAGATAGACATATGCTCCCATGGGATATTTTTTACATAATTTTATGAAGAATATTTCCGTCGTACATGGTTTCTGTGTAGCTGTAACCATTAAGGCTGCACACGCGACGGAAGCTTAAAAAATGGAGTAACTTCTCCCGTTTTCCCAACATTTACCTTCACTGCTCTGCTCCTATTGATCGTAGCGTGATGGAAAGTATCCTATAACCTGCCCAGGAGTATGAAGAATATTTGTGCCAAGTTTCATTAAAATCCGTCCAGTAGTTTTTGTTTCCATAACGAACATACAGACAGACAGACAGACAGACAGACAGACAGACAGACAAAAATTTTACTGATTGCATTTTTGGCATCAGTATCGATCACTAATCACCCCCTAATAGTTATTTTGGAAATATATTCAATGTACAGAATTGACCTCTCTACAGATTTATTATAAGTATAGATAGATTGGAGTATAAGTAAGGCACCTAATGCAAACTATTATTTTGCTTGTTACAGAATACAAGAAGTAGATGACAGTTTCTTTGAAAAGTTCGGCTCAATACTCAAGCAGGCTTCTCAGAAGGCTGCATTAGAGGAATCTACACCACTAGCACCCTTGAAGGAGGCTGAAGAGAACGATGGTGAACAAAAAGTTGAGGCCGATCTACAAGCAGAGAGTAGGAGCATCTTACGCGATTCAGACAGTGGGAATGAGACTTTACTCGACACAGATTCTGAACCAGATGAGCACGATAAAATAGATCGTTATGTGGAGGCTGTCGGCTGGAACGTGAGTATTCAATTCATACTTACTATAAATTAATTACACATTCCATCTAGCTCCTCCTTATTTGCATAAAATCAAATGTGTTGATGCATCGACTTGGGCTGTTTAGAACCCTTCTATTTTGGATATATATTTTCCTACATTTACACTCAGCTCAACACAAAAAAAATATTCACCCGTTCATTGGATTAAATGGCGTAGTATGACGTAACCGAAGTGACCGGTCACCGCAATGGGTTTAACCTAGCATGTCAAGCAACCCCTGCGGAACTAAAAGTACCTACTAATAATATTATTAATATGAAAAGTTTGTATGTTTCTTTGCTTGAACTCTTATAAGCATATAGGCTCATAGGGTAAAAGCTATCTGGGAGTGCCGAGTAGTGCCCATGGATGAAACCGCTGGCGAAAGCTTATAAAATAATTTACGTCTTATAGTTGGAATTGCTTTTATGCGACAAAACCACTTTAAATCAGCTTTTACAATTCGAACATGACATTGGATTATTTAACTGATCTGATAAACCATGAGGTCAAAAGTCAAAACAAGATTGGTTAATATCTACACATAAATTACGCCAACTAATATTCCGTACCTACTAGTTTACTCCGTTTAGTGAAAAAAACTGGTTTATGCCCTGCTTATGATAGTCAGCCGTTTAGAAGTGTTTCTATAGAACTCCATTATCCGCTTTTATTTAAACGATTTGACCTGTTTTCCTAAATTGGGTGTACGGGAAAGTACCTACACAGACAATAAACATTTCATCGGGGCGGAAATCTTTCATAGAGTGCGAGTTAAGCAAGTCTGTTTCGACATTCATGATTTATTTTGAGCCCAATTCTATTGAACTCCAGTCAGGCTTAGATCCTAATTGAACTAGACATTGGGCTATACCTATCTTGGGAAAGTGTGTCACAGTTAATTTTGAGCTGTGCTGAAACGATGTAGTGACATTAACCTGAGGTATTTGCTATCATGGGCAATATTCCAAGGTGGTGTCACTATTGCATCGCTCGCAATGCTTAACCGTGTTATTGTTCTTGATTAAACGTTAACGTGGACATACAGTTCAAAATTAAAGCCCTTTATTTGTTATATCTATAATACTCTTTGTAATGATGTGCAACACAATCATAGAATCAATTACTTACAAGACGTTTAAGTTAATTAGTCACTCTGCGATTGTCCCTTGTTGGTTAAGTGCACGTCAATAACCATATCTACGTTTTATCAGAACAATGTTATTGGTGTATTGTTCAATTTTCTTAATCAGTGATCGTTGTGTTGTGTAACCACTCCTTTGTGTCAGAGTCGCAGCTACACAACGACTGTGTGGTCTCAATCGCACAATAGTCCGGTTCCTGGCACACATCCAGTTAGTTTTTACTTTTCTCATTTTATTTTGTCAACTTCCTCACCAAGGTTGAACTCAATGACCGTCGTTTTCCCGACGTCACTCCCAATGTCATTCCCCTTTAAGTGAATTTGGAATTTCCGACATGACATTCTTCCGATCGGTTTTCCTGCTCGGTGTGATTGTTCATAATAAAGAATATATGTTTCTCTAGATATGTAATTAACTGCCCATTGTGCTAGCAGGATTTTTCAGTCACGATATCCGCTTACAAATCATTCAGTAAGGGCAACATTGCGAACTTGATTAGCAGAACCATAACAGAACTAAGTTAAGTAAGAGAATCTGTTTAACTTAAAAGCAATCATATTTTTAGACTATTTCCTCCCACTGCGATGAAGTACTTTTGGTTTGCATCATCTAGATCTAGACAGTTAAATACTCTTGATGTATTGCCTGGATATTCTCAAGATGCATTAACGTAATCTCATAGCAAGGATGGTGGTATCAATACGTTAGATAGAAATACACGTAACTTACGAACTACGAACATTGTTTCTGAGGTGACGCGTTTACATCTGATGGAGAAAGTGACAAGATCATGTATGCTGGCCATGTAACTGGTAAAACAGAAGTAAGAAACGTCATGCTACATCATCAAAGCTTTTAAATTCAATTTCTAAAAGTTATTACGTAGATAACTTTAAGATATCGTTTCTTATTTCTATTTCGGTTCTGCTAACACGTTTTGAACTGTAATCTTATTGAGAATAGACTTAAACAGTTATGTACTGGCAGCTACTGAAGTTCAGTTATGTAAATAAATTAGCAATAATGTAAGAGAGTAGTTTCCGTTCCCGGCGTACCTAAACGCACGCGGTTAATAAAATAAATAAATCGTTCAGCACGCGCGCCTGTTGCCCTGTTAACTGAGAACCTTGGCTTTTGATTGTGTGTTTAACACGACTCAGTACTAGAATAAACATTTTTGAGCAGTTTCGGTGAGCTGCGTTGCAAATTTTTAGTTAAAGATCTTATGGTAAATTGATAGTCGGAGAACTTCTGCCAATGCCAAATGAAGGAGATTTGGAAAGCACTATCAAAAATTGGCCCTATAAAACTATTTCCAAAGACATTCTTTTATCTGATATCTAAGATACCAAGTCCTTTGCTGAGCACAAGTTGACCGAACACATTACCATAAATCTATATGGGCACACTGTTCTATATTGAATTATAATTTATAATAAATAAATAATAGACACTATAACGGCCTCCCTTGCGATTTATGGTTTTAGTTCAAGTGTTATGTATTTTTTACATAGGCAAAAATACATTTAGATTTCCATTAAACTTATGAGAATGTTCTGATAGATAATATTCCTCGTTGTGAAGAGGAATATAGGCACTCGTGCTATTACTTCTGTTATAGTTTAGGCTCGAGTGCTTAATACTAGTTAAGGCTGGTCTCGACTATTGATTTAATCTATTGGCATTCATTAATATATTCCTTTATTCATCCGGGTTGCTGAAATAAATATTATTTTGGAAAAAGTTGGATTAGATGCATATTTCGCTAAACCTAAGTTACGTCTCCGCAACTTTTTTTTAAATATCTAAGTGCTCTAAGTTTTGCCGTGGAACACCTAACAGGAAAAGCTATTCCAACAAAGATGTCGATTGAGTGAGACATCATTATCATATGTGGTGTCTTAAAATATTTTGGAGATTTTTTTATTATTTAGGTGTGCGCATTCGTCTTGGCGGCGCTTTGCAAAAATAGAATTTGGCGGCAGTGCGGGTTTAATCCCGAGTCCCAGTCGGCCGGACTCCGCCAGTGCACCGGCAGCTCCCACTACATTCATTTCTCTCCACTTTCCTTGTGATGTTTTTCCCGAGTGCCGGCTCCTTTATCTCGGCAACCGTGAACCGTTCTAACCCTCAATGAAATGATGTCGAACTACAGCAAGTTTCTCGATTTATGACCGAGTGCGAGTTGTGTTTTAGTGAATTTTGTGAATATGTGATAGTAGACTATTGAATATTAGTAAAAATGAATGGTACGGGGACTCTTCGGACTAAGTTCAGAGGCGTGAAGAAAGAGTTACTGGACAGACAGACTAGTATGCTGATCCAGTCTATGACAGTGTGTACATTCTGATCTGTTAATTTTAAGAGTACTTGAAGTTAGTTTTGCTAGTTTACACAAGTTTTTATCGCGTTTGTTGCGAGTGATTGCCTATAAACTTGCATTCGCGATATCGTTGGTCGGTAGTTAGTTATGCAGGTGGGGAATAATAGTAAACCTACCTATTATGTTAAATTACAGGTTAATCTAGCACCGCATATGAAAAATATTCTCTATTTCCTGAATTCTAGGATGTTTTTGTAGTTATAAAATGAAGCCGTGAAATTAGCCTTCAGACTATATTACTCTTACCTGGGTCGCGGCGCCCAAAATAAATTTTAAAAGTGGTTCTGAATGACTCATGTGTTCAGAGAATAGTGACCGTTCTATGAAGTGTACTAGTAATCAATCTTCTGCTCGGTCAAACAAATACAAACCTAGTTATTTCGTGACCAGCCGACTGGTAAATAGTAAACACCACCTTTCTATCAGATCGATAGGCTTCCCACGTCGGCGCAGTAACCCAGCCGTTTTGAGAGGGTCACTACAAGCTTGGGGTTAATTCATTTTGTTGCAACATTCGTGTTCGGTCGCGCAGTCAGGTCGTTCCGGTGGTTCGTTACCAGGACACCCTATCATTCAAAACTGTCGATGATTCATTCGGTAGTGGTTTTAGCTGCAGTGCAGAGGGTATTGTTGTGCAACTTAGTATCCCGATCCTGTCGACTGGTTTATGAAATTACGATACTATTACGATTCGTCGGTGAGTGTTTTTGTCGCACTGGATCGATCTACCCACACATGAGACTATTGAGTAAATCATTTCAAGTATCTTTGAAAATTATTGTTGTCATGTTTAGAAGTGGTTTTTTACGCAGATTCTAGCTGTGCAAGTGATAAATACTAAGTGGATGAAGGTCCTATCTGAAGTGGATTGGTATACCGTAGAACTGTTTCAATTAAGTCAGTTATTATCATGCTTATTATCTTGAGATACTCAATAAGTATATAATAACGCGATCAGTTTAAGAATAGTCTCATTTTATTGAGTACAAACAGTGGTTACATATTTATGGCATTAATAAGAATCACCAGTGAAACGTGTTGAATATTTTGTGTCAGTTTAAACTTAAAATAACAGTGATGGTGGCATTTTTGCAATTTGAACATGTCATTGAAAAAGTGTTTGAGTTCACGCAGGTCTCACTTATTGCAATGATTATAATACTTAAACCCGTTAGAATGTTACCACGTCTTTTAGTATTTTACCTGTCTTTATTCCCAAATGATGGCCCAAAAGAAGCTTTATGCACATTCAACTTTTAATACATCAACCAACACCCCTACACTACACAAGTCATACTTGTGTGAGGAAAACTAAGTGAACGTGTGTTCAGCTTATTTCTTTTTATATTGTAATTAAAAGTTATAAAACCAAATAAACAGGCCCTTGTGACCACAAGTAGATCTAGTAGCAAGGAGGAGTTTTCTAGTAGGTCTTAGTAAGATTGTGGAGGAATGTTTCATATTAATATATGTTGTTTTTCAAGCAGATAGGTACTTGTTCTCGTGCTCTCGTTATCTTCAAAGTACTTGTTATCTATTTATAACTGTCAAAGATAGCGTAGGTAGGACAGGTGTTAATGAAACTAGGTTCTTAAGAGGGTAACTCTGATGAAATATTTAAACTTTTTTGGGCCCATGGTAATTTATGGTGTTTCCTAAACAAAATTATTTTTCAGGTCGATGAACTTTATTTGGAAGTACTTTACGAGATATTACACAATGTCGGGGGATGTGACGTAGGCTGCGAGGTGGGGCAGCTCGCGATGCTGTCCTACATACAAGAAGCTTTTAAGATAGCTAATGATAAGCATACAGAACTACTCACACAAGCTGAAGCGAAGGAACCACCGGAGCTGATGCTTAACGTAGAAGTTGTTGAGGCCAAAGACCTGGTTCCCAAAGACCCTAATGGTCTGAGTGACCCCTTCGTCACGATATATCTGATGTCCAACCCTACGCACAGGTATAACACATCAGTCAAGTCTGGAACTCTCAACCCTTCATGGGAGGAACATTTTTCTTTGTAAGTATATACTATGTTATCCAACTATTTTTTAAACAATAACATTAACGAGGTTTAAGAGGTCGTATAGATATGACTTTATTTCCTCAATAACGCAGATTAAATGCTAAACTAAAATTATGAAGATGAGATATTTCACTGTCTTATCTTATGCACATACAGGATGCAACGTTTCCAAGAATTGTAAATAAGTATGATGTGAACAGACAAAAGCTCAGAGATAAATGTTGATCAACGATGAAGTCACGGTACGAAACGAATATGTAGATCATCGATGTAGGTGTATTACAGACAACTTAGTACAAGATACGCGCTAAAATATGGTATTGCGAGTGAGATGCAAATATCACTGATTCGATCGCTGCTTAAATCTTCCGATGCACATGACCTACTTACGGTTTCATATGAACCTAATGACGTAGTCAGAGAAATGTTCCACACATCATAGTATAATGTAGTAGAGTAAAATGTTGCTATAAAAGTTTACGATCCCATTAGTGCAAATACTCGTGGGCCTTGTTCCTTGGCAAACATTTCACGGGATGTTAGCGTTGTTAAATTTACAGGTTGTTATATAAATGTTTATGTTTCCAGACCTATGCCGGGAAGTGTTCAAGAAGATTCCCTAGTACTGGAAGTGTGGTAAGTATCAAACACGCACCTGTTATAAATCTTTGCCTGTTGAATGAAATGTATTTAAACTGCGTGACCAAAACAATACAGAAACTAGAAAAAAACCCGAAACTGTGGATCATTGACCTCTCATTCCGTTTACCGCTGTGATTAGCAATTAGACTGAACCGAGTTACCTCTATTTTATAGTGTTGAAACCGCGTTACTTTGCACGCGACTAAATGAAGTATGTTAATATTCTACGTTTAATTACCCAGGTGACATAAAACTAAGTAACTGAAGGTTTATGCCTTAGTACAAATGCCATTGACTTAATGAACAATAATAAAATGTATGAAGTAATAACTGACCACAATTAATAATGTTATAGGGACTTTGACCCTGCGGAGACGGTGAAAGAGAAAATGACGAAGATATTTGAAGTGAAAGGAGTGAAGGGACTCAGAAAGCTTATGAAGGAGATAGCTATTACTGCTTCTACGGGGAAACATGATAATGAACTCATTGGCACTTCTAATATACCTTTGAAAGTAAGTTAACTCCAAAAATAAACGGCGAGACTTTGGTAGATGCCATATCAAAACTTTGCTTGAACATAGAATCGTCTCTGATGAATTAGCTACGTATTAACTATTATGTTACAGTCAATTCCCGCGGGAGGCATGACAATGTGGTTCAGTCTTAGCAAGAAAAGCAAACTAAAGCGTCAGGGCGTGGTCAAAGTGCGACTCAACTTCTCTTCGGAGAAGAACTCGCAAGTAGCTGCTCAGGAACATAGACATCTTCTCAGGATCATACTTCTACACGAGCTCGAAAACTCTAAGGTGAGACTACTGCGCAATTTGGCGACAACCATTTATTATAATCGTAGTACTTAGTATTAGTCATTGACACGCAGTCGTCTCTGAGACATGCATACTAATGGCTGATTTCCTGATGAGCACTGACCTACGTAGTATCATGTGCTTCGCTATTATGGCAACTCTATAAAAGAATGTTATTCAACCTATTTATGTAACGACAAGAATTTTATTGATGTCTCATGATGAATGATCTCATTATGCAAACCGTGTAATTGTCCGAACAGATGTTTCATTTTCCCGGAAAATGGTGGAGATATTAATTAAGATCAGATGCAGGTTGACTCACTGATGAACTGATGAAGGTCTTAGCGGCTTTAGATGTTGCATTGTTTACTGAATGACAGATAAAGATACGAAAAAAGTCGTAAAGTTCTAGCTATTATCGATTTACGATCTACTGAAGGAACTTTTGGATTCGATTGAACTAAATCTGACGTCAACTGTTTAATAGCTGGAATGTTTCGTTTTATGTTTCTGCGTCTATTCGTCAGATGTTTAACGGACAAACCACATACTTACCATAATTTTGAGTTCATCAGTTAAATTTTTCTAATCGTTAACTTCGTCATTCTGGTTTTGCCTCGAGACGTTTACAGTTTGGCGCGGGGAAGTACGCAACCGTGGACCAATAAAAAATTCTCTATGCCATCCTCATGGGAGCTATTTGCTTAATTTAATGTTTTGTTCATACCCGTGTGTATTTAAAAGAAATATGTAATCAGAATGATAGATAAGGTAGACTTAGCACGTATATATGTTTATGTTTTGTAGACATGACATCATCTCGTTGTTTTTGTTGCTTTTTAGACGACGCTTTTTGTCTACTGCCTACCTACATGCTTCTGTAGATACAAGACCTTGGTTCCCAAAACGGAGACTCGTTCAATGTCTTTACCATTTCAACTATCTAAAACATTGTATAAGAGGATGTTTTGAAATTTTACGTTTCGGTCACAAATGTCCTTTCGGTCACCAACCCTGTTGGTACAACGTTCGCCCATGACTTAGTGGACCAAGGCTTTCCTTTTACGTGATGCCTAAAATACTATAAACGGAACAACCAGTTTTATTAGACCAATAACAACACGTTTGGCCTTCGTGACCAGCCGTGTTGAACCGACGCAGTACTTCCTTACGCTGTTACACTTTTTACAAATAATAATCCCACCCAAAACAAAAATGTGAAAGGTTGCCAAGTTCGATAATATGGGAATGCTTCGCCTATAAAAGAAGTGGGATCTGAATAAGTAGGTACCAAGTTCCGTACAAATACCTCAGTTAAAAATAGTTACTTTTTAATGATGGTTCTTGGTAAGTTTTCACACACCTTGTTATAAACCTAGTAAACGCAATGAATTAAGTATATAATTTTCTATTAAAACTTGCCAAGTAACATCATTAAAAAGTAACTATTTTTAACTGAGGTATTTGTATGGAACTTGGTACCTACTTATTCAGATCTCACTTCTTTTACGCGGTGTCCTGCGTGAGCGACGAACGCGACGCGACGCGACGCAACACGACGCGACGTAATGCGACGCGATGCTATACGCGACAGATGTCCTACGTGATTTTGGTCATTACTTCTCAAATCATGGAGAAGTTGTGTTACAATTTTGCTTGAAAGTTCATATTTAAAGTACAGACAGCAACAATCTTCCAACTTGTTTGTACTAATAAACGATTTCTTTAATATTTATGTTTTTTTTTGTCCCACAACAATCAACGCTTCTGAATAGTTCGCGGTGTCGCGTCTGGTCGCCCTCAAAACAAGTACGCGTTACGTCGCGTCTCGCCGCAGACTGTCACATAGGCCGCATGTAGGGAATTCCTTTGAGTTGATCGCGTTCGTCGCGTTCGCAGCGTCGCGTCGCGTCGCGTTCGTCGCTCACGCAGGACACCGCGTTATAGGCGAAGCATTCCCATATTATCGAACTTGGCAACCTTTCACATTTTTGTTTTGGGTGGGATTTCATTTATTTTTGTAAGGTTGTTTATTTTATTTTTTTCTTATGATTAAGTTAGTTAAGGAAATGTCTCATTTATACTATCTTTCAGATTTTTGAATATGCACTATGCTTCTTACAAAGAAATGAACTAAATTAACTAAACGGAATAGATTTACCAACTGACTGACATGACATGTTATCATATATTATGTTCGTGGATCAAAGTTATTTATTTATTTATTTATTTAAAATACTTTTTGCACATTGTACAACGGCGGACTTAACGCCTTAGGCGTTCTCTGCCAGTCTACCTTAGGGTGGTGGTGAAATAGAAGTGGTAGGTGCAACACAATTTGAGCATCAGTGGAAGATAATAAAAATATATATTTATGCATATATAAATATGAGAATATAGGAATAATATAGGAGAATGTAGGAGAAGATGGTAAGAAAAATGAACTACTGTAATGATTCGGCCAACTTGCCATGGATGTGATTTCGCAGTTTCATTTTAAAAGTGTGTCGACTATTTACCATCCTGACCTCCAGAGGTAGCTCATTCCAGAGAAGAATAGATTTCACAAAGAAGGAAGAGTGAATAATGTCTGAACGGTGAGCAGGGCAGTGAAGAAGACGATTATTAGAGGAGCGGAGATTTTTGTTATGCTGAGAACACACATACTGAAAGTGAGAGGTTAAATAGGAAGGTGAAGACGGGGTATAAAGTATAGAAAAAAGAGTAGTTAATGCCCTCATCACACGTCGTTGTCTTATCGGTAGCCATTTAAGTTGCGCTCGATACGCTGACACATGATCGTACTTGCGAAGATTAAAAACGAATCGAATGCAATTGTTGAGAAGCCGGTCGAGTTTATTGAGCAGATCTGCATTCAGGTCATAGTAGCAAACATCACCATAGTCGATTATAGGAAAGATTAAGGTTTGCATAAGCATTGCTTTTACATGGAACGGGAGCAAGTTTTTGAAGCGATAAAGAAACCGCAGTGTACTAGTGATTTTTTGGCTGACAGCTGCAACTTGTGCTTGCCAATTGAGTGAAGAGTCAAGATGAAGGCCCAAATTCTTCACTGAGCAGCTGAACGGTATATTTATCCCGTCAAATACCAAAGTTGGTAACACAAGTGCGTCTACTTTACCTAAATTTCTTGAGCTACCAATGATAATAGCTTGGCATTTAACAGGATTGACTGCCACTCCGAACCTGTCAGACCAACTTTTGACTACCTCCAAGTCTTTGTTAATTTTAACAAGCGCAAGTTACACATTCGTTATTTTCGAAAGTGACTCACACTTGGCCGTTTTCAGATTTTTTACTTTACTTTGACTAAATACAAACCTTTGTAACGAATTTCAGATCGGTACGACCATTCGAAGATATATCATATAAATATAGATAAATTTAGTTCGTTTTAGTTCCTTAGGGGTATAAATTTACACCGGGTATAAAACACCTTCATTATTTCGAAACTGACTCACACTTGGCCATTTTCAGATTTTTCCCTCTACCTTGACATAAAGACCTACCTCCATGCCAAATTTCAAGTCAATACGACCATTGGAAGTGGTCTAGGTTTTTGATGAGTGAGTCAGTCAGTCAGTCAGTGAGTGTATAGTAAAAATAGCGATTTTCTGACGTCAATATCTCAAGACCTACAAAAGATATATTAATGAAATTTTGTATTTTAGATAAGTGAGGGGGTCTCAACAGATACTAGAAATTTGATATGCGTAAATAAAATTGATTTTGAGTTATAGGGGGGTAGAATTTGGCCCGAAATGGTTCGTGTAATATAGCCCACGGCCGGTGTGTCGCTTTTTTTTGCTCGAACTTGGCGGACACACTGCCGTGTGTCTAGATAATAATATGTTGGTACATACTTCTTCAACATTTAGATGGTCTCCTAAAAGTAATGTAATTGCCGTGGGTTTCCATAGGTCAAATATCTTTATTTATCGACACCTAATTAACACCGCATTATAATCATTATTTATTTCACAATGGGACTTATACAAGCTTCCCTAAATGTCAACTTTACCTATCGAGGTCGAGAGGCCTTTTTCAGAACTGCTAGCATAAGGTATGAAAATAGTTTCTGCAGGATGTTCCGAGCCTCCATCAAGTTTCGCACCAAGCTAAGGTCGGGTTAATCTCTCTGGAAAGTGGCCTCTTGACCTGTCTGTAAGTCGTCGTTGAATTTTGCGACAGCTTGTATCATCATTATCGACAGCTTTTTCCGAACTTTGTAAAGTTCTCATATTTTTCCGAACTTTGTAAAGTTCGGAAAAAGCTAGGCAGATGATGAACGGAAGAGAATTAGTGTTTTGCCAGCTTGTATAAGGGATGTAAAATGTCAGGTGGCCCCATATTGGTGGTGCGGCAACTACAGCGCGGCGGGCGAGGCGATCCTGACGCAGCACGCGGCGCAGAGCGGGCTCAGCGCCGCCGACAACTGCCTCGCGCAGTGGGCCGTCTACTGCGCCGTCACCGCCGACCATCCGCTCAGCTTCGCGCTCTTCAACACCTTGCTCGATAAGATCTCTAAACCGTTGCAGTCGGGTAAGTGCCTTTCAAACTCAAAAACGTTTATCAAATTAGGCTGATAAATTATCCCAAAAACAAAAGAAAGCCCCCTTCATCACTTCCTATTTGTTTTTGCTGGGAAGAAGAAGTGGCGCAACAAACTCCCCAGCAATCATCTTTTAACATAAGACAGCTTTGTTACTAGAAAGTTTGTTCATCACAGCTTTTTTTTCACAGCCACAAAATTTTTGAAGGGGGAGGTTTTTGGGAATGCTATAGTTTATTAACTAAAATGACAAATGGTAAATTAAGTCCCTTTTAAAATAGTCTAGATCCAAAATAATAGAGATCATATGGAATCTATTACATTTTATTTCTCTGTGTTCACTCTCTCTCTCTCGTTCACTATGTGACAAATCACCAGTCATGGTACTTTCCTACTACAAGTCTCTTCTCAAACAGGATAGAAATGAGCGTTAATCACCACATTTGCTCAATGCGATTTCGGAATTTTCAAGTCCATTTTTACTCAACGATGTTTTTTCCTTTACCATTAGTCATTGATGACCAAGATAACCTTAACAAATAATTATTTTTGTAAAAACCTGAAAGCATTAAATGTTTCTAATATGAGTAATTAACGAATATCCTGGAATAAACGGAGTTGTTTGTTTGTTTCAACTCTCTCTCTCTCTTTAGTCGGTCCCTCACTCGTTGAGGATCGTGACCCCATCTCCTACGCCGACTATTAGCTGTCGCCAGCGTTCTCTGTCCTGTGCCAGCCTGTATGCCTCCTGGAATGGTTTCTGCAGGGTCTTACTGAGAAACTAAGGAAAAAGAACTCGTTTCAACTCTAACACATGGCTTTTTCAATTTCAGGTCTAGTAAATGAAGAGGACGTCAAGCTATTTTGGGACGGCGCGAGGAAACTCCTACCAACATGCTACAGTCACATTAGGAAACTAAGGAAAAAGACTGCTGGCGACAAAACCGTCATGAAAACACTTCGAGAAGTTCTTAAGATCCTGTACAAGTTGTCCACTTTGGATGTTCCTGAGACTTTAGACTTATTCCCTACGAATCTGTATGGGTGGTTGAGAGATGATAAAGGGAAGCTTACTATTCACATGGTGTTAGAACAGGCTGTAATACAGGGTGCTTCGGATTGGTTCGTCCACATTTTGGATAACAATGAATGTAAGGATAACACGGAGGATACAAGACTGCAACATTTGATCAGGGTCATACAGTTGGTCCGGTCAGATCTGCAGCGAGCGGTCGAATATTACGACAGAGTGTTTGTTGAGTAAGTATCAATATTTTAGCGTTTACTCATACAAAGAGTAGACTCACGACTGCAGTCATGGGCTATATTTAGCACAATTTTCTTTGTTAAATGTGTTTATTATGCAAATTATTAAGTAACTGTTTTCCGCCTGTGGTTTTACCCGCGCCTTGCGGGTACTTGAGTCTAAAATCGGATAAAAATTAACCCATTAATTGTTACCGCCGAATTTCATTAAAATCTGTTCGTTAGTTTCTGCCTAAAAGACAGAAGACTTCCACCCATTCAAACTCACGTTTGTAATATATATTAGTGTGACTATATTAATTGGAATATTTATTTTTTACAGGGTAATGAGTTTCCCGTATTCGAAAATTTTGTATGGGTTGTATGAGAGCAAGATTGCATCACTAGTGGAGTCTGAAGTCATTGATGTTTGTAAGAGTCTAAAGAGGTTGCGGTACAGTGAAGGTTCGACTACCACATTGGCTGGAGGTCTCAATGGAGAAACAGGATTGGGGTCTTCATCCGTCGGGGCTGAACCTCTAACTATGGGCACAACACTATTCGAGTTATATCTTACACTACAAAGGTTTTTGACGTAAGTATTATCTTTATCAACACATTTCTCCTTTCAATGTACTCTTTAGAAAGGAATTTACTGTCTTTTATAGCTCTTTGTGCAATAACCCAGTTGTTAAGATACACAGTACTCATTATTTAGGTCTCCATATCTTATTTGCGCGATAACATTCGTCATTATTTAGCATGAAATCATATCTTTTATTACTCTACTGTAGGACAATTATTGTAATTGTTCCACATTAAACAAATGAAAGTGACTTCTTGTAAAATGGGACGTTTCAAAGTCAATACAATTAACAGACTTTTTAAAATTAGTTACAGTAAATATTTGTTTGAATGTGTGCGTTTAACGTACAGTATCCTATATAAAGTAAATGAGTCTAACAATTGAGTGAATAGCCGTGTAATCTCATTAAATATTTAAATGCGCGGACCGTCGCGATTACCATTTCTTTGTTTCTAAATACCGTGAAAAATGGCTGACGAATATTGACTGCCTTTTATGTATGTCCACCGACGTAGATAAGTCTGGTATTTGTTGTTTAGTTTTCGTATCCTTGAGCTATGACTGTATCTGTATGTATTGCTTGAGTTACTATTTATGAATATTGACCCTTTGTACAGTCAGCATTAAACGATGATGACCACATTTGGATTTTTTTGAAACACTATATTTTATCACCCATATTAAAATGCAATTCAGGCAATTTAATATATAAAAATATTAATGTCACTAAGAAATATAAAGAATATAAATATGCAATAATACAAAAACCAACAAATACCCTTTAATCATTTATAGTACAAATAAAATTAACTATTCTACTAAACATTACAGATTAGGCCAAGGGCTGAACGAGACAGACTGGCAATCATACGCCATATCTAAATTCCACTCGTGGTTCTTCGGCGGCGTGGCGCAGTGGCTCGACATCGCGGCCTACAAGGCACTCACGCGCATTGAGAAAGCCGTTGATCTTGATCATTTGGTCCCCGTCGATACTAATGTCAAGTACAGCAGTTCTGGAGTTGATACTTTAGCTATATTCTACCAGATCAAGATTTTCTGGCAGCAGTTGGCTTGGCCTGATGTTGAAGGCTGTTATACTTTTGTGGCCAAAATTATTGATGTAAGTATAAAGGTTTTTTAATTTTATTAATATGCTGAGGCTTATATATGTATATGATATCTGGAATACTAGCGTATATAGTTTTTTACGTGATTGTCTGTGAAAACTATTACATTTCTAGACATTAAAATCCGAGCCATGTAAAATTATGATTTTGAGTTTGAATTTGTATGACTTACGTTTACATGATGAAACGACTGAACCGATAAAAACGCAATTTTGCTGCATTGTATGCGGCAATCGCCTTATACAAAACATACATATAGCCTGTATCGGTGTGACATCATCAACAAAGATTTAAGGTGTATAATTTTAGATATTTCATTATTTACTTGAATGCTAATTCAGTCAGACCTTCGAAAACTTTAAACACCGAAGCTCCTTCTTAAATTAATCCTTGAACAATATATTTCCAGGACATATGCCGCTGCTGTGTCTTCTACTCGGACAAGATGGCGGGTCGCGTGGACAACGTGGGCCACGTGTCCAACGTGTTCGAGGAACGCTTCGAGGTCACCACCGAGTGGTGCGTCGCCATCAACAACATCGACTATGTACGACAGAGTCTTACGCCCTTCGTACAGGAGTTAGGCATGGATGAGATTATACAGAAGATGTGTGAAGCTAGATCGCCTATGGAAGCACAGAGGTGAGTTTATATATTTTTCTGTATCTATATTGTTGGAATCTTCCGAAACCTTCCGAAGAACTTGTTATGACAAGATGGTAACCCATCCACCGAGCGACTGCGCCAGGCGTCACTTAACCTTATGGTCGATTGATCCGCGCAGCTTTGACTTAGCCACGAGCTGTTGTAACAGTTTGATGAGAAATATTGTTTGTATTTTTCAGGTGTAAGGAGACCCTACAAAACGTCATCGCCAATGCAATAGATACAGTAAGAAATAAAATCGTGGATCTTCTAGAAGTTATGGTTAAAAAAGTGAGTTCCATTCATGCCTACCTACGTTCCTTAGTACCAAAACAGTATACTTATCTTAACATTTATTTCCAAAAATAAAATCATTTTGGGAGTCAAGTATACCAAAAAAACATATTCTATTTCCCTGGGCTTGATAATGAAAAAATACATAAGAGCATAACCCTTCTTCGCAGTCGGGTAAAAAGGTACTAATGAATTATGCCTAATGTTTCAGATGATGCCATCAATCACCCGTTTCTTAATAGAAGGAGCGGAATTATTACATCAAGACTGTTCGAGTATGGATCGCGTCATGCGCTACTTAGAAGCTAATCTAGACACACTGTTCCAACACTTGAACAACGAAAACTTTTCTAGAACTCTCGATATCGTATGGGAACAACTCGGAGAAGTGCTATACGAACTCATTCAAGCTAACCTAGAGGTAACTTCTATTTTGTCTATGGTTTAAGTTTTTTTTTAATCTAGCTGCTAACAGCTGTAAAATTAGCGTATTTTATTAATATTTTTATTATCTAACTTTAGTTTTGCTACTGTCCTACTTACACACTAATACTAGATTCCTAATGCCAGTTACCAGTTCGAAATAATTTCCTAATAAGGTTTCGTTAAAATACATATGTGGGTGTTTGGGTGGTTTAGTACTACCTGCTCCGTTGGTCGTCGTGTGTTAAGGGTGTGGAGAAAAAGTCCCAAGTCCAGTAATGTAGCACGTGTAATTGCGTAAGCACAGGCACACACACGGAAGATAGACAGTTAACAGATAGAATACACCACACAGAATAGAAGGAGTAGAAATTAAGTACAGGATTGGAAATATTAAACTAGATAGCGAGTACGTGCGATAGCAAAAGTTTTGCGAGCGGTAAAGCAAGCGACATGGGCTTCGCGGCCGATGACGAAATCTCGACTGGCGCGGAGTGTTGGACGGCGCGGCGCCGCAGGCGCATACGCCGTGGCAAGTTCCTAAAACCTGTTTGACAGGCGACCGCGCGACTGAGCCGTTTGTTTCCAATGCACGATATTGTAATTAGTAAATAAAATAGATTTAAGGAGATAGGCAGAATAGTAGGTGTTGTATATAATTCTTGTAAATAGTATTTAAATATAATTTTAGTGTAGTGTAGTGTAGTGTATATAAGTAATATATATTGTAAATATATATTTTATGTGAAAAGGATTTGTATGTGTGTGTGTGATGAATGTGTGAGTGTGAGTGGCTACATCACTCCCCCCCGGAGACCGTCACTACGGGCGATAGAAATCGGGAAAACGAACAGTACGGCCCGAGCGCGTTCTTCCGAGCCCATCCTGGGGAAGGTCGCTTTGGCCTACAGGGATAGGACTGGGACCGGGGATAGGATTATTGGAAGGGGTAGGAGTTGGGGTGGGGTTGGAAGACAAGTCAGTCTGCATATAGGCCGGCTTTAGGCGGTCTATGGATACAGTGACGCTATTACCCTTTACCAGTATTTTAAAAGTCTTGTCATTACGCTCAAGTACAGGGTAAGGACCAGTGTAAGGGGGCTGCAAGGAACCACGCAAGGTATCATCCCTTAGAAAGACATGGGTCGAAGAAGCTAGATCCTTGTAAACAAAGATTTTGGCCCTGTTGTGACGCGCAGCAGGTGCCGGTTGCAATTCAGATGCGAATTTGCGCAAACGTGTCGTAAAATCTGAAATGTCAGTCGAACCGGTTTCCGTGGGCTGGAAAAAATCTCCTGGCAAACGCAACGGCTCGCCGTACACCAACTCGGCGGATGACGTCTGAAGGTCGTCTTTTAACGCGCTTCTTATACCTAAGAGAACTAAAGGTAAGGTGTCCACCCAATTTTTATCCGCATGGCACATTATAGCCGCCTTCAACTGACGGTGGAACCGTTCCACTAGCCCGTTGCAAGCTGGGTGATACGCGGTTGTTCTGCGATGTTTGAATCCGACAACTTTTCCAAGGTACTGGAAAAGGGAAGATTCAAACTGTCGCCCGCGATCGGTGACAATATCAGTTGGACATCCAAATCTGGATATCCACGATATCAATGCCTTACCCACTGTTTCGGCTGTCATGTCCACCATTGGCGTGACTTCTGGCCAGCGTGTGAAGCGGTCCACCGCAGTAAAACAGTAGCGGTACCCCTGTGACACAGGCAGGGGGCCTATAATGTCCACATGGACAAAAGCGAATCTGGCGCGAGGAAGACCGAACGTGCCCAGTGGAGACGACACGTGACGGTTAACCTTGGCGCGTTGACAAGCCAAGCATTGACGAGACCACTGTCGACAGTCTTTGCGTACGCCGGGCCAGACGTAACGCTCTGCAACTAACTTAGTACTAGCGTTTGCGCCAGGGTGGCTAAGGCTATGCAGGCTGTCGAAAATTTGTCTCCTCAATGACTTGGGAACAAAAGGTCTCGGAGAAGGAGTGCTGACGTCACAATAGAGCTCTGTTCGGCAGTTGGGGACCCTTAACTTCTCCAGGCGGAGTGAAGATTCTCCTCTCAGAAGCCGAGACAGCTCCTCGTCAGCAGTTTGAGACGAAGCCAGAACATCTAGATCTACAGGCAGCTGCAGTTCTTCGACACGTGACAAAGGGTCAGCGACGACATTGTCTTTGCCCGCTATGTGTCTAATGTCGGTTGTGAACTGCGCGATGTAGTCTAGGTGTCGGTATTGCCGAGGTGAGCAATTTGCTTTCCTCTCAGCAAAAGCATGCGTGAGCGGCTTGTGGTCGGTATATACCACGAAGTGCCTAGCCTCAACCATATGACGAAAGTATCTTATACTTTCGTATACGGCTAACAGCTCGCGGTCGTACGTTGAGTACTTTTGCTGAGAGGGACTCAGCCTCCGCGAGAAGAATGCTAGAGGTTGCCAAGCATTGTCCTTCAGCTGCTGCAAAACTGCACCCATTGCGTGGTCAGACGCGTCCGTTACCAGAGCGAGTTCAGCCTCGCTGTCTGGGTGTGCGAGTAATGCAGCATTAGCTAGACTTACCTTGCACTTGTTGAATGCCAGTAATGCATCGCCGGTCAGGTCTATTGGCTGTGATGCTTTGACGCTACCTGAAAGTAAGGCATTCAACGGAGCTTGGATTGAGGCAGAATGGGGTAGAAACCGCCTGTAAAAGTTTAGCATCCCCAAAAATCTTCTGAGTTGCCTAACCGTTTTAGGCAAAGGGAAGTCATTGATGGCCTCAACCTTAGATTCCAGAGGTTTGGTGCCGGATGCCGATATACGGTAACCTAGAAATGTTATTTCGGGAACACCGAAGACACACTTAGAAGTGTTAACAAGTACACCGTACTCCTTCATACGGGTGAAAAGTTGATGAAGGTGTGTTTCGTGCTCGGCCTCGTCTTTGGAGAAAATTAGGAAATCGTCAAGATATGCGTAACAAAAGTCGAGGCCTCGCGTCATCTCGTCAACAAATCTCTGGAATGTTTGGCCTGCATTCCTCAGGCCGAACGTCATAAAGGGGAATTCGTATAAGCCAAACGGTGTGGTAATAGCCGTCTTCTGTATGTCCTCCTCAAAAACAGGGATCTGATTATACGCCTTCGTTAAATCGATGGTGGAAAAGATAGTACAACCAGAAATAGAGTGGGAGAAATCATGAATGTGCCTAATAGGATAACGGTCTGGAATAGTGCGTGTGTTAAGCATGCGATAGTCGCCGCAAGGTCGCCAGCCGTTATCTTTTTTAGGCGCAAGGTGAAGGGGAGAAGCCCAGGGGCTCTCGGAAGGACGCGCCGTGCCATTGTTAAGCATGAGCTCAAATTCCCGTTTAGCAATTCTAAGTTTGTCCGGTGCCAGTCTACGAGGGGTACATGAGATAGGTGGTCCGGGTGTGGTCCTAATGTGGTGTACTGTGCTGTGCATTGGAACGACTGGTGTGCCTGAAGGGCGTGTGATCTCCGGAAACTTACTCAGTATGGCGTGGAAACGCGTGTCGCCTGCAGAAACCTTAACAGAATATATATTCGAATTAGCAACAGAAGCACTAGCTGACAAAGTTGTAGTATTATCTATTAGGCGTTGATTGCGACAATCTACAATTAAATTATAAAAGCTAAGAAAATCAACGCCTATTATTGGCTTAGTTACGTTTGCTACTATAAAACGCCAAGCAAAATTACGTCTCAGTCCTAAGTTTAGCGTAAGGTCTATAAAGCCGTAAGTCTCGATGACGCTTCCGTTAGCCGCGCTGAGTTCGTAATCTGTCTTGGCTCGACGCTCCCGAAGTGCAGAACGAGGGTAGACGCAAAGGTCACTGCCAGTATCTACCAGGAACTGCGTATTCGAGCTGCGGTCAGTGACGAACAGGCGACCCGTCGATGAAGGGCAATCGTTTGTCGCCACTAGCGACTGCCCGTCGCGTTTCCCGCCTTGTGGTAGTCGCAGGGTTTGTCGCATTTGTGCGCCTGAGGCCCAAACTTCGCGTGGTACCAGCACACTGGGTACTTCTGGTAGCTGGACCTCGATCGGCTTCGATGTCGCGGCGATGAGCGGCGTCGTTCCTGTGCTCTAGAAGGACGCCCCGCAGAACAGCATGACGCGCGCGTATGCTCATCCAGCTTCAGCGTAAGTTGCTGCACCATTTTCTTCAGCTCCGCGATCTCCTCGGAAGCACTGTTTCTCTGAGCGCTGGTAGAAGTTGCAGTGGCGACAGTGCAGGGTGCAGTGAGCTCCTGAATGCGGTCAGCTAGATCCGCAAGCTGCTCCAGAGAGTGAGTAGGCTGCGAAGCCAAGACGGTCTGGATGTTGTGTGGCAGACGGTTGCTCCAGATCGACCTAATAAAATCCTCAGGCACTGCAGGGCCGGCCAAATCTTGCAGGTGTCGCAGGAACTGTGAAGGTTTCCTGTCGCCGAGCTCCTCATGGGTCAGCAACTGTCTAACCTTCTTCTCGTGAGATGCTGAAAGTCGCTTGACCAACTCGGATTTCAGTTTCTCGTAACGATGCTTAGGCGGCGGGTGGACGATAATATCTTTCACGGCCTTCGCATACTGCAGATCCAAGTTGTTGGTGACGTGCGTGAATTTTTCAAAGTCGTCCGTCACGTCATGCATGGAAAATTGGCCTTCTATCAGTGCGAACCAAAGCTCGGGGTCCTCGGCTGAGAATGCAGGAACCTTGATTTTTGATTTTACCGCATCCGATTTTCCGCGGTCAGTGGAAACGCGCATCGGTTTTGGTTTTTGCCGCGTGGCCACGTTCGCGCTAGCACGCGAGTTAACGGTATTACCGGAATCACTGCTATCACTCATTGTCACTTATTGTTTTTAAGAGTACCTGTAGTGTCCTTATCGGGGTCACCAGTTGTGGGTGTTTGGGTGGTTTAGTACTACCTGCTCCGTTGGTCGTCGTGTGTTAAGGGTGTGGAGAAAAAGTCCCAAGTCCAGTAATGTAGCACGTGTAATTGCGTAAGCACAGGCACACACACGGAAGATAGACAGTTAACAGATAGAATACACCACACAGAATAGAAGGAGTAGAAATTAAGTACAGGATTGGAAATATTAAACTAGATAGCGAGTACGTGCGATAGCAAAAGTTTTGCGAGCGGTAAAGCAAGCGACATGGGCTTCGCGGCCGATGACGAAATCTCGACTGGCGCGGAGTGTTGGACGGCGCGGCGCCGCAGGCGCATACGCCGTGGCAAGTTCCTAAAACCTGTTTGACAGGCGACCGCGCGACTGAGCCGTTTGTTTCCAATGCACGATATTGTAATTAGTAAATAAAATAGATTTAAGGAGATAGGCAGAATAGTAGGTGTTGTATATAATTCTTGTAAATAGTATTTAAATATAATTTTAGTGTAGTGTAGTGTAGTGTATATAAGTAATATATATTGTAAATATATATTTTATGTGAAAAGGATTTGTATGTGTGTGTGTGATGAATGTGTGAGTGTGAGTGGCTACACATACATAGACTCATTCATTCTCATACATAAGGTGTGATTCACAGGTCTAAAACATAACAGTACTTACACAAAATACTAACCTTTAATTAATTTTCGTTTGTAGAAAGAGAAACTCGCCACCCGTATTCGCTTGTTTAGGCGTAGATATTTTGGAAAAAACAAAGTATCTCCCAACTTTATTATGTTCAGGGTAAATAATGTTGCATTTGTATCGCACGCTATTGCAATTTTTTTTTACATAGAAGTGTGCACAACACTAATTATTGTAACGCGGTGTCCTGCGTGAGCGACGAACGCGACGCGACGCGACGCTGCGAACGCGACGAACGCGATCAACTCAAAGGAATTCCCTACATGCGGCCTATGTGACAGTCTGCGGCGAGACGCGACGTAACGCGTACTTGTTTTGAGGGCGACCAGACGCGACACCGCGAACTATTCAGAAGCGTTGATTGTTGTGGGACAAAAAAAACATAAATATTAAAGAAATCGTTTATTAGTACAAACAAGTTGGAAGATTGTTGCTGTCTGTACTTTAAATATGAACTTTCAAGCAAAATTGTAACACAACTTCTCCATGATTTGAGAAGTAATGACCAAAATCACGTAGGACATCTGTCGCGTATAGCATCGCGTCGCATTACGTCGCGTCGTGTTGCGTCGCGTCGCGTCGCGTTCGTCGCTCACGCAGGACACCGCGTAAGGGTCGAATTTTAAATCGTTTGACAATTTTGTGTTGGTGCGTTTAAACCAAACGAGTAAATGTCCACCCACTGAATTATGTTAATTTGAAAGATTGCTAAAAATGCTTGTTTAGCCCGTAATTCTTTCTTTGTTTAGTCTAAACGTCCCATAGAAATAAATATGTTGCTTTGACACTTTTTGTCAGCAAATATGTCAACCCACCATATGTATTATTCTTGGGATAAAAATTATCAAACCATTGAGAATTCGCCATTATATTGAAACTTTTTTAGAAGACTTTAAATTGTTTTTAATAGGCTTAAAAATTGGTAGTTGTTAACTAGGTCTATTTTAAGATAATTCGGAACAAATGACAGAGTATTAATGAACATTACAACGTCTTTGTTCCGGGTTGCTTGTTTTTCTTTGCGCCAACGTTTGAAGGCTATATGACGTGGCTGAAAATAGTACAGAGTAGTGCATTTTTTATATTGTCATGTTAGATTATTTTCAAGGTCTTTTTGTTAATGATTGTTTACGGTTTCATTCGGGTTAAAGTTTCTGATCGTATCAGTTTCGCGTTCGTTCTAAGACGATTTCATTAACATGATACTTATGAACGCATATTATGTACCAAGCAATGGGCCAATGTTTTCAAAATATTTATTATTGTTATTCACAGCTTGACATTTTCAAAATTAAAAGTTTTCTCAAAACTAAGGCCTATATGGAACCATAAGCAACATCACGATTTTATACCACGAGAGTTGTGAAAATAAACCTAGTTTTGTTGTTTTCAATAGCACCGAAGGGCAAAGATAACTCGGTATATCGACCCGCGCCGCTTGAGCAAATCCGCCGCCGCCAGCCTCGACGCGGTAAAGCATTAGTCTTAGCACAACCCTGTTTATGTTACTGTACTATGTTGATCTTTCCCGCCGAGTTTACTAAATATTTTACATACATTGCGCATTATTACCAACTATAAACATACACGGCACGTGTAACTGCGTAATGTATGTAAAATTAAATGAATGGACTTGGCTTCAATGTTTCATGTAGTGACTAGAATGTCACTGACAATGTGTTAGAGAATTCGTCTTGTATAAGTGAATTAAAATTGTTTGTTCGCTTCAATTAGCTTTCTTTCTGAAGAATGTTTATTTTGTCCAAATTGTCAAGTTGTGAATTTTTGTCGACCCTGTAACTTCGTTTTGTGTCTTCCGAATTGTAGCATGTACAAAAAAAAGTGATATTTTTTATTGTGATTATGAAAATTTTAAAGACTTGAAAGATGCTATTGCAACCTGAAATATTTTTTAATGCAAAATAAGGTTGTTTTTATAGGTGCATGATATGCATGCTTTACCTATCATGCGAACATGAAATTCATTTCTAATACCCACACGCATGAGGGTGATGGTTTCAATACTTTCAACGCTTTGTATCGTCTTATATCTACTAGCATCGTGGTGATGGGAATATGTTGCAATTTATAATTTAAAACCTTATAATTGGACAAATAAAATAATTATCAAAAAAATATTACAGAAACGCCGTCCTCCATCATTCTTCTCAAATCTGCACGAGTGTCTTATAATAATGATACGGTCGTTCAGGCAAGATAATAAGGAGACATATACCTCGGAGACATTAAAACGCGTGGAGTATTTACTGAAACTCCATGGTATGGAGACCAGGGAACTGATCCACCAGTTCCACTTGGAAAGGTGGCAGGAACAACAGACTATACAGGAACCTAAGATGGGAATGTTGACTGTGAGAGCGCAGTTTATTGAGGACAATTTGAAAATTGAAATTATGAATGCCAGGAATTTGACGCCTGCTGATAGTAATGGTGAGTTAATAATGTTTCCAACTTGGAGTATTTTATTTTAGTATATTTTCTTTTGTCAAAGTGGCAATAAGGAGATTTGAGATAGGCAGTCGCTCCTTGTAAAACACTGGTACTCAGCTGAATCCGTTTAGACTGTTTAGACCCCAAAATAGTTGGGAAAAGGCTCGGGAGATGATGATGGCAATAAAGAAATTTAAGATGAAGTTAAATATTTACTTAATTTCGCCAACTTTGCTTACTGATGAAAGTTTTATTGCCATGTGCAAATAGAATGGACTTCAAAAACTACCGTCCATTATAAAAATAGTTTTCTTTTTTTAGAAATTTATTTTTGCATTACTTTATTTCTTTTTTTTTAATTGGGTGCAAATATGTTTTCAGGTTTATGTGATTCTTACGTCCGAGTGGCGTTATTACCGGAAGATTCGTTCGTGAACGTGCAGAAGCCAAAGACACAAACGCATAACAAGAACCTCTTCCCCCTGTATGATGAAATGTTTCTCATGTAAGTTAACAATCATATTTCATTTTACTTTAATTCTTTTTTATGCTATAGTTTTCCGTCTACTTCTCCCATTGATTGGACAGATATGATGTGTTAATAATGTTGGCATATGTAACAACGGAACAAAATGTAGTCTTTAGAAGAAATCATTTGAGTCTACGAAAGCTACATTTTTTTATGATAGTGATACATAAAACTAAATAAAGATGATATTATTAAAACTAGCCATCTAGGACTCGCTTAGAAGTTGTGCATACGAGCTTAATGATCCGATTTACCCGAAGTTTTCCGATTCATCTTATCCGATGTAATTATGTAGATACCGTATATAATAGATTGCCAAAAACGTGTAAGCCGTTTGACGTCACATATATTGATCACCTGAATCTGTGTTACGTTAAAACTGAATGACGTTGTTTGTGCCATTAAGATCATACCTAAAAAATTGATAAAATGGAATCATTCAACAAAGTAAGGCTCTTAGGTCTCAATATAAAATCTTAACAGTGACATTGAGGCAAAAAATACCGATACAGCTAATATTGGAATAAGTTCATGGTTCAAAATAGATATTAAACTCTGTAGGCCAAATAATGCACATTATTTGGCAGAGTGCCCGATGTTTGTGTTTTCAGAACCGTATTTTCTTTAAATAAGTTTTCTTATATTTTGTTATTTCAGTCACAAGCTGTTTATGTAAACGTCATAACTGTTATAAATTTGTTAGAATTTGAATGATTTACATAGTTGTTCTGTTCTCAGCTTTTAAATTATTTTAAGACCGTTATAATTTGACCTACCTATTAATTTTATCATTTCCGGTGTCGCAAAGGAGAAATGAATCTATATTTTGATCAATAGGGTATGACATTTTATTAATTGCTCTAATTTCTGTATGATGATTTAGTTAGAGCCAAATATTAATGTAAATAAACAGGCTGGGTATACTTAAGATGATGCCAAACTGAAAAGACGCTAGTCAAAGTTACTCACCTTTAACCAGGTGTCAATATCAGTCCTTTAAGATAGAGTATAACCACATATCAAACTCATCCTTCACCAATTCCTATTGGTATTGCCAAACATAAAAGAGACAAAACAAGTTTCCCAGCAACACATAGATATCTCTCTTAATAAAAAGCTAGATTTTTTATATTATTTTGAATTGTATTTTCCACAGTTCACATGTTTGTCTATCCTCACGAAAAACCAGATTATTAATAATTTATCATATTGTCCACAGTCCCCTAACACCGGAGCAGCGTCGCTTACCCGACGCGTTGATCCACCTGGTGATCAAAGACAAGGACATGTTCAGCGTGAGCAACACGTTCGTGGGCGAGGCCTACCTGCACTTCAGCGAGCTGCCCGACACCAACGCGCCCATATCCAGCCTGCCGCAGCAGCTGCTGCCGCTGTCCAGGCCTACTTCTATAGGTAAGTGATTTTTTAAATTTATTTACTAGCTTCCTACCGCGGCTTCGCCCGCTTGATGTGTTGATAAAAAGCGGCCTATCTTTTAATCCAGGGTACCTATCTACATAGCTTTCAACCAAATCGTGCCAGCCGTAATTACATGAAAGAATAAAAACACACACCACAAAACGACTTTTTTACACAGTTTACAGTTAAAGTTATCAAGGCAGCCTAGTAGGTTGTGGTATAATACCTAGTCTAGTCGTGAAATGTAAGGTACATGCAGTTGTAAACTATTCTATGTATTGCGCTGGTTCCATGATATCTAGCCCCAACAACTCAAGGTGACTTTGTAAAAATATTGCGTACCTAAAGATATCTCAGATCAATCAGTTATTGGGTATTATTTTATGAAAACGTAGGTAATATCAAGTCAACTTTACTTTACACTGACTTTACAGCGTAACTTAGATTTTAGAACTCCATAATCAGATGCCTCTTATTTATTTTTTGCTTTATTACAGACGGTGAGGCTATCAAAGCGCTAGAAACGCGTCAAGGCGACAAACAAGCTCGAGAATTCATCAAGAAGCAACGAGCTAAGTTCCCGAGCACAAAGCAGTTCTTCTCACTCGGCTAAGAATGTAATACTTACTTAGGAATTAATAAAGGATACTTATATCTGAGTTGTATATAGCCGAATTATATTTAAATATAAAAAAATCTCATTAAAATCTTCACTTATTTATTTGACCCGTAGAACCAATCCGACATTTCGACGAGGATATATTTGCAAATAAATTATCAGTGTCCATTATTTCCAAGTTATTTAATAGCAATATCTACTTTATTTAAATCATTATTCCACTCAAGAATATTATGCACAATTCCGCATTTTGTATGCGCTATGCCATGTCAGGTCATCAATATTAATGCAAAACTTGATTCCAATGGTAAATAATATGAATAACTGCTATATACGGCTCAGGTATTTCCTAGACTGTATATAATGCTTGCTCTTGTAATACATAGAAGCTCTAGGCTATGGTATGAAGCTCCGATATATTGGGCCTTTTGCAACACTGCTCACTAAATATGTACTTATATGTATTTACCGATAAATATAAATTATTTAGTGAGCATCGATGTGGCCGAGAGCATTTTTACTTAGTGATATTTAAAAATCTAAACTGGTGGAAATTATTTCTGGTTTTAATCATGAAACTGCAGAAATTGTACTTTGTTGACACACACATTTTATTAAATAAAATACTCTTATTTTTCAGTAAACTCGTAACTATTATATTTAAACCTGCCAATTAATGTTATATAAGATATGTGTGTATGGTTAATGTAATTTAGCTGTTGTATGCATTATTCTGTTGTCTGTTGATATATATTTCATTTATGAGCAGATACTTAAGCAATTTGAAAAGCCCTTTGTATACGTAAACACAAATGTTATATAATATATCAAACATGTATTTATCGGTATAATTTCAAATCGGACATACTTTCATATAGAACATACTACGTAAAACAATTGTGAATTAAAGTATGAAAACTGTGATTGTAAGCCCAGGATACGCATGAAAACAATTCGAGAACTTGTCTAACATAAATCCTAATCAAAATTTTACATCTAGCGATGAAATTGTGTAGTTCACCGAAACGTGACACTTAAATAGCTCGTGTGTGTAACCCTTAATATTCGTGACTCACGGAATTTGAATCTCAAGGGTTTGCGGCACCGCTTAGGGACAATAAATTATCATAATCATCCATTTTCCTAGTGGTAGCTTTACTACCATTTCTTAGATCTCATCAACATCTTTATAGTGTCCTAGCTTTATACTCGTCAACAGTAATTTATTGTTTCTACAAACTCGCTAAGTGATTTTGAATGCATAATTTAAGCATAATTAAAATCTGTACGAGTTATGTTTTGGCACGTAAGTATACAAGATTCTAATTAGTTGTCTCTATAACTATTAGGAATCTCTTAATGAAATTCGTTACAAGGTATACAATGACCAATGTTTTAGTATAATTAATAATTTATCCAGCAATTTAAAATGCAATACATTTCATACTTTTCTATGAAAAGTTGGTCATTGTGTACTATTGATGTAAATGATTTTCCCTTGTTTGTGAAGTAGAGGAGTAATAAGTAGATAAGTACATGTGAAGTGTGTATAGGTACTTTTTATACATATAAATAATATTACATACATGTACGTGTGTAGAAAATTTGTAGACGGTGTATTCTGTGATAAAGAGAAGTGCCTTATTTTTTATTGAGTCTTTGAATATTTATTTATATGAAATTGTGCCTTTATTTTTGGTTAGAACCTGTAACTTCCCTTATTTTTGGTAACATTGAGTACATTTTTATTTTTAATATTCCTGAGATATATTTGAGGCGTAAGTAAAGAAATATTCCGGTATGTTTGTTTATATTTATTTGCAAATAAAATATTGGTTAAAATTTAATGAATTCACTTTTCATTTAACCCATCATCCTTGCCCTGCACGAGTAACATAAGGGATAGAAAATCGAACTTCGAATAGCAAACAGGTACTTTAATAAAGTACCTAACTAACGCGAAATGCCGTAATTGGTCGGTACTAAAAGTAGAATGTGTTGAACACGTGATCGTGGCACTAAACTCGTAATGTACGATAAAGTGAAGCAGGAATGTATAGCTAATGCGAGTTGTTTATGGCAAATTAATTACAAGACGAGACGCCAGTAGACTGCACTCAAAGGTATGGTGTTATTGCTTCATGCATATAAAGTAATAACTGCTACAATCTCTGTGTACTATTTCACTAGACTCCACGGTGACGTACGGCACGAAAATTTACTGACCAAGATACGTTACGTTTTTCAGTAATTTGAAGTTAAAGTTCAATTTTTTTCAAGGGATTTCTCCTTACTGTTTAGTTTTCTTAGCTTATCTGGGTATAGCCATGGCGCAGGTGTTACCTGCCAAAATTATAAGTAGCAATTTCACGCCTGTCAATCTGCCAGACAGCCAATAAATGTTGTACAAATTGTACACATACATATCACCTACCTATATGATATGAGTTTCATTACTGTGAGATCATCAGAACACTTTACCTTCGTCATACAAATCATTAAAACGTGTCATTCAAAATTAAAATCAAATTAATTAAAAAGTCACATAACAAAGGGCCAATCGGACGTGACGGGCGGAGGTGGAAACGCGTCCTCGAATGAAACATCTCGGCGGACGGCGGCGGCGGCGCCTTTCATGTTCCTCCCCTCGCTTTGATCGCGCCGCGCCGACAATCCGCTTGACTACTTATCGGTTCAGATTTATTGTGATTCGGAGGCTGTGGCCTGTGGGCCGCGGGGAGTCGCGAGCGGCTACTGCTCTACTCGCCCATTCCTACTCCGCTTACAATGCTTATTCATGTGTGTAATGTCATAAACAAAAGTGTTGCTATTGCTTACAGCCGGCTTCAACCACCGCGCCATTCCCTTCATGAAGATAACTTACAATTACTTCCTTGTGCATACGTTTTGCATTTTATCAGAGCTCGTAAAAGGGTAATTTCGAAATTAATTTCTTGATTTTATTGATGTTAATTCGTACAGTCATTAAAAACAGTCTAATAACGGGGAAACTTTGTATCGAGGCATTGAGTACCTACCTACACAGGAACGTGGTAATAACATTTACCTACTTATAGATTTTTATCATAAGGAACTTAGGAAGGTTATTAAATTACCTGGTAGCTAAGTACCTACTACTAGTGAGATGTCGACTAGTCCATAAACATAATCAGTAGCCTTGCTTCATTAATTTGTCAAACATTATCACTAGTTAGTACATGGAGTACATATAATTATTACATGAAGAGGGATAATAGCCGTTATCAGACGTAGGACCCACCATTGTGATGGTTTATGGCGGTGATTCATGTGACAAGAACCATAATGTTCGAGCGGAAAATCTTATGCTCAGATAGACAATAAAAATCATTGTTAAGATAAAAAAAGATCATCAATAGAAATTAATTAAATCATTAACATCATACAGCACGTAAATCTTATTTTCAATTAATTTTAAATTTCTAGCACAGAAAAGATGATTAATAAATTTTTAATAGGTACGCTCTTTATGACTGCCCGTTAAAATTATGAAAGGTATTACTGTTACCTAATTATAACACCAACGTTAGATAAAAACATGAGCTCACACAAAAACACTTAAAATTATATTGCAGTAATAGATCACGGCCGTAATCCCGGAAAGAGATTCCCGAAGGCGTAGACTGAGACGAGGAACCTTTGACCCTTGACATAGTTCACCCACGGTATAGCCAGGTAATTTATTTTGTGGTCATTCACGACGATTATTTCAATGTTATAGGCGGCAAGTCTTTTCCGTAAAGTGACCACAGCTGCATTCCGACCCAGGAATCAACCTCAAGATTTAACAGCGATAAAAGAAATACTCGTCATGTGATTTTGTCGGTAAGTGTACCGATCTTTGGCGTCACTGTGAATGAGTACATTTTTTTGGAGTTCATCAATGAACTCCGGTAGCAACCAGTAGCTATGTAAAAAGTTGAACATTATTACTCCGTTCTCGAGGTGACTAGCGGGTTTATAACTTGGCGCTTTTTGTACTGATTGTACAAAGGACCGCCACCTATCCATAACATGGACGTCTAACTAGTTCAGCTCGTGTATTTATCTTCAGTCCCAGTTAGGTGTTCTAACCTTAGCTATTTATAAGAGGAATCGCAAACTTCTAAGAGTTTATATCTGGAACATTAAACGAGCTAAATGTGACTGATGTTGTTGTATTATAAAATTAATGTGCCGCAATTTAACGCTTGCAAGAGCCCGACGTTTTGCCAAAACATTGCTTGAAATATGTGTTCGCGATACAGAAACAATAACAAATTACAATAACTAACTACAAGAGTAAACAGAAAATGTTTAGGTAGCATAAATCCTTGTGAAATATATGGGCGAAGAAGTTCTTTGAAAATTATTCTAAGCGGTGGTGAAATCGATCAGCTAGCGTAGTTTCAAAGTGATAACAAGCAATAAGATCCACACTGTTATTAACTTGACTGAATAAATTGTTAACTTTGCTCTTAGCTAGCAAAGTAACATTAATGTTAAAGGTCTTATTACAAGCAAAGAGAATCAAAAGAGGCGTGCGGTTTGGTCACCCTTTTAACGAAGGTAGTATCGGATTTTTATGACTACGTGAACAGACACATTTTTGTCATTTATCTCTCACATGGTGCTTAAAATATTTTTCTTCCATAATAAAAAACAGAATTAAGCCAAATTATTATTTTTATTTATTTCTTATTACAGGTACATTATATGTTCTAAAAGGTACAAAGCGTCCAACAAAACTGTATACAACAGTTTGTCTGTTGGATCAGATTTTTTAAAATATTGACTTAGGTACATTGGTATTAACTATAGCTATTAAGTTTACAATTAATTACATGTAGTATTAGTATGTAGATAATTTTATTCTTATTTCTAATATAAGTAGTATTATTAGTATTATATAATGTTATGTATATATAAATATAAATTCCAATTCGTGTTGAAGTCAAACAATTTAACATGAACTCTAGTCGAAAATGGAAAACGAATTCAATTTCTGTGCTTACCGAGATTGTAGATCATAAAGTATCAACCAATAACTTATATAAGTTACTCTTCTTAGTTTCCAGCGGGAAATGAACTTACTATCTACGGCTAGTTAGTCGGAATACAAAGTAGTTAGCTCTGTCCTTCCACGAAACAAAGTTTTATCATCATCCGACACTTCGAGTCGACGAGATTCATTGGTTCTGTGGTCTACACTCGTACTTCGTATCTATGTTATGGACCATGTGATTAATTCGGGCATTATTTATAATGCCCGAGCATTATGAATAATGTCTAGCTTTATCGGGCCAAGTGATCAATAACTATCTTAACTTCATTATTTATCACATTGCACGGGCATTATTATATTGCTACATGATAGTTGGGCAATTTGATAATAAAGCTATATTTTATGTGGTGCGAGAGTGGCAGTTGTTCTAATAAATAAATCCTGTTACTTGCTACATATTTTATGATTATTGTTTTAAATTATATGTTCTATTTTAATGGGAAATTATAAGTCTTGCCGCAAAACTATTAATTGGACAATTGTCATCTAATTTACTAACTCGGCCTCGTTTTTCTTGATCTCATTTTTCTTGGCTCGTTTTTTTATGGTAGAATTTAATTTGGATTCAAAACATTGTATTAAAAACTGAACTTAGTGACGAAAACGAATCGCTGCAAAACCGACTCCACGTAGTCTTGTCTGCCCTACCCCTAGAGTGCAATTCAAAACCGCGTAGGCGTGGAGGGGCGAGGCGGCCTGCGAGCTGAGGCGCAGGTAGTTTCAGAGCTCGCCGCCGCGGCTGAGGCTGGCCGGCCGAGCCGGCCAGCAAGCCGAAGCTGCGGTGGTGAGCGTGAAAACCATCTGCGACGATAAGCTCGCATGGGACCGCCGGAGCCCCGCAGCGCCGGAGCCGTGACAGAAGCCATGCTTGCTGCATGTTGCATGTTTACTTCTATACTCTGTTAATTGATATGGGATGTGTAACCAAATATTTTAAGTTAAATGTCAATAACAATAAAAAAATGAAATTAAATATGTTTGTATTACTTTGCCCAAAAGGTCACGGGCAATATGTATAGTGCCCGGTCAATTTGATTGTTTGAATAATTATTATCAAATTACACTCTCATATTGGGCATTATACATAATGACCGGGCATTGTGTATACTGCCCAATTTATCACTTGGTCCATAACATCTACACAGAATAAACGAATTTGTTCTTGAAGTTGTTCAGTCGAATACCTTCCCAAAAAGGTCGTAGAACTTTCAGATTCATAATTAGTAGGTACCTATTAGATACTTAAATATTGATTTCTCTGTATATTTAGTTGGCCTCAGAATTTGATGTGATAAATTGACATAAAATGACAAACTTTTCTTAGAAATTATCGCTGTTTTAGTTTATTTTTCTTATTCATCTGTCAGTTACGTAACTATGCGGTATCAACTGTAACTTGAAAATAGCAGTTATAGTTAGTGGTGTTTTCCGACATTCCTTCCAACAGTAAATAAATTAAAACAAGCCGTCTTGTAGAAATGACGTTTATTTTCTGAAGTTCCTACTTGCGTTTGTTGCATAACCTTTTAAAATAGTAAAGTATCTTGGAAAAACACTAGAACTGTATTTAATAAATCTTTGTTTCTTTGTTGTTTTTGTTCTATGATTTGCAACGATAACAGTGTTCTTGGCTATCTGAAGAGCTATTGACTGGCGTTGAATGACTTAAGCTTATTGCCATCGTTAGCACATTTATTTGTATTTTCCACTGGCAAATGAAAATACGTCCTAGTATTACTGCGTACCTCAAAATATTCAATTATATAGTAAGAGGTATTTCATTTTCGAACTTCCTTATTGTGTTTGTGCGTAATTCATTTCCTTCTTTGTTATTTTCTCTAGCTTTTCTTAGTAAGCTTGTTGTTCAATTCACCTTGATAGCTTATTGTAGATAAAATTTATGCCTTCTTACGTACTAACACTTTGATATTTTTTTAAATGGAATAGTTTATGATTGGTTGAGTGGGCTATTATATTTATCCTGAACAAGCCTAAACGAAAATTTCCAACATTCGTAGGTTCTATGGACAAACAAGTAAAGTGAGTTTGAAAAAGGAAAATATACAGGTTCTCCGGCATTTTACAGTTTTTTAAACATCTTTTATTCCTTAATGCTCATAATGATTTAATAATAAGCAATATAAAGAGAACGCGGAACGAAAAAATATTATGTTCATTGTTATGGAAAATGGGCCGTATAATGGTCTTTTATATTAAAAGCTCTTTTAAAAAGGCCGTCCCACTAAGTCTTTAATGGGATTGAATAATAAGCTATAAAGATTTTGAATGGTCTAACTAAATGGTTTATTCTTTCCGCCCTGGTTGTGAGCGGTAGCGGGTAATTCTTTGGATGCCCGATTCACTATCCGGGATACTTAGCTAGATTGTTGTATTGGGAGTCGATAAAATGAGCTTAAATGGGTTCGGCTCGTATATCAGAGTCGGCATCATAAAGGTGGGTACCAACTGTCAAATGGCTCATTGTGGCGGCTTGGCTTTATGATGGCATTTTTACAGGCAGGTACACGCTTTGAACGTCTGCCATGCCGCCCGCCAATTATATTCTACTTAACTCGGTGTCTACGTCCACTTTTATACACTTCGGACAATTTGCTTTGAAATAACACCTGCGGGCCATACATATGTCAAATCATACGATAAAATCTTTATTGACTTGAAAACTTGGTTCTTTAACTTAAAAGAAATTGTACAACTTCTCCTTGTTTAAAAGCGATCGTAAAGTTTTAAGGCTTTCCTAAATCATTGTCACTCTACAAAAAACTCTTTGAGATATTATATTATTAAACGTAAGATAGCTTGAAAATAATCGTTAATAATGGAAGGTGGATGGAATATAATGTTAACATTCAAAATTGGAGAAATAGAATGAGGTTGACTCTACATGAGATATAAGGTGTTGTTTGGAAAAAGAAGGTTTGCTAATGAGTGTTAAATTGAGATTAGGCGTCTCAAATAAGCGACCGTTCACGTCAAATTACATTGAACAGCAGCCCCAAAAATCGTTCACCGCTTCCGACTAAGTAAAAAGCTCTACTTTCTCGACTTCTTACAGTTAAACTACGATCCTGAATCTAGAGTTTGCCTTGTTGTCACTGTTGGGTCTGCTATATAGTAAAAACTTAAATCATTATAGGTCTTGAACAGAGTTCCCTGGCACTACATTAAATATATGTAGTACATCCGCTGCAAAGGAGTAAAAGCTGAATCTAATAAAACATTCACGTTTACTATACTTCAAGTCAAAATTAAAGCGCCAGTAGGTATATGAAAACATATTTGTCTAAGACACCTGCGCTGGCTATGCTTTCATCTTTGAACTCGTATGTTTGCAAGAGTTAATAAGGTGCAAAATGCTACTCAAAGGGAATATAATGTATGGCTAATCTGTGAAGGAGGCGGCGTGGCAGGCCGGAGGGCGGTGGTAGTGTGCGTTGACAGGTGGAGGGCGCAGGCCGCGGGGGGTGGCGGCGCCCGCGCAACTCGCGTGGCCCTCTCGCCTGAGTCACGCGCGCCTCGTAATGCTTGCATAATAATAATGACGGATGCCGATCGCGCGGCGGCTCCTTTGATCTGCGGCGCGTTTGATCTCGCCGCCGGAGCCGGTCCCGCCGCCCCTGCCGCACAAACGAGCCGCCCGCTCGCCTACTCGGTCGGGCGGCGAGCGCGGCCCTTCGCCCTCGCTCTAAATAGAGGCTTTATTTAGTAAACAGCGGGAGTGCTACCGTGCGCGTGGTGCCTGCAGTGGTGCGCGTGCGCCCGCCAGTATGGGGTGTGCTCCGGCCCGCTGTCTGCGCCCGCGATGACGCGTCTCCGCGGCCCGCTCCGCCGCATACAACACTGGATTGTTTGGACACTCTGTGTACGCATTGCTTTATTATTTTGTGACATGTGTTTTTCACGTTGATCTTAGATAACAGTGAGAGTAAATAGTGAAGCATCGAGTGATTTACTTACATGTTTGTGGTCTCTAGCTTCAAATGGAATTTATATTGAGAGTTTATTGTTGATATTAACGTGTTCTTTCGTCTCCATATTGTGATACATATTGTTTTCCTAGATTATTTATTGCAAACTAGGTTTTATTAATTTTTTTAGAACTTTCTCAAACCAGTAAAAAAACCTGGATTTAATTCGCTTCTTTTTCAGTTAATTATTTTTAAAAATATTTCCTGAACTTTTTCATTTGACTGTAAAATTATATACCTACCTAATCAAAACATTCTTCTGTAAATTTATAAGTATAAGCAAAACATTCTTTTCCAAAATACTTAAGTAGGAACCCACTTTAAGGAATATTTTGTCGACTTAGTTATCGATCTTTGTGCCTAAGTTAATTACATCGTAAAGGCAAGGTTTTTTTTGGTCGCAGGTTTATCATTATTCATACTTAGTTCTGAAGCAAACTGGATTCAGATCGGAGTTAACGAAGTATTATTTCATATTTTTCTTCGATCCTGGAATCTTCTTTCTTACAGTGAACAGCAAATAGGTACGCAGTTTAAGTTCCATTTTATTGACTAGACTAGGAAGATTTACGAGTAAAAGCATAAGAAGACCCTAGAATAATATTAGTGTTTTACCTAGCATAAGCCTTCTTAGTTGGCTTTGTCCAGAAATCAAGTACTGACCTAGTCAGGCAAATAGATTTTTCTCTGAGATTTGAGATTTTGGGTCTTCTTGATCCTATGAATTAACTTGAGTGTTTTTGTGAAGTTCGTTAAACGGTCCCTATTTCCTTAATATACCAATACTTAACATAATTTCTAAGTAAGTATATTTTGAACTGCTGAATAATAAACTTTTTATTTCCAATTTACTAGTAGAAGGTACTTACTTACTACATGAAGAAGTAGATACATATACATGCAGGAGTTAATAGTGATTACTATACTAACGATCCAAGATTCTACAAGTTTCTAAACAACATCAAACATATTCAAATAAACATTCTTACACCTACTTGAGCAAAATCACAACTTCACAAGCTCGCGAAACAAGATTTACAAGAGTTGTGAATAATTCTAGTAGGATTAGGATGCCCACACACTCGGTTACCGTACTTTGCAATAATCTGTACCTCGATATAAATATCAACGAGCTGTTAAAGGAAATTGAGTGTCATTAGTAATTATAAAATGGAAATCTAAGTGGAATAGGTGTTTAGTAAGATTGGTCAGATTGAGGATTTTCGTAATCTTGTCGTCATCTACTCTTTTATCGGACTGGTTTCTAATTACATTTCTTTTACATCCCCTTCTTTGGAGGTGGAATATCATCAGATGACCTTTCTGCTGCATTTACAACAGGCAACGTTACTGACTAAAACCCACCCTTGTTTCTTCAGGAGTCCTTCATGTACGTTCGCGGTAACTCTTCTGAACAATACCGCAACTCAGATCCCTCTACTATTACAAGGGTGTTGTAGTACAGGTGACAGTGAAAATTCTAAAGCCAAGCATGAGTTCGAGGTGTTATCACAATTCTCTATACCTTCATTCTGTTGTCAAATCAAACTTGATATTTGGAATCGGTCATGTAGTTCCTGAGATTTTCCCCTTGTTTCTAAATACCTAAACTTGTACCTAAACTTCTTGGTGAAAACAATCAGTGTTCACAACATAGATAATGTTCTTTCAAATTAAAAATAATTACGGTCCTCATTTTCTACAGCACGATATTTTAGACAAGTAGGTAATTAGTAAGGCTCATTAGTAAGTATGTCGACTATGAGGCACCTATGTAACTCAATTACTTGGGCAGGTACCGATGAAGGCACCTTTATCTCATTAGTTATTGCCTACATGTTGTCTTTAGCTCAATTCATAAACACCAAGCGGGTTGAACATTAATTTCGTGTCAATTAATGCTTTAAGTATTTCTTCTTTTATTTAAATAATCTAAGGAAAACTTCAGCACTTTTCTAAATTTGCTAACTTTAAATAATTAAAAAAAAACTGCATTTTAGCTACACTCCGTAAGTCGTACACCTCTAAAAAATATCTATGACATTTGGGAAATGTAAATTCGACTCTCAGTATTTAATTTCATTTTACAAGAGCCGCATTGTTGAGAATAGCAATTTATTGATATAATGAACACAAAACATGATTGTAATTTATTTATTTATTTATTTAATAAATAAATTACTGCTTGCTGTTACAATTGGCTGTAGCATTTCCATCTTTTATTTTTTTTAATCCGTCACGGTGTAATTGTGAGTAAAATTAATGATTATTAATTGCATTTGCAGGCGATACTGTGTGGATCATGCGAGAGCTCGGCACCGCCAGATACCTTGCGCCTCGTGTGGCTCTCTAACACTTCTCTCGCGTGCAACGATGGATCTCCCGCTGGGTATGTCTCTATATTTTCAACAAGGGCTAGGATAGATAAACGGTATTGATTAATATAAACTAGAGGAATTTAGTGAATGGTTCGTATATCTTTAACACATTTCTATCACGTTCTTTGTATTGAACAGGTTATTATCATTTTCAGGTATTACTTTCGGCGCGGCACAAACAGCGACCACTGGGTGGTGTACCTCGAAGGTGGCGGCTACTGCTGGGACACGGCATCCTGCAATGCGCGTTGGCGCCGACGCCCCGCCCTCATGTCGTCCACGCGCTGGCCGAGGGCTCGCCGCGCCCCCGCGCTTCTCTCTGCCGACCCGGCCGCGAACCCCCTGTGGCACGCCTCCAATCACGTGCTGCTACCCTATTGCTCCAGCGATATGTGGGCCGGGACCCGAAACTCTCGTCACCCCAGTGCTGGATTTGTGTTTGCCGGCCGACTTATCGTCCGCGCTGTCCTCTCTGATCTGTTCCGCTATGGACTCAAAGGACGAATGCTGCTCGTTGGCTCCAGCGCTGGCGGCGCAGGAGTCATGTTGCACGCGGACGCTGCGAGACGTTCGATGCGCTCACGAGGTGTGCGAGTTGCCGCTATCGCCGATTCTGGTTGGTTTCTGGACCGTCCTGCAAGGACACGGAGAGCTCCTGCCGCCACGGTGGCCCGACTAGGACACACTCTTTGGCGAGGCAAACCACCGTCTTCATGTGTTCGTGAGCACACCGCTGAGCCGTGGCTCTGCTACTTCGGCTACCGACTCTATCCACATATACGCACGCCCTTATTCATCTTTCAGTATTTATTTGATTCAGCTCAGTTAGCTGCTGAAGGCGTACGGGCTCCTCGCACTAGGTCTGAGTGGGATGCTGTCCATAAAACAGGTTCTGCGTTACTGTTAAGTTTGGCCCCGGTTCGTGCCGCCTTTGCACCGGCGTGCTTAGCACACGGAGCGCTAGCGCGGCCTGAGTGGCAAGCTATAAACGTTTCGGGTATAACATTACCACGCGCTATTGCCTGCTGGGAGCAGAGGCTGGGAGGAGGACGCAGGAGAGCCCGCGGCGGGTGTGCGCCGCGCCGGTTGGTGGAGCGGTGCACGTGGCCGCAGTGCAACGGCTCGTGTCCGCGGCTGCGCGACCCGCGCACCGGCGAGGAGGTGGCGCTGGCGTCGCTGCTGCAGAGTTTCGGCCTGGACGTGCGCGGCGCGGCGGCTGCGATGGGGCTGGACGCGAGGGCGCTGTCACGCATGAGCCGAGCAGAACTCTTGCCACTATTGGCGCCTCATATGTGACATAGTTTACAATATGGACTTTTAATGTGCTATCTAGCACGGTGAATCTACCTCGTTTTTGTTGCACAAGTACAAGTAATATTACGTTTAGATGTTAGATATTATTTATTGTTCGTCGAACTCTTTGTATTTTGTAGTAAAGGGCTGGAACTCTTTCACTTTTGTTTTAATAACTAATCATTCAATAAAAATCACAATTAAAATGCAAGATATCTTTGGCACACATGTATTTTATGTACAAATTAATACCCACCAGTCCTTTTAAAGGACCGACAGACTAGTATGGGTTCATCTACAAATAAAATATCTAAAAATATCTCACTACTTGTCCACTGGCCGCTTTGTGTATGGCAGTGATGAGGCGGATATTCGCGATCAGCAGGTAACTAGATGAATTGATTGGGTAAGTATAGGGGTCGCGGCGGTTCCGAGCGGTTTCGACCGCGCGGCAGCCACGGACGGCGGCCCGAGACGCCGGCGCGCCCGCGTCGCGACACGTTCACGTGGAGTCCACCACTTCGAAATCGTCTTTGGTGCCGTCATAAACGTGAGGCACGTTCTACACTGATCATTATGGATAAGTCAACTACGTCATTTCCTAAGAAGAAGTCGGTAGAAACGATATTGGCTCGAGTCCTCCAGCGTGATGCGAGTCGTGCGGTGACGTTACGGTTGACTTCGTCAGCGTTTTCTCGCAGGGATCCTCGGAGGAAGAGTATGTCTAGTACGGTTGGCGTGGTCTGCGCCATCGCCGAGAACAGCGGCGAGCGCGCCGTGGGCTGCGGCGACGCGGCGATGGCACCGTCTAAGTACTGCAGCAGCACCGTCGGACTGTTCGTGTTGGCCCACAGGTGAGGAAGAATGGGCCACAGCCAGGAGTTTTCTGTAAATGGTAAATATAATAAAATTAGATTTATACTGAATAACAACAAGGCCCAAATTATTTTGTTAGTGATTTAAATTGGGAACAAATATAATGACCACCATAAAATGCTTTGATACCCTTAGTTTTGCAACCAGAAAAATCTACTGAACACCAGAAAAATAAAGTCTAAAAATGTAATAGTACCAGCTATTTTAGTCACGACTTCACTTTAAATTGTATTCGACCACCAAATTTAGTAAATGATCACCAACTCTTGACGACCAAATTAATGTATTATTTTTGCCTAAATAAGTCACTGTGATTGCCATAAAATGTAGGCTTATTATCAAATAAAGTATTATGATGCCATATTAAGTTATGTGTCCGGCTTGCAATGCATGCGTGAGTGTCAGTATGACGAGTGACAGGGGAAAATGGAAGAAAATGACATATTGCGCCGACCCCAAGTAAAATTGGGAACAGGGCAGGAGAAAGAAGAAGAAGAATGTGTTTCTCAATACACTCCCTCGAAAACACACTCTTATCGCACTGTTTAGAGGCATGCAATAGACAATTTTCCACCCTAGTGCAGGAAAAGGGTCCCCATAATGTTATTACATTTATTGTATCAGGCCGAACTTATTTTTTTGGAGTCAGTTTACTTAAACAGGATAGCAAGATGTAAAAACTTTGATTATCATTTTATATTAAAACGCTGGTATAATTTTGATGATCATTCACTACTTTTGGTGATCATTTACTACTTTTGGGATAACAATGATTTATTTGGACTCATTTTGCTTAAATAGGATAGCAGAATGTAAAAACTTTGGTTATCGTTTTACTTTAAAATGGTAGTTTAATTTTGGTGATCATTTACTATTTTTGGCTTGCGCATGATTTATTTTGGAGTAATTTCACTTAAATGGGATAGCAAAGTGTTAAAACTTTGGTTATCATTTTACATTAAAATGCGAGTTTCATTTTGGTGATCATTTACTATTTTTGTCTGCTATTTGTTACTATTTCTGGTGATCAGTTAAACATAAGCCATTTAAATTCTTGAATTGGATATATTTGCATGATTGAAGAACATGCTTTATCATTATTTACTAAATTAATTAAGAAGATATTGAAGTTTAATTATTTAAAATTATCATAATTATCTGGTAATAAGAGTAGTTAGTAAATTGATAAGGAAATAAATTAATTTAATTCCACTAACTGATATTATGTTCTGTAATAGTTCAGATTATAATAATATGTGTAGATAATAATGTCAAATGTTACAAATAACATCACGCCATGAATGTTTGAGGTAAACAAGAAGCTTAGTCAGTAAAGTTAAATATAATACTGACGTAATACTATGGAGTTATCAACATAGCTGAACAATAGACGCTTGTTGGCGTTGATCAGCGTCTGCAATGTGGGGCCCCTGGTGCCCACACCAGTCCCAAACTCGTTGGCGGGGGCCAAGTGGGGGCCCAGTTCTCTCTGCACTATTTCGAGAAGTCCTGCGTGGACACTCCAAATAGGTGCCCCGTCCGGTTGGTAAAAACCAACGGGAAAGTGATGGGCATCCAAGAATACGACCTGGAATCACGGAATTAGGGCCTTAATACCTTTTTAGAATAATGTAGCTTAAATATAATGTACAAATAAATGTTATTTCTTTTATCATATTGAGAGTATGTGCTCAAAACCACAGAAAAGATTTAGTTCTTTTTATGCTTCTAGGATAATATAAAATATATAACTTACCTCCTTAGTAACGTCAAGGAATTTTCTTATTTCTTTAAGAAGTGGAACTAATGGACGGACTCTAATTAAGTTATGATTCAGCCAGTATCTGAAATTATAGGAAAATCTAATAAGCGCTAAAAGTAAAAGAAACACTTCAATTTTCCTATACTTAATCATTTCCCTTCATTTGACAGCAAAGAAACTTCTGGAATACTTGCGTAATGACTTAGTAATCGAAGTAGCCATGCGCGACCATTGAGCACCTGACCGCTCAATGTTTATTTGGTATTTAGAACAATAGGTTTACAGCCACATAATTTGCATTGACTTCTGTTACATAATATACACGCAACTACAAGCGCGCTTCAATTGACAGAAGAAGGCGTGAACTACGTTTATTGTCAATGCTGTGACACTTTCTTTGCGTGTCTTTGCCACAGCCGTCCTGAGGGGTTAAGCAACGATCCGATGACTCGGTCAAGTGTTGCTTGAGTGGTCATTTAGCACATCGAGGCTACTCCAGATCTTCAAGAGCACTCTAGCCGTCGGTGTCGGTTGTAATACAAACACATGTGGTTACTGTCATGGACCAATTGACTCCCGAAACTCAAGTGACATAAGTACCTATAAGATATGGGATATCAGTGTTGAGAACTTCAGATGTTTTTGGATAGAAGAGTCTAGCTAGAGTCTATTCTGCTCTATGTTATGTAAGTATATTCTGTCATAAAACAAAGTACAGCACTAGGAACATAGAAAGTATACCTGTCTTCCTCATTTTGGTAGAATTCGTAGTAAGCAATTCTGAAGTCGAAGTATCTGATGCCGTGGACAAGTTGTCCCCAGATGGATCGATCCTGACACAACACGAAGCTATCCCTCGACACGGAACTGATCTCTGTGTTGAACTTCCAGGCTCCTGCGTTGTGCGTGCCTGCGATCGCTAGTTCACCGATGCGGAGGTTGTTAATTTTGGACCTGAAGTTCGAAAAATATAAAATAGATGCAGAGTTAGAGGCAGTGTGGGTTTTGGCATAGATTCAAACTAATATTTAATTTATCCCATTTTAATATGGGTGCGGTGTGGTATTTCACAATATGAGGTTTAAGAGCACACACTAAACTGTAGGCAGATAGTTTAGTCTGCAGTGTAGGGAAACTCTATCAGAGATATTTTGTATCGGTATTCCTGAAATCGATGTAACAGTAATATGTGAACTATAAGAAAAAATACAAATAAAGCGATCTTACCCGAGGTCTTCCATCCACGTAGGCTGTATTTTCAAACAATTGTAAGTTTGTATTTCATGTAAGTCTCCGGCTCCCGCCCACGGCCAGAGACAGTGGGGCCCTTTAGAGCCCGCGCCTGCATCCCAGCCCGCCGGTAGGGTTCCGTGACCAAGAGACATGTTGGTCACCACATGGCCTTCCATAGACGACACGGGATACACTGATAGCGCGCTGAGCCATGTTTGTGGTCTCTCATCAAACAGACCAATCTGCAAATAGGAAAAAGTGAAAGTTACATTATAGAGACTAAACCCTTCCTATAAACACGTAACAAATAAGTGAATAATGGAAAGTTCTAGCCAGCTACGTTCCACTGCTCCATAATTTTACCACAAGCAATAATAAAATATTATGAAATAGAATGCAGGAATTTAATAACGAGATAATTTTGATTGGTCGTTGCAGTCGATGGCTAAAGCGTGATACATGACCGTTGATTTCCTGCCTCACATTCACACGCAATTGTATTTGATATGTGGATATGATCATTCATAGGCAGGTGACATGTAAGCGAATACACTTCCACTATTATTATATTTCGTAACGTAGTATTTGAAGGAGTAGTCAATGACGCAGTGAACAATATTGATAGTCACCGGACGGGGCGTCACGTCCGTGTCATTGTCATACTTGTTACGCAAAAGATGATTTGTAGAAATGACTTTTGTATTGGTAAGTAATGTAACAACTCTTTTATGGGTAACTTTAACAATGAAAGTTCACAATGTAGCAAACCATTGATGGCGTCTGCGTGTTTGGCCGTAATTACGGTTTCTAGGCAGACATAATGGTGGTGAAGCATTTTGCCATAATAATCTTTTTGAAGAACTGCTAAATAAAGTTTAGTTCCTAATTTTATCTCACTAACAGAACAAAGCGGGGAATGATGAAGTGGGTGTTACACTAAACGGGCAAAGACTTTATTTGTGTCAATTTACTGAGTCAGATTTGTTATTTATCGTTACCAAACAAAGGGTGGTTTGTTCAGAAACTCTAAATGAAGTGTCAATTATCATTAAGAAGTTTAAGTGAATCAACGATGATCTTCTTTCTGTTCTATAGCTTCTGCTAAGTCTTTAAACAAATTGTTTGGATTTTAATACCGAAACTATTTTGTGGATCAGATCAATGATTTCATTGAAAATTAATATTTTTTTATTGTTTTGTGTTTGAGATGACACTATAATGTAATGAATGTAATGTAAGCTTGACATAAATGTCCACAGATTTTAGCCCACATCATAGGGGAATAAAATAAATCTAGCCTTCAGATGTTTGTCATAGGAAATTATTGTAACGTTATGTGAACTGTAACCATAAACGTAACAGTATAAAAATAGCAATGTAATGTTATTACTTGTTTAGGTAAAGAGAAGCAGCCGTTGAAGTCCCAGTTGAGTTCCACGGCATCCAAAAGAGTCACGCCTGCGTTCATGCGTACCTCAGGCGAGTGAACAGTCACCCATACTCTGCCGCAATGTGACTTCTCCAAAATCTGATTCTCTGAAGCTGAAAGTAAATATGTGAATATCTTAAAAGCTGCATGTAAACTGTTGAGTACTCATTTTAGGGTATTATTTACAACAAATATGTAACCATTTTGTACCTTTCGCATTCCGTTTCTACCATAAAAGTAAAATTACCTAGTTGATAATTGCGTCAGTGATATTTTGTGTCGGATCGTCGATAAACAGTTATCATGATATCTAAATAAGTAGTGACGTGATTTCAGCTTATACATCGAGATAAGCTAATCATTTAAATCTAGGTAGGTAGGTATAATAATTAAGCAAAAAAATACAAATTAGTCTTGCTTAATTGCCGCTTTTCAGAATTGACTAAATAATTATGTTTATTTGTTATTTTACAACCGTAACCTGTAAAGACGTAGACATTTTTGTTAGTAACGGTATTTATACCCGACTGCCACAGGTTATTACACGACTGTTAATGTAAATTATTTGTTTGATATTTTTGCAATTTACATAGCGTGCCTCCATAATAGTGTCACCAGTGACCCCTTGGAACCTTACAGTTTACGTACATACACGTTTAAGGGTCCGTATGATCCGGCTCGGTTTTACGATCGGTAAGACAACGGGTGACTCCTTCTGTGGCACTAGTGAAACTGAAAACGTTACATGCTTGTTAAAGAGGTGTAGCGAAAGTAATCGATGTGCTGCGAAGAATGACAATGATGATGTGTCTGAAATAAGATTGAGATAAGCGGATTATGAAATAGCGTCTGTATAAAATTGCAGCTTTTAACTGATGTAGGTAGTTGATCGCCAAAATGTCGTTGGTAATAAAGTAATTAATTGATTGTGTCAATTGTGTCAACTGGTGATCCATAAGCGTGAAAACAAACAACTTAAGTATCAAAGAGAGTCGAAGCCAAGAATGAACTTGGGATTATCATTTAAGCAAGAATGAAATTTATTACACTGGTGACTCAGAGGTAAAATATAACATCGATTTTAGTTTAATGTCCAGCATTAGATAAGATCTTGATATTTGTCTTCCAAATTGTTCAAGAGCATTTTACGTAGAACAAATTTTATACAGACAAAACACTATGTGGACTAAATGCACGCAAAATAGTGCGTGTCCTTAAATTAGAGCCACACGCATTAATTGACACTGAAACTGGTATATCGATCATTAATAATGTATCAAACACGGAAAACAATGAAAATTATACGCGAGTTCCAGTGAAGTTAAGTAACACGAGGCTAATGACATAATTGCACAGGCCATGTGTGTCGAGGCATATTTAATTATGTGTTTAGTAAGTCCATCGCGTGGTCCTCCGGATGCGTCCGCTTATGTAACTTGTACTACTGTTGTTGTGGCTGGACGAACCGATGTTGCAATGTAATGCTGCTTAGCCTTTTGTCGGACTTCTTGCAGAGAAAGATGCTACTGGCCTTAATGTAGACTTAGTTTTTTCTTCAGCTTCCAATTTCAAATCTATCTCTTTTTAAAATAAGTTGGAGAGAAGTGAAACTCGTATTGGTTGTGTTCAATCAAATGTTGCACTACTGTATGAACATTTACCAAGAATACTGTTCAAGTAGTCTAAATATTGATTTTCCTGAAATTCTCATTTCAATTGATTTACTTAGAAGTTGATACTGAAATAAGTACTGTCAAGCACGTTATGAGAGAAAACCGTTATGTAAGATAAATAAGTTGAGAATTTCGGCTTGATACAGATTCGATCAGATTTAAATATTAGAAGCAGTACAAGATCGATCTTATACAATAATTTATTTATATTTATGAACCTTCAGAACATCCGGCCAGCGTTTTAAGGGCAAATTGAGATAGGTATTTAAGGTTAAGGCCAAATACGATAATTCATCTTTATAGAAGCAAGTAGCTTTTCTTGTTTTTGTGATTTCGCACCGGGTATCGGAAAATTGCTACGTACTTTGGTTTCTGAAATTCATTCGGATCGTGAGTGGAAATGCGAGCCGCGCCAAATTGGTTATTATACGTAATACTGGAAAGGAAATTAAGAATTATCTTATCTTATCTCGAAATAACATCTTGTCTAGTTTGTTATGAAAAGATTTACATTAATTAAAAACACATCAATCTGATTTGTCATGTTTTGATAAAATCGGGGTTTTTAGTAATTTATGACGCTGTAAGAATTACTTACTTGTTTTGTTGAAATCATTAGGCACCTAAGCAAATCACTATGGCATTTATTATCTTGTGATTTTATTTGCTTTCCGATTGCGCGTTCATTTGATAAAGTAGGCAGCTAAGACGAGGGTACAAAGCCCTTAGCTCGAAAAACAGATTTTGTTCCAATTCATTCCATGTATTCGGCGAAATCAGAGCACTCTGCCATGAATTGATTTGTTTGATTCGATTTATAGCTGGCGCCTGCATTAGAAGGTAAAGCATATGCAAGCATGATGTACGCTTTAAGATTAATGGCCTTCAATTAGCAAGTTAAAATCAGAGCTGTGATGTCAGACAAAAGAAGATCAAGGCTTAATTGTATTGATAAGTTTCAAACTTACAAATGTAGATTTCTACTAAAAAGAATGTTTCTACTAAAAAGAATGTCTTTATGTTAACTAAATGACAATTCGGTACCTATGTGTTATTCTTGTTTGGTATAAAAAGGAACTACCTATATAAATAAAGCAAGAGCGTGCGCCAATATGTGAAAACGGCGTTGTAAAAAAAACATTGAGAATCTAGGCTGCGAATAATTGCCTTATTTACTGTAATTGCTTATTAAGTTTTTATGGCCTAAAGCCTGACTAATAGCAATTTCATAAGGTGGTTGTGGGTGATCCGTGAAGGCCGAACGGAAAGATGCTAGCAGCTTTGAGAATGTGATCTGTATGTAGGAGACTAGGGAATAGCCTTAGAGGGCTAAGAAGTAAGAATGGTCCATCTCTTAACCGTTTTAGGACTTTCTTCTGTTTTTAAGTTTGCCTTCTGGTAAAAAGATTGCATGTTCAGCAAATATTAGCTACTAGTTCGGTACACTAATTAGATACAGTTTTTGATAAACAAGATTACAATTTTAATTGTGTTTTATAATAATGGTGGAAATATATCTTAGTCTAGTGTTACAGATTATCTCTTTCCGGACGTATTTAGAATAGAATGATGCTGTACAGATTTAATCTATTTTATTACGTAAATAAGTAACAAGTCGGAAACAATTTATCTTATGTAAGGCAGATAATTGAGAGTCTGAAGCAATATGAAGATTTTTAGTGTTTGATTTTATTGTTATTATTTTATAATTCTAAGAATGGTGTGCAAATTACATTTTATTTAAATATTTTTTGTCTGTTTCCTGTTCTGTTTGATTAATATTTATTCGCTTATTATATCTTAATGCTTATGTTTATTTTAATTGCTAGTTGTTTACTTCATAACTAATTTATAAAACATATTTTTCAAATATTGCTGTGAACTTTTTTTTAAAAAAAAATTAACCTACTTACTGATACCTGTGAATGTTGTGATAAATAAAAAGTAGTTGAGAGAGAAACAAATATTTAAATTCTACTTATCACATAGCCAAAATCATTTGTCTTCAAAAATGATTAAAAAAATATTTTCTTGAATACACTGTGGTACGAGTATGCATAAAAACTCAGACACGTGACAGAATTTCAATCACTTAAATGAGATTTGTTATGAAAACATAAAAACTCACGTCCAATAGTGGCCCCGAGCGCTGTGGCGGCGAGCGCGACCACGGCGTACCACGACACAACCATTTCGCAGTGCGACTCCCGCGCCACTGAACTACGACCACATCGAGTTCTTGCGATACAATTGACGGCTGCGCAGGAGACTTGCAATACACCAACATCCACGGTACAACCTGATTGTAAAGCATAGCTTGACTCATTTCTGCCCGCACCACCAAAATTCGCACGCACGCCCGCGCCAATGGATTGTGTTCAATCAAATTCTCTCGTGGGGTTCCAACAGCCATGGAGTAGGCAGACGTTAATGGTAGTGCGGGCTTCCGACAGTTCCCTCATTTCCGATCGGGTATCGCGTGCTTCGACGCAAGAGCCTGCGTTTTGGACCACGTGCAGCTCGCCGGATGTCGCTGATCAGCTCACAAAACGGCTTAAAACAGATTTGTTTCATTGATCGAATGCAATTCAAAACCTCTTCACACTTTTTGAGTCATTGAATTGAGTGGGCTGCTTCTTCTCGTATGGATGCTTGTTGATAAGTACAGTTTTATATCAACATTGTCGAAGCGAGTTGCTGTACGTAAGTAATGCACGGTGAATCCTCGTGCGTATATAATAAACTAGCTTTTGCCCGCAACTTCGTTCGCGTGGAATAGTGACTACCAGCAGATTTTTGATTTGACCAATAGATGGCGCTATATGTCCGGAATAATTTTTTTTTGTAATAAAAACTATCCTATGTCCTTTCTCAAGTTTCAAAGTATGTCTGTACCAAATTTCACACAAATCGGTTCAGTAGTTTAAGCGTGAAGAAAAGACAGACAGACAGACAGAAAGACAGACAGACAGACAGACAGACAGACAGAGTTACTTTCGCATTTATAATATTAGTTTGGATGTGTTACATTTTTAGAACACCGATCCAGATTTAATTTAAAGTTAAATCGGTTTGACCCAGCTGGGCTCCATCAGGCGCTGGCCCGAGTCTTTTCAACGTTATTAAAGAGTGCAAAAGGTTCAAACAATTTCCTTTCCACACAAAGTGATTAAATTATGAAATATTTGTTCCCCAACTTTGGGAAATACACAAAAGACCGTAACTTTCTTTAGTAAATCTGAAGTCATCTAAGTTTGGTAAAGAACTGAAATCCAATCTTCAAGTAACCGTGAGATTAATATTATTTGTAGGTACTACTTTTCTTTAGTTTAACTAAGTATTTGGCATTGGTGTGTTGCTTTTTGTTTTAGCTACTGGTGAACAAATATCTTTGCTATTATATAAAAAATATCGAATAATTATATAGAATTGTGCGGTAATCTAGCTATCTGTCTAATCTAGCTATTCGCTATAAGTACCTACCTACATGAATAACATTTTGAGGTCCTCGGGACAGTGCACCTAAGTGAAGTATTAATTAGTGATGCCTAAGTAAGTAAGCGAGGTTTTCCAATTTTATCTTTGCAGTAGCGAGTTTGGGTATATTCACCTATGTTCATATTTTATTCTCGGGACCATGTCGTATCTGATAAATGTATATTCTAATCAGCTTTAAATCAGATTATAGTACTTACGTATGCTAGTCCATTGATGCAATTAATTGTTTTAATCACTAGAGAAGCAATAAAATTTTAAATCACAACACGAAGGTTAAGGTCAATTTTGTTGTCAAGTGATAAAATTATGATCTGGGTATTAACAAAAACAAGTGAAATAATAATGAAAAAAAAACTTCACCCAAAAAGGGGAATGCTGAAATGAAGAATGGACATTGTTTTTTATAAACTATAAATTACAAATAATAATTTTATAAATAATACTTAATTATAGTCGATGTAGGTAATTGATTTTCTATATTTGAGACTGAAGAAATAATTATAATTATGTATTTTGTTTCCTATTGGCGACAAGGAAGAACTTGCAAAAGATAGGAGACAGCTAACAAATTATAGATTTTCATAAGTATAGCTGTAGGCTAAAGAAATGACAGTTTCTAGAAATTGTACGTGTTTATGGTAGGAAAACTGAGATGTGATTACAAGGTTAGAAATTATAGTTCTTACATGTTTCATGGAAACTGTAGGAGTAGTTGACATTGCGAGATATTATCCTTAAAGGAAAGAGTATATGCATAGTTAACCGTTGCTGCTACAGTACCAAAAAGTGTGCGCAGTGTAAAAGAAATGAATTATAAAGAACCTATTGCGTCTTTATTATTGATTAGTATTTGATGCCATGACCTATCTCTGAAGTAAATTCCCTTACAGACACTACGTCACATCATACGCATCTAGTTATAGCTGTCAATATAAACATGAACGTATATAGATAAAGTAATACTTGTAACGTTTCATCAATCTCGTCGGAATTGTCGACCAACAAAAGGTCAATTAGCGCACATGAGACATCCGATATCATGGCAGTAATAAAAAGTTGGTTCAACTTTGTAACCTGTATCCCTATCTAATGAAAGAGGTCTTGCAGTTTTTACACCGCGAGTTAATTAGTAGGGGATATCAGCTTCAAGGCACCAGTTTGTAATCACTTTAATGTTTTACACAAGCAATATTAAATATTTGCTTTCATCCACAATTGATGGTTGTTCTTAGAAACTGCAACAGTCAAGTAATCCGTTGCACCAGAGTTCGTAATATATTCATTGCACGTTTAAGTGAACATATAAACATCAGGAGTTTATGAGGTGGTCTCATCATTTGTTCGTGTTATTTTTGTAAGGCCAGTATATTATATCCCATACTTATATGATACCGACAAACCTTCATTAAGGTCTATTCATTCACTTTAGCCAAGTAATCCAAAAAGTACATTCGCTGACTGCCAGACCAAATGTTTGTTAACTATGTCTGCGCTCGTAACTCCGATAAGTTTATTCAGTTTTGATTTAATATTAAATAAATCTATTTTGATTGCTTTAATTGAGTCTTTCACCGTCTAGTCGTTTTATGATAGAAGATAATTCATTTGGAAGAGACATGCAAAAACAAAATTCTCTAATATTTATAGCTTTGCTATCTGATTTAATGCCACGGCTAGACTTATGACTCTTTATTTGAAGTTTTAGACTGAAGTTATCACGTAGCGTAATCTTATTGCAGTACAATGTCAGCAATTTATTATCGTTTGATAGAATAATGGAAAAATAGATTTTATATTGCTTTGTAAAGCAACTTTAATAAAAAATACTTTGGTTATCCTCAGCTTAAAGATGAGATAAAAGTCTGTTTTCTATTAAATATTTGTGATTTATTAAATTAATGTTCCATTCGTTATTAGTGAATAGCTACACCAATTTATTAGAACACTAAATGCGACATTGGTTATTGTTGATCAAACTGCTTTTTCCAAATTCATGAAGTTTTCGATGGCTTTAGCTTGATTTTCTCGTCGCTCGTCACTGCTCGAAGACGCGATTGACGGAGCTCTACTGGGGTTGCGAAGGACTGGCTTCTGCAGTTGGAAGAAGTTCAGGGATGCCTTCAATTCCTTTATGAAGACTTCCTTGTGAGTGACCTGGAGGAATATGTGAAGTCAAAACCAATGTAGCTACCTAATGTTGTTTTGTGGCCATTTTGTGGGTAAAAATCATAAAAGAGCAGTGTTTCTTCTCTTCACTAACTTTATTTTTCTAATAGCTAGAGAGACCGTAGGATACAATTTTAGGAAGCGTGTCCTTTTACGCACGTAATTGAAAAAATAAATAAACATTTGGTGTCACCCCGGTACCTATATACAGATACCCGGTATATCGATATTCAACATGTTATCTTATTGTGATGAACAGCTTATTGAGATAGTGATTATAATTTGCGAAGGTACACTGATTACCTGATACCTTGTTGTGGACTGCTATTTTTTATTTCAGAGACAAACAAGTTTATCTACTATGTAGCTTATCTAAATACAATACAACGCACCTGTTCCCGGACGACAATGTTGCGGACCTCGTTCATGAACTCGATGGCAGTTATAAAGAGGCAGAAGACCAATCCCACCACTAACACTACGAATGCTCCCATCAGATTCTCCATTTCTAAATCACCTTCAATGTCGTTTTCGTCAACCGTTGGCTGAAATATAGTAGTTGTTGTATCAAATGTAAAATATCCATCATTAATATAAAACCTAAGAAAGCTAGGAGAAAAGCCTTGAACATGATATTACAAGTTTCTTACAAGAACAACCCTAATTTTGGTTATAAAAGCAATATTGGAAGAATCTATTTCCAAGTCATAGGTTTTTTGTTAATAGTAATAACGGTCAAAATACATTATTCGTTTTCTTAGTATTCGGAAAAAGTAAGACAAAGAAAAAAGTATGAATTGTAATGTTAGAATAACTGAAGTCTCCATACTTCACATTTCTGCGCTCCGTATTTTTCGTGCCACCATTTATTTTTAATTTTGTCTAACGTAGTCAATTCTTTTAGTCTTAAAATGGCTCTGTTTATGTCAGTTCTGAATGGTGAATCTGGAAAATAATTATTTAAATATTTAAAATTCTCCCTTAAGGAGTACCTTGAAATGAATGCTTTATATTCAGCTGTTGTGAGCCTAGATTTGTTAAAGGTTTATACTCACTAGCAGGCATTGCTATTCCATAATCTTTGCTATCTAATTCGCCACCAACTTTCTTCAATTTACAGTTCCTTTTTAATTTGTACTCTATGGTACTGGACTCCATAAAGAAGGCGTACATGTTTTTACTCTTGAGAACTCTTTCTTCTCCTTCATCATTACTGGTTACTAAGACAGCTGGGTTCGCAGCCATGGTCTCGTACATGTGTCGGTATGTTTTGTCTTTAGAAGCCTGTTAAAGAAAAAGGGGCATGAAACAAATATTAAAAATTTAAGATTTCGACGAATTGAGAACTTCCTCCTTTCTGAAGGTGTAATTTGATGTTCTCAAGCATGTGTTCTTTATACCTACGAGGGAAGAGATATTTTTTTATCAATGACTTGTGTGTCTTGAAGACGTCATTTCGTTAGTAGTAAGTAGTATCCAACCACGTTTCGCACTCCAGGTATATTTTTCTCACCTTAAAAAATTCAAGTGTAGATCCTCCCTGAATGGCTCCGTAACGAATCTTAGTTTGTTTTGCCAAATCATCGACGCTGTTGATCGGTTCGTTTTCTAACGCTGACGTCATGGAAGCCGACAGCTGGGCGATGTATGTCTGACACACGATCACTGCGAAGAACCACCACATACCACAAACCCAGCGGGTGCCTATTGCTCTGGAACAGTGAAAAGTAGTTATGGGTGTATTTCTCGCTAAAACTGCTGATGGATTTTAGCGCTAATATATTGGTAGAACGAATTGGCAATTTTATATCCATGTGCGGGAAGAAGTTTAATCGGAACGCGGATGAAACCGCGAGCAGACGCTAGTACACTTTGTATTTTTGGTAAGAATAATAATTCAGAGAATTAGAGAGGAAGATCCAATTAGGGCGATTAAAACATATCGATGAAAAACATATAAAAAACGGAGCAACAAAATTACTTGGGCAAGATGTCGCATCCTTGCGTCATGATGGAGCCCATAGTTAGCCAGGCGCAATTCTTAAACGTCCATATATTTTCTAGCTCCTCCGGGTCTTTTTCACAGGGTTCTGGGTTTTCCCAATCTGCTGGCGATATTCTGAAATAAATAGAATTGTCGACCAAATATAGCAAAAAGTAATAACAAAAAAATGCTTAAATAAAAAATGATTTTCAATTGTTTTGGTATTGTTTTCACAAATGAAATGTTACCTGGCACAAATAAAAAGGACGATAGAAACAACACAATAAGCGGTGGCCGTGTGCATCCAGACTTCAAAAGTGTATGGATTTAGGAAAGAAAACATTCCTGGCTGAACTTTGCGATCTTGTGTGTATAAGATACTTATTCCAAGAGTCATGAAAGGTACTGAAAAGTCCACCACCTTTTTCCTTTCTTCTGTTATAGTTAAGTCACATACTGCCAAATCAGCTTTCTGAAACGACATTATAATCATTTTGTCATTGACCTACTTTTCTGGTAATATTGCACGAACTATGTAACCGAATTACTATTCATTACGTACTTTATCCAATAGGTGTCCTACGAGGCCAGTCCATGTGTGTGTAGTTGGATCTACTTTACCATATTCCATGTCGTAATCATGAATAAATCTGTAAGTATAGTTATACTTTTCTTCCCTCAATATTCGGAATATGTTATCTACTAGGTCGACGGAGAAACCCTCGAATTTGTCGTCATCTTTACATTCTTTTTTTTCACATTTTTCTTTGAATGAGAAATAAGGTTTCGCTCGACGGGATATTACCTACGACAATAAACAAAATATATTATGAACAAGGCATCTTAATTTTGGTTTAATATTTTGCAATTTTTAAAAGGATATACAATATGTAACTTAATTAACGCACATCCTGAAATTAGTTTGTTCAGAATCGTTTACTGAATCGATTTATATCATTTTTAATATAGGTAATTTTTTATCCCAAAAATAATTAAAACTACGGAAATTATTGTCATATTAACCCTGTACAGTCAAAACAAATTCAAATAGACCGTAACTCAAAGTAATAAGACTTCGTGTATTGTCGGCTTTTTCCGTAGTTTCGTTATGTTGTGTCGAGTCGAGCGGCGCGCGGCGCGATATTTGCGTGCGTAGTAGTAGGACCAAAAAGTTCTCCAAGAATTGGTATAACTAATTTAGTAAATAACAATGCATATACACGTTAAATTAAAAATTCAGTTGTATATAATCTTAACTAATTATAAATTGAATCAGAAAGTAATAGTTGGTAAGTGTAAAATGCAAAAAAAATGTCCTTTCAGTAATGGACAACATGAGCTTCAAATGATGTAAAATCCAATGTAGTAAATACTTTCTAAATACTCACAATAAATTCCTTGCTAGATTGTTGATTCACAGCACTACTGTCCAGACGTCTGGTTTCATTGATCATGCCTGTGGCCGACTCCCACTTACCTATGGTCTGTCTGTCTCTAATGTGTATCTCATTTATATACAGAACGTAGTTTATTCTCCGACCTCTTTGGTCAAATTCTACGTTACCCGTGACGCCGTAGGATTGAGTCTGAAAATACATTTATATAGTTGAATTTAATGAAGCTGAACATAAGGTTGATTATTTTAACCAAAAGGTTCAGAGAAAATATTGATACAAACGCGTTTTGTTCGTTTTGCAATTATTTCTTTTTCTTACTTCATATGTCTGATTATCGTTGATTATTATTGGAACCTATTATGTATTTGAATAACATGCGAGCATAACACAATCACTCCAGTTTCATTTTTTCTTTCGGTGTTTCTTATCTGGCTTCAAGACGGATTAGATTTAGATCACTAAAACCTAGAGTAGTGTACCTTCAATATTTTCTGCTGGTATGCAGCACCATGTGCCCAGGGTTCCTCGTCGCCAGTACAGCTGAAGACAGGGGGCTGTGCTATGTCTTTCACATCTAGTGCCTTTACTAGGTGACTCGCAACATCGTCCATTATTAATGAATCGAGCTGTTTGAAAGTAAGGACCAGTTGGTTAGTTTTGCTCTATTCTTGCTTCTATTTTATAAAGTAATGTGCTATAACTTTTTTTGAAATCCACGAGAAATCTTAAAGGACTTTTTTTTTGGTGTAATAACAAAGATAGTCACTGATCGCCGGTTATGACAGGAGGCAGGTATTAGACAGTATTGGCGTGGCTCTAGTACACAAAGGGCTCCAAAAAGTTCCACCTATGTTAAGTGAGTAAAATAGTTACCAGAAACTGATTAAGAAATAACATCTTATGATCTAGTAGGTGCAATCAGTATAACAGAAGGTAACGTAGGTCATCATCATCCTCCGAGCCTTTTTCCCAATCATGTTGGGGTCGGCTTCGGCAATCATGTTGGGGTAGGTAACGTAGGTATAACATAAAAATAATTAACAATTAATTTAGCCAATTAAAAGTTACAAGTATTCACCTAAAATATTCAATTAGAATTCTATCAAAAATATTCTAAATAAAGAAACAAAAGCTGCAAAAAAGAAACTTATAAGACAAAAACAAAGCTCCTCACTTTGAACTGCACCACGGACGGCGACTCCTCATTAGACCGCCAGTTGCCCACTCTAGTCGCCAGGTAGTGTCCGCCATCCTTCAGCTTGTCATATTGAGTGATGCTCAACCACGTTATGTTAGATGGCATTTTTATCAGACTCTCGGCTACCGTCGACGTGTCCATGGAAACTAGGACAAAGTGCTGGAAAGAACATGTATCATGAAGACGGATTAAATAAATACATTTTAGTTTTACCTACCTAAAACTCAGTACAAACAGTACTGAGTTTAGTAGTTATTTTTAGTACCCATAAGTTATAGAGGTAGAAACTTATATTATAAAAAGTTTTATTTTCATTGTTTTAAAGTAAACGCTCCAAAACTACAGAACGGTTTAGAAAATTCTGTATCTCTACACAGGCTATAATTTATTCGGAGATTTTAAGGGAGAAAGCTGATCCCCCTTGATGCGGATAAATAAATAAAACGGATAAAGAAATAATAAAAATAGGTCTAAGGACTTTTTAAATAAAATTTCGAAGATGATTCCAGGAATTCTTATTACTATAGGAACTACTAGAAATATAGATGTAGGAGTATAAAATTGAATTCCATTTAATTAAAAAGGAGTGAAGGACTTTATTTTTAGTACACCTTTGACCTTTAAGGTCAAAATGCGATTTAACTAAGCCATTGGTACTAAATTATTTAACAAAATTCATACCTGATATTCGCTAACTAACTTTGCATTGTCAGCTTCACCCAGGTAACGCAAAATACGATCGGAATGACAATCGAGTAGGAAGCGGCTTACTTGAAATTTTCTTAACGCCTTGAAAATCTGAAAGCCAAAAATACGAGTATTATAAAATCTAGGTACTATTTAATGATTTTAGTTATTACTGTGGCTTGGAATTAATACAGATTGTAATTACTTACTCTTCGATTATCGCCCATCGGATCCAATTTATACATAAAGATTTTGGACTGCAACGATACTTCAGCAAGAATTTTTTGTACTCTCAGCAACCCTGAAAACACGAACTTTTCATAGAAATTATGTTCCCTTAATTTAATTTTATCTATTTTTTTTAAAGTGACTTGTTTTCTTATAAAGCTCAAGAAAACTATTTCTCTTTGTATCTCGTGTCTGTGTTTAAAAGTCAGCTGTACATTGCCACATGTGAATGGTCATTAAATCCACACCACGTCTAAGCTGGTTTATTCTGATAAGTTATTCACATCATATCTTTAGCGATTAGGAAGATATACATAAGGTTACCTATTTATTTTGAAAAGTATTTCCATTGGTTTTATTTATAAGACTTCAGTAAAAACTGGTTAAAACTTAAGAAACAGATTGAGAGGCGGAATTAGGTACGTGGTAATAAAGATGAACAAGACTCAAGTATCAAGATATTCTACGTTTATATTTCCCATAACTTTTTATTATTATTTTGGTACTCGTTAAGTTAGCTTTAAATATACTCTAAAACCAAAAATTAAGACTCGTTTCTCTTTCAGTGGTCTTTAAAAACTTTCGAATATAATATTATTTTTAGTACCTACCAAAGTTATCTTCGTAAAGGGCAGCGAAACCTCCCCATTTGTAATACTGCAGAAGCTTTCCATAAGCTAATGCGATTTCCTCGGAATCAGGATAAAAGTTTATGGAAATCTTTTTGAATGGTATCTCTGATTCCTCGTCTTCGCCCTCCTCTTGTGCAGTTGTTTCCTCATTTAGCTCCAAGTCGGGATCCATCGACTGCCACGTGGCTTGAATGTGCGGTATGTTCGCAATAGCGCACTGGTCTCGAATAGCACCGTCTGTTATTGGATTTTGTGGACCAAATACTGCCACCGCTTGTATCGCATTGTTTGAACATACTGCAATTGTAACAAGAACGTCTGTACTGCTTGTGCAAATAAAATCAATAGAATAATGTTTGTGCAATCTCTTTACGAGCTTTGGCGTAGGATCTGTACATAGGAAAGCTTCGCTCATTTTGAAATGAAATGAGTGCTTGAGATCTGGGAATTGTACTGTATAAAGATTTCATTATAAGATAATACGTACTTGACAAATACAAAGTATGGTACAAAGCTTTCAAATAAAACTCACTGAAATATTAAATATTAAATTATAAGAAGCCTGTGGGTACGAATAATTTTGTTCTACTTTTAACAGGAAAGCATTTTTATATGAAAGTATTAAAATGAAAATAAAGCGAAATACAAAATCGGAAAACAGATGCAGAAAAAATATGTAGATACCAACTTTTCCAACGAATAATAAAAAAATTGCCAGGGTTTTGTTCTATATTAACAACTTTTACTTACATTCTCTCCAGACGGAATAGCTATCAGTCCTCCTTGGCTGCAGGGTGGTCGGTCTGATCGTCACCTCTTGGACATGGACATGGTTCAAGCTGTCGTTGAAAGCCGCCATCTGAATCGTGGCGTCCTTCTCAAATATACCCACTGCAATTATGTGGAATATATTGAAAGTAGATACAACAACCGCAGTTATCGGTTTAGTTGAAAAAATCTAGTTTAAAATAAAGAAGGTACAAATATATTGACTAATTGAAAAAAATAGACCTCTCAAAACTCGGCACGAAATATGATGAACTACCGAGAGAGTTCCTGATAAGGTTCTGTAAATAGTTCAGTTGTCCTTGTTTATTATTAAACACATTTGTTTATTAGAAAATACTCACCTATTTGATACGAAATTTCGGTCATTTCCGTGTATACAAATTGCGGAGTACATTTTTGAACACAAAGTAATATCACCAGTAAATACCAACACATGGCGAAAAAACTTTAATGTGAATGCATAGTTTACTTCATAAAAACTGTTTCACGATAATTTGTGGGCGCACCGCTTAGCGAATGAACGTCTGGATAGCAGTTCACTCAAATAAAATTAACTTCTTCCAGAGTTATGAACAAATGGAGACGGCAACGATGCGAAAAAGAAAAAGTTTTTGTTTAGTTCTTTTGGCAGGACGAACGTTATGTTTGGATGTGGTATCCGCAGTTACGACTAGACATTTGAATATGTTTGCCAGTTCCGTCAATTAGGTCATGATTCAAATATTTCCGTTTATTTCACATCAGTCAAATTCGGACTCGATACTCTGAAGTCAGACGACAGAGGCGACAGCGCCATGGCGACGCGTGATGGCACACGTGACCTAAAACTGCTTTCCAAAAATACTTCAGACAGCGGTGAGGCGGCCGGCGCGCCGCATGCCGCCCAAACAACATATTGTATTCATAAACCAACACCAGCTTCCACAATGATTACTTTGAAAGCTTTTATTATTGCCATCTCAATGGTATGCTCGTTCATACACAATTCCCATGCGCTCCGATTGACCGCTTTCCCCATAGGTACGTGAATATTTAAATAAGTGTGTCACAAACAACTTTGTCAACATTGAGTTGTATATGTTTTCAGGGGGCCTGTTTAACCGAGAGACGTTGCCGAGTTCTCTACAGGTGTTTAGCAACATGATAGAAGCAAACAGAATGACGACGTATCATGGACGATCCTTAGTCTCGAAGGTAGTCGACAGCTATTCCACTTCTTTAGAACGTAAGTTGTATGCCATGTTTCGTAATCTTTCAGTGAAATTCTTCCGACATTAAGGACCATATTTATATTAAACTGTTGTTTCAGTGTGTCCATTTACTTCAGAGGACAGGGGAATCGTAGCTTTAATAGATGCTCGGCCAACTTACGGCATCTGCGACATTACTTGTTTGCTGTGTAACAGATTAAATGTAAGTCATTAATTTTTACAAAAGGATTTCACCAAATCTTTTAAATTCGATCTTCAAGAATAATGCAACTTTTTCAACATTTCAGATAACCCATTTGTCTTTGGGATGGGAGCCTACAGACACTCAATCGGAAGATTTTTTCTCGTTCGCGTATTATCCACCGCCAGAAATGATATCAAAAGCTTACGCAACACTTATCAAAGACTTAGGATTTGATAAGTTCACGATCCTGTATGAAGATGATGGCAGTAAGTTCCATGATTTAATTTAAATGTATGAACGGGAATATTTTTTTAAGGCAATTCAATATAATCAGGATAATGGAATTTGGCAGTCTATTCATTTCCGTTGGTAGATCACCATAAAAGCCGAGGTGAATTTAGTATAGGGTAGCGCGTTTTCTATAAATTTTACTGGTCGTAAATGTATTCCTTGCAATATTCAATGAACGTTTTGCTGTAGCACAGCACGTGATTTTCCAAGAAATGTATTTGATGTGGACAAAACTTTTTCGTATTCCATCCCTTACAATATTATAAAATTTCATTGTTTTCAGGTTTTATACGTTTGCAGCAAGTAATAAATACATGGCCTGCTACTATGGAACCAATTTTATTCAGGAAGTTGGATCCCTACGGTGACAACCGTGAAACGTTTAAGTATATATTCAAAGTAGCACGAATGAGCTACCATGTCCTAGACTGTAATATAACAAACATTCATAAGTATATGAATGAAATAGTTCAAGTTGAAAATGCAACTGAATTTCAGGTATGAATTGCGAATAATGGTGAATGCACGTTTATCACAGCTCAAGGCGGAAAACGTGCCGAACGAAACGAATTTTATAATATTTATTATTTCTCTTTAATATTTATCGTATTTTATCAATCTTATGAAACCTCGTACGTTTTTTTTATTAGGTCACTTCGAATCGGTCGAATCCTCCGAATTTGGCAGCACTCTATAAACAACAACGATTTCTACATCCTTTGACTTCAATTCGTTCGGCGCGATTAGCTTCAATATAATCGCGCTCACTATAAGACCACTGAGAGTTTTTACATCACCTGCTTTTTGATGTTCTATAGTCGATATCTTCAATCACACATTTGAACCATGTTTTTTCAGAGTTTTATACTAACAAACCTAGACGCATACAGCCTTGATTTCAAAGCCATTGATGACCTTATGGCGAACGTTTCTACACTACATCTGACCACACCAAGCGAGGCCACATGGAAAGACAAAGGAATGCTGGGAGCTAGAGCATTTGGGGTATTTTGCACTTTTTGTAACTTTTTACGTACTTTTTTTAAACTTAAAAATTGCTTCTGTCGGATATTATATTATAATACCTCCATATTCCACCTAAAACGATTAGTTTGACATAAATTGACTTGTCCGTTTTATTGTAGCTCGAAACAGCTTTAGCAGCCGATGCTTTAAGTCACTTAGAAAAAGCAATAAGAAAACTACAATTGACCACTGACAATCTCCCAGACCCACCGCCTCTTTGCCAAAAATCTACTCGATCAGAATATGAAGAAAGTGCATGGCCGCTGGGATATGATCTTCGTGAAGCACTTATCAAGGTAACACACATTTAAAAAGCCCTAATGAATAATCATTTGAAAAATTGAAATTTTTACTTCATCTGCAAGTACCAAAGCACAAAATTCGAATTCAAAATAATTTTAAATCTCCGTTGCTTTTATTTCAGACAACAACCAAAGGTTTTTCAGGACACATTGAGTTTGATTCAGAGGGAAAAAGGACCAACTTTATGTTGCACTATTCCAAATTGGATAAGGAGAGTCAGTTTGTGTATGCGGGGGATTGGGATTATAAGACAAATGTTATCACTAAGAAAGATCACGTCGATGATAGATCACTGGCTTTGAAACCGGGCTCAAAAATACGGGTAAAATAAATCATATAATAGTATATTACAAAAATGTACAATTTATATTCGCCGAATACATCGATGATTTAATTTAGGTGGTGACCAAAACGGGGAGTCCATATTTTTCTGTAGTTGACACACCCGAAGGAAAAGTATATCGGGGCTACTGTGTGGACCTCATAGATGCAATATTTAAATACATAAAAGAAACCAGGAAAGAACATTTTGAATATGAGTTCTATATAGCGCCAGGAAATGAATACGGTAACCAGATAGAAGGTACCAATAAGTGGACAGGAATAATTGGAGAATTGATGGATCATGTAAGTTGATTCCCTTGATTACTTTTGTCCCTTGAGGTGATTTTCTATAATGTTTTTTCTTTATTCATTTGGCAATGATTGTATTTCATAAATTATTCTCTGTTAATACACGGACTTTTGTGGTTAAACTGTGTAAGATAGAGTCATGTGCAACTCCTATATTAGATAGTATATGTAAATAGTCATATGGACTTTAAAAGAATGATAAGTACAATAAATATACATACATATTTTTTTCAGAAAGCACATTTAGGAATATGTGATTTAACGATTACCTCCGAAAGGAATTCTGTACTGGACTTTTCTATTCCATTCATGACTTTGGGTATCAGTTTGTTGTTCAGAGAAGAAGATCCTGAAGCTCCAGATAGATTTTCATTTATTAAACCTTTGTCGTTAGACGTTTGGCTGTATTTAGCGACTACTTATGTGATTGTGTCATTTGTGTTGCTGGTTTGTGCAAGGTTGGTATAATCATTTTTATTAGGACTAGGATTAATAAAATACTATCATCTTCATCATCATCATCCTCCGAGCCTTTTCCCAACTATGTTGGGGTCGGCTTCCAGTCTAACCGGATTCAGCTGAGTACCAGTGCTTTACAAGAAGCGACTGCCTATCTGACCTCCTCAACCCAGTTACCCAGGCAACCCGATACCCCTTGATTAGACTGGTGTCAGACTTACTGGCTTCTGACTACCCGTAACGACTGTCAAGGATGTTCAATGACAGCCGGGACCTACAGTTTAACGTGCCATCCGAAACACAGTCATTTGGTGTCTAAGCTATACTTCGAAAGTACATACAAACTTAGAAAACTTGCATTGGTACTTGCCTGACTTGGAATCGAACCCGCGCCCTCATACTCGAGAGGTTGGTTCTTTGCCCACTAGGCCACCACGACTTTTTTTTTTTTTTTTTTAAAATACTATCATCTTATCGTGTATTATTTAATTTAGGGGAATTATAAAACGAGCGATTAAAAAAACGCTTTGCGACTGATGATGACATACTGTATTAGTAACTTGAGCGGTATGAATTTGAGTAAGCGAAAAATTAACTAAACTAACAACGAATATTGATTAATAATAAAATCCAGAACGAGCTTACAAAAAGTGGATTGTGATAAATCCATTTCATATATTAAAATTTTATCCGAGCGACTACATTACTAAGTGAGCGACTGGAAATACAGAGAGAGCAACTTCAATATTAAGATAGAATCGATTTTTCTAAGTGAGGTTATACATAATATACTACTAAAAAGTTCACTTTGAGCAAAGTTTTGTAAGCTGCTTTATTAATGATTATTGGTTCCTGATATTCTATTTTAAGATATTTTAAGATGGCAGAATTTTGAAAACGAATCGCTGCAAAACCGACTCCACGCAGTCTTGTTTGCCCTACCCCTAGAGTGCAATTTAAAACCGCGTAGACGCGGAGGGACGAGGTGGCCTGCGAGCTGAGGCGCAGGTAGTTTTAACGCTCGCCGCCGCGGCTGAGGCTGGCCGGCCGAGCCGGCCAGCAAGCCGAAGCTGCGATGGTGAGCGTGAAAACCAACTGCGACGATAAGCTCGCATGGGACCGCCGGAGCCCCGCAGCGCCGGAGCCGTGACAGAAGCCATGCTTGCTGCATGTTGCATTGTGCTTCCATGCTGCATGCCTGCTTGCATGCTTCGCTTCCATCCCCTTCCCTCGCTCCGCTATCCGCCGCTTACCCCTTGATATCTTAATTATACATTTCCGATCACTATTTAGGAAATGTATAGATTTCCTAGGAAATGTGTCTAATGTAATTTATTTCACACATTTTGTATTCGAAACACTTCATTTAAGATAAAATATATGCCGCTCAGTATTAAAAATACATTTGCCAAATATTGAAAAAAATGCAGGACGTAACGTTGACACTCAAACAAATATTAAGTTGCTCAAATATTATGAAGCTGCTCATTTTGTATTTTAAGTAACTCAAATTAATGTTTGTAAGATACTGTTCTGTTGATTTTTCGTCACTTACAGTCAGTCGCTCACTTAGTAATTATATAACCCAAATTAATTAATTTTGACACTTAAAATTGTAATTTACAGTCACTCGGTTTATTACTACCCTTTAATTTATAGTAACTATAAATGGAAGATCCTATTTTGGATGGATTGCCTGAAAGATGATATGAATAGGAAGGGAGTGAGTGTCAGTATGACGAGTGACAGGGGAAAATGGAAGAAAATGACATATTGCGCCGACCCCAAGTAATATTTGGGAACAGGGCAGGAGAAAGAAGAATTTATAGTAACTATAACTGTAAATTGAAGCTAGTAAGAGAATGTAAGAAAGTTCCGAGTGAGGTTTATTTTTATTTCACAGGAATTCTACTACAGTGAAAGCTCTGTTAGCTACATATTGTGTAAAGTTTTTCTAGGTATTTTGCCAATTAGTTTAATACATGTGTCATTACAACGTTGGGAACAATAAGTATTTTTTTATTTGTATTTACAGAATGAGCCAAGATGACTGGGTGAACCCTCATCCATGTAACCAAAATCCTGAAAATCTGGAAAATATATGGAGTCTGTACAATTGCATGTGGCTTACAATGGGTTCCATTATGACTCAGGGATGTGATATTTTGCCTAGGTAAGATTTTTATAAGTAAATTAGGTACTCTTCACCCATGCAAAGATAGACTAAGCCAAGCGTTGCTTAACCTTATGGTTAACTGACATGTGCGGTTGCTATTAACCTATGAGCTCCACGTTTGTCATTGATAAAACCAATATACAGTCGTGGTCACATAATTAAAGACACCCCGTGACTCGTAGTGAAATAATAGGTACTGACATGAGCTTAACCACGGTATAAAATGTAATGTAATTTTTATTAAAACAAACATTACATTGTGTTCTTTAAATTAAGGACAAAAAATATTTACTTTCTTTAATACTTTAGATTTAACGCTCTATGGGAACTGAACACTAACTTTTGTAGCGGATACTTGGCTGGTCAGCTAATATAAGACAGTAAAAGCCGAGTTAAGAAAAAAAAACGAAAGATAGAAGTAGCCGCCATACCTTTTTTTAAAGTGAGTAAAATATTTACGAGAACACAAATTAGGTAATAATTTAGGTTTCCTTCATTAAAATTTTTAATTTTAGTCCAATCAATACGACTAAAACAAAAATTCTGGTAAGTAAAATGTTTTAGGCTTTTTTAAATAAAGTTTTGTCATGCGGATTCATTCAAACCACTTGAATTGTACTAAGAACATGGTAATAAATTTATTATTAAAGATGCCTTGTCAATGGCGTTAAAAAAGTCAAGGTTTGAGAACAACTGAAAACCGACGCCAAGGAAAACTTGTCCGCAAAGAGACTTTACAGTGGTGTTATAAGGACATAGAGAACCATTCACATTATTCCGTATTGTTTTTTTGGAGTTAGCTGATGCTAAAAGGACGAAAATTGTGTCTGCAGAACTTTAAAATGACAGCCGGGTCGGGAAAACCTGTAGTGCATGTGTATCAGAAGATGTTACTTTTGGAAAAGCACCGCATGTCCATACTGTAGCTGGCGATTTCTATCAAAGGTGAATGTTGCTCTGAACAAGTATTGAAAAATGTTTTTTTTTTTTATCTGATAAAACAAAGGGATTTGATGAATTCTAAAAAAAATAATTGTTTTTAGTCATCTCCAAAACATGTGATGGAACCAAAGTACACCAAGAAAGTTCTCAAACATAGGAGGCGAAAATGTTATAGTGTGGGGCTGGTCACCACTGTTTAGTGTAAGACCCTTCAGGAAGTTATTATTAAAAATAGGCAAATTCAAGTACTATAATATTTCAGAAACAAGCATATTGTTATAAACTAAGCATAATTTACCGGTCATTAAGACTTTCCAAATTAGAAAAGTTCTGAAAACACTGCAAGAGTAGTAAAAATTACTCTTTGATCGGGCAACTTATGACGGTTTTGGTTTGGCCTATTGCAAATCCAATGAAACAAGAACTGGTAATAGGCGAAAAATATCATGGCAAAAGTCGTACATGGAATATTGATCAATTTCACACAGATTTTAATTAAACATTCCCTTAGCGACTTCTACAAAACTGACCGCTTGCTCGTTCAGGGATGACATACTGTTATTAAGGTAAAAGGAAATAAACCAAATATTAATACTTATTGGAATGTTAATTATAGTGTAGGGAATGTTGTTGTAGAAAGGTAACTCCAATAATATTAATAATTTGTATTTCTCTTTTTGTATTTCTCTGAGCAAATGGAGTGTCTTTAATTAGATGGCCAGGCCTCGTTATGGATCATACCGCCCGAGATTCGGATAAAGCGAAAAAAACTAGGTGCGGGGGATTATTGAATATAGTCATTAGTTTTAACAATTCACAATGCCCTCTTAAATATCATAAAATAGAAAAGAAAAGTCCTATGGCAATCTGAAAAAAGAAATACAGATGAAATGCCCCGGTAAGTTAAGATTCCAACAGTGTCTTTAATTAGTTGTCCACGACTGTATATATAAATTGATGACTTTGTTTAAATTGCAATTTCTCGATATCTGTTTATCCAGGGCAGCAGGTTCTCGATGGATCGCAGGCGTGTGGTGGTTCTTCGCTCTGATTGTAACCGCTTCGTATACTGCCAACATGTCCACTTTCCTTAGTAACAGTCGCCGAAGCAACGTCATCAACGATGTTAAGGAATTGTCGGAGCAGAACAAGATTTCTTATGGAGCGTTATACAACGGTTCTACTTACCGATTCTTCCAGGTAAATAAATCTAGATTTTTTCTTTGCTAGTTTGTTTACCCTAAAGGCTCCGGAACTACGAAAGTGATTTGGAAAATAATTTCGCTGTTATTAAGTTACAATTCAGTTTAGAAACAGCCAATTTCATATATTTTAAAATTTTTTAGACTTCAAATGATACAGTGTACTCAAAAATTTGGTCTGTGATGAATGCTGCAAAGCCTACCGTATTCACGACCAGTAACCTTGAGGGTAAAGATCGTGTCGCCAGAAGTAATGGGAAGTACGCGTTCTTCATGGAATCAACCTCTATTGAATATTACATCAAGAGAAATTGCACGTTGAAAATGTTGGGCTCTAAATTGGATTCTAAGGAGTACGGAATCGCTATGCCAAAGAGTAAGTTTAAAGTAAAAACTTTATGAATATTTTTACTACTGTTCTTTTTGGGACAGTTTTTAACGCACCTGATGATAGTATTAAAAGTTTATTCCACTTTTACGACAAACACATAGTTGACAGTTGCTTCTCAACTATTGCTACAAAACCTTTTCTATCTAATACTCGTCCGTGGTAGGAACCGGACAAGATGCCTGGTGTTCTGACCCTTAACTATAAACTAAAAGTATAATGTATAACATTTTCAGATTATGGATTCAAAGGAAAGATTGATCACGCAATTCTGTCATTACAAGAATTAGGCGAACTTGAAAAACTTAAAAAGAAATGGTGGGAAGATGAAGATAATCAAGAACATTGCGAGGTTTGATTCCGTTTACTTCATATTTTTTTAATACATTTATTTTATTTGGGCACGCTCCCAGCCGACAGCGATGGGGACGAATTTTTTTATGCTCTTTAGTTTATTTATTTTATACTTTTGCAAAAGGGCTCAATATGCGTTTCACCTGATGGATTAGATCTTTTCATGTACAATGTTTGAGATATATTTTTATCACATGTTTTTTTTGGGTGCATAAAGTTAATGTATATTTTGTTACATGGAAATAATTTAAGTTATCCATTTTATATTTCAGAAAATTGACAAAGAAGAGGATGACAATGGTTCTCTTCAGATGAAGAATACGAGTGGTATCTTTTTAGTACTTGGCACAGGAGGGATCTTAGGTCTTATCGTGGCTATCATAGACTTCATGTTCCATGCGCGCCAGATCAGTGTCAAAGAAAAGGTAAACAATTTTACAATAGTAACAATGCATAAATGTAGTACGCTGTGCGTACTATAAACCATTCCTTGTCCATGATCTCGAATACAACTTTTAAATAAATTGATTCATGGAAACCATATTGCCAATTTTTTTTTACTGAAATGAATATGCAAAAGGCTGTTTCCTTTTAAATGTTTAAATTTTTATTAATACGTGATATTGCCATGAAAGGAAGATTTTACAAAAACTATTTTGCATTCATAATTATCGTCAAATTAAAATTTAAAAAATATTAATGAATGCACTTATTTCCCTTATAACAGGTGACGTTCAAAGAGGCGCTATCAAGCGAATGGCACGCATCACTCAATCCCCGCGAGCTGCACAAGCCGACCGCCCCCCCGCGCTCCGCGCCCCCGTCCACCGCCAGCCCCTCCCCGCAGCGCGAGCGCTCACAGTCCCGAGCCGTGTCTGTCCTCAGAGCTGCTTCTTCTTTTATTAATTTTGATGAGATTTATTGATTAACATTATGATTTTTATCACGATGAGGGCACAATCTAAGGATATTCCGTAATTTGCTGCTGGAACAATCAGATACCACAAGCCATAAAATGTGCCCCATTCCCATATTATTCCTATACAAGTTAGGGATCTTACGACTAGCTAGCGACAGCGTTGTGGACTCAACTAGCATCTGCATAGATTTTGAATAACACGGACCCGCACCTGCCATCCTCCACTCTATTTGCGCATACAATAACATATATGTATGTATACGAGCATTTACGATCATCATACCCGTATATAATTAGGAATATAAAGAACATTGACGGTGTGAGACGTTTGATTGGTCCAAAAGCAAATTTCGAAATCTGCCTAAATTGGAACAGCGAGAATAGCGAACACCTAAGAGGGTTTTGAGAGGGTTTCATTACATCGACAGGGAGCGTGAATTTGCGACGTATAATTGATTGGCCCTAAGTGTGTTAAGTAACAGTGCTAATCTGGTTAATTATTAATTAATTTGTGGGTGTATATCAGGCGGAAGCTGTATTAGTTACATTATTATTGTCATTTATTTATTTTTGAACATATATTTTACATTTTTAAATATTAAATATAAAAATAAAAAACATTTAAAAATATAAAAAATAGGTTGCCACCGATATCGGGCACAGGGTCCAAGGTACCGGTGGTTAGGGTCCCAGAGACAGAAACCTCCTCACAATACGCGCCGTATCAAGGAGTACTGCCTTCTGAATCAGTTCCTTGATCCAGCCGCCTAACGAGAGCCTCCTGAGGTGTTGGTCGAGGCTCTTGGCTATTAGACCATTGGCCGTAACGACAATCGGCACAATGACAGCGACAACCTCGTGCGCTAAGTCAAGATACTTTATTTGTTTTCTTTCTCAGCTTTCACGAGGTTCTCGTCATGCGACGATCGACTATCATCGCGCGGCGCACTAATCGATCTATCACCACTATATCAGGCTTATTGGCTGCAATAGTCCTGTCAGTGATGATAGATCGATCCCAGTACAACGTGATATGGTCGTTTTCGAGAACTGGGTCGGGCGCATACTTGTAGTACGGTACCTCAAGATCTACAAGTTTGTACTGCAGAGCAAGCTGCTGGTGGATGATCTTGGCCACTTGGTTATGTCTGTGCAAATATTCACCGTTAGCCAAACGAGAACAACCAGAAATAATATGTCTGATAGACTCACCCGGATGGTGACATGCCCGACATATGTCAACCGTCCCGTCTCTCATGATATATCTCCGGTAGTTATTCGTAAGGATAACTTCGTCCATAATTGCACATACAAACCCTTCGGTTTCTCCAAATAAGTCACCGAAGCATAGCCAAGATACGGACGCTTTGAAGTCTACATCGGGGCCATGAAGAGCCCCGAAGAAGCGTCCGTGTAGCTGTTTGCTCTGCCATACCTCCTTGCGATCATGGGTAGTTAGTACCACAGGTTTGCGCCAGTTCTCATTTGCCAACGATAGCGGGGTGAGTCCTCTGTCCACTGCTACCACATCACGGTGCATACCCACGTCGCTTTTGAGAAAATATTCTCTGAGACTGCACACCTCGCGGTTGTGGAGCGTCTTTGCATTTAAAAAGCCTCGACCTCCACATTTCCGCGGGATGTACAGTCTCATCACCGACGATCGCGGGTGATGCATTCGTTCTGCGGTCAGTGTGCGGACTCTCCTATCCAGGGCATCCAATTCAGTTTGAGTCCATTTGAGTATGCCGAAGGAGTACATCAGGACTGGCATGACCCAACCATTAAAGGCGCGAACAAAAGTTCCTTATCGGGCGGCCTTGTTGCCGCCCGATAAGGAACTTTTTAGAACCTTATTCATCCTAATGATTGTTTCATGACAGCCACATTGATGCCTAACCCCTCCGCCATACCCAGGTATTTATATGTATCGTTTGCGGAGAGTGATCTCAGGTTTATAGAATCTGAGAGTTGTACTCCCTCAGATTCCACAATTCCTCCTCGCTTTACATGCATGACTGCACATTTGTCCACACCAAATTCCATCCTGATGCAACTACTGAAAGTTTCAATGACCTTCAGTAGCTTCATCAGCTGCAATTCCGTGGTAGCAAACAGTTTCAGATCGTCCATATAAAGCAAATGGGATATAACCTGACCCCCTCTCCGCAAAGGATAGCCCAGCCCCAAACCCTCTAGCAATGTGCTCAATGGGCCAGGCAAAACCAAAGCGGACTCAAACTGTCACCCTGGAATATTCCCCGCTCAATCTTAATGGGATCGCCGGTCCCTTCAATTTGTCGACATCCTGGATAGTGAAGAACCGTTCTCCATTGCTCCATACATGACGCAAGAAAGGTGCGTAAAGTTGTATTTATTTTATACAACTCCAGCACCCTCCTAAGCCATGTATGGGGGACCGAGTCGTAGGCCTTTTTATAGTCTATCCAACATGTCGACAAATTCTTTCGGGATCGTCGAACCTGTTGGCTGATGACCATATCAGTGAGGAGCAGCTCCTTAGTAGCACGGGACCCCTTCTTACATCCATTTTGAGAAACTGACATAATTGAGTATTTTTCAATATGTTGATTTATTTTTAGTCTCAAAATAGATGTAAGAAGTTTATAGACCGTCGGTAAACACGTGATCGGTCTATAATTTTTGGGTTCCGCGGTACTGCCTGATTTATGGAGCAGGTGGGTAATTCCTGTTGTTAGAAACTGTTAGTTACATTGTTATTAGTGTTCGAGATCGTAATAACAGCTGTTATCTGAATAACATAGTCGCACGTGTAAACAATTAAACAAACCTCATTATTATAACCATATTTATTATTAATATCTAAGCAATAAATAAGCTCGTAACAAATGTCTTCACAATATAAACTAGTCATTTAAAATTAAATTATTTAACAATATTTGAGCAGTTTCATTTAAAAACATCAAGATGGAACAGGTCAGCCGCAGACCGGAGTACGGAGGACGCTCGCGAAGCACCTTGAGATTCTGACGCACTGGATGATGGACGCGAATGCTTCACTGGCTTTTCAGTCTCCCAGAAACTTAGTGCAAATGTTAACTCCGCCCAGAATGCTTCCGATTGAGTCATCTGAATACCAAAGATAAAAACAGTGGGATTGAGAATTTCTTCTTTTTTTAAGTCGATTAGTTTAGACGTGAATCATAAAATGATTTTCTGTGTATTTAGTACTAACTGTCTTGTGTTGTCTAGTCCATAGTTAAATTATTGATTCTGTGAACCACTATACAAATATACTCAGAGTTGTGTCTATAGGTATATTACCAAAAACATATTTAGATATTCTTAGTTTTCTCATTTGAAACGACCGAAATTCCCAAACAAAATAACGATAGCTATTTCATGCAAAGCAGCAAATATGTGCTAGTCTACGTTCCTAAGTCAGTCTACATATACAGCACATTAACATATGAATGCTATTTGGCGCTAAGTGAAGTTCGTACCTTCTGTTCGACGGCGACTTCTCTGACGTTCCAAAGGAATTCAAATATACCCATTGCGGCGGCCATACCGCATCCAGTACCCAGTACTACGAACACACCGCCTACATTCTCCACTCCTAATTCTCCGGCGGCTCCTTCTTCGCTCGCTTCTTCAGTCTGAAATGGACAATTATCTCTGGATTTCTGAGTTTATATGGAGCTTATGTAAAAATTTAATCTCCAATCGCAAATCTTTGGATACAGAAATTCATCGTATGAGAATAATTTACAACTGAAAAGGTTCATTACCTAAGCTAGGTTGGTGTTTCGAAAAATGTAGTACTTAGGTATTATAGTTCACTTTGGGGTACATACAAGTAAAGTTAATTTGAGTAACTTACGACACACGCTTTTTCCGGGGGCGCTTTCCACCACCTATTTTTAATCTCCACCAGTTTGCCACTTTCGGCTAATTTCAGTAATGCGTTGTCCACAGCTGTTCGGTACGAAGAATCTAATAATGCGAGATTATGTTAAAAGTACAAATAATATAGTGTTTTAAGCTTATAAATTAAACATGCTGGAATCACAAAATACGAACGAAAAATTATTCAAATTTCCACTGGTCTATTTTCTATTTTAGATTTATAGATGTAAAAAAACTGGGGCAAAGTTTTGTTGTACTATTGAAAATACTAACCAAATGGCATAGCTATACCATAGCCTTTAGAATCGAGTAATCCTCCAACTTGCATCAATTCACAGTGTCTCTCCAACTGATATTCTATAGCCGTTGACTCCATAAAGTATGCATAATCCCTTTTGCCTTTCAACACTCTCTCCAAACCTTCGTCGTTATTTTTGACGTAAACAGATGGCCGAGCCGACTCCATTGCTCCGTACATTCTTTGGTATATAGATACATTAGATCGCTGTAAAAATATAAAGAAATACATTGATTCCTATATCTACAAAAACCACTTATTTAAAACCTAATTTTAATAATAACTGTGTTTTCGAACCTTGAAAAACGAATATGTAGATCCACCAATCAGGGTTCCATATTTGATTTTAGATTGCATAGCGAGGTCTTCAGCACTTTTGATCGAGTCGTCCATTGCAGCATTAGTCAGGAAAGCGGCCAGGTTAGCAGTGTACGACGAACACATTATGAGGCCAAAAAACCACCACATTCCGCACACCCATCTTGTCGAATATCCTCTAGAAAAAAAACAATATTTAATTCAAAGTTCTCAGACTAAATCCATTAGCTATGTAAGTCTTTGTGTAAGATTACTTACTTTGGCAATATATCAGAACCCTGTGTCATAATTGAGCCCATTGTTAGCCAGCACGAATTCTTAATGTGCCAAATATTTTCCAATTCCTCAGGAGATTTGTCACAAGGGTGTGGATTCTCCCAATCGTTCGGCGCCAATCTAAGTGAAAATATATCATAGTATTCATGACGACGTATAACATGAAATAGCTGGCGTGATTTGTAATTCTATCTCTCACCTAGCTAAAATATGAAGCAATAACGATACCATTAAATAAGCCGCTGCCATATAGATCCATACATCAACCGAGAATGGCTTGAGAAAGGAAAATAGCTCCGGTTCGGGAGGAGTGGGTTTCAAATATAAAATACTTATGCCTAAAGTCATGAACGGTGTCGTAAAATCAACAGATGATCTCCGCTCGTAAGTTATGGTTAAATCACAAATTGCTAAATCAGCTTTCTGAAAAAAGAAAATAGAGGTTAAGATTTATAAGGTCTGTTCTTTATTTAAGATTACATTGTAATGTTACTCACGAACCCTTTCTAAAAGATGTCCCACAAGACCATCCCATTTCTTTGTCTCTTTGTTATATGAACCGTAACCATTACCAGGCACTATTTCGATTTCATAGTTCAAGTGTAGTAACTCTTTTAATATTTCATGTATTAAGTCTTTTGAATATCCTTCATATCGATCGTTGCCGGTTAGCGTTTCGCCTTCCTTGGGGACTACTTCAACTAAGAATGGAGCTCCAATGCGGGACACAACTTTGAAAGTTTTGTTCTGCCACTTTTCTGCTAAGCGGTCCGATGTTTCATCCGCAGATCGACCATATTCAAAACCAACTTCTGGGTTCCACTTAGCTATACTATTAAATCCACTGTTCGATAATTCCATAATTTCGACACTAAAATTCATTCGCTCACCCGTAGTGTTGTCTAAATTAATTTTATTAGTAATACCGACAATAGGATTCTGTAATTAGAAATATTTAACAATTAATCGCTTGAACTTGCATCATCGGTAATATAATGATTATATCGTCAAACAGTTATTGTTAATTACCGTTAGTAAATGATTTGTAAAATCTTCACCGCTTTCCCATTGGTCCTCGGAATCACAACTGATTTCCTGAGCTTCTAATTTGAATTCTTCGGGAGCATTTTCAACAGCATCTGTTATTAATCTGGCAGCATCACTAGCAAGTGCCGCTTCTACCTGAAAGTTATGTAAATATAAAAACATGAAGAGATCGCCTTTGAAGCATAGTAAATATGAATTTAATAAATGAGAGCTCACTGTGATTTCATATGATTGTCGTGGAATCTTTACGTCGTCAGAGCCTCTTACTTTCCAGTCTGCTAAATAAGCCCTAGTTCTTGAATCCGAGTGATCAAAGATCCTTAAACATGTCACGTTTGATAATCCGTAGCGCAACTCTTCCAGATCCAAGGTATGTGCATCTAAAGACATCAGAACGTAACTCTGAAAAAATAAATCTTCTATTTACCAGGAACTTATGTCAGTTGAATATTGAAAAGATCCGTTTATTTTTCTGGTATCAAGGAAAAGACTCGTTAGTATAATTCACTTAGCGGCTGTATTTGCCTTAATATTGGGACTCAATTCTGCTTAGGTAAAGTTCGCAGCTTTTTCCTGACGATAACGAGGTACAAACAAAGCGTGTTTGTTTTATTTATGTCAAGTATCAACGTTGTTCTAAGTTTATAGATTACAGTAATATAGTTGGCCAACTAAAGCCCCATCCAAAGTTATAAAGTTTTGATTTTTCTTTAAGTTTGGAAATACTAGCCGACATTACAATATTTTAAGTTATGATCTACCAAAACATACCATATAGTCTTCGAAAAACTTGACCTCGTTGGCTTGCCGTAGATATTCAAGCACTCTGTCTGCAGGACAGTCTAGGATGACTCTGGTTTCACCGGTACCTTTCAAAGATTTCAACAATGGCCGATTATCTTCACCAGGTACAAGTCTTCGCACGAGCCATTTTACTTCTGGGTTGGTGTGTTTTAGTACTTCTTGTAACCTTATAAGACCTGTAGAACGTAATTACAGCAGTTGTAATAAAAATAATAATACTAAACCTTTTATATCGTCCTACTGCTGGGCACAGGCCTCCTCTAACACGGAGAAGGATTGAGTGTTAATCAATAGGTACCTAAGTAAAAAACTATACCTAACCTCATTTAAAGTTAAAAGTTTTAATAAATAAAACTTACTCACCGTGATCATCATCATATAACAAAGTGTAAGATCTCCAATCACTGTCGTCAATGAAGAGTGCGACTGCTTTCGACAACGCCACGGCTTCGGGGTACAAGTTGATGCCAGGCGGACTTGGTTGCTGTTCACCTCGGGCCGGTGGCGGTCGCCATACTGCCTAAAATGAATACATTTATTTTAGCACCATTTGATGGCACATTTTTGCTCAAAGTTTCTAGGTTTGTAAGGTGGCAATTGCTCAAAGCTCTGACTATTTGTAAAGACACAATATTTACTTACGTCTAACTAAATATACATTAATTATAAAGTATTTCATACCTTACTAAGTTGATTATTTCAGTACCTCGACTGTGTAAGGTAACAGACTTGGAGCAGACCTAAGTAAATGTATTAATTAGGTCTGCTCCAAGCCTGTTACCTTCAGAATCTTACGCATAGCATCACCCTAGTTATATTGCCAGCTCGTTATCACCGCGTCAAGTGTGTTAACAAGTTGTATGGAATACCATTCTGTAACTACAAGTTTCTAGCGCGTCATCTAAGTTACTGTGAAATGCATAGCTTTTGATGAAGTTCACAATTAAAGCACTAGCTACACCTATAATTTATTATCTAGCGTTGCTGTGTTAGTGCAAATGCTGAGGCAACGGTCCTAGATTACGAAGCCAAATAGATAGTGTACTTATTCATGAGCTGTTTCTTAATAGTAATCCAATGTCTGAATCCCGATCGACGGCAATAAGTTTGCCTTTATTATTGGGTCCTCTATAAAACTAACAAAATGTGGCTGTACCCCTTCTTCTTGGCGAGTCGATGGCAATCAGTCTTATATTTTAGTAGTCCAGTATTTCGCCACGTAAGCTGTGTACCCCTGTCTAACACTTAAAAGCCTGACATTTCCCCTATTTCGAATCTTTTATGTGGATGTGCAGGGCATGTAGCTAGAGCAAGTTAACATGCGCAAGTAACAAATAACAAGATCACGCGGGTGGGTATTTTGCTTTGGTACTTGCGCGAGTTGCTTTACCCGCACGTATTTAAAATGCATGCACCGTGTAGATGCACCCTTATTTTGTTGTTTTGGGACCTACAGCGATGCTCAATCATACGTACTTGTATGTGAGGTACCCTGGCGGCTCGGCAATGCGCCTCAACTGCCGACGCCGACACCGGGTCAGTGGGTCCGAATACTGCGATTACGCCTCCGGACAGCAGCTCACATGCTGCGAAAGCAGAATAATGCAGGTGAATAAATTACACTAACGTTCGTTAATGAATCGAAGAGGAAAATGTTGTGTACAGAGCAAAGTGGAAGAAGATTTGGAAAACGGACCCCGTCACAAAATGGGATAAACAATAAGAAGATTCGTTTGTAATAATGGTTATAATAGTATCCTTGCATTACTTTTGATACGGCTCTCTTATTCAAACATTTGTATGAGACGATCTCTTAAATTCTAAATGAAGTTTAGACATAACTAAACTGCAAGTACACCGACAGTATAAGCGTCACTTTTTCGTAAAACTACCGTTGCCTTTAAAAATAAAACGTGAAAATTCACAGTAAACAATTGTTTAAAGTAAACTGATGTTTATGTTGTCGTTGAATTTAGTCCTAAACTGAAAGCACAGTAGAAAATACATTTAATTATGTTTCATTAATACCACAACATGGTTAATAATTGTTATAACCGTAAAAGCTTTTAATTAAATAGAATATGCTCTCTAAATGCAATGTAAATTGTTCGAATATTTAAACATTGTGTTTAAACAAACCACTTAATTAGCCTTATGTTAATAGTATATTATTACTGCAATAACAGCATGTAGGTAGTTGAAAGCTGACGATCTATTTGTGCATTTAAGCAGTTTTTTCAAGCATTGGCTGTCAGAGCAAATTGTAGTAAAAGGACAATAGGAATGCCCTCAATGCGGTGTTAATAATTTAAACAGTTGTGGTGAACGCATTGTGATCGGAAAATGCAAAATTGATCAAACAACGTGCGCTGTTTATTTAGCGTGTGTTGTGCAAAATTAATCTAACATTAATGGCGTCAAATAATAACGGGGAAGCGTAGGTATTGTTTGCTATGGGAAGCACCGCTTATTATGTGTTGCTAATTGAGTTTCTCGAGAACTGTTTATTTATGATTGGGTAAATATTTTGTTGTAGATATAATATATAATGAAGTGTTTAATCGGCGTATGTATATCATACGCCGATTAAACCAAATCTTATAAGTTCCTAACAATTATTCGTTTTATTGTTCGTTTACGTAGGTTCAAGTTAAGATGAAGATGGACCATCCATGGATGGATGGATAAGAGTTCAGTAGACAGAAGAACTATTTTTTCATCACAATATACACATTAATTGGATGGATTTCCAGAATTTATGAATATACATTATGGAAATTAAGATAATACGAGACTGACCTGCTTTAGACGCCGCGAAGCTGTCCTCGTACGGTGAGTAAACCGCCTTCATAACAAAATGGTAATGTTCACTCTCCATGGAGGCTCGCGCCAGGGCCGAGGCGAAAGCTACCTCCGCTACCGTGTTCGGAGGAAATATTGCACCTGAAGAGCAGGAAATTGTTGCATCTTATATCTGACAATTTACACTACTGATCTAGAGTTTAGTATCTAGTGTATGAACTTGGTAAATTGTTCTAGAATGGTACAGACAATTCGGCATACAGTTATATTATAATTTGATGTATTTTTTTAATTTCGGTCAAAAATAGAAGCAAGCAAGGATTTGCCATATAAAAAGTGGTGAAAACTTGCCGCATTCCAAATGGCATCTCTCTTAGTAGGCCAAGATATTTGCACAAAGTCGTATCTCAGTCGTAAACCAACTCACCGATATTAACAGTCGTCTTCAGAGTTTCGAATTTCCGAAGTACGGCACCAACATTCCCAAGAATTAATATAATTGTTACCACCGTCACGTACACTCCTGCAAGAGCAATATTGTAGCAAACAACTTTGTTTCGATACTAACTGAAAACAGATTTAAATGACACCGAGATAAACACAAAATTATTTCTAGTAGAATTCTACTAAAGTAAAAACTTGGTACTCGCCCCGGAGTAACATTTTCGAGACTGGATTTTCCGGAATAAAAGTAGTGAATTGGAACAATGAGATTCAGCGCGCCACAGCTGTCGCATTACAAGTTTGTCGTCGGCGGGTGTTTACTGACACATGGCAAACATCGGATGGCCGGATGTCGGAGCGCCGTGCGTGGCGCAGCGCGGGATGCACCGCGAATCGTCCCCGCGCTTTGATGCACATTATCACAGCTGTTTCGCCAACTGAATTTCGGCTAATAATAGATATCGCTATCTAGCATAATAGTGCAATGCCCTAGTTTTAGTTTAACAGGTGACAAAATCAGCTGCGATCTCATATCTGAACCACTACAGATTTCTCTACTCATAAAGTCTGAGCGATCGTAAAATATCACCGCTTCACACTCCTTGTTTGCGAATTCCAGAACATTAAACCCAGGTTGCCTTTTGCGATTTTCTTTCAATGTAAGGAAATGGTGTTTTCTGTTAGTCTGCGAAGTACAATGTTGTAACTTTTATTGCGTAATTTTTATAGACTTAAGTGTCCCGTAAATCACCAACAACAAGAACATTACAGAAAAAAAAGAGTAGAAGTTTTTTGGAAACCAAAATGTTCCTATTCTTTTTCTCCACGTTTTTTGTTCCATACAACGTGCGGTACGTGCTTGACGACATTTATGTTTTAGAAAAGCAATTTTTTCGTCACCTTTTACTTAACACAAGATGTACCGATCTCCATTAGACACTTCAAGGACATTCAAGGTATCCAATGAAGGTGGTATTAAGCGCAATAATTTTATTTTAACCGCTCTGCAGTTAAACCTATATATCCGTAGCTATATTATAACCCAGTGGTGCAAACCAGGTGAACTGAAAACGCCATGGTCAGACAAGTTGGCCGTGGTCCAGTGTCCCGACACACTGTCACGATTACTATTATCGTAGGAGACTGCTGACGGTTCAGAATTAACTCGCACAATAGTTCTGCTAATTCGGCTCTGTTAAATAGCTCTATGAGATTTTGGATTATTAGGATTGTGTTAATACGCTACTGAGTATGAAAATGTATGTAGGTTTGAATATTTGAAATAAGGGATTAATTAGGTCATAAGATTGGCTATTTTGGTAGGTATATTAGTTTGAAGTCGGTAAATAATTAAATTTAGTATCAAGAGATTCAAAAACAATAAATTAGAACTCTATGTATAATGAAAGCTTTTACCAAATTTTCCGTTTAATAACTTTCCCCGTTTATCCATACAATTTACCTAAATAATCCTAAATGATCTCATAATTTTACAATAAAACATCACGATCTTAATATCAAATCATTACGCTTTACATAATTACATTTACTTAATTCAGATTCATCGTTACACAAATTACTTCGCCAAAAATAATAAAATAAAAGTTGTTGGAACAGCAAAATCCTTTTCAGCCACCCTTTCATCGTAATTTAACGAGATCTGAAAGTGAGTCGGTAATGATCACGAGAGATATTCAACATTTTCGTCAAACTTATAACTAACGAATACAGAGGCGCCATTAAAATTAATTGAATAAGATTCAAAATGATTATGATGAAGATAACTGAAAATAAGTGTTGGTTTTTGGTGGTACTGTCAATTTATCTAAATCGATTCGATCAATTATGTTATATTTATAAATTCTAGAACTAATGGATGGACTGATTCCGTAGGTAATTGTTTTATAAGTTTTATAATAGTTTGTACGGTACTGAAGAAAATAGGTGACAAAGTGAATTAAGATTTTTGTGTGAGATGATGATATAAATCCATTGGACTCCGTTTCTGGTACTTTGTTAAAACTCAGCACTTGTATATTAATACTATTGCTTATTCTAAAACAAATATCTAGATATACATATGTAGATTCTTATTTTATTGGCCTACTGATAAAATGAAATCGCAAAGCCTCAAAGTGACTGTATGACCAGCTTTTTAATTTTCACGCATCATCGTGAAGTAATTTCCCACACGTGAAGAGTGAAGCCATTTATTGGACAGCCGACTGGATTTTAAAATGTAATAAACGTGCTCCAATCGTGGGTATCGCTCATCGTTGTTTTTGTTACACCCACTACGTTTAAAAATCACGCATAAGCCCCTTATAAATTTATGGTGTAGATAGCCAATAAAATGAAATGATATCTACTCGTAATCTCTTTGCACGGGGCATTTTTTGGCTATTAGTAAATAACATTTTAGTATAGAAATATAACTCATTGAAGTCCTAAATTATGTTACCCTTTCTGCAACCAAATAAAAAGCGGTTGACTGCCGAAGTTTAACCTATTCCAAACTGTCAACCCCATGGGAACAGTTGTAGATAGAGTGGTTAAAAATACTTTCCCCTCAAATGTAACCAACTGTATTTAAATTGTCGTCACGTTCGCATAAATCAGATCGACTTTAGAGAGCTCAGACCTGAATCATTTCTAATTCGCCGCAATTTCCATTTTAAAGTAGCGTGGGAAGCGTCTGAATTTCCTTTAACCCCCAAAGTCCTTTGGTGCGAGTCAAGAACTTAATTATAACGGGTTGGTCGGTGCGGTCTTCACCAACGGCACTTAACTCTTCGTGTGTGGAATAAAAGGCGACCACACGAGTTCGTAATTGTTCGCACTTTGACGCATCGCCCGAGTCGCGACCGACCTCGAACAAGACTAGTTCACAAACTTATTTGGAATGTAAAGCTTCAGTAATGAATTGTGTTAATTTCTTTGAGTTTTGGAAGCTTCAAACTGGTTGTTTGATCTCTTTGTGGGTGAAACAAAGCCGGCTTTTGTAGATCGAATGTTACTTCCATTGAAATCGAGTAACATGAGACATGACGGTAATTTAATGGTAAGTAGGTACTTTATTTGAGTAATTTGGACGAGCGACACAATATGGAGCAAGAAAAATCTTTGTGTGCGCGTTAATAGGGGCAGATAAGTAGACGTACTTAATTATATTCCGAGAAAGGTCCAGCCGATACTTAAAGGTGCCATATGAAGACACGTAACGGAAGAATTGAATGAAATTAGATATATTTATATATGTATACGTACATTGTTTAGATTTATAAGGAATACTTTTAAATAGCCTGTTAGAAGTATTTTTAATATTAAAACATTATTGGTCTTACTACAAAAACTTAAGCATGTGTCAAAAGCTTGTCTAAAAAAAGTGTGGCTGCAAAATGGACCTTATTTCAACGTCATAATCTGAACTTTTTTTAGAAAAGTCTTAAACTGACGTTTAAAAGTTTTTGTGGTAAGACGGAATGTGTTATTTTATTTGATTGATTTGTTGATAAAGTTGTGCGATGTTAGAGAGAGATGGTTTGAAGTTAGTAAGTTTAACTGTTATGAAATAGAGTGTTACCACGCCGAAGCAGCTAAATAAAATTAAAGAGCAAAAGTCGCCTGCGGTCGTTTTCACATTCGCGGGTCCGACACTTACTTGTTTTCAATGCCTAGCCCAGATACAGTCGCATAAAATTTTATAGACTTGTGTAAACTCGGTCTTGTTCAAGTTCGAAAAGTGGTAATGGCACCGCGCGGGGTTTTCAGAGATCCTCTCACTGGAATACTATTTGAAAATGGAAAATTATTTTCACTCAAATATGGCCGATGTTTTGAAATTTTTGGATAAATAATAACTGCGTTATAACATAACATATGAATAGCAAAGTAAATATGGAATTGATTTCGGTCAATAAGTTACGGAACCTTAGTTTTTCAATAGACATGCAACAAAGTGTTCGCTAACAAAGTTGTGTGGGCTCAGTAAGTTGGTCTGCGCGACTGGCGGGCAGGGCGCGCCGGGTGGACGGAACTTGAGCGTTTCTTAACAGCTTCATTACCGACGGAAAACTTCTAACTGCTGAAAACCTGATGAAAACTAGCCAGCTGAGACTGCCGCCTAGCTTTCTCAGTAATTGAAATTACTCGCTACTATATTACACAAGTTTTTGCTGACAGAACGTTCTGCTGATATTGTCGTAACCTCGGAATAATACGAATAAACTGTTCCGGGTTTTATGGAACCAAAATATCAAGGGAGCTCTAGATATTTTCAAAGCTGTGAAATTTACTTTTAAAACTTCGAGTGCCAACTTTCATTAATAAATTAATTCATGAAAACCTATCGACACTATACCAATTTAAAATTAAGATATAGGACTGCTCATGAAAAAAGACGTAAAGTACTGAAAAAATATCTGGTTTTATATACCTAAAGCGAAAATATTTTGTAAACGTAGTGTAGGACGTCCTCAGGCACGGTGGAGTGTTGACTTGCGCAAGACGGCTGGCAGGAGCTGGATGCGAGAAGCCTAAAATCGATCTCAGTGGCGTGCACTTGGAGAGGCCTATGTCCAGCAGTGGACTGCAATAGGCTGATGATGATGATGATGATGAAAATATTTTGTATAAGTGGGTTAAACGTGTAGAACAATAATAAAAAGGTATCGTATACCTGTTTGAACTACGAAAGGATAACATGGCTATGAGGGAAAATATATAGTTTGCAATGTGTTTGTATTTGCGGTTTTCATTATACCCATGTAATACAATCCTAAGTACACAGTAATGTGCCATTTAGATTCAAATTGAGATGGCTGAACTGTCGAATTAATATCTGTTACTGGTATAATATTCACTATTACCTGTTTACATACTTACCTCTGTATTATGTAGTCATTTGTTTTCGACGTAGTGCCAATGTTGTTGATTAGAAATTTTATGTGTGACTGACATTCACAGAGGTAGGTAATTATGTAATACTGTGATTCCATAGAAGTAACTCTGTAATTAATGAAATCATTAATTTGTAGGTGGGAAAATTATTTGTGCTACATTAATCAAAGGATATTTAATTCATTGTTAAACAATAATAGTTAACTTATTCCATACTTCCATAGGTAACAGTTATTAAAAAAAACGGTTGTCTGTAAAGTCGGTTTACTGACGATAGTCGAACGTGACAACGTCATAAGAAATTGATCGTCAGATGTCGAACGCTGCCGAACGCGGAGGCCGATCGTGCCTCTTTGTTGCTCGTTGCGTGCTCTCGCTTGCACTTCAAACCTTAAACGGAACGCCTCAGAGCGAGGTAACGCCGCATGAGTCATGTTTTTTCGTGCGTGCAGCCGGCTCCATCGATTTATAAGACGTTGTCACGTCATAAAAACGTAATATTACGAATTTAGGAAATAATCAATTTAGTAAAAGTATTTTCTGATTATAAAAGCGAGTTTATAATGAAATTTAACTAAGCAAGCGTCTATTCTTTGAAAGACTTTAATTGGTTTAGCATTAACTAGCTTAATCACAGGTCGTAGTGACGAGACTGCGAAATGAAACTATAATCTTAATCTAAATACTATTAAAAAAAACTTTTCGATTAAGTACATTCTTATTTTAGTACAATACACCTAAAATCGTCCACTTCTATCCATACAGTAAATTATAATATCACGCCCCGACTTTCCACTTAAAACAAAAAGGGTCCTTTCCTAACCGATTACGCAACCTACGTCCATTCCACGTTAAACCGTACCTGTTCTTGACTCTTGACGTAAACTCCAATTTCATTATGCATTCCTCAAACATGTCTGGAAGCAAACCCCTTCGTCCCGCCTCGTCATCCACCTGGCATGCAGCCAGTCCTCAGGACACAAGAGCTATCGAAATCTATCTACGAAGTACACCCCCAATAATCCCTTACCTGTTGAATAATGGATGGTTCCACGTATTTATTCCTACTCTCAATGCTCCCCCGAGTCCAGTTTACCTACTCCTTATTTGAATCGCATTTAATGATGTTTACGACAATAGCCCTCCGGGTCTCAGTTGGTTGTCATTGCCAAATATTGGGATTGATTGGAATAGTTCGTTCTAAGAGATTAATCCTCCATAAGATGTAAGCATTGGTATACCTACCTACCTATATGTCGAAAAAATACAAATATTGAAGAGCTTGCCGAAAAAGTTGTAGAAAAATATCGAAACTGGCCCTTCGATATCCGTAACTATTTATAGGTACTCTACAACTGTTTTGTTAGCTACAATACAATGTTATCATCAAGCATTTTGGCATTAGCATAAAACCTATTTTACTGGTTAAATATCTTGTTAGAATCTGTATTCCAAGTTTGGCTGGCCGTCGCCGTGGGATAGCAGTTTACGTGCGAATGGTTACACGTTGATAACGTTTAGCTACAAACTCGATTCGCTTACCGGTAGTTTACAAAACTTGCAGCGTCGGCGGACTTGCTTTCAGCGAAGCATAATACAAAATGTAATAGGTACTATTTTCAGCACTCCTACTTTATTTAAATTACGTAGATTAACTTATTAATTCAACAATATCAAAAGTATTTTAGTATCATTTTAAAGTGGAAAGAATTGCTTAGATTGATGACACGGATTAAAAAGACAAGAAAAAGCGTCGGGAGATTTCATAGGGCTGAACTTAAAAGAAATGAGTTAAGGAAAACGTTTTAGACTGAAGGTTAATAAATTTTCCTAAACTTTGAAATGAAATTGATAAAGTGAATTAGCATCACTTGAAAGTAATCGCTTTGTGTCCGAGTACCTACTTTCTTTGTTTTATAAATGAGTATAAAATGAGAAGCAACATTTTGAGCTTTCTATTAAAATTAAAGTACTCATCTAGTTTTGCAAAACTATTCAGAAAAAATAGACCTATTTTCGTTAATTAACTGTTCTTGGTACTTATATAAAGAGAATGTATTTTAGTGAGCAAATATTCCTATCTGTTGTTTGTTTCGAGATTAAGATTATCTGAAGGAGTAGACACGTGGGCGGAGACAACGATTAACAGTTATTTTTTGTTTCCAATTATCCTGTTTATTCGTGGAATTTTTCTTTCCCTATATTTAGTTTTGTAATGGATTGTATTTGTCACTATTTTAGGTTTACCGATGTAGCGTATGTTTGAAAGAAAGGTGTTAAGGTACCCAGGTCGGAGTCAGACAGCGTGTCGTGTCAGAAAGCCGGAGCTCAAGTAAACGTGACAAGTCGTAAGTATGAATACATAAGCGTTCATTACACGCATACACATTTGCATCTCGCGTGGGCGCCGTACGTAACTCGACTCAACTCAATTTCCTAGCACTCAAACGGTTTCCCGGTCGCAGGGGGTGAAGCCTGAGGATCGGGGGCATTACTCATTTCCGTATCATAAAGCACTTGTGCTATGCAAATTTATTTACGCTTTACAGTACTCTGTAAATAAGGTAATAACACTCGTATAATTGCTGTCGGTGGCGTAGCACGTAATTATAAATAAAATTAATTTTAAATGCAGTAACAACGTGAAACGTCGCGTCTCGTTCGTGGAATAACCGACAAAAATTCGCCTCGTAATACAGGGTGGCGCTCGGAAGCTCTATTTCGTAATTTCGAAATGGTTGATGCAATAACATTCTTGTTATTTATAGAATGAAGTACGAGGAACCTGCTCTTTGTGTAGGTGTAAATATGAATCTCTATTTATAGATGAAAGGCTTTGTGTGCTGATATAATAAACAACATAGTTTGAAGAACAAATAAATTGCTTTCGCGAGCGTACATATTATATTCTATGAGTTTCTCACACGTGATTCATTAAGTGGGCACAGTGATTTAACAAATTGAACAATACATTATTCGAAATAAAGTAACCAGCAATCTCATGAATTCATTATATTTGAAAAAAATCTAAAACACCACAAATAGCAATAAGGAAGTACCGCACGGACTAAATTACCTTGATTATAATGGACTTTGATTTATTACGACCAAATGAAATTGGGCAGAAGATTGTTTAAATTCGACCGCGTCGCCGAGCCATCTGTCAATCCAGTCTGTTGGAATAATCGAGAGTGATACAGTGTGATTTAGCTACATCCGTCATTCGGACACTGTTTGATATTCCTGTGTATTATTTACCATATTGGTGCCAGCTTAAAATGTGTTTTTGTCGGTGTTAATAAAGTTAAAAGCGATATACTACGAATATGTAATTGATATGAGAGTGCATTGTCATCATCGTATGTATATATACTAGCCCACTATGCATCTCGTCGCCTTTTCATAATCCAGCATATTGTTTCGAAAATCCAGCTTCGAAACGTGATTCCGTAAACTGGAAAATTCAATTACAGTTTTACTGGGGTGAGTGTTTGTATGACGTTTCATGGTAAGCTTAAAATCAGAATAGCACCGCTTGGCCATTCGAAATTCAATAACGTTTCGACGTTTCGTATAGGTAAAAGCGAATTCGTAAAGCGAGAATATCGTATGCACACTCTGACTTTCACCACTGCCTACTGCGTTTGGTAGGTAACAAACTTTATATTTTATACAAAAGTAAAAAATTGGTTAGAGCACCTGCAAACTGCACACTAGATAGTAGGCCGACAGTTGACACGACGGTTAGAATTTTTAGTTGGCCTGAAACCGGCAAAATTTCTGATCTTTGTAATGTACTAGTATTCATCTTCAGTGTGTTCTTATTATTATTCTTTATTCCACACATAAATATATTTTGACACACTGAAAACTCTTGTAGGAATAAAAAAACATATGCTTTTATTCCAAACTATATGGGATTTCGAACAACCATGTCTCTGTCAAATGTATCATCGTCGTTACATGGTCATATTGTGTAGACACGCATCTGTTTTGAATCTCTTAAAGCTATCGAATGCAAAACGAAAACATTCATATTCGGATTCTTCGAAGCTTTTTCATTTGCGTTTGCGTTTACAACGTATATGAAACGGAATGTGATTTCGCTCCTTTTAGGAATATCATTACATTACTCGTCTTATTCCCATCTTGGTCTCAGTATTCATCAAAGTAAACTAACACAATTTATATGGACTTTCTAAGAAGTCTGATGTAGGTAACAGACACTCTTGAATGCATATCTAGTAAAAGATTTAAGCCTTCTGGATCGAGTAGAGTGTAGAATCAACTAATCTATGTTAGCTTCGAAAACATTATTGTTTTGCGAAAGTATTATAATCGTCTCACTGATAATTTAAATAAATTAATGTTTCAATTAAATTATATAATCAGTCGCGCCCACGGAAGGTCAGTTATATATAAGTCCCATGTGCTAGTGGGCGATTCTACTTCCATCACTGAACAGATTTAAATACTACTACTAACGAGAAATCAAAGTAATGCAAAATAGAAGATCTGGAAACATCAGTAATAGGTATGAATAATTGATCTCTTGAAGAGATAACTAATGTGTGTACATCGCAATAAATAGAAGTACATATTTCTATTAGGTACGCTATGTAATCACTTGGCCTTTATATTCTACGTTAGGTCCGGTCTAGGCGATCCGTCAGAATTATTCCATAATTCATATCTATTCTTTTTCGTTCAATTTGGGTCATTGCGAAATAGAAGACTAATGGAACTGGATTACATTCTTATTGTAGTTTTTAGGACGATTCGTGCCTGTTTTTGAAGGCATTTATTGGGTTCCTATCAGGCGAAGAATTATCGAGGCGTTAAAGATTTTGTTTATTAACTAAATAAATTTAACTTTGTGTGAGTTGTTCTTCATTGTTATACATATGGTTTTATAATTAACTTCTTCACTCATACTCGTCCTGGGTCAAATATTCCCCAGTCAAGAAGTTATAAAGAATGACATGAAATGTAAAAGTGAACCGAAACCTTTTTTCAGCTTGTATAGGCATAGTAATGGGATCTAGGAAAAAAATTGTACCGACGGTGTCACCGTTGGCACTTTACGATCCATAATGGCTCTCTATACAATAGTTTACGTAAGCCTTACTAACTTTACTACTAGTTTCAATGATGGATCGCTCCCTTTAGTCAATAAATCTGTAGATTGTTCACTCCATCGTACACCCCCTTTATAAGCGAACCGATACCCGTCGAAGTGTTCACAACGAAACTTTAAGTGTATGAAAACAAAACTTCACAACTCTAATATTTTGTAATCAACTTAAGCATCTTTATTGATACCAATTAAGTTTTTCTTGCAGCAAGTTTGTAATGGTTCTAAACGCAGCTTATATTCTGCTTGCATGAAAAATAGACACTCAATTACAATCCGTCTTTGTGTGACAAATTGCATATTATGTGGCTGTGGTACTTGATAAAAAACTCTCCCCATTTTACAGTCGGCCCAAAATCTTGTAAGATATACGGCGACATATTGAAGACAAAGGTTCTGTCTAAATATAAGGTCACCGGGCGCGGACATTAGTCAACACCCGCCGCTCGATGCTAAACAAATAATATATTGTCCGGGATCGCCCACTCCCGGGATGTTTTTATTCCGTGTCGTGAAATCCTTTAACGATCGTATCGTACTTCTTGTTTTACTTTTACTTTTAAATAAGCTGTGTAAGTTCGTGAGAAATGTTGCGGAAGCTAATGTACGTTGTTAACCTCCGACGCAAGAACGACGGGGTTATAACACCCCGTGTTTGACGTGTCTGTGTGTGTGTGTGTGTGTGTGTGTGTGTGTATGTGGCATCGTAGCTCCCAAACGGATGATCCGATTGTAATGCGGTTTTTTTTGTTTGAAAGGTATGTCATTCGGGAGTGTTCTTAGCTATGTTTGGTGGAAATCGGTTCAGGTCTTCAAGGTCATCAGCTCGTTTGTTAGGTGTGATAGGAATGTTACACGCTCAGTTTACTTGCAAGCATATGTGGGATCAGAAATTTGAAACACTAATGTCTTCTGGAACCACTGAGCTGGTCAGCTGTTAGGACACGAAGATAGGAGACGTAACCCTGAACTGCCTTTTAGTAAACCCATCGAGTTTGGGCTCGTTGAATTTGTCTTGACTAGCTCTCTTCATTTTTCTAATTGACTAGAACCTGATGCTGGAAATAGGATGTGGCGGATGAAACCCTGGAATGCCGGAATGAAACGGATAAACCGATTTATATATATTTTTGCTGAAAGTCTAAAATGACCAAAGGTTAATCTTTATTGTTTCTCAATCTGTGCAATTCTCCCAGAGCCAGTTTGTCATGAGGATTGTTAAACAGCTTCCTTTGGCCGAGATTGCATATAGCGACCACATCTTAAAATAAAAGAAATTAAATGAAAGAAGGAAAAATTAAGGAGCTCCTTCAAAAAGCATGAAATAAAATTAAATTATAAATTTTAAAAAACCCCCGACCCAAAAAAGCACGCAATTATTATGACAAAAGGTTAAAAACGCTAAACCCTATAAAAAGCAAAAAATAACTTTTAACACTACGTAAGTACCAACTAAAGCATGTCAGACTAAACTAAATTTTGACGTGTCGGGGGACCGCTTTTTACCTTTAAAAATACTACATTAATCAAATGATACCTACTTAATTACAACATTCGTATAAAAAAACACGTATCTAAACAAAATTATATAAAAAGTTATAAGAAGTATATAAAATGTAGTAGTATATAATTACTTCTAATGTTAAGCTAATAAATTAGAGCGGTCCCCCGACACGACAAAATTTAGTTTAGTCTGACATGCTTTAGTTGGTACTTACGTAGTGTTAAAAGTTATTTTTTGCTTTTCATAGGGTTTAGCGTTTTCAACCTTTTGTCATAATAATTGCGTGCTTTTTTGGGTCGGGGGTTTTTTTTTATAGGTCTAGACGTAGAGGAACATGGGTTTATCGACAAGGCCATTTGTTATCCCACGCCATAAGGTTGTTTTGACGTGGTACAATAAAAATAGAAAACTGTTTGCCCAAGCAAATAAAACTAATCAAACAGAAATGTAAAAAGCTAGTAAAACGTCAGACTTTGAGCTAGTTTGGAAAAGTAGAGGTATTTTTAAAATAATTAAAAGTTTAGATGAGAAGTACCGGAGTGGGCGTTGCAGAAATAAGAAAAAACTTATTAATAGGAGAGTTTGTTAGCTGTGGGCGATGTCGAGGCACTTTCCTTGCCAAGGCAAGCTCCAGCCATTTTCTGGTTAAAGAGTCCTTCTTGTGCGGCGAAAACGTTTACCATTCCGTTAAAACCTTCATTTTGCATACCCCGCTCACCTTAAAATTTGCAAGCAGAAGATTCTCCTTTACTGTGCCATATTATTCCAGTAAGTATGTTTATGTTCAGAACAAACACGATTGTAGAATATTTTAATCTAAGAAAGGATGTTATCTTGCTTTCATAAAAAAATGCTTATTCACAAATTACTATTCAGTTCCAGAGTGTTGTTATTTTTTCGGAATAAAACCTACCAGTGTAATAAAGAAACGCAAAAAAGTCTAGAGTCTTCACCCACATTTTGGACGAAGCCTACAATTATCTGGATAAAAACTACTGTATTGTTCTAAGACAAATGGGAGGCTGTGGTGAATGATGTAGTCACTCTACGGAATACAACTTCCCCTAACACATTGTTCTATAATGTCCGTTTCCTATGAGGCAAATACAGAACAAAGGAAAACAAAATATAATCGCAAAAACTGCTCTATTTTTGACTTAATTTCGTGTTTGAGGCAAAAACAATTGCGCTTGTATAGGATAGGTAATTTAAAACGTTCTTGTATTAAATAAAGGAATTGAAAAAATAAATATGCTTGTTGTTACTCTGAAAGAACCTAATTAAGGGAAGTTTTTGAAATTAATAAGCCGAGTGTCGTAAGCAGATTAAGACATTCCATTTACAATTTCAATTTGATAAGGGGAGATGAAGATTTTTTTATTGCGTTTTAAGCTTTAAATTCATTTTAACAATAGGATGCCAAATTAAAAAAATATATGTTTTTGCCATTGTACGTTAAAGTTTTGATTAATTTTTGTATAAGTCAAAAAGTAACAGAACAATGAAATCATCATTTTGAAAAAATAAATACTTTTCTGACAGAACTTGTTAAATATCAGCTTTGACCGTGTAATTATGGCACTTGGATATATTTCCGTCCATTAACCCTACGCTGTATTTATTATTCTGGTCGAAGATATTACTGCACCCTTGTCAGCCTCTTACCACACTCGTTTGTATTCTGTTACTGGCAGCATTGTAACGGTTAGTTCTTCATAAATGTTTGGCCAAAAGTAAGTAGGTACCTACCTCTTTCGCTAACTTTCATGGATATATTTTCTTCAAGTTCTGAATGAATGAACGAATTAATGTGGGAAAGCTTTTGCGAAGTTTACTTGTCTATACTTATATTGGAGTCTTTCGAGGTCGCTAGAAGGCGGAAAATGTAAGTAGGTTCAATGACACCAGTTTATCAACAAGTTCTTGATGCAAACTCTTGCACTACTTTGCCAAATAAGATAATAGGGAAGCGTATCGCTTACCCCAGATTCCCGTTACATGAACAAGAGATATTATCATCGGGATGGCATACGTTCCACGTACTCCAAGCTGCTAAGTATATGCAGATCCTTGATGAGAACAGCCTAAGTTGTTCTCTTAATGAGTTCTCGAACCAAACTTTAGGCGTAAACTGCTCTTTTGACGAATTAATTTTGAAGTTTGACTTAATAGCGCTGTAGACAGACTTTTTGCATAAAGCCGAGGCATTATTGCTTTTAATAATTGCTTCCGAAATACAAAGAAGATAAAAATGTACGCTTTTGTTAAACGAAAGAATCTTTGTTAAAAAAAGATTGAATAAATAAGTGTGAACCGTTTATTTTTAACGTCCTGAAATAAAGAACTGGAAATTGCGCTGCGAATATAAAACCGTTATGTTTATACTAATGCTCCTAGTCATTGTACAAAAGCAACGTCAGGATCTTTTTCTGAAACGTTTTAATTAAACGTCACTTTAAAAGTTGTAGCAAAAATGGAATAAACAATTTTGATGTTGACGGGAGTGGTGCTGACCGCTTGGATTGCGGCCAGAGATACGAATTTTGCGGGCATTTTTACACTACTTTTGAACGATTCGCGGCGTGTGTAACTCAGGCATGCCTATATAACTGGAGCACTTTATATCTACGTGCTCAGACCAGTTGTAGGGTTGAAATATGGCTTTTATGAATGGATGAGTTTGTGCGGTTTTTAGGAAGCAACCTTTTGATGTTTGAGTAGCATTCCTGCTTTTAGCTCACTTTAAAATTGTTTGTTTTTCTCTAGGGAGAATCGAGCCATTGTCTGAGCTGAGGTTTATTAACGTTCATCAAAACTTTTAGATGCTAGAAGCGGAATAATTGGTTTAAATTCGTAGCACAGTGGCACTAAATTTTACAATTAACCTGAAAGTTTACGAAGTTACACATTAATTACACTTGTACTAATATAATTTAATTTGGGTTTAGTTTAAGTGGTTTGTTGGCTGAGGACCGAGGGGCGGTTAGATGGCTAAGAGCTTAATTTTAATTGGTAGGTAAGTCGCTATTGAATTCTCAACACGTACACACTAATGATTAGTTTTTGTATGAAAGGCTACCTAAATAAACCATTTAAATAGTGTGGAGGTTGCTGTCTTATGATCGATTCCCAGTTCGGCCCAGTATTGCTGGATTACCATGGGGAACTTCTCAGTAACAGTCCGTTTTGGCTTTGTGCCCAGTTGATGGGAATAAGCCTATTCCACTGGGAAAGCGATTGTGCTGTTGATTTCTTCAGCTAAACTTTTAGACAAAATATATATAGATGTTAAGATAGTTAGATATAGGTTAGTTTGCCAGGCTAATTAATAAGACTTTGTCTATTACAATTGTTTGTATGTAGGTCAGCTAATATTCCTATGTCGGCCGATACTATGAGGACTAATGAGATCTGTAGGCCAGACTTGATTAGAACGTGTCTTGATGTGATAAGCATCTTGAGGCTCAAACACAAATGGTTTACGGTATTAGGCAGATTAAACTATGTAATACTTGAAGCCTGAGTTCCTAGAAATGATTTCAAGATACAAACTTTCTTTCATATAGGATAAGTCATCATCATCATCATCATCATCAGCCTATCGCAGTCCACTGCTGGACATAGGCCTCTCCAAGTGCACGCCACTGAGATCTATTTTCGGCTTCTCGCATCCAGCTCCTGCCAGCCGTCTTGCGCAAGTCATCACTCCACCGTGCCTGAGGACGTCCTACACTACGTTTACCGAGGCGTGGTCTCCACTCTAGAACTCGTTTACCCCAACGGTTATCGGTTCTTCGGCTAATACATGTGTCGCTACCCCCTTCTTCCAGTGGGTGTCGTAGAAGTCGACTAATGGAGTCAAAAATGCACCGAACACCGTGCGAGAGAAGGAAAACTCGAAAAAAACCCTCTATCAACCCGTCTGGCCAGCGTGATAGCAGTAGGCTAAATTCCTCAATGTGCAGAACGAAAAATTAGGATAAGTACTGGTTAAAAATTCTTTAAGCGATTTTTTTAGTATTCTGCGAAATTTTGTGATCGTTAATTAAGGTTCATATTTTAGAGGTATACAGTTGGTATTTGACCTCGATACAATATTGAAAAGTACCTCTAAGCAAGAAGAAACTTGCGTCAATAACCTTTCAAGTGTAACAAACAGATCGCTGATCACCGCTTATAGCCCGGTCAAAATAGACATAAAAGTAGTGGTCAAATAACAAAAATTCCCACAGAGCTGATTTTTGGTGGAGAGCTAGATTTGATCATTATAAATAAAATACTAAAAGTCCCCATCGATCCCATGTGTGCGTCAAAAGTTATTCGAGGTCAAATGTCAAAATTTTTGGTTTTTTGTGTTTTTTTCGAAAACGGTAAGTTTTATCAAAAAAATACATCAGACTAAAATTGTAGATTATACAATTTTATACAAAAATGGCATTAGCAGTTTTCTCCTAAATGTTACCATTCCTGAGATATCGCGCTTCAAAGTATATTCCATACATGACATGCACACATTTCCACGCCACCTGTGAGGTAGTATACTCGGCGCGTTTTTTTTATCGTGGTTTCCCCTGTAGACCTACTCCACTAACTGTCATGACAATTTTAGGATAGTTTAAGGGAATAATTGCCGTCAAGTTCTAATATGATGTCATTATTGATATTAACTATTGGGTTAACTATTATTGTGATTGTTTTAGATTTATCAGATTCATACAAAAACTCGTGGTGGCCTAGTGGGTAAAGAACCAACCTCTCAAGTATGAGTGGGTTCGATTCCAGGTCAGACAAGTACCAATGAAACTTTTCTAAGTTTGTATGTACTTCCTAAGCATATCTTGGACACCAATGACTGTGTTTCTGATGGCACGTTAAACTGTAGGTTCTGGCTGTCATTGAACATTCTTGGCAGTCGTTATGGGTAGTCAGAAGCCAGTAAGTCTGACACCAGTCTAACCAAGGGGTATTGGGTTGCCCGGGTAACTGGGTTAAGGGGGTCAGATAGGGCAGTCGCTCCTTGTAAAGGACTACTTAGCTACATCCGGTTAAACTGGAAGCCGACCTCAAAATAGTTGGGAAAAGGGCTTGGAGGATGATTTGATACTACAATCATTTTTGCAATTGCAAAAAATAATGTCAGGAGTTTTTCTGGAGCAGGTGGGAGTAAAGTTTTAATAGGGTCCAGATATTATGTATCAATTTCCAACCCCAGTCTTCTGGATAAAAATGGAAATGTCGAAGGAAAATTAGCATGCGATAATTTTTTACACTTTAAAGCGGATTGTGCGCGACTTCAGCGGTTGAAAAAATTTTGTTCTGTGTTTAGTAATGCAGAACCATGCCTTAGGACTGCAGTACGCTGATATTTATGATTTAAAAGTGGGCAATCTAGCCTTAGCGACAAGCCACGTGAAGGTAATTCAAAACCCCATATGACCCAAGATAATATCGAGGCTATGCGGCAGTTAATTGTCGCAGACCAACATGTAACATACCGTGACATGGATCCGTGGGCATTACGATTGTTTTACATTCCCCAAAATTAAGTAAAGTCTTCGTGGTAAACGTTTCAGCACACCTGAAAAAGCTGTTGACTCATACAAATCGGCCAATTTGACTACCCCCACTTCAGAATGGAATAAATATTTCAAGAACTGGGTTTAATGCATGCAAAAGTGCATTAAATATTGCGGAGAATTCTCTGAAAAACAATAAATGGTATTAACCTATTAGATTGTCTATACTTATTTCAAACGACAAAACTTAAAGGCAGCCGTCGTACATACGTGGCTTGTATGTGCATATCATGTGTAGTGTGACTTTTTGAATCGCGATATCTCAGGAATGGTAAGATTTATGAGAAAACTGTTAATGCCATTCTTGTAGAAAATTTAAAGATCTACAACTTTGGTCTGGTGTCTTTTTTTGATAAAACTTACCGTTTTCGAAAAAAACACAAAAAACCAAAAATTTTGACATTTGACCTCGAATAACTTTTGACGCACACATGGGATCGATGGGGACTTTTAGTATTTTATTTATAATGATCAAATCTAGCTCTCCACCAAAAACCAGCTTTGTGGGAATTTTTGTTATTTCAAATGTCTATTTTGACCGGGCTATTACTGTTATAACCGAAAATAACTCGCGGTTTATATACAACGAGTACTTCTTACACTGTTATCTTATATGTAAATGTATCTGTATTATCGCCTTTTGCGTTTCAGCGTCTCATGGGATAACAACCATGTTTCCCTATCTTCCGCAAACTACTTTGAAAATATGCGCAAGGAATATTCTTTGTTCAGATGTCAAAGGAAATATACGTCAGTTTCGCTGTGAAGTAAAATGTTAGAAAGGATTTGTAACTTTTTTTTTCTATCGCTCGAATACGATTTGTGAACTATCATTTTGAAGGATCTTGTAAGCCATCCTTTTCCGTTGTAACTTTCGAAAGTTTAATCTTATTTAAAACATTTCGACAACTCATGCACACTCCATTTGTTTGTTATTTTGTTGATTGCAATTTGCTTTACTACTAACACACGGAATTAAACGAAGCGAAAGTTGAATGCTGCAGTTGGCTTTCATTTCATAGTGTTTACCGAACTTTCCGTTATTTACGCAAATTTATTTGTGAATCCATTACGTGTGCTGTTTATTTAGTACAGCTTTTTGTTAATTATAACGATGCTAACTTTTTGGATTTCAGGACGAGGTCGTGGTACAAAAGTTGTATCATTGCTCTGGAACTGAAAATAAATAAACGTGAAAGGGTACACAAATTAACCCATTATACAATGAAATAATTTAATAATAAACCAGGACTCAAAGTAGTTTCAAAATTATAATTACGAAACTGTATCAACTTTGCATATCATTTCAGAGGGGTGGTTAGGGGCTAGCTTACAACTATTAAGCATAATCTTATTTAAGTCGGGGTTAACTTTAAATATATTTCGGTTTAAATTGATGTTCAGAGCATAAAAGCCTACATTTACTCCTTTAATTATATTCTCCTAATATTATGTTTATTTAAGTGGAACTCACCAGACTTGAAAAGCACATTGTTAAATGTTTCGAAAAATATTTGCTTTGTATCCAAAGAAATTGTAATTATCATTTCACGAGCTATTTATTTTTGCATGAATTTATTGCAGAGAATGAATTATTAATTTGCAGATAGGTACATAAATTGTGGCGTTACCAGTTTTTTTTGTAGAACATACATTAGTTTTATGAGAGAATTTTAAATAAATAATGATCGCTCAGCTGCTTACAATAATGCCGCCGTGAGAAAAATTGTCTAGTATCAATATTGTTTTGTCAGGTGTCAATCTAAGTAATGTATTGTTATAGGGGAGCGAAACCATCCAGGAAAATTGTTTATGTGGGGAACCAATGCGGGTGAAAACGTTTATGTGTATCTCGACATGACACATTTTGTGAGATAAATCTCAGCGGAACAGAAAACAATTTAAAGTGTTATTCTGAGAGCTGAACAAATATACGACATCACTAATAGCAATAGCATGAACCAGCTACTGAAAATATTATTTTTATATTATGATTAATGTAATCCTGTTGGATATTGTCTATTGTGCGTAAATAAAACGGGTTTGCTACATAAACAAAGCTTAAACACCCCAACCAAACAATGATCGACGAAGACCATAAAGGGTTACTTATGAGCATTAATCCCGAAGCCAAAGTGTGATGAATTGATTGATTCTGTCTGCCGCTGGATAAACAACATCTTGCCGCGAAATATCCTGATTAGTAGGGAACAGGAGTACTACGTACACGATTAACACCAGTTCTACTTGACCCTAAACGGTTGTTTGTTTTCTCGGTTTGTTCTACGATACAATACAAGCCAGAGGGGTCTATGTTACTGGTCGTACTTCCCCATTGATGTTAGGTTTAGTAGTTGCGGTTTTAACGTTTATCCGTTCATTTGTTCTTGTACGTGTGTTTAGACATGAATTACGTCTTACTTTTAGTTTAGCGGAGCCGGTCGTTATTGACACATTAACGCGTTTCAGAACTCTTTTTATACAACGTATAGAATCTTTGAAGGGTAGAATAATAAAAACCTAATACAGCATAGATAGAACACCTTACACTCCAAAAGGTTCGGCACTTCAATTTGTACGTAGAACCCTTGAGCGGAGCCAAATATAATTTTATTGTCAACTAGCTTCTGCCAGCGACTTCGTCCGCGTTAGATTTGGACTTTGTGCAAAGAGAGGCTATCGAGAGTTAAACGTGTTATTGTGAGCCAACCATAAAAGATAGACATATACTGTCATGATATATTTTTTACATAATTTTAAGGAGAACATTTCCGTTATACATTGTTTCTGTGTAGCTTTAACCATTAAGGCTGCACACGCGACGGAAACATAAAAAATGGAGTAACTTCTCCCGTTTTCCCAACATTGACCTTCACTGCTCTGCTCCTATTGATCGTAGCGTGATGAAAAGTATCCTATAACCTGTCCAGAAGTACGAAGAATCATTGTACCAAGTTTCATTGAAATCCGTCAAGTAGTTTTCGTTTCCATAACGAACAGACAAAAATTTTACTGATTGCATTTTTGGCATCAGTATCGATCACTAATCACCCCCTAATAGTTATTTTGGAAATATATTCAATGTATAGAATTGACCTCTCTACAAATTTTTATAAGTATAGATGATTTCATGTTACTATTTTAATAATTAAGAGTAGAGTTACTTACTTGTCATCCATGTACTTATTCTGAGAATGTTGTGTTTGTCAAGTGATATTGTACACAAAGGCTATTTTTAACCTTCTATGCTTGTATAACTAATGTTAATTTATGTGTAACAATTGTAGACAAACCAATAAATAAATAAATAAATAAATAAATTTCAGCGTAAAAGCTTCCACACAAGCTCTAATATTGTATCACACGACATTAGGCGATGACTCGCGATATTCCGAATGTCGACCCGGGCGGTACTATATTACGTAGGTACGAATTACGAAAAGTTTTATAAAAATCCCAGTGTCAAAAGGGACCAGAAACGCGGTGGGAAATTAAATTTCCGAGGACACAGAGTTTGATTGCTTTTCTGTGGAATTGAATATTAAAATTGGCGATGTGATGAATTATATTTGTGTGTTGTGTTTCCTTGGTTAAAGTCGAACTATGGCGTACAAAATTGGCATTAATTTTGACTTGAGGAAATGTTTGTCATGCCTCTAAAATGACTTTCGTAGCTTTGTTTCCTGTTTATCATGGAATATGATTGTCAGTCATGGTGACTGGCTGTCCTACGCTGACGTCGGTCGCGTACATAAGCAACGCGTACATACATATACATTACGCCTTATGTACACAAACGCACAGTTCTACACTGACATTCGCATATCATTTGCCGACGGCAATGTACGGTTTTTGTAAGCTAACAATGGAAATGAGATACAGGAATGTATGTTTAAGATAATTAGACAGGAAAAAATAATAATTGCATAAAATTGTGTTTAGTATGCTTAATAAAATACCTGGTTTTGGAAATCAGAAACGGTGCTACAAGTATTTACTAAGATAACAGTCTTATTACCGTTCAAACGATAGTTAAATAATATGCTATATGTATGTAGTTTTATACCTTGCTACAATCCCGGCAATTTATATTTATTGCCAGGTTAAGGACCTGATTGTCCCTGTTACAATTAATTGGTTTTATAGTCCAATCATTTGTTATAGAATGCCAATGAAAACAATCGAGAAATAAATATACAAGAAATGTAACCTTGCCAAATAAATAAATATCTTATTTACGTCAACGACGCTTATAGAGCTTATTTTAAGCAGATACTTTAACAACAAAACAAAGATAACTTAATTGAAAAAGCGATTTGGACGAGAAGTTTCTAAATACAAAAACGTTGAGATTTTCCTGAGTGCGGCGGTCTAGCAGAGCGAACTGTCGCGTGGAATTGCCCTCTGCATATAGACACCGATTGTCAGAAGCTGGAAATGGATTCCGCCTGAATTCAGCTTGGTTCGTGAAATCTGGGAAATAGAAGTGAAACAGACACGCGATTGATTTGTTTCTGTTTATGTGGCCATGCTTTGTGAACACCTAAATATTCCGACACAATTCCTGCCTATTTTAGTAAAGCATGATGTTTGTTTGCTATCAGCATGTCCCAAATGCTGGTCGCTTTGTGTACTCACAAAAGCGACTTCCATCTGTCCAAGTATTCGTAGTCAATTCGTAAAACATTATAGCTTAACTTTACCTGTGAGCACGCCAAACCGACATCATATTACGATGCTATGTTAGAATACACAAACAAATATATGGTGGGAAACGCAAAAACATCCCCATAAACGTTTTCATCGTAAATTCCGAAAATATATTTGTGAATTTTGACGTGCGTATGTACCAAACAAACCCCTATGTATTGACGTTGATAGAACTGAGATAGAACACGAATATTCGAGCGTTGATTCAGCAAAAAAGTAGAATTCAGACGTGTCAGCACAAACGGGGTTACGTTAATCTATTGCAGATTACAGTAACGTGTATAGGTACCGCATAGGTACATTATCTGGGTCACACTCTGAGCTATTATAGGTTTTTCTAAAAATGATGGGTTGAATATAAAGGTGGAAGAAGGGTGTCCCGGTTACATGACATTAGGGACGGACATCGAGTTCATGAATTCGAAAGCCGTCTTTTATTGGAAAAGGGAGAGTATGTAGAGAATGTCGTAACTTAGCGTAGTCTCGTGTAGCATTGCGTAGGCGGACGTAGCACCGCGTAGCTCGGCGTAGCAGAGGTAATCTTGTACCATCCTCATGGCTCACCGTATCTAATCAGGCAAAACAATGAACCAATTTTATTCAAGGGAGCGTGGGTACTTAATTTAATGCCTTAGGACCACACCATAAAATACATCGTTGCTTAGAAAATAATCTATTTTATAGCTTTAATTAAAAACAAACAATGACACCAGTTTGTGATAAATTGTTCCAAAACAAATTATTATCCTTTCATTAAAAACGTTTGAAACGTTTTGTCGTGACATTCGAACAATAGACCGAAACCAAGATTTATAGGTTTTGTAATACGGGACAATCGGTTTATTCTGAATTAATTGATTATGTAATATATGTGCTGTGAACAAATAACACACGAGATCGGCTGGGCACGGTGTGGAACAGTATCGGTTAGGACGTGTTCGTACTTATGTTTATATATAGCCGTTTAATTTGGCAAAATTTATTTGGGTCGGACTGTTTAAATATCCACTTTAATTATATTAAGCGGGCCATAAAGTTATTTTATAAGCCTACGTAAAATAAGGTTGTGCTTCGGAATACGCTCCTGTATGCCCGCGAACTTTTTGTTTAAAATGTTTGCAACATTTTCCTTATTAGAAGGACGGTTCACAAGAATTTTTCCACAATTTTAACCAGACCGTACTTGTCTTTCAATGAGTATTTTCTGTAGGGTTCCTTTCATATGCTTTTACAGTCAATGTTATTTTTTTATTTTGGGTGTATCGTTCACAATCACATTAAATCATATCGCATATACTTTATGATATGGCGAATTGTAAAAAAAATAACCTAATCCATTCAGTGGTTTAACCACAGGAGTCATTTTTCGTTTTTATAATTTACAACATCATGTACATCATAAAGCAGAGATAAAGTTAGGAGTATCGTATGTTTTGATCAGTTGACAGCTGTCAGTTTTCAAGGGAGAATTTCAGTTGTTTGTCATGACTGACTTTTATATGGTGTTCTTATTTTTGCACATTTTTATTCCATTTACTTTGTTTGAAAAAAACATTTTTTTATTTTTCCGTATTTTTCTTTTATCTTTGTGTTAATCGACATATATTAACCAGTATATTAACGCATTTCATTTAATGTGATTATGAACGACACACCCGATATACATTGTAGGCTGTGTGTATAAGAGTTCGTATTATTATTAATTAAAATGTTATCTGATGTACTACTTATTCAGATTTAAGTTACACAAAATGAAAGCTAAAAAGTAAGCATCAACTACGACGGTTTAAAGAAAAAGTTAATGTCCAAGGTTATTCTTGCTGTTGTCTCAAGACTACGAATTCATTAAAAACTGAAAATTTTGAAACTGACACAAAAACAACATCTTTATTCCGACAGAGTTCACGCTAAGACACGTTACAAACACACATTATGCACCACTTCATGAATACTTAACAAGTTAATGAGATGCGTCAATATTACCCAGTTACTTGGGAGCTCGGTACGCAAATACGTGTAAATACACGTTCTAAATAATTAGTGTGCCAACCTAATAGGTTGCGGCGGATGCTAACGAGCGGTGCCGTCCACATTTGCGAACGAAGCGCGGTGAGGGCGCCTTGGAAACTAAAGGGACTGGCTATACAGTAAGCGGGGAAGCAACTAAGCGTTATGCTGGAGAACTACTGAATATGACGAACTCTTCCTTCATCAGTGATTATTCATTGCATGAGGATATTTGAGCGATGTTTTTGAGATATAAGGAAGGCAGAAATATTCACTAAATATCAGTTAGGGGTCGAATGCATCATATCTTATGTACAGTTACGTTATCTAAATCAATTGTCTAGCCAAATTAAAGCAAAAATTTTCCGGCAGGCAGTTATATAGTCAAGCAATCCCGCTGCCAGTATAGCACAACCCGTAATCAGCAAGACCTTGTGTCCCTCACAACCGATATGACACCCACGACCTTTCCTTTGATAAATTATGCATATGTCACGCCTCGCGTCCCCGCATCATCGATGTTGTGACGGCTAAATAACATACTCTTTGCTCTCTGACACTCGCTAAAGGAAAATTTACATGCAAGAGGAAAAAGGGAATATGTTTATACTCAGATATTGCTTTGAAGATGTTTCACGTTGTGTTTCGACTGTGAGGATTCTTACGTGTAAAAGGTAAGTGTTGTCTGTGAATAATACAGCAAACGAAGTAGTTATTATTTTATTATAATGTATGTATATTTTTTGTTGCTTATATCAACTATGTAGATGCGAATGTGCGAGAAATTTTAATAATTTTTTATAGTGGTTGCGAAGCTGATGACTTTAATTGATTTACACATTGCATTGCGAGCGTACAACTGCGATGTTGAATGCAATTTGTTCTTACTGAATATTGTCTCACCATTTTTATTGGCCTTAGAATTGGTCAAATTGCTCAAAAAAGATAATTGGATCTACCAATAAGCTATATATTTGCCATAAAACCTGAAGTAGCTGTTGTATGTGGTGATTTGAAAATAAAGCCGACTTTACGGTCTCTTTTGTAACAAAGCCGTATAGAATCGCTGTGTTCTCAGCTCAAAGCAGGGCATTGTGGCAATACATAGCCGCTTGACGACAGCTTTTATCAAAACGTTAGGTAATCTTTTCAGAAATAAGGCCCTTGGTAAAGGGACTCATTAATTAGCCCCCATGTTTCAGATAAAAGATAAGGTACCTTTAAAAATCTGGTTTTAGTTGGTTATTTGACAGTAGGCCAAAATTTTGCTAACCCATTCTGGGCTACGTAATTAATATAATTGATATGGATGTTATTTTCTGTCTAAAGTCCGCTTAGTTTTGTAAAGACGACGTAAACTTGCAACTTGCAAGATGTTTCCTCCGTGTAAACCAGATTAAGAACTCAAAAGCCAGCGCCAAGTTGGTACTAGTTTTAATTACACTTTTGTGCTTGTAATTTCTTGGGCCATTCAGTTTTAGACCTACGCTTTATCACCGTTAGCACAATCAGAACTTAAACTGTCAAATTTCGTTCAGCGTTAAATTCCCTAAACCCATTCCGCGATGTTTTCTTAGGAAAAATTCCGTCATTATTTTAAGCCGAGCTCAATTTAACTCTAAAAACAAGTCCCCTGGGCGTATCCAAACAACCATTTGTAAACAGGCGGATCTTTTAACCGGATCACAGCAGCAGCGGTGACGGCGGACATTTAAGCGTAAGTTCTTTTTTTGTTTTGAGTATCTTTTAGTTAAATGAAAAACATCGGAGCGATTTCACGGGTTCGGTGTGCTGAAAAGACTGTATAATATAAGTTATTGCTCAGTTACGATATCTGGGCTCGGATATCACATGTTGGATGTAGAATGTCGTCCCTGGGGCGTGTTCAGTGCGTCGCTCGTCAATCTTGCCTATCCCTGCGGCTCGTCAAATCGCACAAACTTGTCTGGTATTTTCAGTACCTTTCAACATCCCCCGGGTTGTGACGCACTGCATGACATATCGTCGCCTCACTACTGTCTGAGTAGTAAAGTAACAATAACTTGTGAGTGGGAATAAACGTTCCCTTATTTGCAGGGATCATTGTGTCACGTTTTACTGTAGTCAGATGTTTTGACATCTTACATATGTGGGATGATACATCGGATTTATGGATCACACTGAAAATTGTAAGCAAATTCTTTGAGCACGATATCTACTACTAATCTTGTATAGTATTCGAAAGCTGTAAGCTATTTTGTATATGTTCCAAAAAGATCGTTTAAAGAAATTGGGTAGTACTGCTAAAAAGTAATATAAAAAGTTTACAAAAGGGAAGGTCTTAAGGTTGTAATTTTAATTGAGTGTACTTCAAACAAACAAATGTTCTCATTGTCTCAGAAAATGGTTTCTACCTCAAATATTCAAGACGTGTTAAACTTATAATTTCCATACTTAATTGTTATACAGAGCGTCGTTTAGAACGTCGGTCTGATAACGATGTGGTGAGCAATTTGTCGCTTAGTGTTTGTTCGACTTAAGGACGCTAGTAGTTACGGCCGGGGGCTAATGGTTGTGTGTGAGTATGTACAATGATATGAAGTGGGAATAAAACCGTATTCTCTAGAGGAAAATGTGTTACGACAAGCGTGGCTAGATGTAGGCCAATGTCACCAGACTTTGCTTGAAATAAATTATGTGTGAACTAAGTTATGTTTTGACGTCGCCCATTGAAACGTGATCTTACGTGACAGGGTCGCTTAAAAAATATGGCCTGGTTTTTTTCAACGGAAAATCGTTAATGAAACTCAGTGAATACTTTTTACATGAAGGGTTTTATATTTTTATTATGTGTAGATCACTATGGATTGATTTCATCATGAGAAGTACCTAATAAAACGAATTATAAGTACTCCTTGTTATTCGTATTCCACTACTTCTTTTTACATTTTAAAAAACTCGCTAGGATAGAATATATGAGTGACTGTTATGGTGGAGGCTACCCTCTAGAGCTATTGTCATCTATCCATTTACTGAGCCCGTATGAATGAGTTCTCGATGAGATGTCTACGGCCCTGGAAGAATCTCGCTAACAATCTGAGAGGATTTTCCATACCTTTTGAACTGAACCAACATACTAGTAATATACTGAGGAATAAGCCGGTTTATTATTTTATTGATCTAATAAGATACACCTGGCAATCATCAATTTTATCGCCGAAAACATGGCCGTTCAAAGTATACACGACTAGAGAAAAAACATGTAACTTTTTCTTATTCTAGCTACTTTACAGTTATTTGCCTCATACGTCTTACTTATTCGTCTGAACACGAGTGGGAAAGTTACAAAAGAACAACTAGACGTGCGAAATAAAATATTTTTTCGTGAAAATTCCGCATCATTTGTGCCATGAATACTGGCTGAACATTCTAGGAATTGTGTAAATGACGTATGTCAACTTTGTTCGTGAAGCTCAGTCACAAACTGCAAATTTTACGTGAATATTGTGTGTGCATATAATTGGCGTACAGTATATATGGTATTACCTGGAATTCATTAAAACAGTTTTGGGTCACGTAAACTTTGATCGATATACCTTTTTCAATAATTGCATATCATATCATGATTACTTTGATCGTACTTGCAGATACGTTTATAGAACGTCTGATTTTAGAAATGTGACGAGAAGTGACGGGATTATCGTGGGATTATCAAAGGGTAAAGCGACATTAACATACCTACCTACATTAAATTAAAGCGAGATCACTGATTTTGTCATACGTTGTGAAACAGGGTTTAACCTGCGGTCGAAATTTTGCGGTGTTTAATCTTTATGGAAAACCGTTACGTGCGTTATTATATATTTGACCTTTCCTTGTTTTCGTAATATGGCCTATAATATTCGTAGAAGTCAGATAATCTTATAACATTTTTTGATTTAGGTAAGGCGATTTCCTTAAAGGTCATGGAAAATAGGTATGCTTGGACAGGAAAGCTGACCTTCAAATTGTATTATTCAAAATGGTTGGTGATTCCCTTCTTTGTTCACCTATATGTGAGTTCAAGTATGAGTCCTATCAGTCGCTTCTTGTAAAGCACTGGTACTCAGCTAAATCCGGTTAGACTGGAAGCCGACCCCAACATAGTTTGGGAAAAGGCTCGGAGGAAAGAAAAAAAGTATGAGTCCTATTATTACAGGCTAGCGGACCTTTTTACATGGGTTCTGAGCATTTTGTTCTTCATGGTTCTGAGCCATTGCATCGTTCAAATCTAATCTAAAGTACTGCTTGGGGTTTGAGTGAGGATCCTGAAGTATATGGTAAGACCCAAAACATTATTTTAAGGTTACTTCTCATCGTTTCTCGATTTATACTCAGTACCTCAGCAAGGTTGCCCCAGAGATCCTGTCAGTCGAAATCAAATCTCATTTTGTAATACATAAATGGATATGTTTGTTTACATATAAGCGGGTTGCTGCGGGTTGCACTGTTGGAACTTCGCACTGATTTGCATTTAAAGTACCTTCCTGGGATGGCCATTTGTGGGCAGCGCGCACCGGTACCACCCGTATGGGGGATTTAGATCGAAACCATATGGTTACAGACATATATATATGGTAATTTTGTGGCATTATTATTAGTAAATTAGAGTATATTGTATAAGAATATAGACATCTGTAGAACGGAAGAAAATGCGTACCTAAATGTCTGCCAAGTAAATAATGTTCGATATTATTTAACAATTTATACAAGGTGTTGATTTGCATTTGTGCCATACTTCAGGAGGAGGACATAAAATACGTAAATAATCGATTGGAATTACAGTTAACGGGAAATAGTTAATATGCGCTGCTTTTTATGTCATTGTAATGTCATAGTATTTCAGAAATAATCCAATTTTATGAATGAAATTCATGAGTGATCGTTGCGAATGCTTTGTGTTTGCGTTTGTGTGAGGGCGCAGCACAGTTTTGAGGCCAGTAACACACGCGCCAAGTTTGAAAACGGGTAGGTGGCATTGACGAATTTCCGAAAAAAAATTAAAATCAAAAATTTTCGTGCCAATTTTTTTGTTAATTTGGGTTGAGAATCATTAGTATTATTACGTCCTTGACTATGGCACGGATGCAAAACAACAGCTTGTATAGGTAGGTCAAGAACACAGGGACTTTAATTCTAGGCAAGGTAAGACTAAGATTGGCGAAAGAGCTCCTAGCTTAGAAGCAGCAATGAAAATTCTTTAAATCTCCGTAGCACCGTAGCATCATTAAAATGCTCTGTTTCAGTAGACATTCATCAAGCGGTAGTTTAATTAAAACGAAAGTCTTGTGGCAACACTTTTTGCTGTTGACTGACCCAACAGGGTAATGTGATTACACGGGGCCATGAGAAATTAAAAATGGAGTATTAATATGGTATTTAATGAATTTAATTTGAACCGTCATCTCTCTGAATAGTACCTATGTATAGGATATTAGTGATAATCCAAAATATCAAGAGGGGATACTTAAAAGATGTGATTTCTCATAAATATAGAATTCAGTCAATGAAAGTACATATTTGGTATCGTATTTAATATTTATGAAAAGCCGGCTAATTTGAAGTGACCAACAGAACTGTCAGTTTAATTTAATGCATTTGTGTTTCAAACAGTCGCGCGCTTTTGCCGCTCCCAAACTCTATGAAAGCTGTCCGAGTCCTCCATTTGACAATAATCCATGTCCCGCGGTCATTAATTTATGCTAAATGTTAGCGATATTACCCGCCGCCCGTGTAAACATAATGCCGTCCGATGCATTGAGGATAGAATTTAAATGTAAATTTGTACTTTTTTTGCCCATTCACGCCGCTTTTTTGTTACGTTTACATTTTGAGATTCAAGGTTGAATTTGTATGGAATAATGTGAAGTGGGTTTTATACAGCCGGATGATTTGTATGCGTGTACGAGTGAGTTTTATGTTGATTTAACATCGTCATTCACTGAATTTGTATTGGTGTTTTTTTGTTCGGTTTGTTTAGATGTATTTTGTAAATGCGGAAATATAAGTGCGCGTTAGGGAAGGAAAGTTATCTCATAACAGCCGCTTCATTTTTTGCAGTTTTTGCCTGCTAGAGATCAATTTCTTCGCTCAACTTTTTCATACCAGTATTCAATATCTCAAAAACTCAATATAACAAGCAAGTGATATATATTTTGATGATCGTATTCAATAGGGTATAGTTTTCTGCTACAATACGAAATAGAACCGAGCACAGTTTTATTCTTCTCTCGAGGCGATAAAATGTATCAATGGCGACAATTCTTCGGCAAACAGCGATAAATTCGGTCCAATGTGTATCCTATCCAGGCTACTAGTATTGACACCATTTGTGGCAATATCTACTATATATTTATCCATTTCCAAAGACAAGTCACCCATTTATTGTTTCTATTTGTGACTCCGATACGTGAAAGCTGTTAATTTCATCTCAGATATTGAAAAGTTACAGAGCTATCATCCTAATTTTGTGTCCTCTCATTTTTCAAATAGGCAGTTAAATTTTAATGTCTTTACGTAGATGCTACAAGGATGCTTGTTTATCTATACGGTTTCATACGTCACCGCGTCCGATACGTTCGAATGACCGGCGGCCGAAACACAGAACGTGCATTATTTGCGTACGCGAGTTAGATTTACGATGGTTCGACGCGCTCGAGAGATTTGGCGATATCGAAGTGATCCGAAGTCAGGCACGTTTGCACAGTCAAATATACTCGCTTTGTTCTCGAGCGGCACAAGGGCCCTTCGGCTATGACCCACAGCTTCGCACATCCGCACGCGATCATTACGCACACACTACTTCCATTTAATTTGCACAACTAACGAGACGCAGTACTTTCAATGTACCTACTGTTTCTATAAAGTATGCAGCAATTTTTTTAACTTTTATTTCAAAAATATCAAGCAATAAATGCAAGTAAATATAATATTTTCGAGTGTAACGTAAAGGTTCGCCTTTTACGAGTACAGAATTATAACTTGTAGGTTTTATTGCACAATCAAATTGTAAATACGATTCAAAGTGAGGCCTTTCATAGCAAGAGAGCAATATTGGAGATAATAAAAACATAACGTATAAAAATATAAATTGCGTAGCATTCGTAGCAGGTGCCTCGAAGCGTGAACACTGGCGTTATTATCAGCGCGCGGGTTCCGTCCCAAAAACCCTTTTCCTCTTAACCGTCTAACCGGAAACCGGAAAACCCGGATTCAATGGGTTATCGTTGGAAATTGTGATTTGGAAAGCGTGTGAGTTTTACACCTCGTATTTTACAATTCATCGCGCTAGTGCTTTTAGATAAAAATGCGGTTGGGAATGAATTGCACTGAATTTTCCTTTCGTTACAGTTTGAAAGGATTTTTCTTTTCAATACACATTTTTTGCTCATGTTTTTCATGCATTGTCAACATTCTTTACTCATTTCGATATACAGCCATTATTTGCCTGTATAAACATTACCACAAGCAATTCGCGTAAAACATTCCGTTAGATAAAAGGTATAAAACAAAAAATAATCCCGACATGTCCACATTGAGCCGGGAGCATGAATACAAAATGTTAATATAACTGGCATTCTGTTAACACGGGGTCGCGTGGGACGTACGTTACGGAGAGTAAACAACGTAGACACAAGTTATCCGCGGCATGCTCGCTTCTCCCGAACTCACTCGCGTCTCCCAAACTCACCCGCGACTCACTCGGGACTCACCCGTTTCTAGCCACGTCGCGCCATTTTGTTTCGGCTAATTAACGTAGGATTGTCACAGTTCTCCCGGGACCTTGTTAATGTACCTGTGTACAGAATGTCTAGCTGGGGGTTAAATTAATATTGTTGTCAGACTTTCACGTGTATTTTATTTTTTCGGGAATTTCAGACTGGTACGGTCTCGTGTAAGATTTAATGATCAGGGTGGTGTGACTTTACTGTAAATAGTAAAATTTTACATTTGATTTTTTTTGTAATTAGCGATGGAAAATTACTGAGGAAACGTTGGTAACTAATTAATTAATAACATCAGACTTAATTATTGGATAAATTGGTAATTTTTACAACCCAGACAGATAGAACTCAAACGCAAGTATCTAGATTGTAACGAGCGCTTTATGTTCTATTTATAAAAAGTTAATAACGAGTCAAATTATCTAAAAAAAAAATATAGCTGACTTTTATTAACTTTAAAAATAAAACTAAGTCTATAATAAAATGCCATGACATATTCTGTTAGCACTACATTATTATTTGGCTGTAAACGTAACAGTTATAAAGCTCGGCGAGATTTGCGCTATAACAAGTTTTAAGGGTGTCTGTAAAACATTTTTTCCCTTTTACCACAAAACGTGATCACAAAAATAAAAGTTATATTACTAACTTTTATTTTTAGTAGAAAAATACTTAACTTGATATACGACGTAGTAAATCATTCCTTTTACAGTAATAAGTCTTACGACGGCTTTGCTAGACAGGTGCAGTAGTTTCAAACCAATTGCGGATTTAAAAAGTTTCGTTAAAGTTCTAGACTGGACAACACTTCCATCTTCACTAAAATCTAAGCCATTTTCAAAGTGTTGAAGGATTTGTTGATTATGTCTATGACAAGTTTTCTTCAGGTATGTAATTGTGTCATTTACCCACATACATGTGCTAGAATAATTCGAATCCGAATCCGACTCATCTAGTACCATAAAAATAACGCTTGTATTAAGCGTATAATACAAGTTTATTCCCCTCAGCAATAAAGGCGAGAGTTCATACCAGTAAGTTTAAAGTGCCGATAAATTATAGCGACAGTATAAGTAACACTTAACAGGTTGAACGCAAAGGACCCATGGGGTCACACACGCAGTTACACAATTTCTTCATTACCCTTTTGGGGTAGAAATGACCGCATTATATATAGAGCCGTATTTACGTAATATAGCAGCCGTCACAGGGGTAAAAAATTGCGAACATTTTGCCGCACTCCAAAATAAATGACCTTCTATATAATAAAGTGTTTATACGAACTCGATTCCAAAAAAACTATATTCAATGTGACTTTTTAGGATCAGTCATACTTATTACAGAGACGTTTCGAACTCGCCTTTTGTTCGCAAGTATCGGATAAATCAGTTTTTTTGTGAAGAAAACTACGACTCTTTCAGCAAAAGTTCAGTACCTAATTAGTTGGCAAAATGGTTCCTTTTATATTGGGCTTCGAATTTAGTTTCGCTTTTATCATACTTCGTTCGTTTTTGCCTTTGATTTTCTGCTTCAGTCGGTTGGCTACAGGTTTTATATCCTCATTAAAGTAAAGTTTGATCAAACATTATCAGGTATGATACAAGTCGTCAGTAACATCTACAATAAAAAAAGAATATTTGATTTTTCTTTTCCTTTAATAAGAATTTACCTCTAGAATTTTCAACTACAATAGGAACTTTTCCTCTCATGTAGGGCTGCCATCCGTCCGGGTTTCCCCGGATTTGTCCTCGTTTGGAAGCCGTCCGGGGGCCGTCCGGGCTGGGTTTCAAGAAGTGTCCGGGGAAAACCCGGACACTTTTCATATAAGGAAGCACCTCATTTAATTTAAGTATATGTTAATAATAAATGGATTACAAATTAGGTATTATTTTGTTTAAAAAAAATCGTACTCGTTCGGGGGAAAAATGCGATTTACGTAAAATGTCCGGGTTTTTTTAATATTTGTCCGGGTTTGTCGAAATTCGAGATGGCAGCCCTACTCTCATGTGTACAGACTATAGAAAAGATTGCCATAGATAGAATAACCCAAGCTTACTACCGCAGCCAGGTATAAATATAGTAAGTAATACATTTACGAAACGAAATAACATTTCTGTGTAATAAAAATTATGAAGAAAAAACACTTTACGCCAGTGACAAAGCAATATTTTGATAGGTGTTTTGCTTTACTACGTCTCGTATAACCAAGGATAGCAGTCCCGCGCTAGATCGTATAAAAGCTGTAAAACGGTCGTGAACTAACTCTGACTCATTTACCTGCCTCCTATCTATATTTATTTTATTTCTAGTTTTATGTCCTACACCTGTGTCACTCATTACTTTGTTTTGATAACAATACACGAAGGATTCCTCTCCGAATGTTACAAATTGTATGATTTCCTTTTGGTTACTAACTCATGTGGAAATCGCAGCATTTCATATTAATCGCTGTATATTTCTGTTTGTACATAATGGATTCAGACGGCTGGTGCTTCATTAACATTCGGCAGTGTACACAAACGCGATTTTCAATAACTCTGATGTGAAATAACAACATGTGTGTAATAAAACAATTTATTTATTCGAACTCGGCAATGTAAACTTACAAAATATATTACAGACAGTGAACAGGATATTTGGCACATTTTGAGCCGTGGAAACTTTTCCAATACCAATTACAAGTTACATAGAGTAGGTACTCGTGCGGCATACAACGGTAATGCTCTCACGTCAGCATCGGTTCGTTAAGTTTTATCTTTATTCCGATTTACATTAAGTTTACATACAATTCATTAAAAGGAAAATATTTATAATTACAATTTGTCACAAGTCAATTTACTTTGATCCATCATTATAGCGAAAAACAAATGATTAAACTTATTAATCCGTTGTAAATTTACCTAATTATTATTAAATCTACTTTGGCAGTACCACTGTATCGATTTATTTACAGAATTATTTCACTGGAAATATTAACATTCTCTTACACTAATTAATGAAATGTCAATTTATTCTAATCGATTCATAGATATAAAACATCGATATACCTACTGATTTAACGTATATCACCAATCGGTATGAAGGTATACAAGAATTCAAAATCATTGATTAGAAAACTATTCCAGACGTGCCAACAGTGTAGACACATGTTTGACTTATCGTAATCGTAAAATTTGGCACAATACATCTTTGGCACAGAGTTGCTACAAATCACGATTAGTTTAGTTATCAAAAGAACTTTTCCAAACATTAACAGAAATTCGTATCATCAGGTCATACAACAGCACTTAGCCTACGAAATTAGATATGAATTTATTTACAATAATATATCGTAAACGTCTACGCTACTCGGAGACGATCGAGCCTTCGAGTTTGAACATTGTCAGCAGGCTATATGGGTGTTGTGGCCAGCCGGTAGCAGCGAGGGGGTTATTGGAGCGTCCGCCGCAGGTTGCCTACACGTCGCTGGGTGGCGAGGCGGCGGGCTCCGGCCGCTAGTGCAGCTGGCTCTTGGTGCTGAACCCATAGTGCAAGTAGGGCGACCCAGCGCCGTCGCGAGCGCCCCCGGGCCCGCCTCCTCCACCGCCCGCGCCTCCGCCCGGACACTTCAGCGCGGAACGCAACTCCGACGCCATCTCCGAACACAGCGACGCCTGCGGATCGAACTATGTTGTAGATATGTAACTTTACAAAATCTATCTTACTTTGAAAGAACGTACCTCCTCCTTCTGTCATCCGGGTAGCAGTGAAAATGAAGAATTCATGTGAGTTGAGATTGAGCAAGTTATAATATAATAAGATGTGCAATGAGGAATGCTTAAAAAGAATAGAATGTTTAGTACCTAATTAATTTCAGTAGGTATCTAGCTAAATGTGCCTGGCTATGAAAAACAAACCCAAATCATTGTCTGTTATCTACCAACAATCTCATTAGCATCTACCTACATATTTTTTACTAGTAAGAAGACTCACAGCAAAACAATGTTACCTATATTTAAAAATAAACCTAGAACAAAACAAAAATATAATTAATCATCGAAAGTAAATAAATTAATAAAAACACCATGCAGCTACAGCGAGTTCACGCTGATCATTAATTAATTTGTAAATAAATTATTTATGTCGACCAAATGTAAATTAATCCCGACTGTCGAACATTTATTGTTGGACCGGAAAAATGTGAGCTGCTTGCAATTTTCCATCATTGAAAATTTACCTAGAGAGGTGGAAACTGTGCCAAAAGAAAGCTTGTCTGATAAATAGGAATGTTGAAATAGTTATAGTTGTCAGTGTATCTGGTTATTTAAAGAAAATTACTCACGCGTTCGTCAACGGCGACTTTGCGCGACTTCCAGACGAATTCGCAGACGGCAATGACGCACGCGACCCCCATTCCGCCCATTAGTACGACGAACACGCCGCCGACGTTCGCCAACCCGAGCTCGTTCGCCGTCGATGATGATTTCGATGTTTCGTCCTGTCATTATAATAGGATACATGGTGATGATGGGCAGTTTAGGAAAACAGGGCGCTGTCAAAAATAAATATTAACTATCGATAAAAGTATCTATTTACCAATAATGCTATCTAAACATTGAATTTAGAAAAACAGTAACCTCAGTAACATCGTAACTCGAGTTTATATCGATTTTATTGTATATCGTAACGTGGTGTTGATCCAGATCGCGAATTGAGGTCCCCGTTTTATTTCGTCGTCGCCATGATTGAAACATTGTTTAGTATATGTGACATGCTTGCCCTTTTATATCCCCCATAATACCCCATAAACGTTTAGTGACGGCTCCTGACGTTTTCCGAGCAAAAATGCCAGCTACAAGGAAAATATTCGAGTTCTCTAGATACTGTGAAAGGAAGAAAAACGATGGGTTTTTAATGAAAATTCTTCCTTTGAGGCTGCCTACAGTATTTTCAATAAGGTGTTTAGTAAAGGCTAAAGCTTAAATGGAGTTTGCTTTTAATTGCTTGAAGTAGTGCAGAGCTATTTACGCTATCAAGTAAGCATCGAATTTTAATATACTCCGTTCTGTTTTCTTTTCGTAATATATTCTTGATATTAATATTAGACGTTGAGAACAAGCTAGGCAACAAGAATTCGGTGTCGTCGTATAACAGTTAAACACCGCAGAGCGCTCACTACTGGCAGTCTAACGACGTCGTTTTCCCTTACTTACCCTACAAGACCCTCCGCCACGTTTCTCTTTCCACCATTTTGTTTTCAGAATGTGCAATTTTCCTTCCTCTTGCAGTTTGAGAACGGCCCCGCTTATGGCCGTACGGTACGGTGAGTCTAAAACAATTTGGACATTTAGGCAATAAAGACCTGAAGAAGGTATGTTACCATTAACTATGTGAACTACTTTTCACAGAACTTTTATAATACTTTCGAACCTATATAAACCACTTGCACACGTCGACAAAACTCGCTCATAAAAGTTTATACCTATTGGTATAGGTAAAGCTACGTTTTTGCCGATACAGTCATAAAAGTTTTCTCATTATTTCAGACATAAGTATGAATTGTTTCAACTGTAGTTGTGATCGTTATACTAATTTAACTAGTTTCGCACAAATGAATGAATTTTTTCACTAACTTTGAGACCTAATTATGACTCGTAATTTGCTGAGGGCTCTCAAGTGCGATTAGGGGTCAGGGGTCATGACTCCACTTAGACAGACTTTATTGGACTTTTGATTTATGTTTAACTGAGTTGGCACTCGAAGTTAGCCAGAATGTCACGAATCTTAGATGAATTATGCCTAGTCGCCTACAGTGATAATCTTTCGAACATATCATGCATTATCTGTACCTACGTATGATCATCGAATTCACTTACTTGGAGGCATAGCAATTCCATAGCCCTTAGAATCAAGCATCCCTCCTACTTGCGTGAGGTCACAGTTCCTCTCCACCACATACTCGATGGTGGTAGACTCCATCAGGTAAGCATATGCTCCTTTTCCTCGAACCACTCTCTCTTCACCCTCCTTATTGCTTGTAGCGAAGACCGATGGCCGGGCTGACTCCATGAAAGACCACATTCGTTGATACGTAGAGAAGTTTGAGTCCTGAGAGATTTGAAATAAGAATGCATCTTCCATTTAAGTTTCAAAAAAGTTAGGCTTGTAATAAAAGTAGGTATTGTTGAATAATGAACTGAGATTTTTGGGTGAGAGAAAATAAAGTTGTTGTCAAGCCGAATATCTTCTTCAAACTTTATACTATTATGCTTGAATAGAGTCTAATCTTCATAAACCCAATATGTCAAATAAAATAGGGTACAAGATAACACGTCATAAATCCACGCTATTATGGCTAACAACAAAATACAGGAGCGTTTCATATTTATGAGATGCTCATACGGAGGTTAAATCGTGAGTTAAGCTCTTTAATATCACATACTTATATTAACTTTCGGAGGAGTAAGAGTACCCGCACACTGTAGTCTAAACAGTTGGCCAACAGTTGGCCCAATGGTTGGATTAAAAAAAAAAGAAAATCGACAATTCAATAAATTTTTTTAGTCGGTGTAATACAGGCTAAATACCTGATCGTTGTTATGTGCGTACTATCATTCATTTCCATATTTATCTAGCGCACGATCGACTCTAAAAATAGTATTATATCGTCGTTATATTTTCTTCTAAGAAATCAACCAGCTCTTCTAATGTTATTCAGTAGCTACCTATAATTTAAAGGGGGGAACCATCTTTTGGTAACTTAGTGGTTTACAAATCTACCGCGCCAATCGCGAGAGTTAGATCCCGTTTCGTTAAGCTGTCACCACAGACTGATAGAAATCGAGGAGATTAATGGCCTGCCTTAAATTTTGGTGAAACAAATTGGCTGTGTAAATTGTTGGTGAAGTATAATTCGTTTTATAATGATCTCAAACATTTTACTACCACTGGAATGTCGGTGCCAACAACCACTACACATTATTTTGGTAATTTGGCACTTAGTACTCACCCTGAAAAACGCGGCAGTGGAACCTCCTTTTAGGGCACCGTACTTAATCTTGGTTTGCTTGGCTAGATCCTCAGCACTCTCAATGGGCGAGTCCATTCGCTCCACAGTGAGGAAGGCCGCTAAGTTGGCCGTGTACGAAGATATCATGATCAGGGTGAAGAACCACCACATCCCCGCTACCATGCGGGTCGATACCGCTCTGGTGCAAACAACATTGTATTAATAACAACAACTTCAGTAAAAGGGGTTCAACTAACGAGCATTGTTAAAATAAACTATGTTACTGTTGAACTTGCACTGAAACTGTTGTGGTATCACAACATCGACATAAATGAATTACATGTGAGTAGACAAAGCATTCAGTGCAGTTTCAATCTCTATCAAATTGTGTGTGATAGTTTAAAATTCAATTCATATACGTGTATTTTCTATGTCGAACCAGACATTAATTTCATATTGTAACAGTGCACAGTAGATCACAATGCCAATGTGAAATCAATATCAATTTGCATCAGTATCTAACAAACTTTGATGCAGCAAGCTGTGGATACTGCTCAAGCAAGTCTCGGGTGCGATATCAGTTACCTTGTTTCAACTAGTTATTTATTTAGCTACTAAATCAACGGTAAGTATTTAGCTAAGTACTGTGAAATGGGAATCAAGGCTAGTCGAAATTGCCGACACGTCTCTATTTAAATTGGACGCTCTAGGCGACTACCGATGCTTGAAATTCACAAAGGGCTGTGGTCGCTTTGAAACTAATTAGTAAAAGGGAGTTCTTCATCCAAGCTCTGCAACTGAAGGCTACATTTCCGTTTTGTAATTACCGCGAAATTGTTCTTTCAGTCAATTTTAGTCATTCTTATTATTTCTTATTGCGTTAAATGGCAACCGCTTTGGTCTGATTTTGGTCAATTGTGAAATAATTGGTGGTCATTAGACGGCCTGTCATTCGTGGAGTTTATCGGAATTGTAGCCGTCAGAGGCATAAAGGACTTACTTCGGCGCGATATCCGAACCTTGCTGCATCAAGGAGCCGATAGTGAACCACAGCGAGTTCAAGAGAGTGAACTGATTCTCCAGCACCGGCGGCTCGTCTAGGCAGTTCCTGGGTGAGTCCCACTCGTACGGGCTGAACCTGCGCCCAAATACTGCCCATCAATCATTTACAATGTATCTCACGATCGTTTGCCAACTTACTCCACGAGAAAATTCAACGCTCGAAATCGTTTTAAAAATGCAGCGTCACCAAACATTGGCCTGCTCTTCACACTTATTTACGAATCTCTATGTAAAGTTTTATCCCTTTGTGCATAAAATCCACTCAATATTCATCCGAAGTTAATCCAAATATCTCGTATTTAATTTATGAAAGCAAAATAAAAAGATCACGCTGGTTTACGTCGAAAAGATATATAAAGAGTGTATGTAATTAAGTTGATAAGGACCCAAGATATACATTTGTAAGGAACGTTTCCGGAATTGAAATTCACTGGCGAGTAAGTTGGCGAATGATTGAACAACCCCTCTTTTTATGTTCATCTTGTGGACTTCGCTGAGTTCACTATTTTATCACCAGAAATGAAACGCGTGTTTAGAATGCGAACAAGTTTTTATTACTTTCCTCTCTTTTACAACATTCGAGCGACAAACATGCTTAATTTCATTTCCGGTAAGGAACTGCTCATTGGCAGTCTGGTGCTAATAAAAGTTAATGTAAGGGGTTTTTCTAAATTATCTTACTTGGGCAAAAAATCACAGCTTTGCTGCATTAGAGATCCGATCGCAAACCATAAACAGTTCGCTAGAGAGAAAATGTTTTCCATTTTCTCACCGTCAGGAGTGTGCGTTTGATGCCATTCGTATGGAGTGAACCTATCGGACAAACACATTAGCGGCCTAATTACAGTCGGCACTTTTCCAACTGAAGCGAGTCGATGTTTCAGCTGAAACATCGTTCTGCTTAGCTGGCGCCGTCTCCTTATTGAATCCAAATACCGTGAAATATTCGATCTTTCATGCTGCGTGTTGAAAATGTTAAATGGTCTGCATACGTAGCCAATGGAAATATTTTTTCGTTGTAATGTGCAAATATAACAGAGTGCTTTTAAGTGATTACTGGTATTCATGTAGTTATGTCTATTATACAATGTATTGTTGAGATGCTACTGTCACATAGTATGTCTACGACGACGTACCTCGCCAATATGAAGAGAAGTACTGACACGCCGAGATACGCGGTGGCCATATAAATCCACACGTCGAGGGAAAGCGGCGATAGGAAGGAGAACAAGTTCGGCGGTTGCTTAATGGGCTTGCGGTAGAGCACGGAAATGCCGAGATTCATGAACGGCATTGTGAAGTCAACCACTTGCTCTCTGTACAAACGAAAATAATACAATGAATAAGGTGAACACAAAGCGCTTCAGCGTTCCACAAAAGGTTGCCGGCCGAGAAGCAAACAATACTTTAGTGCAATTGTTTTGTACTGCCGAAAATAAAATACTGAAATCATTTTCGGAATTAATTCAAAAGGGAACTTAATTGTCTTACTTTCATTATGAATATTGTGTACATGTATTTTGGTCGTACCTGTCGTATGTAATGGTGAGATCAGCGATGGCTAGGTCGGCTCGCTGCTCCAACAATTCCCTTATCATGCCGTCCCACTCTTTAGTCTCACGGTTGTACGACCCGTATCGACCGTCAGGCGCCAGCTTGAATGTATAATTGAAGCCCAGAATTTTAGATATCTCGTGAATTAGATCAATGGCGTAACCCTCGAATTGTGCATTGCCCGTGAGCTTCTCGCTGGCCTCTCGCCTCATACAATACGGTGAGCTCTAGGGATTAACAGAACAGATTACATATGTAAATGTGTTAAAAAAGAATTACTACATCAGTGAACAGAGTTTATGTACTTGGGGAATACACGTAAAATGAATTCGTAAACAGTGAGCTTGGAGAAATGCTCGAGTGATTTTTTTTATTTAAATACAGGTTTGTCTGTCTTCTGTGTTTCTGTTTAAGGCTTTGTATGTATCAAGTCATGAATACGGATAAATGTCTCGCATGAATGTTTTCTCTCAGGGAATATATTTTTACTGTGAGCCAGTCTACATAAATCCTCTTTTTGCTTCTCGAGAGAACACTCATATATATGTGCGATACGCTAATTTTGCTTTTGTGGGCCACGGGAGAGCAGTAAAATGTTTCCGGTAGATTAATGCCTATATCTTGAATGTTATTTATTACTTACCAAAATGGTTGTAACGATGAGCGTTTTGTTCTGCAGTATTTCTACTATCTGCTTCTGGTTCTCGCCGTAGGAGCGCGTATAATTGACGCCTTCTGAAGAATTCCAAGTTCCAGCTTTTTGCAGGCCGTCCCTCGTTAATTCAATTATATCTAGAGTGAAATCGCTTCGGAATCCTTGATGGTCAAACTTTATCACTCCAGTTAAACCTTTCATTTCGACCTGTTCATTGAATTAACGACTTGAGTATTGTGGAAGATATTTTGGTTATCAACTTCTAAGATCTATTATAATTAAGTTATACGTATAAAGTTTTGGGTCAAATGTAAGTCCGTTAAAATAAGGTTCACTCGTTGTCGTTTATGGAAAATTTGACTTATTGAATATAGTTAATTGAAAACTGATTCAATTAAACACAAATTGATATGAATTACCATTTCTATGATTTCATATATCTTAGGGTTGGTGAATTTGTATGTGTTGACGTTAAAGTTAAGTATCTTATTATAAAATATGAAACACTTTGGACAATAATATAAAATAACTTAATAAAGGGGGTAATTTAATAAATTCTTATAACTTGTGCTTTTCGTACGATTGGAATTCAAAACACATCTAGATTCAACAAGTGGCTCTTCAAGATAATTAAAAAACGAAATGCTATCAAAAGCGCACCTAACTTGAGAGTTTAGTAGGTAAATGAAGACTCGTAGAGATTGCCATAAAAAGCGAAATCCCGAGGTGCTTAAGCGGAACATTGCCGTAGCAGTTAATCCGTCAAGTCTCACGTTCCAGTACTTAATCCCACTATGTCGGTTGCAGCTTTGTTCAATGACCACTAAACTTCTCTTTTTATTGCGAGACTTCTGTTCGCTTTAAACGAAAGCAGAATGTTTGTACAACACTGATTTTCTACAAAGCTTTGCGGATAATGGAATCAATACTGGTGTAATTTACTGAACTAATTAATCTTATGATTAGAGTTTCTTTAGTTTCTGTTAGGATAGAAACCGATAACAATAAAAAGAATGCAAAACGTTATATGTACGTGGCTTTTACAGTAAGAAAAAGTAGGATACAACGCGGACAATACCGCGGCATAACTGAATCATCTAAATCCATGTCCTATAAATTCTACAAGATTTATAAACCTGAGCAACTAACGGTTTACAAACCTTCTTACAAGAATTTGAACAAAAGATTTATGTTTCAAACAAGTTTAAGGAATAAACTTACGATTTTCATGTAATTGATGAGGCTGTACCCGTGAGGCCACGTGTCTTCGGCTTCGCACGAAAGAGGCCTCACGTCAATTTGTTGTGACGTATCCAGATCATGTAAGGCCTTAGCGAATAAATGTACCGCATCATACATAAGCGCCGTTTCCGTCTGTATATGAAACTGGATATTAACTTCAAAGAATATTTTAATATTATATTAAAAGCAACGCTTGTATCAAAGCTTAGGATTCTAAGAATTTCTCAGTTAAAAGGAATGTCAGAAAATGCAAAAATGTAGAAGGTTTTCAGTATCTACGGAATTAACAACGGTATAACTGTATAATTGAATTCATCTCACCTTAATAAAGGTCATGTTCTCCTGTAAACAAACAATTAAACTTAATACAGCTCTGTTTATGTTTGCTCGTACATATAAGTTTATCATTGGCCTACATACAGATGGGTAATTACCTTAGCCGTCGTGTGTCCCAGTTGGAGTTTACGTCCTTTTCGGGCTTCGTCGTAAACCCAATCCCTTACGACTCTTTGGACATCAGCACGCTCAGGGTCAAGCAATCTTAAAGCTGTAATGTTTGTGCCGCCATATTTGAATTCTTCTAAATCTACGCTGTGGAGGTCCTGTGTCAAAATTAAAGATCGAATCTTACCATTAAGATAAATAAAATAATACATTTTGTCTGTCATTGTACAAATCTTCTTCTATCTGACATGGGTGATTTATGTTATTTTTTCAAGCTTTTAGAATAATAGAGTTTATGTTCAACCAAAGCAAGTGAGAAACAAGTAAATTTAATTCACTTACATTAAAGAAATTGAATAATAGAATGATTTATAGGACATGTTTTATTCATATCTTACAATTAAATTAGCACATTCGTACTTAGTTGAATGTATGGAAGATTCTAGAAATGACTTACCAAAGAAGTGATTAAGTAACTATGGTAGTCAGACATCATTCCTATTTGCTGTGCTTGTTGGAGCACATCTCGTATCCTCTCCGTAGTACAGTCTAACACAATATGTGACTCGGCCGAATTCTTTATTTGCTTCAGAAGTGGCCTGCAAGGAATATTGAGCTTAAACCTTTGACGACCTGATATTAATCGCAATAGAACTGAAGCTATGTTTAAAATATTGATAGTTGACAACAATTTAAGTCTTATTACGGTGAGTTCTACCATTTAACTATAACGATAACAGAACCATATTCAGTTGTCAAATCGCCGCGCCGAGTTGACCAACGCGCGATAATTTCACGGCTGGTTATGGTTTGTCCAGGAAATAGTTAAATGGTGCGACTCAACCTTAATGTTAATTATGTTCAATATAGACTATTCTTTTAAAGAAACTGTTTTTGTTTATCTTAGAAGTCTTATAAAAAGGTCATACCTGTAATCATGTGAGTCTGGCAATTGTCTTACAGCAACAGGCAGTTCGGAGGGCCCATGGGCTTTGAGCAATTCTTGAAGACGGACTAAACCGTCACTGTTCTCATAAACTATGGTGAACGATCTCCAACCCCACGCTCGCACTAAGTCCACGTACGCCTAAAATTAAATATCATAATGTAAATACATTCTATTAATTTATTAACACAAATAGGTAGGTACACAAATTAATATGAAAATAATCATGATGGTAATAAAAGCACATTTTAATTAAAATGTAATTAAGTAAATATATTTTAGACGACACGCAAATATGATATGTGGTCTAAAAATTTCGATGTATTTAAAATGTTCTAACAACTAAACACCCAGTTTTTAACAAAATATATATTTTTTAATTCAGTAGATATTATTATTCAATATATTTTTAAACAATCCCAATTGTGCATTTGAGCAAACGTAACAACAAATTTATTACAATTCAACTGAGCAGATTTAAACGAGTGACCTGATTTTTAATCCCGGATTTATATAGCAAATTAAATTGAGTGCTGTTTCAATATATTTCAATATACACTTCAAATATGAAAATTTAAATTAATGAATATTGAATCTGACAATATAATCATAATCTAATTTGATATTCACATTAACAGCTTTGTGTTGGTAAATTGATTTTTGTTTTATAATTTTATTTTAAATTGGTTGCGTTTGAATGCTGCTGTATATTGTGTATGGGTATGTATGTGTAAAGGCCATACAAATGGGCGATCGGCCTAATTGCGGAAGTCCAATCTTCCGGGTGGGTGGACAATTTCATTTTTGTCAACGACGGATCCAGCCACATGTGCGTTTAATGGCCGTTTCATTTGATACTTAATTTTATTCGATATCTGTTTTAGAAAGGTAGGAGATGAAACAAAAGAAGTACGTAGGTATATTAACATACTGGGGAGGTTCACTCAGTTTATAATTAGCAAAGGCTTCGAGCTTCATTCGATATTATAAACTTGACCTTTCAACAAGTATCAATTCTCTAATTGAAGCAGCGAGCAATGACTCGTAACAAGGGCATGTTGTTTAAACTGAAAGTGCCCTCAGATGAAGAGCATTTGCCTCATTGAAATAATAAGGTAAGATACCAAACAAATATTATTAATGGCGTCCACGGCCGATTTCGGCCACGGCGGCTGTTCTCATCTAAGGAGATCAGCCAGCTGCGCAGGACATATTATAGTGCACGAGCATTTGCGCAGACACAGGTGCACTCCCTATTCCTTTACTCTCATAACCCGATGGGACGGCAATCCGACACGACCGGAGAGAGATCAGGCGCAGGACCGACATTTACGTGCTCTCCGATGCACGGGTGAATCAATCACCAACTTCCAGACTACGGGCTGCTTTGTGAAAATTTAAGAAAACCCACAAAGCGATTTCGGCCGGACCCGGGAATCGAACCCGAGACCTCTGGCACAGCAGCCGCGCTTGCGACCACTAGACCAACGAGGCAGTCACAAACAAATATTACTTAGAATATTTTAACATTCTAGTTACAATATTTTTGTTACAGACCTTACGCGTGAAAGTTATAAGTTAACGTAAAGTGACAGACAAATGATTAATTGCAGAACGATATTTTAAAAATGTTAGCAAACTCATATAAGTATCAATTCAAATCTAACACCCCAGACTAAAACTTCGTCGCCAAGTATCAAAGTCTAAATATTTACCTACACTATAATGTGTCTTTATTTCAATTTGAACCTATAAAGGACAACATTAATTAAAACATTTGAAATGTTTAACAATTAATTCATAAAGAAAGAGCCAACTTTAATTATAAGCAGTGTTCTGTAAAACAATAAGTTGTTCTAAGCCTTTAAGGATCTTTAAGGCTGGGATTTAATTAATTCATTCAAAGAATTTTAAAGTAGCAAGTTATTCGTCACATAAATATCATGCTTGTTTGCCCCGGAGGGTTAAACAGAACGAAAATTATGACCAAAGGCCAGATAGACCAGAAGTTGACACAAAGTTGATACTACTGGACACAAATTCAAAATCCGAGCTGTGTGTGCTAAGATGTGAAAAGTTCAGGCATTTTTATATATGTTACTTATTCTTAGGTATCTTATATTCCTTTAACCGGAAAATGATTCAGGTATACTCCCGATTGTGTGTCAGAAGGGAAAACCATTAGCTGAATTACTTAGTAACTCGACCTGTGTCTAATTCCCAATAAATGTCAATATTAAAACTTAACATTAATTGGCTTTCAACCTAAAATTATTTACTCCTCTTGAGTGAATTTGTTTAAGACTGTTAATATTATTAAGCGTAATAAAAAATATAAGGATCTATGTATAAAGTGCAAAATATTGACAAGTTATTCTTTGTAAATATGTGCTCTATATTTTCTTGTTCATCGGTATCGCTACGGCCATAAACTGAAGCACTCCTTTGGGAGGAATTGTCGTCTCCACAAGGAAAACATTTTCAATGTGCACGCTGTTCCCACGATAGGGTCGACTAAGCCTCGCATACCACTTCCCGCAATTAAGATAATTAATGAATAAAGTTTTCTGTGACAGTTTGTAAGCCCTACAGTGTATGTGCCGTTACTTGGCGAGTGGTCAATGTTTGCCATTTAACTGCTTTATTACTAATTCTTGAGGTCTCATTCAACTCTGTCTTAAGGCCCGGGCATGTTTGATTAGATTTGAAAGCTGAGTTAAAGTTCCTTATTTACGTACTGTTGCGTGCCTATTAATCCAAGACTGTATTGATTTCAAAACTGGAGATACATTAAAAAATTTGGATTTATTCAGAATATTGTAATTAGGCGACTCTTCTGCATTATGTTTCAAAATAAAGTTGCATATCTAATAAACACTTATTTTAGGGTGTAAAACCTCAACTACATAATTATAGCGTAGCTTTACCCCAACACTCGTAGATCGACCTTTGCGGCTGGTAATGGCCCACGAGTTCCTTCAGTAATTTATGTTGAATAGACTTGAGATAAGCCAGATTAGACAGACTCAGATGTCTTAAATATTCTATCTTTATTAATAATTACCACCCGCGACCCGAAGGAATTACCTCCCGTAGACGGCTAGAGTACCATACATGTTATGATTCTTATGGCATTAACATAATTATACCCTGTTATACACTTTCCTAATCATTATGTCATGAAAGCCAGACAACAAAAGACAAACAGAGATAATTTTTATAAAACCTATAACATTGAAAATCTATCGTAAATAATCCATGGTATGTATTTATTGTAAATTGTCTCGCGGAATGAATATAATCTTTCCTAACATTTAATGTCATGGATTGCGGCATTGTAACGCCTGATACCAAAATTTAAAATAGGATAATTATCTAATTTCACATCTCAATTAATAATGCTCGAATAATTAGTTCGCGACCACCAATTTCTAATCCTCGCAAATTCCAGTTAACTATCTGATAATTATGTAGCTAATATCCGAATTGAGCTCGTTCATGCACATCTGTTCTAATACGCTTGTATTATTCGCTAAACAATATGATTACACATTTTGTGTAGTTCGTTTGGGGTTGAGCAAAAGTCAGGCTTTAGTATCGTACTTTTGCAACCTGTAGCATTGAAGGGTTACAACCGATTTATCTTCGCTTGTTCGAAAAAACCCAGAACTTAATACCGACTTAAACATATTGATGATTGAAGACATTGCTTATTTAAATTTATTATTGCTTTTTAAATTTTTTATCCAATTACGTAAGTTTTTAAATCTCATCTAATTTATAAGTGGCGCAGTATAGCATAGATGTCAGAATATTTATTGCATTAAAAAACCAATTTTATACATAAATTTAAAAAAAAAACTGGGCTCTGGAATAAAAAAAATAAATTAAGAAACACTCACTCTACTCAGCGCCGCTGGGTGTGGGTAAAGATTGACAAGACAGGACTCTCTCCGCGTCCGATAGTCCCACCGTGTCTCCAGATGTGGTAGTTCCATAGTGTCACATATTGACTGGACGTGAGCTGCTGCAGGGGCCGACTGGGGCCCGAAGATGGCTGCTACCCCACTTCGTAATAGATGACATACTAAAGAAAGAAAATGTGTTTAGATTTAATTGTACCTACTCACTCAAAAGAAAAAATAAAAAACAAATTGAGACATGTACTATTCTTTGCCACTACAATATGAAATATGTACCTACTAACACACTGAAGTATTGAATCAACAAAACCTACTTAGACACAATAAGGTTTACTTGGGTCAATACCACGTACAGCATAAACGAACCACGAACATCGAATTAACAATATAACAACATCTTAAAAATACACAAATAAAAGGAGGGAAGCGTCACGTACGGCTCGGTCACGTTGTCATGGCACTGTACGTGATTGTACGGTAAAAACTATATAACGTCACATCCCGCAATACTGATTGAACCCAAGACCCGGTTAAATAAAATCCTACAACCACGAGAATAGACCTCACCTAAATATATTACGGACGAAAGAGGCTTTTTCTGATTTTTTCGTAAGATTGATTACAAATAGCTTTTTGACAGGGAGCCTTTTCGGACTTTACTTAGGATTGGATATTATTTGAGCCTTCATGACTTTTCACATTGTGAATCCAAAAAAGTACTGGAATGATGAATGTTCCCTTCAAAATAGAGTTGTGCCAAATAATGTCTCTAATATACCTCCTGGAAATTTGTGTATTTTACCAGTAATTACACAGCATTCCAGCTATAGAACCGGCCTTTCACAATAAAACCAGAGTTGTTTTAATAGAACCATGACATACGCCAAGATCCTACCACAAGTCAAAGCTAACAAGTCTGGTCAGTTTTATTCTCGACTGCCAAGTGTTATATAGACGTTCACCCATTTATCTTCATTAAATAAAGGGTGAGAGGGACATAAAGAAACGTCGGGTGATATATTATGGCGGAAAGATTATGGCTTTGAAGTGACGCCGACGGTGACGGTGCGATAACGTCAGCGCGTTAGCGGCACCCTACTTTGAAATTTGCTTTCCCTAACAACTGCCTACCAAGATTTGGGATAACTTATGGCTGTGTAAGTTTCCAGTTCAAAACTTGTCACTTTGAAGTTATTGTTCCCATTTTAGCGGAGGCATTTCTTAAATAAATATAGGATATTTTTGTAGAAAAGCCACATTTCAGCAGTACAATGTGTCACTCGAATTACGGGTCAATTGGAAAAGGGGCATGGAGAGGGTCATTTATGTACCAACTTTTTGCCTCCATATATCCCATATTTCATTTGATCCACATTTTGAGGGACACCCTACATGAATATTTTTCTCACATTTTGTGGATGAAGTTGATGCTCAGTTATCAAAAACCCTAACAATTTGGCTTCGTTTGGCCGAGTTTGTTTTAAAAAGCGCACCACTAAATGCGCCTCAGGTGTTGTGGAGAATTTCGAAGCCTAAGTCAATATGAGGCTTTAGTTTTTTGAGCTTTTGTTAGGCCTCACAAACAAATCCTCTTAACAGTAAAGAGCCCTCTACAATTTTGAAATGTGTGTTAAATTATTTAAGCCTTTTCACAATAGAATTATATTTAAAGCTGGCAGTTGGCACTGCTTATGTAACATATTTGCAAGTAGGTGCTGTCAATCAACATGCATTTTCATTGACGGTTTTGACTATGTTACTATATTAGAGACATACCTATAGGAAAATTTTAATTCAAGAAGCGAACTTTCCACCCTCCTTACAGTGGATTTTTCCGCGTACCGAAGTATTCAAAGGCACATAACTTATAAGAGCGTAACAAACAACAGTCAAATTATCCTTTGTTCTTATAATTTGAGTAAGAAAAATTTGAGTATTTGCTTTTTCTATTAGTTTGCTGTTACTTTAGCCTTGAAAGAACGAATTTGACCGTTACTTTTACTATATGACATTACTTTGGCTTTTACTTTTGATGGAGGAACTGGCTGTTAGTCTTACTTAATAATATAAAACCACAAACCTCTTTTGGAAGCATGAAAGCTGTCTTGCGGCGAGATGGTTTCCACTTGAGCCAGCAGCTTGGCTCTCGGTAGCACTGCCCTATCGGCGTTCACTCGCTCCACCGCGTATCTAAACGCGACTTCCTGCTTCTCATCCTCCGGGTGGAATAGACCACCTGTGATGAAACACAATTATATATGGTACAAGATATATACAATGACCTTTTAGGTATGTAAGCTTTCAGATAAGAAGTAGGTACATATAAATTAGGTTAGTATCAGGTATATAAATCTCTGACTGATCTCGATCATGTAAGGATACCACTTCTTGTATTTTTGCAGTATTACTAGAGGCAGTATTTTGAATCATGTTTTTTAGGATAGCCAGGTCTTTCATTGGACTGTGTTCGAATAAAAATATTTTCGGATTTAAATTTGTTGTTTTTTCCAGAGTGGTTATTTCTTTTCATATTGGTCAGCCAACACATAAAACTAATCCTCTACATTGGAACAGTACATTCCAAAACGGGATGAATTCGCCGAATGCGTTCGGTAATTCCACAGTTACATACCTCCGACAAAATATTCAGAGCACTTCAGAATAATATAATTTACGTAGGCATGTTAATGTTAGCTTCAATTACATGGATGGGATCTTGAACAGTTTGATGAAGCGTGTTTTCGTTTCATGCCCAGAAGGCCAGAACAACATTTACTCTTACTTGTTTACAAATCAAATATTATCAGTAAGTTCTGACATATGTAACAAGACTCAAGTACACGCGTTCTGCTCACGCGCCATTAAACAACAACCAATTATGTTTGCGATTACAAATATTATCTGCTTCAATAGAATTCCAGCAGCGCGAACAGTAAAATCCAAATTCAAGTTCAAACACAGCGTTAATTTACAATAATGCTTAAAATGAAAATTTAATCGCTCGAAAGCTCTCTGAAAACCCAATTATATTCAGATCATAGCTTCTATATACATTTTTGAATTAGCAATTGAACATAAATCAACGTTGAATTAAGATTACGCAATAATTAATTCATTATTATAATGAAGTTGGTAAAGTAAGGCTTACCTATTCGGATGGTGTCGGGTAGGGCAGATAGATGGCCGAAGAATAAAATAAGGAATATTGCGTTCGCCCCTCTCATCCTGAAACAAAAAGTAATGACGTCATTTCATGGTCTCGGAGACGGAATGACTAATCATGTTTATTTCAAGTTTATTTTTAGAAACATTCATTCATTTTCCCTGTTTTATGAAGCAAATATACGGATAAATATGCATATTGCATAAGCTCCTTCATAGAATTGCGTTTTTTTGGTATAAGTTAAGATTCAAAATGTCTAGTACTGTAATCAGTATCGTTTTTTTGTCTTGATTAACTAGCTGTCGCTAGAATACTCCAGTTTACAAAAATATATGGTTAAATTTAAAATATTCAATCTATGGCCTACAATAGTAATGTTCTTTTTAAAGAGGGTCTGATAAAAACTGCAACTATTATTGTGTTATTTTCATTTACAGGTTTTGTTACAAATATAAATCCAAAGTAAAATTTTCACTGGAAAATTCTCAGCGGGGCTGCCTGATTGTTCGAAAGAGTTACCGCGGCCTTGGTACACAAAGTGCTCCTGAAGGAACATGGTGGGTTTTAGTCAGTGAGAGTATGACGATTTCCCACCAAGGAAAGGTATTCCTTCTTGAAAAAAAATGATTGTCATAAAACATAATTTAAAACAGAGAACTCCACCTACGCAAGTTTTCGAATAATATTGTAGATACTGTTTTTATTGATCTACTAATTTAGTATCTATTACCTATGTACATTTATTGAAATGCTTCTTTGTTTTCCTTGAAACACTGTAACATTATGTTTTGTTAATAGATTCCTTTGTTGCATTGTTTACAACGCCAACAGTATTTTCCATGAAAAATTAAACTCAGCAGTCTTGCAAAATTATTCATCTAATTAAAATAAAATCACAATGTATTTCGACATAATAGTTATACGTAAAAGCAAAGATTCATCCGAAATGGTTCATTAACAGCAATAGTTGGTAACTTTTACTACGAGTATCTACCAAAATAGTTTTACGTCAATTACCAAAGTTTCGTTAAATTACATTTTCCTTTGACATAATATATTACTAGCGCGTTCTATTTCTGTCTCATACACTTACGTTACACAACAGATGTGGCCATCCCTTTCTTTTGCTCTATTACTTTGAGCTTTGTCAGCATTTTTAAAACGGATTCTAAAAATAGTCCGGTTAACCAATCTTTTACAACTGTTTTATTTTGCTTGCCTTGGATACCATTTATATTTAACTTGGAAGGAAATGTCAAGAAAGTGCTACTTTTCAATTAGCATTATTTATATGTCAGAAGTTCAGAGAACAAAGAGGACTAAAATAGAACATTGTAGCGTTGAAGGATGTGAAAGCGTCAATTATTTACACTTAATTACGATTTATGTAAATTGAAATGGTTGACAAAAATAATGTCAAAGTTAAATTACATGAAAGTCAACTGAGTAAAAGTAAAACTAATAAAGGTGGTTTCTGACCGTCTGCTGTGTCTAATACATATGTATGTGGCAACCTTTAAAGTCGGTGTGACGGTACAGAGGTCACAGCAGTTTGCGAAGTTAGCAATGTAAGTGCAGTCACGTCTAGGAATGTCGTGAAATTGTTGTTGGAGCTGACTTCATGCACGGTGCAGCTGAATGGACTCAACATTCGAGGTATTTAGGGTCGATGTAATTTTACTCATATTTTTATGAGAAAATCCGTTCTTCTCAATTTAAATAATTCGTTGTAATAAAAATAATAGCTACTTTATGGTTTTCAAGCCTTTTTGATCTTGGAAAAAGGCTTTGTGATCCTTCTATTCATGTCTAGACACCAAATATCACTGCCCCGATAGCCTAGTACTTGCTGCTTGCAAGTTTAGAAACAACATAAATTAGCTCGGAAGTAAATACGTTTGGGTTTATGGTATATCACCCTAGTACTTAGACCTACAAAGGGCACGTTGAGCCAAATTCACTCGATGGTACTGTGATAGCTGTCAGTTGGGATTAAGAATACTTTGATACAAGGGCTTGTTATTTTAGCAACCCAGCAGCCTACACTATAAAAAAATACAACAATGCCATAATATACTTTAGGATCTAGCTAGTGATATCATAAGATGCTTATCCGTTTTGAAATGTTTCGGTTTTAGGCTGTCACAATGAAGCTTAGACCGTTTGGTCATTCGGATTTTGCTACGACATCTCGCTCGCAAGGCTTAAACTTGTGTTAGGTATATCATAATTCCAGAATAATACAGTGAATAACTGAACATTGTTTCTCAGTAATAAGTTTATACAAAGCGTAGACGCATAACTACATACACAACAAAAACTAACTTCCATCTTAGGTCCAACTTATGGAAGTCAGTCCGTCTTTTGCAGGCTATGAAACTTTTTGGCTCTGAAAGCCAAACCAAATCGGCTAGCTAAATGCCTTGATTTTGCATCAGCATTATTTATTTATACCGATTGTAGAAGGTTTCGTTTATCTACAAAATCAAGCCCACTAAGTTCCCATCCTGATTTCTTATAAATCAAGTAAATTATTTCCGTTCTACTTTGTTCAGTCGCTTTCTCATGTGTAAAGGGGCGTGAAAACGTTGGCCAATTCACGCCGCATTAGCCCTCCATCTTCATTCCTCTCTGTCTTAAGTTTTCTGCGAAACCATTACAGCAGGCTTCACCGGCGATCTATCATGCCATCGCATAGGTGAGCGTCTTTTGTTTGTTCTTCCCTTTTACACGCCCAATAATAATTAACAAGATCGTATATTAAGCTCGACAAAATATTATCATTATTACAAAAGTAGGTGACAAATAATGGAATGAATGGCTCTGGTTAATAATAGACGTCTAATTGTAGTGTGTCCTAATTGAGAGTTGACAACAATGTTGAACAAAGGTTATCGTCTCTAATACTTAGTAAGGGTAAATTGCTGGTACTAACGCCGAACTTAGAAGCCTACAGTGTCATCAAATTATTATGTTTGTTTATATGGCACCACAACATGACATCAAGAACCCTACCCTTAGTGCTCATAATCTTCACCCTCCAGACCTTATTATGCGAGGCTTGTAAGACGCCTGTCATGAGGCACTATAATATTATAACAACGGAACAATACTCCTTGTTGGAACAAGAATTAGCACTCGACTAGGACCTTTAACTTCAGCTACGTATCCGATCCTCGAACCGTAGATATTATATTACTGTAATACAATACCGTTTCCCTACGGTTTTCATGTCGACAATAATAATTGCGACCATATTAACCCATAAGCAATACCTGACAGGTATTACACTACCAGATAACAGATACCTGTCAAGCTAAAACTATAAAGGATTTTTGTGAATAAATTACGTAGGTATTTCTATTTCCCAAACAAAAGTACCTTCTGTTTCCCAAATGACTCCAAATCATCCATTGTTAAGCTTCTTTTTATTGGAAAAAAAACTCAAATCTAAAATGTTCTGAATTCAAGACGGGTCTCCCAAATAACGGTCATACCGTCAATCAGGACAGGCGGCCGCCCGCAGTTAATTGGTTTTATCAGAAAGGCGGATGTACCCATCTTCCTTATATGTAACTAATACCAAAATAGCCTATTGGCCCCTCCTTACGTCGACCTCTATTGTCACCATGCTCAAATTAAATAACCGAAATTACACGTGGGAAAAGCGATACCATTTACTTGAATATTCCTAGCTTGTAGTAAGAAGGATGACTACATATTAAAACTAAATAGCCTATTACACTAAATGATGTCGAAAATGGCCTTCACTGTAACTAATCTCACCTCTTACAGAACATTAAACTGACCTCATAATGAAATTATACTGCAAGGAAAGCGGTAATATTTAATTTTCAATTACACCGCAAGGAAAAATTCAAATCTCCATAAAATGGACCGGAGTGCTATAACAACAGAATAAAATTAGAATCTAATAAAGTATGGCGATGTAAATAATATTGTTTGTGTTTTTATGACAAAGTTTATGAATGAAATAACTTCGTGACGCAGGATCCGTGACATAAAAATAAATTAGGACACAAAGGTCCGGTGTATGTTTGCTTTAAATCCTTCTTAAAGTGTAATTTGCTAATGTCAGGCGTTAGATCTGACGCATCTTGACGTGAAGGTTTATAAGATTTTAGCATGTTTCAGGCTGTATACTTTCATTAACATTTATTGCGGAATAATGTTTTCATAATATTATTTGCCTGAAAATAAATGCCTTTCTTTGTTTCAATGATCTTAATTAGCCTTAATTAGGATCATCTGAGCAAAGGACGATTTTATTCGACGCCATCCACAAAAGGAAATGAATTATCCTGCTTTGCTACACAACGGTAATCGTTGCTTCTATTCATAAGGTTTTCCTTAGTTACTACCCAGCAGGAGAGCTTAGAAAACCATTTATAACCTAAAAATAGTAACGTTTCTCAAAACTATTATAATGTTTTGATTATGCAAGTCTCTTTAACGTTACTTTATTTTATATATTGAGCTTTGATTTAATTGTAGTAAAAAATTAACGTACCTGTAAAACTACTGAATGCCACTCACACACGAAACACCTGTGTTATGAACACATCGTCACCAATTAATTTACTACTACACGAAACACACTAACCATTCACTAACACCAATCACAGATAGCATTATTACATTGTAATTACCGCTGCAGTGCGATAATGTACGCGAAACTGTCAATTGTTGCGTTTTGAGCATACGATTCGTTTGGCACGTTATTCGTCTTGATTAATCGGATACGTATCGATTTGTATTCGAGAGGAGAATCGAGTCATGTGTGTAAGTAGGCCGGTAGAGCTCGCGGCGTCCGCCCGCGCCCGTGGCGTCGTCGAGCTGACGGCCGCGGGCAGGAGCGCAGAAGCCTCAGCGCGCCTGCGTGCCGACACCCTGCTGATAGTCACCCATCCACTCAGATATTTCACTTCATCAAAATATTTTAAATACTTCGCATATGCATTATCTAAGACGACACTACGGACACGACGGAAACATATTTTCATTAATTTTCACAAATACTTACATATTTTTCTAACAAATAATTTGTGTATTTTTTTTTGACAAAATATTGTAACATGAAATGTAATAACATGATTTAAGTAAAACAAATACAAGATGGAAGTCCTAGTCTAGTCCGTCTGCTTCGCACGCATTCCGCCACCGTCCGTTGAACTTGCGTAGAGGTTTCACATCGTGAACGCAAATTGTCTTTTCATTATTCACACCGCGATTATTTCGCCCTTTGACAGTAGACAATAAAAGTTTGTGCACAAGAATGAAAGCGGTACTGTCATGGAGGGAGACCTCAAAAATCTTTCAGTACAAAGAAGGATAGAAAAATGAGATCTCTGTTACCCTTTATTTAGTCCTTCAGGGAATGAAATTGCTACTCTTATTTTAATTCTCAATTAATTTAAATCCAGACTAAATGTTCTGGATGGTTATTTATAATCCTAACTTGCAAATAAATGTACCCAACGAAACATTTTACAAGAAATTATTTTATTAATGTTTGCTCGAACCATTAACAGTTTTATTTTATTCAGTAGCACTAATAAACAGCTGCTAAAGCTAAATAAAATACGGAGGATAAAGATTAAAGCAATTTTGAATGCTATTACTGTGAATTTATTTTTTCTTTCAGCTTTATTTTCGCAGCGAAATCCAATTAGATTGGTCGATTAAATTTTGAATTTCAATAATTTTCCTCTTCATTTTTGCACTGAGTTATATTATGTGGAGTGGGAGAGATTGTAAAGTGTTGTTAGCGGTTGATGTATCAGCTACTCGAGCCGGTCTCGTTGAGTTCTTGGTTACAACCAATTTCCTTGAACAAGCTTTGATAAAGTGCTGAGATTGTAAGCAGTTGTTTGCAACGAGTCTACATCAGCCAGAAACTTAATAAGTTTTTCCTCTCGATAATTCTAACATTTTAGAGATAGGATTTTGGGAGCAGAACTCAAATATAGATATAAAATGCGATGGACACAGGTCGTGTCGCTGTCATTTCTATATTTGGAGTTCCGCCAATGCAAATAACATTACCAGCAACGTTTGCACTGAAAACAGAAATATCCAAGAGTGGTCAAAGCTTCCAAAGTTCAGATATTATTAGGAGGAAATTAGATCACACCGCCACGACGACGTGACGAATTTATAAAGGTTCTATTATTACATCTTGTGATAAAAACGAAACCTTGCTACGGCGAGTTGGTTTTTCATAGAACATGAACAAATATTTGTAAAGGCGAAAAAGCGCCTAGAAAAACGTTGCCTTTTTAGGGTTCAAATAGCTTTCCCTTTAAGTATTTCTTGATATCAATGAGAGATATTCTTTAGTGTTAGCAAACAATGTAAGCATTTGCCGTTTTTGCATTTTTTGTCTGTCAATAGATATCCTTCGTCTACTGTTCTTCTCGTAGTACATTGACATCAGTTCTTGTGATTTTGGCATTTTATTTAACGTAAACATACTTCAACCCGAACATACCAAAGATGTAACATATATTGACGGTGTGATTTGAGACCCTTCATTTTAGTAATAAATATTTTATTTCGTCTCGCAGTTTGATTTTGTTTGATATCTAACAACTCACTAGTAAATAGGTAACGGTATAAGTATGCTTTTAGTGGGACTTTTCAATAGCACCACGATGGTACTAAACTTGCCCGACAAGTTGAGTACCAATCCAACTCTGGCTCATGTCCAAGAGATAAAAGTCAAGTCAACCGCGGCAAACGTACACAGCATAGCATTTTATCAATTTCCTGCCCACGTTTGATATTAATCATCCGTAAAAATTACCTACTATGTGCCTGAAAATTCTTCTTCCATTTTATATTTGGTCTTATTTCACCTAAGCGTTCCCCAGATTTGTAATAACAAAATCTAAGATCATAATTGAACACATTCTCTTTTGAAAGATCAAAACGCCGGCAGACATAAATAACAATTGAAAATCGTTGTGAAACTCGGTCTTCATGCCACAAAAGTTGTAGATTTGTTTATTTTCTTCCAAACACCTAAGTAAAGTTTGAATGGGTAGCAAAAGTTTTCGAGCCTTTAAACAGTACAAAGGGGCAAGAAAGTGTAGGAGTTATATTTCGAGAGGCACACTAACAAGCAGAGACTGTATTTCAAAGGGAGACGACCGAGAAAGATACGTGAATGTTGCGTTTCTCTCTTTTTATGTTACCATTCAGAAAATTGCTAGTTTCTTAACATTAGTCGATGTTTCCTATATTTAAAGTCGGGCTTTGTGATCGAGAATAAGCTTCTTTTGAACAATATTCTCTGCTCTATTGTCGTAAAATGTCTTTACATTGAGATAAAAACTCCAGTTAGGATGCTTACTTAAGAGGATATCGCTGAACCGTCACATAAGATTCTGCTACCCCCCGGGGAGAGACTTTAGTCTTACAATATTAACAAGTGGGTGCACAAGGCCTTAAACTAAAAACGAGTTTCGGCAATAGCTCATTACATAAAGTTTATGTACCTAGTAATGCTTTTATTGAGCAGTCATACCTACCTATTGAGTAAAATCCCACAAAAATGAAAAATAGCTTAGAATAATCCATCCAACAAACAATAAATATTGCAGTTCAAGTAGAGGTACGAACGAAATCTTCAAACGGAGCGCTAAAGTGCGAAGTTTGAATTTATTCCAAAAATTGGAAAGAGGGAAGATTTTTGTTTGTTTGAATTGCATAAGCTGTTAATCTAATGATTAGAAAATTTTGAAAAAACTGACACTTTTGGAACGCTACACTATCCCCGAATAACAGTGCCTATATCTGACGCGAGTGAAACTGCGATAAACAACCAGTTCAAAAATAATTTTGAATTAAATCTCTAAGAAACGTCAACTTACTTTGCCTAATACTCACGTCAACTGTAGCCATAAATCCTGAAAGATAAATTTATATAAACGCTGGTTTACTTTCATAAAGCCAGTCTCCTAACTCTCAAGAGACGTCTTCTGCGAATACTTTTAAAACTTTCATATTATGTGTACCCAACTACTTGTGCAGTCGAGTTAAATCCTGCTGAACTTATAATTGCATGTGGCTTTACATTAGTTTAATAGTGTAAGTGAATGTGCAGAGAACAGCACGTATAGTTAATTTAGCGAGATTATCTCGGTGGAGCATATCTAATAACGTGCTAAGTCGTAAACAGGAACTGCACTGTGGTTCGCATTGTCTCTAGCCTAAGTTACGATCGCGCAATGCGCCTCCCTTTGTTTAACACTCGCTTTTATTTTTACTACGTGGTAGGGTGAGATTAGTGACCCTATACTACACTTAATCTAGGTTGAGCGAGGCTCAAGGATAGTTTATTTATGACCCTACACCAGAACAGTTATCCTTCCGGCAGGAATTTGATACTCGCCGGTTCCTATGTTTTTGGGTGAATTTATCTCTAGGATGTATTTCGCAACAATTTGATACCGACGTTGTTTACAGTTCCGTTAAATTAGGCTGAAATAGAAAATCCCCTATTTCATATAGTTTCTATATTATTTGAATTGACTATTACTTTATATGTTAGTGTAATTTTTGGCTGAAAACAAATAGATTTTCAATAAAAGCCAGTTGCTACCCTAGTTCGGCAATGTGTTAAACGTCGTAGCGTTGGGAGGCATTCGTGAGAACTGTTATTGGCATCTAAAATTGAAATGAACCATTAGGAGGGATGCTGCTTCTCGGCCAGGAATTCAATTACGTAATGGTTATGTGAATACATCTCCATGATATCGACGATATTAGATAGATATAGGTTCCTTGCTTACAGGATTAAGTTATTGTTGCAATAAGGTAATGTAGCCATTCACTTCATGTCATTGAGATGGCCAGTACCTATAATGTAAATAATGTTATGTAAGTTAATGCAAAGTGACGTTCAGACAACCTTCCATAAGCATGTTATGTATGTTTTTTAGAGAAAATGTATTCGCATCTATTATATTACTCTATTAATTATTGGAGGCATATTTAGTAGATACCTAAGTCACAAACACACGACACAATACTTTTTTTTTTCCCTTATTTGCTCACCGTTTAGACCTTCCCTGGACTACGACAAACATTTTAAAACCAAAATCAGCTCAATCAGCCCAGCCGTTCTCGAGTTTTAATCAGACTAACGAACAACAATTGCTTTTTATTTATATAGAAGATAAAACCTACACTGGATTAGATTTGATTTCTTATGACATACTTAGTTTTTCTTGGAATTTTGTGGAGTATCAATTTATAGTCGTTAACTTACCTAATATTCTTTATACCCAGTTTATTTTTTCCTTCAATAACCCAAAATCACATCCCACTAAGTACAAGGTAGGTCTAGGTAAGTTTACGTTATTTTGTTGTGCAAACAATATGTATCAGGATCACTAATTAAATACAATTATTAAAGGTACGTACCTTTACTTTGATTTGTCTTCTTACAAAAAGGGAAATTATAAGTGTAGCCACAAAATTATTTATTGGACACATGATTAAACTTCTAATTTTATAACTAAGCAACGGGGAAGTGACATAGCCTCTAATAAACTAATTCGTCTTTTTTACAACGCCAACTAAATATTCTATAGAAAGCTTCAAGTACAGATTATCAATTATTGTGACTTGTCCTTCTTATTTATACATTGTCATCTAATTTACTAAGGCGGCCTCGTTTTTAGTATATTGCCATTTATAACCTTCAATTAAAAAACATTGTATTAAAAATTGAAGTTAGTGACGAAAACGAATCGCTGCAAAACCGACTCCACGTAGTCTTGTCTGCCCTACCCCTAGAGTGCAATTCAAAACCGCGTAGGCGCGGAGGGGCGAGGCGGCCTGCGAGCAGAGGCGCAGGTAGTTATAACGCTCACCGACGTGGCTTAGGCTGGCCGGCTGAGCCGGCCAGCAAGCCGAAGCTGTGGTGGTGAGCGTGAAAACCATCTGCGACGATGAGCTCGCATGGGACCGCCGGAGCCCCGCAGCACCGGAGCCGTAACAGAAGCGATGCTTGCTGCATGTTGCTTGCTTACATTTTAAACGTACTGAGTTAAAAAATTAGAAGCTAGTTAAATATATTTTATGATGTCATTTAATAGTATTTTAGAAGTTTACTGTTAGAATGCATGCTACAAATTTAGATGCTAAAAAATAACCATCATGCTGAGTTGTATTTAGAGTGGTTTACTTAGAAGATAACGAGTGGCTAAGATAGTATTATTTAGATGCTCGTAAATTGTGGCTGACTTAGTAATTTAGAAGGCAACATACATTTTTGGGGCGAATAATGATATTAAAAAGAAGCCTGTTTAAATAGCACCCTTACAAAAATACCCTGAGGCTCACGTGAATTCTTTGTATACTATGTAAGTACTTATTTGTAGCCTTCTAAGAACAAATGTATAGAACTTTTTTATTAAGGTTTTCTTTCAGCTTCCTTTTCAAAGGTTCTTTGAAAAAAACCTATTTATCTACTACATGTTACGCTAATGAGGTCAGTACCTTCCAAAATAAAACCATACAACATATTTGTAATGAATATCTATAATTTAATTTTACGGCTAATTAGTTACTAATAAATATATATACAACATACAACTAACTTATTACCTAATATATACACTTACTATAAATAAAAATATTTAAAAAATTGCATCAAAAAACTCCTCCTCATCGCTGCCCACCGGGAGTGTACCCAAGAGGCTGGCAGCATTGCCACGTTGGATGGCAATGCTTACTTTTTGGCCAAAATAAAAACCAGCCCTTGGGTCACCTGAAGTGTCAGCAAGTCGCTTAGCGATATCCTTATATAGGAGATGAGCACTTGGACCCCACGGCCCGAGGGTTTCAACCCCAAACGGCTCAAAGGTATAGTTACCCACCAGGGTACTATATTTGCGCCGTTTGAGGTCCTCTGCAGCCGCAGCAGTGGAACCAGCACATCGCGCCGAGCTAGGAAGGTGAGATGGAGCAAGAGTATCGACACAGGTCGCGTCCCATACTAAAGACCTACCCATCTTCCACGGGAACAACGACATACCGTCTGGTCTCTTGCCATCGTCGCGTGCCAGACCATTGGGTTCTAATATGGCTGGAACGCCGACGGCAACAAGAGCGCGACGGATTATGTCATTGATATTCGCATGCCGTGCAAAACGGCCGGCACTGCGGCTACATGACAAGCCGTGGTGTCCAAGGCTGCTGACAGCTTCACCACATGGGCAGCGGTGAGGAGAGCAACACGGAGCACCCAATCGCAAGCAAATAGCTAGCCGGAAAGTGGTGTCGTCAAACAAGGTGCCTATGTTTGACGACGGAAGTGCCAGAAGCCATAAACCCGACTCCCATTCGCCCACAGCCAGAAGGCGCGCTCGCTCTGCAGAAGAAATTGACGTATTAATCAGATTATTCCGTGTAGCTCTGCAGAGCGGCTCATCCCACTGTCTCTGAGAGGATGGGTTGACGGGTAGATCAATATTCGGGCAGGTGATTTTCCAAGCCTCTACAACCTCAGCCAGGCATAGTACCTCGCAATTGACCAGTGTGGAAGGGAGAATTTTCCTGGTCAATTTCTCAGTACCACGGACGGAGGATATAAAGGCCGGTAAACTTATACTAGAAATTTTGCGGACGCCAAGCCCTCCCATGCGAATGGGAAGAGTAGCCTGAACCCAGGCTCGGTCGTCTAGGGCCACATTTAAAATTGATGATAATGTGTGTCTGATAATTTGGTCAAGTTGTTCCAAAAGGTTTGTGTGCTTCCATAGAGTGGAAGCGCGCAAATAGTATGTTAATTTTGGGCCAAAACAACAATATCTAATGATTGTAATGGCTGAGTGCATGTTAATTTGGAGCAGCCTTTCCGAAATATGATTGAAATTTTGTATTTTGTCCTGAATAAAATTCGAAAATGAATTTTCATATATTGGGGAACCAAGGAGACAAAGAGAGTCCTTATCAATTAATTTAATATCCGGGGCTATTGCATTGAATTTTGAAAGTGTGTCTTGTCTGTCAGTATTGTCCGGTACAAAAAGTTCGCATTTGTAGTAATTTAGATTTAGACCTATTTCTTGAAATTTGTTTTGGAGAAAAGAAAAATCACCAAGTACTGTATCTACTTTGCCCCCCAAGGTTCCGTCATCAAGGTACCAAACGTTGAATTCCGAATTTAGCTGCCGAATTATTGGGTTTATGGCTAAACTGAAAATCACAGGCCCGAGTGGGTCACCCTGCTGACAGCCAACAGAAGATTCCAGAAGGTTGTCCTGATATAGTAATTTAGATGGATGTCTGTAGCATTGCCAAATAAAACTGTAAATTTGGGGTAACTCTTTTTTCGTTTCTGCCAGCAAGGTGTCCCTATTGACTGAATTAAAGGCATTCTTTATGTCAACCTTCATTATGACCTCTCTTTTGCCACAATTTAAATAGGTCGATAACGCGTGCACGGCAGCCTCGCAGCCCCCTCTTGAGCCGTAACCCAGCTGAAGGGGCTGAAATTTTTCCGAAACACCCTCACTACAAAATTTACAGCAAATCTTGGCTACCGTGCGACGGTAAGTAGTCCCTACGGCAATTGGACGAATGCCGCCATCCCTCTTGCGTAGGGCGCAGAGGTTCGCTCCATACAAGACGTCGATGACGGCCTCGTCCACCTTGCCGGCGAGCATAAGGTTGACCAGGGCTGTAAGCTCCTTCAAGAGCGACTCACCAGCTTCCCCGGCGCTTGGGCAGGTAAGGTCCTTAAGGTGTTGCGGACTCAAGCCGTCGAGGCCGCCTGCGGAACCGCTCCTGAAGGAGCCTATTGCCGTGCTCAATTGTCGACCTGTAATAAGGAGGGTATGGGTGTCCGGATCAGGGGGGTCGGGAAAAGAAAGGTCATCGGATGGGGCAGGGTGTTTGCTCTCCAAAGCGGAAAGTGTTTCTGGAGAACAAGGTGCCACCACATCACTGCTGAAAAGAATCCTCCTAATTTGTAATTAAATAAATAATTGTGAAGAAATAATATGAATATTTAACAATATTATTTTTCAGCTCCTTTAATCTACTTTTGTTTAAATTTCGTTATTAAAATTATTATTGTGCATAATATGGGATTATTCTGCATTTCTACTTATAATAGAAAAATACGAAATCTGATTACTTTATGTACGATTTTATTGAGTAAAATAAATTTCGGTTATTTTTGTCTGAAAAGCAGTACAATGTTATTTTATTTGTTAACCGGCAAGAAACTCCATAGATAAGCGTTCCAAAATAGGATTGTTTACAGTATTTTACTGTAAATCAACTCTGAGAAAATTATACCATACAAGTCAAGCGAGCAACTTATTCGAAGAAATTGTTAAGTATACTCGCATAGCGAAAGCCTCTTCTTACCAAGTAAAGACCTATTTCACAGAAGTTTAACAAAGAAAAGGCTGAAAATAACTTAAACATAAACATAAATAACTTTATTTTTCTAAAACAAGTACAATCCATCATGTAAATGACACTTAATATATATATATATGTCACCGTAAGATTACAAACATCGTTAGATTACAATCTATCTCGAGAGATTGTAAACTGTCGAATTATTGTAAACCGTAACATCTGATTGCAATTTAACGCATTATTTTTCGCTATATTATAATCTATCGATGAGAAATTGTCAAATTGTCAACTGTCCGAAAGCTCTCCCTGATTGGTCAGTCTTTTTGTAAGATCGAGAGCGATGTAGAGCGGTCAAATTGTCAACTGGCGTAGAACGGAATGCATCTTGCGCGCTGATTGGTAGAACGTCAAAAAAGACAATGTTCTTTGCTACTACCGGTGTCACAGCTCTTTGACGTGCAAAAATAAGTGACGGTTTAATTTTTTATAAAATCAAAAATTGTACTTAATTTTTAAGACTCAAATTAAAAATTTTATTAAAAATTGAAGTTAGTGACGAAAACGAATCGCTGCAAAACCGACTCCACGTAGTCTTGTCTGCCCTACCCCTAGAGTGCAATTCAAAACCGCGTAGGCGCGGAGAGGCGAGGCGGCCTGCGAGCTGAGGCGCAGGTAGTTTCAGCGCTCGCCGCCGCGGCTGAGGCTGGCCGGCGGAGCCGGCCAGCAAGCCGAAGCTGCGGTGGTGAGCGTGAAAACCATCTGCGACGATAAGCTCGCATGGGATCGCCGGAGCCCCGCAGCGCCGGAGCCGTGACAGAAGTTATGCTTGCTGCATGTTGCATGCTTACTTCCATGCTGGGTCAATTAATATGGGATGTGTTATATTTTAAACAAAAAACTCAGTAGGTACGAGTAAAAAAATTAGAAGGTAAATAAATATTTTTATGATGTCATTTAATAGTATTTAAGAAGTTTACTGTTAGAATGCATGTGAAGTGTGCGGGTTGCGGGGAGTCGATGAATGAAATAAAACATACGTGTAAACGCCACGAGTGATTTATTACGACTCAAAACTAAATACAATGGGTACCTTAAGCTACAGACACACACATACACACTACACCACAGGCGTAGGAGAAAAAAAAAAAAATTTGACATACTATTTTTTTTTTTTTTTATATATAAAATAACAAACCTGAGACTAAAACAAAATTCCTATTTTTTAAACAATTTTGTCCGATTTTTGTGTACCATTACTTCTTTATTATTTTTCATAATTATTACATTAGGTTCCTTATCTTCAATAACAATAAATGGACCATTATACAAAGTATCTAATTTATTTGCTGTTTCATTTTTTAACAATATTAAATCACCTTTCTTATATGTGACTTGGTTTATGTTTTTATCATATACAGATTTGCGCACCTGTTTACCTTTTAACAAATTATTTTGTGCGTCTCTGTGTGCTACTTGCAAACGATATCTTAATTCTAAACTATAATTATCTGGGTTATATAAAGGTTCTATGCTAGTACTTATTCTACTCGGAATGTCACTTGGTTTTCCAAAAACTAATTCATACGGTGTATATTTTGTAGAGGAATGTACAGTGTTATTAAAATTAAAGCACCAAAAGGGTAGCCAGTGGCTCCACGTTTCAGGGTAATTATTGCATTGTATTCTTAAGAAAGAACCTAAATGTTTATGTGCATTTTCGAGTGAACCAATCGACTCATGATGGTATGAAGTTGAGTTTAATTTTTCAATTTCTAAAAGTTTACAGACTTCTATCATAGTAGATGACATAAACTCAGTGCCTCTATCTGTTGCTATAGTTTTTGGGATTCCGAACCTTAAAATAAATTGATTAACAAATGCTCTAGCAACGGTGACCGTTTCCTTATTTTGAAGAGGATAAGCCTCAACAAATTTACTTAACTCACACTGTAACGTAAGTATATAATTATTACCATCTACATCTTGATCTACAGGACCAACTAAGTCTAAAAATACTTTCTCGAAAGCAAATGAAGCTGTGGTTGTTATCACCATCGGCTCTTTGGTATTCCGTGAATACTTAGATTTTTGACATTTTTCACATTTTGTTACAAACTCTTTTACGTCTTTTTCCATTTCTGGCCAGTAATATTTTCTTTTAATATTATTTATCATTCTACGAATGCCTGCATGGCCACTAGTAGGCAGTAGGTGATAGTCATTAACAATAAATTGTTTATCATTTTCATTGTCAATTCTTTCTACACCTCGTAGAATACATATCCGTGGACCGGTCCATATATGCTTACTTTTAATCTCTTGTATTAGTTCTTTTATAAATAACGCGTTATTATTTGTTTTTATTATACATATTTCGTCGACATTAATATTTTTACTTAATTCACTTAATTTCTCCACAAAAACGGCTCGCGTGTATTGTGCTTTGAAATCAAGATTAATGTATAAAACTTTCTTATTTTGGGAGAAAGCAAAACACTCGGTTTCTACTTCTATACCCATTCTTTTTCGAATCTTGTTCAATTCTTTTCCTTCTATTAAAATCATCTCTATAGCATCACTCGGAATCCGCAATAATTCCACGATTCTCGGTTGATCAGGCCGATAGTCTGTGTCATTATTGGTGATTTGAGTGTCACTCTTATTTGTAATATCTTCTAGTTTCCTTTTCTGCGCTCTAGTCATTACATTAATTATTTTATTGTTTATACATTTCAATTCATTTGAGTTTATTGAAATTCTAGACAATGCGTCGGCTACGGCATTTTCTTTACCTTTAATATACACAACGTTAAAATCGTATTCTTCTAATGTTAACCTAAATTTTAATAGTCTACTCGATGGATCTTTTATTCCGAATAAGTACAACAATGGTTTATGGTCCGTCATGATTGTGAAATTTTTACCTAAGAGATATGGCCTAAAATATCTTACTCCCCATACTATCGCAAGTAATTCCTTTTGTATAGTTGGGTAATTTTTTTCAGCTTTGTTTAAGGGTCGACTTGCATAAGCGACTGGTCTCATATCTTTATTGCAAAGTACTGCTCCTACCGCAATGCCAGAAGCATCAGTTTGTAAAATGAACTCGTTTTCGTCTGAAAAGTCTGGATATTGTAAAACGGGTGATACTAATGCTTTTTTCATGATTTTAAATGAGTTTTCGCATTGTTCAGACCATATAAAGGGAACATCTTTACGACACAAGTTATTTAAAGGGATAGTTATTTCTGCGAAATTCTTTATAAATTTCCGGTAATAGTTACAGAATGCAACAAAACGTTTTACTTCTTCTGTACTTTTTGGTGTTGGGTAATTTTCAACAACTTTTATTTTAGCTTTATCTGGACTAATTCCATCTGCTGACACTGTGTGTCCTAAATATAATAATTCCTTTTTCAAAAAATTACATTTGCTGGGATTTAATTTTAGGTTAACTTTTCTAAGTCTCTCAAAAACATCTATTAAATTTTTATTGTGACTTTCTAAATTACGTCCAAAAATTACAAGGTCATCAAGATAAACAAAACACTTCTCATACGTTAGACCTGACATGGCTATAGTCAAAAGAACTTGGACTGGTTTTAAGACCCATCGGCATTCGTTTCATCTGATATTGTCCAGTATTGGTTGTAAAGGCAGTAGTCTTACGTGACTCGGGATTCAAGGTCACTTGATAATAAGATTGACTAAGATCTAAATGGGTAAAATATACGGCACCAGCAAGAGACTCTAAAATATCAGTGATATTCGGTAGTGGAAATTTATCATCCTGTATAACATCATTTAATTTACGATAATCTACTACTAATCTCCACTTTTTGCTATCGTCATTTGACTTTTTTGGCACAAGTAAAATGGGGCTAGACCACTCACTTTGAGCTTCCTCAATAATATCATCCTGTAACATTTGTTTGATTTGTTTATTTATTTCAGGTTTTTGACTGTGTGGTAACCTGTATGGTTTTGTATATACGGGGCTAGCATCCGGTTTTAAATAAATATTATGTTCATATGAATTAGTAGTAGTAAGCTTGTCACCCGGTAGATGAAAGATATCATTGTACTTAGTACAAATTGCTTGTATAGTCCCACGCTCCGTAGGATGTAAGTGATCCAATTTTAATAATTCTAACAAAGTATTAGCTCTCTCTGCATTTGATTTACATTTATTAAACTGGCATATTTGGTAATCGTTTAATGAGTGCAGGTCTGGTTGAAAAGTTGGTATGGTAATTGATTCTTCTTTAGTATTTAATATTTTAATGGGAATAATGTTATTTATTGGTTTGACTATTAATGCTGCTAAAAATAAACCCTCTTGTAGTTGTTGTGGTAAAACAACACAGTCATTATTTAATTTATTATTCTTTATTGAGATGTAATGAATGGACTCACTTCTCGCAGGAATAGTTAAGTAATTATGTGAAATAGATGGTGTCACATATAGTGGTATAATATTTTCGCATTGGTTATATAGAATTAAAGTATCATTTTCTAGATTAATATGTGAATTAAATTTCGATAAAAAATCTAAACCAAGAATTCCATCCGATTTACATGGTAAATCATCGAACAAATAAAATTTGTGATTAAAACTACTATTTTGTGTACGCAAAGTAAGATAAATATACCCTTTTGAACAAACTTTTCCACCGATACCATTTATTATAATGTTATCTTCATACAAAGTAGTATGTTCTGATAAGGCGTTCTTAGAAACAGCGGAAATGGACGCGCCGGTATCAAGTAACCATGAACACCTGCAATTGTTAATGTCTAAATAGACGTATCTAACATTTTTATTACAGGTTAAAATGTCATAATATTTAGGACCGAAAAAACTGGTTTTTGGTCTCTGTTTCTTCGTTATTTGTTTGGCGGTTCTCGCTCCCTTCAGCTGAGAAAATTCTTTGCTGATTATTCCTACCTCGAGTACCTCTACTACGATAATATCCTGAAGAATTATGATTATTTACAAATTTTGAAAAAGTATTACCTCTTCCGCGTGTATATCCACCACGGGGATTACCATTAAATTGCTGATAATTATTATTATATCCTTGACCTCTATTATGATTGGTACGGTAGTGGAAACCTCGATTATAATAATTATTATGTCCTCTCTTAGTGAAATTATTATTATATCTGTTGTTTGACTTACCTCTCGCGCTGAAAATAACACCGGAAGTCGAGGGCTGCCCCAGCTCCTCGTCCTCCGCTGCACGCACCGCATCTTTTAACTCGGAAAAGTTCCGCGCTGAAATGATAGTGCTTAAGCGTTTATTTCTTAATCCATCGGAAAATCTTTTGATAGCGAGTTTCTCGTTTATAGGTCTCAGTATTTCGCATGTCTTTTCGTTACCACTAGCTTGCGCAATAGTGAGGTCTATAAATAATTCTGATAGTTTATTTCCATATTCACAAACAGACATATTATTTTGATTCAAATTATTTAATTGACAAAGTATTGCATTCGCGGACTTTTTTGTAAGCAAATAAGTTTTTATATCCTGTAAAAGGCTTGCTACGTCACCATATTCGGATTTTAGTTTTAGCTTGGCAGTTTTAGTTAATCTTGTTTTCAAAACAAAAGAAATTAACAATTTCTTCTGGTCTGTGTCCTTTAGGCAATCGTTATATAGTTCTACTGCGTCTATGATTTTTCTCTGTCGTACTTTCTGAACCATCCATAACTGGTATCAAGGATGTTGCAGTTTTAATTTCAAACTTCTCCATATTTGAAGTAGTTGTTTCTACGTCACTTTGAAAATTATACGATAAAATCTTACCGTAAACAACATCTATTCTCTCCTTCAAGACTTCATAAACATATTCAGCTAATTCTAACGAGCTTTTTTGCTCAGAAAATATACTAATAATAGTTTTATACGACGAATATAATTCTTTAGCTTTTAATATTTTTTCCTTAACCTTATTCTTATATTGTAACCTTCTAGAGGGGCCTAACTTCCTCAAACTAATTTGAATATCAGATAATTCATTAAAAATTATTTCTATCTCTTTTTCCATATACTTAATAAGAAATTAAAACATACTTACATAAAGAAAATGTAGGTACCTCGTAGTTTGATCCTTACACGAAAAATAATTCCAATATTTAAAGGCCAAGTGACATTCCGTAATACTTAGGCTGAAATCTGCTGCAAGATCCAAGAAATAATTATAAGACTATAACATTAGTAACAATTATAGAGTGGCACAGTAATATAACTATTGATTATTTTTAATCGGGACACTTATAGTTCCTATTATGTCGATATTAGATGACGCCACACAGTTGGTTCATTTTATTTACTCACTAAGAGATAACTATTTGAAAACTTGACTTTGATTACGATTTGATAATATACGCATACGAAGTATGACGATTTAAATTATTATTTTCACTCGGGCTCACTGACACGGAATTCACATATTTTCTTCACACGGGTTCATTTCCTTCTTCACGATCTCGCTTTCCCGACAACCGCAAACGCATTCTTCTTATAAACTGCGATTCAACATGTTTCTCGATCCATTTCTTTTGTCTGTCCTTCAGCTTTTTGTATATCAATATGACGATTATAACAGCGAAAATCGTCAAGGCCGATGCCAATAATATATTATTTATCTGGATATGAGATTGGACCGCAGTATTACTTCCTCCATTCTGTGCTATTATCACCTCCTTGTCTTCCGTTTTTGAATAACTATTGCCCATTTTTGAATCGACGTACGTGACTGTTTTTCAAGAATGTTCCTTGCGTTATATCCATTTTATAACGTTGGTATTGTAAAGGCTCTAACTGGGTGCACCGAGGCACACAGGAATCCGCTGAGTTCGCCGTATTCGCCCGATACGCGACACCCGGCAACGGTTGTACGTAGGTGGGAACCTACACCGCGGCGCTCGCGCATGGCAGGGTCGCCATGAAGTGTGCGGGTTGCGGGGAGTCGATGAATGAAATAAAACATACGTGTAAACGCCACGAGTGATTTATTACGACTCAAAACTAAATACAATGGGTACCTTAAGCTACAGACACACACATACACACTACACATGCTACAAATTTAGATGCAAAAAAATAACCACCATGCTGAGTTGTATTTAGAGTGGAAGATAACTCGTGGCTAAGATAGTATTATTTAGATGCTCGACGCTTTATTAATTGTGGCTGACTTAGTAATTTAGAAGGCAACATACATTTTTGGGGGCGAATAATGATATTAAAAAGAAGCCTGTTTAATTAGCACCCCTTTTATTTTATTTTTAAATATTAGTTTGTATTTGAAGACAAAATACCTAACTGTATTTTTATAAGAGTTATTTTTATATAAATTTAAGACTTGAAGAATTTTTGAAGAGCATTTATTTTATTTAACTGACACCTCTATTTCATTCCTAACTCTACGGGAACTCCATGGGAACAGAACGGCTGGTCGTGATTGGTCGATCTTACAAAAAGACTGACCAATCAGAGAGAGCTTTCGGACAGTTGACAATTTGACAATTTCTCATCGATAGATTATAATATAGCGAAAAATAATGCGTTAAATTGCAATCAGATGTTACGGTTCACAATAATTCGACAGTTTGCAATCTCTCGAGATAGATTGTAATCTAACGATGTTTGTAATCTTACGGTAACATATACATTGATTCTTACAATAATAAGATTTTGTTAACATTAAAATATCAAGACTTCTTAGTAAAGGCCTATAGCCCGAATTTAACTTGATCTTATCTTATAATACAAGAATCGAAGACTGTAAAAAACTATGTTTTATAAAAGCCAAATAGATAGAGAGAAAAGGTGTATTTCTTACGGTGGAGGTGGAGTGTAAAACTGAATGCACCTTAGGTATATTGCGATTCATGAATATATGGTGATTTCAATCCTCTCTGCGAAGTGGGTGCCATTGCTTGGACTGGGCACACGCAATGATGCAAGCCGACGGGATTCAGGAGGGTTTTTACTGGTTATGATGCCATGGTGTAGTTTTTTTTTAAAGCTATTTTTTATTTTACGAATAGAAGCATGTCTTTCAATACCTGACTATAGGTACATACCATAAAAATATATCAGACCCGTGCTTCTGAAAAAGTTGATTACCTACACTTAAATCTCGGGTTATTAATGTATTGTCTTAATGCTGTTCATTTCATTAGATTTAATTAACTTAAGCAGTTTCTTCGATATCAGTATTAAGTACCTTCTAAGTAAATGTTTGAATAAGGTTTTAGTAATAGAAAATTTCAATTTAGCAATTGAATAATTATCTAAATTCGAAAGCCTATCAGTGCTGAGTATCTACTTCGTTGTTAGAACAGGCCTTTAAGTGCTTTCAATAATTCCCACAATTTCTGCCGCCATTAACTGATAGCTCAATATTTAATCAGAGAGCTCTCCGCTCAGTAGGTACAAGTACCAACTGTAATTGCATTCGATTGCCGTTTCTGTTAGCTTTGTACTTTTAAGTTGATGATACCTGTTTGGTAACTGGGCCATTTTAATGTACTTCAAATATAATGAAAATGTACGCACATAACTTGCTTATTGTAATAAATACTCATCCTTGATGGGGACCTTCCCATAATGCGTATCATGTTCGCCATTAATAAGAGGTGCGATGAGTTACAATGTCATCATCTTTTCCCATGAGTAATTTTCAAAATAATATGCAGTATTTTTTTGTCAGAAACAGTACTTCCTACATTTATGCCTGATATATTTTTTCTAATTAAATATTATGGTATTTTAGTCCCAGAATAAAAGTCATAGCATAAAAGAATCATAACAGGGAAATAAATTCAAAGCATAAAAGGAGCCTGTGTCTTAAAGAAGGGGCAATGTCAGTGAAATAATGACCTAATTTATTTTTCCAAGCAGTTGCAGGGGAACTGAATATAAAACAGGTACATATCTCGGCGATGCGCACTTGAGTCAGGCTTGAACATTTAAAAGATTTAAGTACCATACATAATATTAAATCGAGATCGCGTGTCCTATAAAATGTATTCTCCCCCTAAAATCGGCAACTTTGTAAAATATCGCTCGGTTAACTTTGGGGTCCCGATATGAATAAAATTGCCTCGGAAATATATAAACCGCTTACTATGAAGACATGAAGAGGCAGAAGGTCTGATGTAAGGCGGCCCGGGAGCTTCCAATGCGTCTTTGAAAGCACATTGGGGTTATTAAGTGAGGCAACAAGATCAATAATGTATAATGTTCGATGGTAGGGAGCCTAGTGTTGACCTTTTGAAAGTTCCGGTGAGGTCGCCCCGGTGGTTTGCAAGATGAGGGTATTAGGCATCCGCCCTTCTGTTTAATTAATGGAGGCTTGACCCCCGTCTAACTTTCTCTGCCTGTGTTTAAGAGACCGTTATGTACGTAGGGATGAAATAGTTTCATTGTGTTTTTATGTCCGTTTGTAGATTATGTTATATTTACCTAAAGCAAGACAGACAGCTTTTTACGTAGGTACAATATGGAACCCTTTTTCATTCACCCGTACAGGCTTATTTTATGTCTACTTCTTATTTGATATTATTATGTAGCCATACATACTTGTACGTATTTTTGTTTAATTTGTCAGAAGTATAATATGAAAGCGTTCATTATCAAACCCGCTTGCTTTAATTAATTTAAAAGTTGAATGTATGTTTGCGACTCATACCCGTAACAAGAAACTCGATTATGAATATTTATGTAAAAGCATGCGAACTGATGAGCTGCGCTCAGTAACAGTAAACAAAGTTTATGCATACGAAACGTCGTAAAGTCATACGTCAAGACAACGCCGCGACAATTTTCCTCGCTACATAAATTCGTCGAGTCTCTGAAAGTAGACAAGTTAATATGAGATTTCATATCGTACGGCGGAAACAACGGTACGTCGAGCTCAGCGCTAATGAATAAATAACACGCTTGTATGTCTACACTCGCTCGATCTCCCGCGAGCATGCATAAACAGTTTTTTCTTCTTTGAATTGTACAAATGTAAATAAAGTACAGTCGTAAAACATACCCCTGTTTTGTGGTAATTAAAAATTTTATTTTTTGTCATAAAACGCCACATACACACCGCAATTCCCGTAGGTTAATTGGCATCAAGTGCCTGAAAAGCTACACACGAGTACAACTCTCCATTCGGGACTGTTATTATTTGTCGCCGGAATAAAAATGGGAGATCGGTGAAAGAGTAAAAGGATAATTAAATCTGCGGTTGGTTAAGCGTGGTGTATCACGTATCGAGCTGTTTCAATAGGTGTGACAGTCGATGGCCGCGCTCCCGTCAAATTGCCCGGGGCGTCGCGTCCGACGTCAGGCACCGCGGCGCGACCCATTCACGTCACGTCGCCGGCACTCAGCAATTTTTTAATTTTACGAATAACGACTGCTTCATTTCTATGACAATGGCGATAGCAATGACGGTTTCTTATTTATTTTACTGCTTTCTATCCTATTACTTATTTAAAAGTAAAGACATTATACATGTAACACGAAGCACGTTAAGAAACTAGTTAATGAAATGTACAGTTTGAATGAATTAAATCTAAACGCGTCCTATAGATCCACAGGTTCTCCCCAGAATAAAACCAAATCACATAAGCACCATCTACTCGATTGGCAACGTTAATTTGAAAGGCAAAGCCTTTTAACTCGCCGCGGCCAGGATGGACTCCAAGAATTACTTCTATGCACTGCTAAGCTCGTAGATAGTGTCTTAATTGTATTTAAAAGATAAAAAAGAACTTTGCCTTTTAACAATCCATTATTGCGCACAAAGTAAGACGAAACGGACGTTTTATGACTAGTCTTTTTAATAGTCTTTCAATGTTTAAGAGCTTCGAGATAGGTATTTAGTAACAAGAATTACTTTGTTACGTGTTTCAACCTGATTAATAATGAAAAAGTTTTCTCGTTACCCTTTCAGTGATTTTCTAAGCTCATTTTTACTTGTCCCTAGAAGCTATCAGTGATCCCGACCTTCTTCAGTGGATATAAAAGTAAAACTTTTGTCTTTGATTTTATTTTGAGCAGAGAATCGTTGAAAGCTACATTAACTTTCATAAAAAAAATCGGCAAAATTCCGCGATTGATTCAGCTGTGATTCTGACAACAAACGAAAGTACGAATAGTTAGAAAACCACAATTTGGATATTCCTGTAAAACATTGGCTAAACGTTATCTAAACGTTTTCTTTTATTTTGTAAGGAAGCAAGAACACTCGTAGATTCGGTACAGGCCGCAAGTCACGTAGTCTCGCTGCAAGTAACGGAACTTGCAATTGTAGGAGCCCCGCGCCGACCAGCTGCCTCCCGGGATGTTTGTGCAATGGCTCCCCGAGGAACTCCCCAGCAATTTAAATACTTTAACTAGAATAACTGGAAGAATTCTTAACACAAATGGAAATAAAAGGCTGCTTAATTTATAGCTTGGGGATGCTTTTAATTTTTTATTGTTGAGAGTTTTTCTTGGAATTGCTTTGATCAGCATTTTTAATCAAAGCACGGTGAGATATGTTATTTAATTATCTGAGAAATGAATAGGATTTATAAAAAATGGTTTAATACAAAATTGGTGTTCAATAATATTGTTGCAAGATGTTAATTAAAATGTATTTGTTTGACTTACAAAACACAGAAATTAGAAGAGTTTTACATAGATTTTAAAAAATCATTTTAGTACGAAAAATTAATTAAATAAAATTATTAAACATTTTTATGTATTCGCAATACCAATACAAATGCTCACAAAGGCTAGCTTAGAATAGTTTATACAAATACGACACAAATACTCTGAGGTAAAAGGTACAAATGAAAACTTGTTATTCCACTAGAGTTTTAACTAGCAACATGAATATAGCAATAACGAAAAGTTTCACAAATAAAAAGAGGACCTTTGGGATCCATTTTCAGCCTAAGCATTGTCTGGCTAAAGTAAATAAATTGTTAGTCACACCGCCAACTAATTTGAATAAAATATGTAGGTCATAACAGTGGCTATTCCACAATAATAGGCTAACTTATAGCACTAAAGTACTCAACATTAATAAAAAAAGAAAGCAATGAAACTATCCAAACGATAAACAAAATCGTTAATTCAATAATAGGCTACTTCCAATAAATCGATATTTCACGCTAAAATTGAGTATCAAAGTGGAAGTATCTCTACTGTTGAACGTAGCTATCTCATAGAATTGAACAGATTGATCGACTGGCCGATTCTCTCGATGATCGATACCTTTTTTTTTTTAACGACGTCAAAAATCATCAAATGACCCCTCCCGCTGTGGGTTAGCAGCGGTGAGGGAGTGTCAGACTCTTACTGACTAAAAACCGTCGTGTTCCGTCATAGGCCTTTTGTGTTTCAGGGCCGCGGTATCTCTTTCGAACAACCCCAACGCGATATTTGACCGCAGATGTTCTTCTTCTTTTCTCTTTTTAATTTAAAATGTATTGTAACAATATGAGAACCATACAAATGTAGTTCGGTGTGCATTCTACATTACATAGGTGTAACTGAGCCACGTATTCGAATAATTCATTTTAATGGCCACCTCAAGGTTAGTGCACGAGATATACGTCGTCTTAGTATTAAATATTTTATCCTTTATGCATTCACATACTCTTGTTTTGCAATAACCACTATAAGATGCAATAGTTTTATTTGATAACTTTACACTTACTTATTACCTATTGGGAAATATGTATAACAAAAAATTGCGTATTTTCTGTGTATTTTCCAAAATCAACTTAGCGGTTTGATCTTAGCTTCAGGCTAAGCTTTCAGATAAACTCCATTGAGTACGGAATTATTTAAATAAGAAGTTTAATATCCTATTTCAAGGAAAAACGTTACAAAGATAAGCAATCTATGTCGGTTGTGTACATAAATGTAGATTTAACGTTTATTAAGTTTTGAAACTTGACTGAACTGTCTTGAAAATATTAGACTTTGTTTTTTTAAATACCTTATGATAACTTCTCGTCTTTAATTCAAATATTTCCAAATATTCAATGTTTTCATTAAGTTTATTACTTTTAAAACTATAACCTTCAACATTATCATATCAACACACATTATAAGAAAAGTAAGGTTTATATTAGATAGAATCTTCCACATCACGATAAACTTTCAAGAATCTCTCGGAAGCTATCAAAACAAGATCGGAATACATTGTTTGTCTGTTTGTACAAGTATCAGAACAGTAAATCAAAGCTCTTATCGTGTACACTGTTCTGAGTAATCTGCTTGTTGATGGAGAGTTACGAGAGCGTCAACAATGTCGTGGTCACAATATGTTGACCGCCGGCTTTACCCACCGATACAAGCCCGTTGATTGGAATATCGATTAAGGTCGGTGCGGCTATGCGTATAACCCCTGTGTGCTTTCTATCAGACGGACAATTAATTGTCTTTTGAAGGTTTGAATGGATGGATTCGGCTGTCAGTTTATTAGTTTGAATTTTGGTTTCTGCAGTTCTTGAATAAGTGCTCGAGTTGTTTCAGTGAATGATGTTATTAACTTAACTTTTAACATTTTATTAAATTGTGAACTTCTCAAAAGTGGACGGTTCCAAGTATCTTTCTTGCTGTTTGCAGGTATCTTCATTCCTGAAGGTTGGCTTTTTCTGTAGTCCTCTCTGTCTAAACTCTAATCTTGCTAATTATAATATGTTTATATATATGTTTTGCTAAATCAGCCCACAAATGAATTTATAAGTATAGAACTAACCAAGAACTAGGTTCGTCATTACACTCCACACACTATTTCGACAATGAATGGGCAGACAAGACTTCGCTCATCAATACCTAAGTCTGTTTCTCAAAGGCTTTATTTAGTTAGTTCTCCACAAGATAAATGTAGGCTCGAAAATAAATGTACGAACTATCCTACAACCTAAGTGGGTTTTGCAAACGGTTGTACCCCGAAATTGAATCACTTGACATGTAGCTTGTACGCATCTGTTCAAGGCTCTTGTTTTTATATGTATCGCAATTTATGCTAAACAGCTGATATATTTGGGTTCAAACGATCCGCCCACGGCGATATGTAAACTAGGACAGCATCTGTCGCGACTTTCAGTTGACCTTAACTTAATCTTATGATTTATACTCACATAAAGGTTTTGTATTCGTTTTATTGTTTCTGAAATATGGGAAAACAGTTTCCAATAAGACTAATAAAATTTGAAACATTTTTTAGCATATTTTAAAGCATGTTTAATCGTTTCGAAAAAGGGTCTAAAATTCTTCAGAACGCAATTTGATAAAGATTAGATTTATTTGATCAATACCTACGCTGTAAAAATTATCCAAGTATAAGTCGACTCTTAGTTTACATTTAATCTAATCATTTCAGTCCATTTCCCCACTACGTGTACTATATTTAGTGAGGAGCAATATTGTACCACTTTGGGCGTCGTGTTGCGCAAAATTAGTTTTGAAGTACTTATATCGTTAGGTATTATTAAAATAACTTTCGAAGAAGGTGCAACTTTCAAAAAACGAAGGTTTACATAGTTATGTTTTGTTTATGAGCACATATTATGTTGTGAAATTATTTATTTCTTAATAAGATAATAGGCCTTTGAAAATAATTTGTATACAAAAATTGAAAATATTAGTTAGATTGCTATAAACTCGTCTTTTACTTTATGCTTTCTTTCTTTTGTTTTTCTTTTTGTCATTGTTTTATACATGTTAAATAAAGTCTATATTTTATATTTTCTTACTTCACAATGAATTCGTAAAAAACTTCTACTTAAATATTAATCCAAGTTTTTCGCATATTGGGTGCCAAATAGTTTGCTGGCCAGTATAAATGTGATTTTACTTTGTGAACTATTTACGGAATATCCAGAATCCGGTTCGAGATGGAAGCTTAAAATCCTCTAAAAATGTTCACTTTCTTCACGGTTGGCCGACACTAACGGGATTGAAGGCTATACCTGGATTTTCAGCATCGAACCACATTTTTGTAGGACAAAATTGACCTTTGGACACGAAGAAGCAATTTTGTATCAGGTCTTATATAACAATGAATTTAGTTATGACTCCAGATTTTACTTTAGCCGTTACCGTTTTCGCTGTAAATCATTATGATTGCGGAGGTTTCGCTAAAATAAAACTAATTTAAAATTCTCTCCTTTCTTTCAGAAATTCAAGTTTTGTCGAGTTTGTAACAATCCTTAATCCTGGATTACAGTGTTTGGATTAGGGTTCTTTCTTAGGTAGGTATATTACAGGTAAAATTTAAGGTTGCTAAAAGTAATAACTAGGTAGGTACTTATATTTCATTTTCCTTTACACATTATCTAAATATCACGCACGTGGAACATTTATTACAATATTTTAATAAAATATTACATTGAAACGTAAGCAAAGGCTTATACTACTTTAGAAGCTTAATGCTTTTGGAGTTTTTATACATCGTGTGCCTAAATTGGATTTTGATTTTGAAGCTGGTGAAGGTATTATAGTAGAAGACCATTTACTGTACAAAGCTGGTGTCATACATTATTCATAACTACACGAAGTAAAAGAAGCGAATCGTGGTTCTCAAACACATTTTCATAAAAAACTTTAATGTCGTTTATCCACAAAACTTTTGAATAGAAACAATTATTACACTTTTATTCGTGCTATTTTCGTTGGAACGTAAAATGTAAATACTTCATAGAAATATTTATTTCGTTGAAGTAGAATTTCTGTTCTTTTCACATTTACATTTGTTTTAAACGAATTGTTAATTACAAAACTTTTCGAATTTAATTGAAAGTAGATTTATTTGGAGTGGAAACAAGATATATTCTCTGAATGCATCCTGTATTTCTCAATTTTAGGCTTAGCGCGAAAGCGGTTTGGTGGTTAGCGACAAAACCGTTCCAATCTCCAAGTTTACGATGCGATCCCAATTTGCCTCAGCCAGAGCAGCTTTTGGTTTGCCTGAAATACTGTGACATTTTCCTAATTATTACGAGTACTAGCTGCATGGAATGAAATGTTGTGCATAGAACAATTTTAATATGATGTTGCGTTATATCTATGCTCTACTTTTAGGTTAAAGTCCATCTTATTTTAATATGAAGGCTCCACCTCTGGTTTATTTATTTGGGTTTTTGGTTTTGGAGATTTTTTTCGGTAAGTACCTAAAGAATATTGTTACTGTAAAAGTTATAACATTAACGTTTTAGAACAGCGCCACCTATTTTTTGATACTTAACGATGAACGTTTCTTGATACTTTTCCACTGTTGGGGTAAGATTCTCCTAAGTTTCCACCTGTCCCCGTCGGCATCTTGTTTGATGCATAATCCGAGAGGAAGCTACCCCATCTTCGTGTTCTTCAATCTAATTTACTTAAAAAAAAGAAAATATTTTCTACCTAGGTAGTAGCGTATTTTACAATGACCATATAAACAGAATAGATATGTAGTTTTTTCTTTATAAACTTAAAATTAAATCCCTTCACATAACCTCAGTTATGAGTCTAACCACTGCCATCTAGTGGCAGAGTGAAGAAATACCAAAACCAGTTAAGGCCGATAAGGACTCCAAGTTTCAGCTAGGATACAATCTTCAACCACGGTGATAATGGGAACGGGAATTCTGAAAGATACCAGAAATTCCCGTCAGATGTCACCATCAAGCGTTGAAATAATATTTACTATTTACTGATGCTTTGCTCTACAGTGGAAAGTTAATGTTTGAGTTGTTTTAATTTTTTTGGTTTGGTTTGGTTTGGTAAATCAATTTCGTTATGAATCGAAGTCTATTTTTAAAAAGTCGAAGTCTACTTTATAGTAACGCATTAATCAGTTTTCAGGCATCGTTCACACCAAACGTATTGTCCGCCGCTGACTGTGAGCGCGCGTTACGCAGTTTATTGCTTTTCCATATATATTGAAATTGTCGTTCACACCGAACCGACTATACGCTGTTACGTCGTCTGTTGTAGCTGACTCTCAGTAGCCGATTATTTTACTACGCGACTATGCACGGCGGACGCGGATTGGCTACGCGGACGCAGTTGCCGAATAGCGCCGCTCCGCCGCGTACGCACCGCCGCTCCGCCGCGTCCGCACCGCCGCGCAGTGATGCCAGATTGGGGGGATTCCCCCCAAATTTGGGGGTATTTTCTGCCCACGGGGGATTTTTTGGGGGGAACAATCCTTTGGGGGGATCAGCGGGAAACTACACAAGAAACTGTAAGAATTTTCACTGTACATGAAATATTTTTATTGAGCCTAAGTTACTATGGACGTCTGACATTGTTCTTTTCGCAATTGTTTAAACGTGATTGATTTGATTATAATAAATAAGTGTTGATTACAGTACAAGTTGTTTTCCTCTTACCTTAAAGTAATTGTCAATCTTTCTTCTGGCTGAATAGCACGTCGATAATTAGTGTCCCTTTTATATAAACTTATACGTATTAAAGATAGTAACTCATCGAATGTTTTACTGTCATACGAAAATATTTCTTGAACTTATTTGGATAAAGTCTATATTCGAAATATAAAGTATGAAATTGACCAAGAAAACATCTCTTCAAATTTAAGGGATGTACCCACAATCTCTTCTTTTTATTATTTTCGTCTTCCTCTAGAGCTTCGCAAATGGCAACTATCTGAATGCGCATCATTTAATTGAAATATCAGTAAACGTCCGATTTTTTTTAAAAATACACTAGTTTTATCGTATGGGAACCACGAGTGATCTCAGAGATCGTTTATAAAATACTACGAGCAACTTCAAATACTGAGCTCTTTTATGTGTAGAATAGTCGGCCGCTCAGCGTACGCATCTAGTGTGAACCTACACGAGCGTATTCTTTTGTTCACACATGTAGCGTATCGTACGCTATAGCCTATTGTCGGCTTGGTGAGTACGCGTACTGCAGATTGAGTCGACGTTCACACTGAGGCCGACTGTGAGTATACTCACAGTCAGCGGCGGACAATACGTTTGGTGTGAACAATCCCTCAGTCTTGTTGATTACGATATACCTAATACTTGTTACTCACAGATTATAACGTGTTATACATTCAAATCGAGAGCGTCGCTAATTTTAGCGCTGCAGTTAGATATTAGAGCCAGTAGAATAGCATTCGAAACAATTATAGTTAGGGCATTCGTTCCCGCATAGACATTTGGGTCAAGTGGCATCGCTTCTTCTGGACATTCATTAGATCTGTAATAAGGTTTTCATCAAATCTATGTTAGGAATTTTATATAGATAATAGTGTTGGTTTATGATTGAGGCGAATGTCAAGATTACTGCTAAAATGGCTTGCGGCAACATTATGTTTACTTCGCGTTCATGGAGATAGGACTTTGGGTATGTTTTGTTACTTTATTTGAATTTTCAGCAGATTTCATATATTTCTTATATTTTGTTCTTATATTACTCTACTTTTGTGTTGTCTGCGTTCAGGTGCCATTTTCGATGACGGCACATTTTTATTAGAAGCCGCATTCAACGTTGCAATTGCGGCGGCATCCGAAGACCAAGAAAATCCATTTGTAGCAAATGTCATAAAAACATCTCCTTCTGACATAACTGAAGCTGAAAATGCGATGTGTACGCTTTTAGAGGTAATTGTTACATTCTATTATAGTTGGGATACTGGTATAATACATATTATTTAAAATAACAATAATTTTTTTAAAGAAGTTTTTATTTAATTTGAATATTTGCCTTATTTTTTAGAGTAACGTGTTTGGAGTTTTTGGTCCCACAAAGAAAAGTTCATTACAACATATTCAGTCGATAGCCGATTATCTGGAAATACCTCACATTATTACCGATCCTGTGGAAACACAAAATCGTAATTGGTCTGTGATTAATTTGTTTCCACATCACTTGGCTTATTCTCAGGTATTTTATTGTTTTATATCGATGAATGTTTTATATAATTTTGCATTCGTATTTATGTTATATATTTGAAATTGATACACAATTTTCGGTAGTTATTTGCAGACCTCATTGAATTAAAAGGGTGGACGGATTTTACAATAATTTATGAAGGTGCAGAACTTTTACCATTTTTCGATAGCATTTTATCGATGCAAGATTTAGATACCGGTCAGAAAATATTAATAAAAATTGTACAATTACCTGATGGTGACGATTTCAGGTATGCTACTACTTTGTCTTAGAATACAATATCACATTTTTTTATGTTGTTAAAAATATATTAGTGAATATTATGATTTATTTTTTAGGTCCCAGTTGAAGTTTATTAAAAAGTCAGGATCTGTAAATTATATAATTAATTGCAAAAGAGAAACGTTGCCACTGGTGCTGGAACAAGCACAGCAAGTTGGAATCATGTCTGATGAGCATAGTTACTTAATCATGAATCCAGATTTCCAAACAATAGACATAGACCCATTTAAACATGGAGGTTCCAGTATCACAGGTACTTAAAAAAAAGAATTATATTATGAATGTATAAATAGCTTGGTATACTTTCCAATTTTGTGCGCAAACATGTTGACTCGCTACAATGCCATTGTTTTTCATGTCCAGGAATTCGCATGTTCGATCCAAGTTTAGAGTCCATTCAAAACTTTATCACATCTTTAAATGAGAAGGTAGCCGAACTATCTGAGAACGAAATAGAAAATGCGATAGCAGAAAATGGTTTGACACTAGATTTAGCTTTGGTATACGATGCTGTTACCTTATTTGTTTCAACTTTGAATGCTATGTCTCTTGAAGAGGGTTCAAATGTAACATGTGATGACGCAGAAAGCTGGGGCTTTGGATCTAGCATTGTAAATTATGCGAGGACTGTAAGTAACTTTGTCATCGGCTATATCCTTTTTTTCTGAAATAAAATGATGTATTTAATTGTAGATGGAAGTCGATGGCCTAACTGGGATAATAAAATTCGATGAAGATGGTTTCCGTTCAGAAATCGAAATAGACGTACTTGAAATTATGAGCTACGGATTAGAGAAGGTATTAATATTACTAATAATGTTTATAATGTGTTCTTTTATCTTATTAAAATAATAGTGTAACTGCTCTTTGCATTCTAGGTTGGAACTTGGACGTTAGAGGATGGTTTTGTTGAAACAAAAGACAATGTATCCCCAGCAGAACAAGAAGGGTCTGAATCAATGAAGGGCAAACATTTTGTCGTTCTTACAGCATTGGTATGTTACTGTTTTTCCAAAATTAAGTAAGAGAACCAAAAGACAATAAAAATGCGTCATTTCATTTTCAGAGTGCTCCTTACGGCATGCTCAAAGAATCTTTGAAAAAACTCGAAGGCAATGACCGATACGAAGGTTTCGGTATTGAACTTATTGACGAGCTAGCGAAAATTAATGAATTTAATTACACATTCGATATACAAGAAGACGGAGTTTATGGCTCATATGATAAGAAGACAGGCAAATGGAACGGAATGATGGAGAAAATTATGGACGGTGTAACTATCATTTGCCTTATTTTGGCCAAATTTCACGAAACTTGTGACAAGCTCTTATCTTTTTCTGGTATTGAGTAGTTGAATTCACATTAACCTATGTACAAAATAATGTTGATATTTTTCCAAAGTCTTTCCATGTTACAGAGGGCAGATTTCGCTATCACGGACTTAACCATAACAGCAGCTCGACAAAAAGCAGTAGACTTCACTAGTCCTTTTATGAACCTAGGTATAACTATATTGTATAAGAAACCAACAAAGGAACCACCAGATCTCTTTTCCTTCATTTCACCGTTTTCCATGGGAGTAAGTATAAGTATTACAATTTTTACAATATTATAAAGAATATAAATAGATTTACAATATAAATGCTTTTTACTAATATTATAAAGCTGAAGAGTTTGTTTGATTGTTTGTTTAAATACGCTTATCTCAGGAAATACTGGTCCGATTTAAAAATTCTTTCAATGTTAGATAGCCCATTTATCGAGGAAGGCTATAGGCTATATATCGCTAAGTTTTAATTGTACGCGGACGCAGTAGCGGGCGACCGCTAGTGACTATTAATTCTGCTCCATTTTAAAACCTCTATCACTATTATAGGTATGGGGATGGTTGGCTGGAGCGTTTGTTGGCGTATCTTGCCTTTTATTTATATTAGGACGACTGGCTCCAGAAGAGTGGCAAAATCCATATCCGTGTATAGAAGAACCAGAAACATTGGATAATCAGTTCACTTTAGCCAACTCTTTTTGGTTTACGTTAGGAAGTGTGCTTACTCAAGGATCTGAAATTGCACCCATGTAAGTAGTTAATTCTAAAGTCGATCTTCTCGTTTGTTAAGCTAATGTGCATTCATTTTTACATAAATGTTTTAGTGCCGTATCAACCCGTATGGCTGGAAGTATGTGGTGGTTCTTCACTTTAATCATGGTTTCATCTTACACGGCTAACTTAGCTGCTTTTCTTACGGTTGAATCAAAGTTTTATGCTATTAAAAGTGTAAATGACCTCGCAAGCAACCCGTATGGAATGACTTATGGCGCTAAGAAAGGAGGAGCTACCTTCAGTTTCTTCAAGGTAACGGATATTCGTGATGAATAATAAATAAGTATCGAAGGAACTTTCTTGAAAGATGTTGACTCGCACTTAGTTTTTTTTTTTTTTTTTTTTTTAAAGCTGGTTCAAATTTTATTTTATAATATTTACATAATATTTACATTAATTTTAAAAATTAAAAATAAACTTATATAGTAGCCTTATCGGGAATTACATGATTGAGCCGTTTGGGGTTGAAACTCTCGGGCCGTGGGGTCCGAGTGCTCACGCGCTTGCGAAGGAAATTTCTAAGCGCCTTGTTGACACTTCTCATGACCCAAGGGCTGGTTTTTATTTCGCACAGAGGTTGAGCATTGCCATTCAACGCGGCAATGCTGCCAGCCTTCTGGGTACATTACCCAGTGACAGCGATGAGGAGCAATTTCTCGCACTTAGTAGAAAATAACATTTTAATTAACTTTGCTTTTGTTTAGGAGTCAGATAATTTACTGTATCAGAAAATGTATCACTATATGGAAGACCATCCAGAATTACAGACAGCAACAAATGATCAAGGTTTGGACAGGTGAGTTTTATTCTGTAGTAAACTACCATTTCATAAAGCAAAACTGCATCAGTAAGTAGTCCTCCTCCAAGTTATTAAATTATTATAAAACGTTGGCATGAAAGAAGATCAATTGAACTTTTTTCCGTCAGAGTAAAATCGGATTCAGAAAACTATGCATTTCTAATGGAATCTACATCGATCGAGTACATGGTCGAGAGAAACTGTGATGTCGCACAAGTTGGCGGGTTACTGGACAGTAAGGGCTATGGCATCGCTATGAAAAAGAGTAAGAGATTTTTATTCAATGATAGAGTCTTTTGTTTTTTTTTTTGCCTATGTATAGACGATCTGCCTTAAGTGCATAACGTTCGGGACACATTTTTATATTTTTGTACACTTTTTTACAGATTCTCCTTATCGACAACCAATGAGCGAATCGATACTGCAACTGCAAGAAGAGGGAAAACTAACGAGAATGAAAGATAAATGGTGGAAAGAAAAACGAGGAGGGGGTGCTTGTGCCGTACGCTTATCATTTTTACAATTAATCAATCATCTAACATTAGTGATTACAATATTTCTAATGTTTAAGTTCATTTTACTTCAGAAAGCTTCACAATAATCACGGCTAACACAACTTTAGATCCCTAAAACATTTTAATCGTCGCTCCAACACCATTAGTCTTCATCGTGAAAATGTTCTGCTGAACCATTAACCTATCTGTATCGATCAGGATGACGACGCTGGAGGCGGTGAGGCCCAGCCCTTAGTGCTGGCGAACGTGGGCGGCGTTTTCATTGTGCTCGCCGCGGGTTCGGGCATGGCTGTCGTCTGCGCCTTTGTGGAGATGGTATTCGACGTGTGGATGATATCCCGCAAGATGAAGGTATTTTGTGTGTTATTAATATACATTACTTTTGTTATATTTTCATTTCACTGTTTGACGGTGGTTTAGGGTGAGCTGTTTTTAAGACTTTTGAGATGAATGATAAAATGAGAACGGGGTTGTGACTAATAGGATGTACTGACTTGGTGATCGGACTGGTTCACATTTTAGGAATAAAATGTTTTTTTAGAACATGAATCAATGCTCTTTAATAAGAAAATCTTAGAATTACAGGCTATTCGAGTGTTTATTTGATTCAAATCCTTCCTTGCAGTGGTTTTTGGGACAAATGTAGATTTGAGTGTGACAACTGCATGTAAGAGTATTCACACTTTCCCCCGCAACAGAAAATCCGTATCCACGTTGTAAATAAATTATTTTGAAATTGTGTTTTCTCGTTTTACCAGAATTGCATGATCCAGTTTGAACCCCTACCAAACTGTAGTTGCTTCGTGTTACTCCATATCTTTTTTCATTGCCATTGGTAAGTACTGTACCCTATCTGTTATCTGTGTCTCCCTGTAGCATTTTCTATTTACATTCCATTCTGCTACCCAGTGGTTCCACTAAAACGTAGGTATTGAATTTCATCAGTAGTGTAAATATTATTCGACTAGCAAGCATCGCGGTTCTCTTTTTTTACACCGTTTTCATAATTTTGCAGGTATCGTTTCGGGAAGAGTTAAAAGCTGAATTGAAATTCATTTTGAGCTTTAGTGGGGACACGAAACCTGTTCGCCATAGAGAGTCTACCGGGAGCGGTTCTGGTGGCTCCAAGGATGATGGGGAGAAGAACGCTGATGCAGAGTCGCTTGATGATGATGATCGAGCAGACCCATCACCTACCCCGCGATCTGAGAGGTCGGGCCATTCTCATCATACCCTGCATAGTAGGAGACAGAGTAATGCCGTACAGATGGCTAAAATGAGGAAATATAGCTTGCGAAGTGCTATGTAGGCTACAAATAAATATATATATTTTATTCTACAACTTCAATCATTTGGTATGACAATGTATCTTATCTAGATTCACAGGACATGTTGAATGTTAATTTTGAAGTTACCATTGTGATTTTAATGCAATAAATATATCATTGGCTTTGTAATTTTAGGTATGTCAATGATACAGATTATAATGTCCATGATATCGCAATCTAATTAACTCATGTCAACATTAATTATGTAACCATTTGAATTTAATAGGTACTGTTATGCAATTTCTGATTGTATTGCGAACCGTTAATTATTAAATTAAGCTTATTGAATGAAAAAAGCTTTAGTTTTAGTGTCTCTCCATAATCTTACTTTGACTTCAATTTTTTCTTTGATACACCTATATCAGTAAAATTTACCTTTCATTTTTCTTTCCACAGTCTCAATTTTCCTCTACTATTTACCATGAACCGGGTTATCCAACAAATGAGTGTCGAATTCCATGAACCAACTACGTAGCTACTAGCTAGTTCATATCATGTCGAGCTGTTAATTAGTACGTGGTTTGAGAAATGCGTGGCAGTCCGTCCTTGTAATGTGTCGACCGTGAGGAGGGTGCGGTAATGAAGGAACTTGATCGAGGAGCCGCCACTTCTTGGGGTCATTCCTTATATTTCAGAACCGTTGACAACGAGTCCAAGCGAAAGGAGGTACGAATTAAATAGGTTCTGTTGTTTATGGTGTAGATTTTTTTTAGCTTGTAAGGATATATTATTATTTATTTATTTATTTAATATCTTTGAAACCAACCCCGACATAGTTGGGAAAAGGCTTGGGAAAGGATGACGATTTACTTAATATTGTTGATGATAGTTAAAATCTTTACCATAGAGAAGCGTCATGTATTACACTAGTCACAATTTGGCGAATTGGGTCTCAAATACAACTTTGGCGTTTTCAAAAAATCTCTACTCTAGGCTGTTTTGTTGGCTGGTGAATCGATTATATAAAATTTAATAATGTATTTATACTATAGGAATATCAACCACTTATTTTTATTACATTAAACCCAAGCTCCTGATGTCTTATTCATAATAATTAATCTGTAGACCGCAGTAAAGCCACGCAAGTTGTAAGTTGGTGTCAGGCAATTATTTATGCTAATGGACACGCTGAGGTCAGTGTCCACTCCGCTTCGGACACTGAAATAATGGTTTTATGTGTCCCTTCCAACAGTTGTGGAATTCGATCTTTTAGTAGATAGAAATAATTTGTTCAAGTTTACATTGTGTGGATAACCACCCAATTAGATAATGATTGATATCTTGAAAGTGAAATTACCAAAAGAAAAACTGGACAGAATTAAAAAAATAAAACTGTACTTATTCTTAAATGTCCCATTGCCGGCAAAGGCAAGGTAAATTAGCAAGCTAATTTGATTTTAAGAGTCATTAGTCGTAGCCCGCATTACATCGGGGTCACAGAATTTCGCCTCAGCTATAATGGACGCTGTAAGTGAAGCCAATTTTTTATCCTCCTTGACAATAATCATAAATAATTCCGTGAGGGATGACATATGTGAGGAAAACAAGTCGTTAAGTAGCTGGCAAAGGGAGCCTATTTTAGAAACCACTTTTTAGACGTGCCAAGAAATAAAAGAACCTATTTTTAGACAAAGTAAAATTTATTTAACGGTAAACAATACCTTTCTTTTTTTAACATACATTATAATTATGTAATAATAAATAACTAACTATAGTATAATTAAAATAAATTCATACGAAAATTGAGATGTTAGAAGACATTAACAAAAAACTAAATTATTTTAAATTCAACCAGTTTAAATTAACTTCAACACGCTATTCCATTTCATGTTATTTTAAACAACAATATTATTATTCAAAGGTTTGTTTGCAGAAGAGTAGGTAATTAATTTCCTGAGAAATGGGCTGAGGGCGTTATACCATCTCGCCAAAAGTATAACTACCACCACATTGGTTTCTGTCACTAACATAAACTATGTTACATGGTTCCTTTGTAACGAATATACTCAAAAGCTTGACTTAAAAGGGCATTACCATATTCCTTTCAACAACACGTGTACTACTTAAATTAATATCAATTTAGCTATAGGATCGTCGCTTAGCGAAAGCCACACTAAGACTTCGTGACGAATGCCTGGAGCTATGTGAATGATGTGTTCTATGAGTGTCGCAGGACCGAATCGAGTGTAGCGAACGTATATCATCCTTGCCTTCAGCTTTCGCCAGAGCTTCGAAGCTGCCTTCGATCGCCTTCTGTGGTCGCTTAACGGGTTTTATATGACCGCTAAACTTTAGAGCAAACTTTAGCTCTTCTATCAGCTCGTATTTGAAGGTTGTCTAAAATAAATCGAAGTAAAAATATACCACATCTTCAACTTAAAAAATATGTAAAACCATTTGACACAGTGGAACATTTTTCGCTCCGGTTACAATTCCTAATATATTATGTACAGAGACCCAAACATTTTATAAGAAATAACACAACGTGTTCGTGTGTGTATATATAGTCAAGGGAAGGGTTTTGGAGACAGTCTAGTTTGATCTAGCACTCAAACAAACATTTGTGTGTGAACTAAGGCCCTCAACACTACGTTTGTACAAAGGACTACCTAAATCAATTTGTTGAAAACGTAAGTCTAGTTCAACAAGAAATAATGGTGGGAGAATGTTATAAGTGGGTATAATTTGCTGTGCTCAGAAAAGAACTACATAATTCTATATTTAACAAAATTCTTTTGATTATGTAAAAGGTACCTATGCATCGAAAGTTCCGCTTCAGTATAAAGTCATTACTTACACTATATTTGACGGATCTCTTGAATACTCCCCACAGCATATCTATAATAGATATAAACAGTCCTATGAGGCAGCCGACGCCGAGCACTACGAATGCACCCAACATGTTCTTCATACCCAACTGTTTCTGATCTGCATCACGTTTTTCCTATATACACACAAATAAATATTTTGAGTTTCGAATCAAAATGTTTTATTTTTTTAATAAATGTTACAAATGTAACAAGAAAGTCTAATGCAAAATGTAGCCATAACTCCAAGAAATTCCTTATAATTCGCTACAAATTCTGCGAGGGTGATATTATTGTTAGTCTTCAATTGTTCATTTTATTTAAACTGTAGATAAACCATATGTATTACTTACTCCACACTTCCCACCGCCCCTTTTCTCTTTCCACCAAATGTTCCTCAGTTTTTCTATTTCACCATTTTCCTTGAGTTTTAGTAATGCATCATCAATATATTTCTTATAAGGCGATTCTACAAACAAAATAAGATATGAAATGAAGTATTGGTACTAATATTAAGTTAAAATAATATTTGAATGTGTTTCATACTCTTTTTCATTCCGATGCCGTAACTTTTGGAGTCCAGTAGACCACCGACTTGCAGTAAGTCGCAATGTCTCTCCTTATAATATTCCAAAGATGTGGATTCCATAAAGAATGCATAATTTTGAGTTTCAGCCCTAAAATAAAATTTAATCGAAGTGTAAAGAAGTTTAATTTAACATCAAAAGTAAATATTTAAGACTAAAAAACGATAGGTATATATATTTTCAAAGTATATGATATTATTAACCAGTAGACACCAATGTCATTCTCTTTGGCGAGCCAATTGTGTGCCTTCATTTTTTTGAACATGGCCTGGTATATCGGGTTTGTAGAATTCTGCAAGAAAATATAATAATTTCATTTTTCATAGCAAATGTTAAAGACTAAATGTAAAAAAAACGTTATTGTAGATATTGTTTACAATTTACAAAATAAATTGATGATATTAATTTATATATAATAAATAATATATTAAAGTGACCTACCTCAAAGAACTGTTTAGTGGATCCTTTTTCCTTGGCGCCGTAAGTAATTGATTTTGATTCATAGAGCTCTTGAACTGTTTCGAAAGGCAAGACATTTTTCTCGACAGTGAGGAAGGCGACTAAAGTACCGACGTATGATGCCACCATTACCATGGTGAAAAACCACCATACACTGGTTATCATACGGGGACCTATCGCTCTGGAAATAAATACCTAATTAAGTTTTCATTAATTGATAAACGTATGTATGTAAAAAAAAAACTAAATACGATTGAAGAAATAATATTAAAAATGAAAACACAAAACTACTCAAAATACCTACAGCAACTTAAAAGAGTCTTCAGTTCGAGGAAAAGTAAAATACAAATGAAATCTGAAAAATAATCTTCCGTATCGATAAAAACTTATCTTTCTTTATTATGTGTCTGTACAATTTCTTTTGAAATTAATAAAAACATGACATATTGGTAATAAAACTTACATGGGTGCAATTTCTGAACCTTGCTGCATAACAGATCCTATAATGAGCCATACGGAGTTGGCGAAACTGAACTGATTATTCAATTCTTCAGGGGATTCTATACAGGGCACTGGATTCTGCCATTCCTTGTTTGATATACGGCCTACGAAGATCATCGTGACTCCCAAAGCCAATTGGATTAGCATCATGTAGTACCAAACCTGGAGACGAAAAAAATAAATATAAGTACAGCATCACTAGCACTTTCCGAATTGATTATCTTTCAAAAATTCCAGCTGCATTATGCAGGGGATAATAGCAAAATTTGTATCGCAGGCAAAATTTAACTCTTCAATAAGATTCAGCAACTCAACAGCTCAAAGATGAAAGTTCATTTAAAACAATCTATTGTCGACATAAGTACCTTATTTGCACCACAAAGTACACACTCTATACCAAGCAATATATTAAAACCTTATTCAAAATACCTCCTTAGAGAAGACAGCCATGAAAGAGAACATCTCGGGTGGCTGCTTACTGGGCTCCTTATACAGTATTCCGATACCAAGTGTCATGAACGGCGTGGAAAAATCTATGCCACTCTGTCTCACTGCCGTTATAGTTAAGTCGCATATAGCTAGGTCCGCTCTCTACAAAACCACAAAGTCGGTAACAGAATGTATTCAAAATTCCGGCTATTTATAAAAATGTAAAAACGAGACTATTTAAAAGATGACGATGAAAAAACAAGCTTAGGAGTTTCTTCTGTAACAACCGATACTGAAAAAAAGGCTATTGCTATTAAACTTCCTGACAATAAAAGACTTTAAGCTCGCACGGAGCTAATTCTTGGTACCAGCGAAAACATTAAATAACGTAGTAGGTAGCTGTATCTTTTGCTTCTAACCGCAACAAAAATTAAAACCTATAATCCTCACCAACTCTTGCTTCCACAATTTTCTCAATAGATACTAGCTTTCACATTTGAAATATAACTTAAGGAGTAGGACTATCAATATTGGTACAAGTACGTATTTACCTCTTCTCTAAGCTGAAGAGCCATGCCAGTCCATTCACCGGTCTCAGTTTTAGTGCCATAGTCTTCTTCAACGGCAAATTCGTAGCTAAATCCTAGAATTTCACTCAATTTATCAATCAAATCAATTGTGAATCCTTCGTACTGATCGTTACCCTCTAATTTCTTATCTGATTTTCTCATGTATCCGTATGGCGGAGCCTAGAACATATAATATGAATGTCACTGTACCATTATGTGCTTCATACTAATTATAAAATGACGTGAATATGTGAGAACACAAAAGATTGAATATCAGTCTTAAGCAAAGCAACTCATACCAACGAAATCAGTACTCTTAACGATTTGTTCCTCAGTGCTGACTCTTGAGTGATTTCTGCATCAGCAACGAGCGGCCTGTTTATTTTCAATTCATTGTTTGTCCAATTACCTATCTGTAAGATACCAAACAGTATATTTTACAATACCTACATGAACTTATTCAGAAAAAATCTTGTTGAAAAAAAAACATTTCCAAAAAGGTTTAGATTGAATTTAAGATGTTATTGCAAATGTCATAGATAAAAGTTTCAGAGAGTGTCCTTACTGACTGATTGCCAGCTGAAGTTAATTCAAGTATATTGAATGTGACATCAGTCCGCTGTCCCACCCCGTCGAATATCAATGACCTTGTTAGTCCTTCTACCTTGTTCTGTAATAAATCAAACATACTTTTAAAGCAATTGATAAAGTTTTGGGTAACTGCAATAGCCATGATACTCTCAAGCCGTTCGATTTTTAAAAGCTCTCAGTTTAAAGCGACGTCCAATGGCTTGTACTGCGATAAGCAACGTCATTGAAATTAATGGACCATAGACCGAGGCTTACCGTCTTCATAAAATTGAGTAGTGTCGATCCAAAACTCCAAGCTTGGTAATTCTCACAGCTCAGAGTCTCAGGTTGCACCTTAACCTTCTTGAAGGCAGCAGCGAACACTTCGACTGCATCATGTATGAGTAACACTTGAGTTTTAAGCTGTTCAGGTTTAAATGTTTTCCCAGTTTCTAAGTTCAGTGTGGATGTGAAGTTCCACAGTTTCTCATTGTCCTTGTCTTGTAGTTCTACTAAACGAAATCCTGAAATGTAATTGAGAATTTTAGTACCATTACTTCTTAAGACTTTCCTAATATTATTAAGCTGAAGAGTTCGTGTGTTAGAAACGCTAATCAAAGCGCTAATCTCGGGAATACCTGTAGGATTTCAAAAGATCGTTGAGATCATGTTTATCTAGATATTAGGTTATCTCTTTATCCCGGTACACCATGTAGCTACATTCCCACTTGATGCGGGAGAAACCACTCGAGAATACTATCTATATAAAAAAATGATGACAAATTTAACTCACCCGTCATATTAACTCCTCCATATTTGAACCGACTCATGTCCAAAGTAAAGAGGTCGGGCGATACGAAAATATACGAATGTTCCTCAGCCATCATGCCTACTTGTTGTGCATGAAGCAATACTTGCTCCAAGTATCTAGATGGAGAATCTACCACGAAGTTCTTGTAGCCATTGTGTTTAGCATCGATAAGTACGTCTCTATAAAAACATTAACAAACAACATAAAAACATTTATTAAAAAATATATGGATATAACTATATATTGCTATATATTATAACTATATATTAAGGTTATTTCAATTTTTTTAGCTTTCGTATAGTTAACTTTCGTTGAAATAATTGCCTTAAAATTTTAAGTGAAGATGGATGAGAAAAAGTTTCAGTACTAATACTAACGCGAGTGGCTTTGTCTTGAAGAAAAGTTGATAACTTTATCAATGCACCGCCTAACCTTGTGCATACAAATCATTTCGAGTCTAACACAAGTATTATTTTCATGCTTAGGTGCGGAGGAAACGTAGTGTCAGAGTTTCCAATTTAGTTTATCTTTGAACTCAAGGGAAAATGTGTGGAGTCACATAAACAAATAATATCCACGGATTCCCAAGCGCAAAACAAAACAACTAAAGCAAAACTTGTATCAGAGCGGAGTTTTCCGTTTTATTCCCTATTTTGTTTAACGAGTAGGAGTATAAAGCAACATTAAGAAAAATAAACTCTGTAACATGCCACAGCTTGCAGGATGACGCCCACATTTCGGAACTACAAAGAGATTATTTTATCTTTTTCAAATAAAATGCATATTGTCTGGCCGCAAAATGTACCCGTATTTGTACTGTATGTTTATATTTTGTAACATGGAGCTATGTTGTTTTGAGTGATTTGTGGTTGAACTTTCCTCTGAACTGACAAAGAAATAATACGGTGAAAAAAGATGGCGGGATTATTGAGATTTCTTCTCTTTGAGAAAATATTAAAATGAGTGAAATCATTGTGATCCTATCGGGCAATGATTCATCAAATCTTCTAGAAGATAACTGTTTTTCTAAGCCTAAGTTCTAAGTGTAGATTTTAATAAGATAGGTGAGCATGTCGAGCTGTTAATTAGTACGTGGTTTGAGAAATGCGTGGCAGTCCGTCCTTGTAATGTGTCGACCGTGAGGAGGGTGCGGTAATGAAGGAACTTGATCGAGGAGCCGCCACTTCTTGGGGTCATTCCTTATATTTCAGAACCGTTGACAACGAGTCCAAGCGAAAGGAGGTACGAATTAAATAGGTTCTGTTGTTTATGGTGTAGATTTTTTTTAGCTTGTAAGGATATATTATTATTTATTTATTTATTTAATATCTTTGAAACCAACCCCGACATAGTTGGGAAAAGGCTTGGGAAAGGATGACGATTTACTTAATATTGTTGATGATAGTTAAAATCTTTACCATAGAGAAGCGTCATGTATTACACTAGTCACAATTTGGCGAATTGGGTCTCAAATACAACTTTGGCGTTTTCAAAAAATCTCTACTCTAGGCTGTTTTGTTGGCTGGTGAATCGATTATATAAAATTTAATAATGTATTTATACTATAGGAATATCAACCACTTATTTTTATTACATTAAACCCAAGCTCCTGATGTCTTATTCATAATAATTAATCTGTAGACCGCAGTAAAGCCACGCAAGTTGTAAGTTGGTGTCAGGCAATTATTTATGCTAATGGACACGCTGAGGTCAGTGTCCACTCCGCTTCGGACACTGAAATAATGGTTTTATGTGTCCCTTCCAACAGTTGTGGAATTCGATCTTTTAGTAGATAGAAATAATTTGTTCAAGTTTACATTGTGTGGATAACCACCCAATTAGATAATGATTGATATCTTGAAAGTGAAATTACCAAAAGAAAAACTGGACAGAATTAAAAAAATAAAACTGTACTTATTCTTAAATGTCCCATTGCCGGCAAAGGCAAGGTAAATTAGCAAGCTAATTTGATTTTAAGAGTCATTAGTCGTAGCCCGCATTACATCGGGGTCACAGAATTTCGCCTCAGCTATAATGGACGCTGTAAGTGAAGCCAATTTTTTATCCTCCTTGACAATAATCATAAATAATTCCGTGAGGGATGACATATGTGAGGAAAACAAGTCGTTAAGTAGCTGGCAAAGGGAGCCTATTTTAGAAACCACTTTTTAGACGTGCCAAGAAATAAAAGAACCTATTTTTAGACAAAGTAAAATTTATTTAACGGTAAACAATACCTTTCTTTTTTTAACATACATTATAATTATGTAATAATAAATAACTAACTATAGTATAATTAAAATAAATTCATACGAAAATTGAGATGTTAGAAGACATTAACAAAAAACTAAATTATTTTAAATTCAACCAGTTTAAATTAACTTCAACACGCTATTCCATTTCATGTTATTTTAAACAACAATATTATTATTCAAAGGTTTGTTTGCAGAAGAGTAGGTAATTAATTTCCTGAGAAATGGGCTGAGGGCGTTATACCATCTCGCCAAAAGTATAACTACCACCACATTGGTTTCTGTCACTAACATAAACTATGTTACATGGTTCCTTTGTAACGAATATACTCAAAAGCTTGACTTAAAAGGGCATTACCATATTCCTTTCAACAACACGTGTACTACTTAAATTAATATCAATTTAGCTATAGGATCGTCGCTTAGCGAAAGCCACACTAAGACTTCGTGACGAATGCCTGGAGCTATGTGAATGATGTGTTCTATGAGTGTCGCAGGACCGAATCGAGTGTAGCGAACGTATATCATCCTTGCCTTCAGCTTTCGCCAGAGCTTCGAAGCTGCCTTCGATCGCCTTCTGTGGTCGCTTAACGGGTTTTATATGACCGCTAAACTTTAGAGCAAACTTTAGCTCTTCTATCAGCTCGTATTTGAAGGTTGTCTAAAATAAATCGAAGTAAAAATATACCACATCTTCAACTTAAAAAATATGTAAAACCATTTGACACAGTGGAACATTTTTCGCTCCGGTTACAATTCCTAATATATTATGTACAGAGACCCAAACATTTTATAAGAAATAACACAACGTGTTCGTGTGTGTATATATAGTCAAGGGAAGGGTTTTGGAGACAGTCTAGTTTGATCTAGCACTCAAACAAACATTTGTGTGTGAACTAAGGCCCTCAACACTACGTTTGTACAAAGGACTACCTAAATCAATTTGTTGAAAACGTAAGTCTAGTTCAACAAGAAATAATGGTGGGAGAATGTTATAAGTGGGTATAATTTGCTGTGCTCAGAAAAGAACTACATAATTCTATATTTAACAAAATTCTTTTGATTATGTAAAAGGTACCTATGCATCGAAAGTTCCGCTTCAGTATAAAGTCATTACTTACACTATATTTGACGGATCTCTTGAATACTCCCCACAGCATATCTATAATAGATATAAACAGTCCTATGAGGCAGCCGACGCCGAGCACTACGAATGCACCCAACATGTTCTTCATACCCAACTGTTTCTGATCTGCATCACGTTTTTCCTATATACACACAAATAAATATTTTGAGTTTCGAATCAAAATGTTTTATTTTTTTAATAAATGTTACAAATGTAACAAGAAAGTCTAATGCAAAATGTAGCCATAACTCCAAGAAATTCCTTATAATTCGCTACAAATTCTGCGAGGGTGATATTATTGTTAGTCTTCAATTGTTCATTTTATTTAAACTGTAGATAAACCATATGTATTACTTACTCCACACTTCCCACCGCCCCTTTTCTCTTTCCACCAAATGTTCCTCAGTTTTTCTATTTCACCATTTTCCTTGAGTTTTAGTAATGCATCATCAATATATTTCTTATAAGGCGATTCTACAAACAAAATAAGATATGAAATGAAGTATTGGTACTAATATTAAGTTAAAATAATATTTGAATGTGTTTCATACTCTTTTTCATTCCGATGCCGTAACTTTTGGAGTCCAGTAGACCACCGACTTGCAGTAAGTCGCAATGTCTCTCCTTATAATATTCCAAAGATGTGGATTCCATAAAGAATGCATAATTTTGAGTTTCAGCCCTAAAATAAAATTTAATCGAAGTGTAAAGAAGTTTAATTTAACATCAAAAGTAAATATTTAAGACTAAAAAACGATAGGTATATATATTTTCAAAGTATATGATATTATTAACCAGTAGACACCAATGTCATTCTCTTTGGCGAGCCAATTGTGTGCCTTCATTTTTTTGAACATGGCCTGGTATATCGGGTTTGTAGAATTCTGCAAGAAAATATAATAATTTCATTTTTCATAGCAAATGTTAAAGACTAAATGTAAAAAAAACGTTATTGTAGATATTGTTTACAATTTACAAAATAAATTGATGATATTAATTTATATATAATAAATAATATATTAAAGTGACCTACCTCAAAGAACTGTTTAGTGGATCCTTTTTCCTTGGCGCCGTAAGTAATTGATTTTGATTCATAGAGCTCTTGAACTGTTTCGAAAGGCAAGACATTTTTCTCGACAGTGAGGAAGGCGACTAAAGTACCGACGTATGATGCCACCATTACCATGGTGAAAAACCACCATACACTGGTTATCATACGGGGACCTATCGCTCTGGAAATAAATACCTAATTAAGTTTTCATTAATTGATAAACGTATGTATGTAAAAAAAAAACTAAATACGATTGAAGAAATAATATTAAAAATGAAAACACAAAACTACTCAAAATACCTACAGCAACTTAAAAGAGTCTTCAGTTCGAGGAAAAGTAAAATACAAATGAAATCTGAAAAATAATCTTCCGTATCGATAAAAACTTATCTTTCTTTATTATGTGTCTGTACAATTTCTTTTGAAATTAATAAAAACATGACATATTGGTAATAAAACTTACATGGGTGCAATTTCTGAACCTTGCTGCATAACAGATCCTATAATGAGCCATACGGAGTTGGCGAAACTGAACTGATTATTCAATTCTTCAGGGGATTCTATACAGGGCACTGGATTCTGCCATTCCTTGTTTGATATACGGCCTACGAAGATCATCGTGACTCCCAAAGCCAATTGGATTAGCATCATGTAGTACCAAACCTGGAGACGAAAAAAATAAATATAAGTACAGCATCACTAGCACTTTCCGAATTGATTATCTTTCAAAAATTCCAGCTGCATTATGCAGGGGATAATAGCAAAATTTGTATCGCAGGCAAAATTTAACTCTTCAATAAGATTCAGCAACTCAACAGCTCAAAGATGAAAGTTCATTTAAAACAATCTATTGTCGACATAAGTACCTTATTTGCACCACAAAGTACACACTCTATACCAAGCAATATATTAAAACCTTATTCAAAATACCTCCTTAGAGAAGACAGCCATGAAAGAGAACATCTCGGGTGGCTGCTTACTGGGCTCCTTATACAGTATTCCGATACCAAGTGTCATGAACGGCGTGGAAAAATCTATGCCACTCTGTCTCACTGCCGTTATAGTTAAGTCGCATATAGCTAGGTCCGCTCTCTACAAAACCACAAAGTCGGTAACAGAATGTATTCAAAATTCCGGCTATTTATAAAAATGTAAAAACGAGACTATTTAAAAGATGACGATGAAAAAACAAGCTTAGGAGTTTCTTCTGTAACAACCGATACTGAAAAAAAGGCTATTGCTATTAAACTTCCTGACAATAAAAGACTTTAAGCTCGCACGGAGCTAATTCTTGGTACCAGCGAAAACATTAAATAACGTAGTAGGTAGCTGTATCTTTTGCTTCTAACCGCAACAAAAATTAAAACCTATAATCCTCACCAACTCTTGCTTCCACAATTTTCTCAATAGATACTAGCTTTCACATTTGAAATATAACTTAAGGAGTAGGACTATCAATATTGGTACAAGTACGTATTTACCTCTTCTCTAAGCTGAAGAGCCATGCCAGTCCATTCACCGGTCTCAGTTTTAGTGCCATAGTCTTCTTCAACGGCAAATTCGTAGCTAAATCCTAGAATTTCACTCAATTTATCAATCAAATCAATTGTGAATCCTTCGTACTGATCGTTACCCTCTAATTTCTTATCTGATTTTCTCATGTATCCGTATGGCGGAGCCTAGAACATATAATATGAATGTCACTGTACCATTATGTGCTTCATACTAATTATAAAATGACGTGAATATGTGAGAACACAAAAGATTGAATATCAGTCTTAAGCAAAGCAACTCATACCAACGAAATCAGTACTCTTAACGATTTGTTCCTCAGTGCTGACTCTTGAGTGATTTCTGCATCAGCAACGAGCGGCCTGTTTATTTTCAATTCATTGTTTGTCCAATTACCTATCTGTAAGATACCAAACAGTATATTTTACAATACCTACATGAACTTATTCAGAAAAAATCTTGTTGAAAAAAAAACATTTCCAAAAAGGTTTAGATTGAATTTAAGATGTTATTGCAAATGTCATAGATAAAAGTTTCAGAGAGTGTCCTTACTGACTGATTGCCAGCTGAAGTTAATTCAAGTATATTGAATGTGACATCAGTCCGCTGTCCCACCCCGTCGAATATCAATGACCTTGTTAGTCCTTCTACCTTGTTCTGTAATAAATCAAACATACTTTTAAAGCAATTGATAAAGTTTTGGGTAACTGCAATAGCCATGATACTCTCAAGCCGTTCGATTTTTAAAAGCTCTCAGTTTAAAGCGACGTCCAATGGCTTGTACTGCGATAAGCAACGTCATTGAAATTAATGGACCATAGACCGAGGCTTACCGTCTTCATAAAATTGAGTAGTGTCGATCCAAAACTCCAAGCTTGGTAATTCTCACAGCTCAGAGTCTCAGGTTGCACCTTAACCTTCTTGAAGGCAGCAGCGAACACTTCGACTGCATCATGTATGAGTAACACTTGAGTTTTAAGCTGTTCAGGTTTAAATGTTTTCCCAGTTTCTAAGTTCAGTGTGGATGTGAAGTTCCACAGTTTCTCATTGTCCTTGTCTTGTAGTTCTACTAAACGAAATCCTGAAATGTAATTGAGAATTTTAGTACCATTACTTCTTAAGACTTTCCTAATATTATTAAGCTGAAGAGTTCGTGTGTTAGAAACGCTAATCAAAGCGCTAATCTCGGGAATACCTGTAGGATTTCAAAAGATCGTTGAGATCATGTTTATCTAGATATTAGGTTATCTCTTTATCCCGGTACACCATGTAGCTACATTCCCACTTGATGCGGGAGAAACCACTCGAGAATACTATCTATATAAAAAAATGATGACAAATTTAACTCACCCGTCATATTAACTCCTCCATATTTGAACCGACTCATGTCCAAAGTAAAGAGGTCGGGCGATACGAAAATATACGAATGTTCCTCAGCCATCATGCCTACTTGTTGTGCATGAAGCAATACTTGCTCCAAGTATCTAGATGGAGAATCTACCACGAAGTTCTTGTAGCCATTGTGTTTAGCATCGATAAGTACGTCTCTATAAAAACATTAACAAACAACATAAAAACATTTATTAAAAAATATATGGATATAACTATATATTGCTATATATTATAACTATATATTAAGGTTATTTCAATTTTTTTAGCTTTCGTATAGTTAACTTTCGTTGAAATAATTGCCTTAAAATTTTAAGTGAAGATGGATGAGAAAAAGTTTCAGTACTAATACTAACGCGAGTGGCTTTGTCTTGAAGAAAAGTTGATAACTTTATCAATGCACCGCCTAACCTTGTGCATACAAATCATTTCGAGTCTAACACAAGTATTATTTTCATGCTTAGGTGCGGAGGAAACGTAGTGTCAGAGTTTCCAATTTAGTTTATCTTTGAACTCAAGGGAAAATGTGTGGAGTCACATAAACAAATAATATCCACGGATTCCCAAGCGCAAAACAAAACAACTAAAGCAAAACTTGTATCAGAGCGGAGTTTTCCGTTTTATTCCCTATTTTGTTTAACGAGTAGGAGTATAAAGCAACATTAAGAAAAATAAACTCTGTAACATGCCACAGCTTGCAGGATGACGCCCACATTTCGGAACTACAAAGAGATTATTTTATCTTTTTCAAATAAAATGCATATTGTCTGGCCGCAAAATGTACCCGTATTTGTACTGTATGTTTATATTTTGTAACATGGAGCTATGTTGTTTTGAGTGATTTGTGGTTGAACTTTCCTCTGAACTGACAAAGAAATAATACGGTGAAAAAAGATGGCGGGATTATTGAGATTTCTTCTCTTTGAGAAAATATTAAAATGAGTGAAATCATTGTGATCCTATCGGGCAATGATTCATCAAATCTTCTAGAAGATAACTGTTTTTCTAAGCCTAAGTTCTAAGTGTAGATTTTAATAAGATAGGTGAGGTCAAACGAACTTATTTTAATTGTCCGTTTTGAAAAGGAAAATAGGAAAAGAAGATTTCAAATTGAACTGAGTTAGAGGCAGCACGATGATTTCTAGCCAAAAGTAGGTACAGGAAAGTAAACTAAGAACAGTATACGGTTTTATTTATAATTTATTTTTATTTATAAAAATAACAAGTTTACCTGTAATCACTCCCGCTAAGTTCTCTCAAACTGACGACTAAAGTGTCGTTGCCCATCTGCAACAGCTCACTGACGCGTATCAAACTGTGTCCCTTCGTGTACAAAAGAGTGAAATTTTTCCACTCCTTGTGTAGGATCAACTTTTGTAACACCTGGAAACATAAATTTTAAAATTCAACCATAAAATAATAGCTGGATATGCCTTTTTTGCACTGTTTTGACAAAAAGTAGGTACGTTCTTATTAGGCTACTTGCCCACAGACTTCAGACCTTTTGTAGGACTGATAATCGGATCTATTTTTTGTGACACTATCTAACTAGGATTTTCTTACCGAATTTTTGTAGGACGTTTGCGCTGCACTATTGGTGTCAGTGTATTCTATTGTTGTTCTACAACAAATCGGTCACCGATTTATCGGACGTGGGCGGGCAACATTATAGTTTATATTTGTTTGTTTACCAATAAAAAATGACCCTTGGAAAAATGATGGAATGTGTTCCATTCCTCCTAGAAAGGGTTAAGCACCCATCAAGATGTAATGTAAAGGAAATACACGTATAAATCACCTCAACTCAATTCAAAAAACTAGCAACTTATAACTATACAACTACAGTTGAGGCAGGTATGATTTTTTAAAGGTTTCTATTGATCTATTATCATTTGATAATAGATATAAAAACCTAGTTGCTAGGTGCTCTATAGGCAAAGTGCCTAAAGCATTCTTAATTTCTGAACATTAACATCAAGTCTCATATTGTCTAATCTTCATAAGCATTTCTCATCAGATATACGTACGTAGGTATAGTTTTGATCCTGGGAGTCAGATTTTAAACTACATTTTAAAACACCGAATAGCTTTTTGCTTGTGTTTCTTTTTTACAGCCTAACGAATTTTGCTCTTAATGTTTTGATTAATTTTTCATGCTCTCATATATTTTTAGTATCTAGTTTAGCCTTAGCTGCCTTTATTACATACAAATTAGCAATTTTATGAAAGCTTTTACAGCCTTTTTTCAATTAAAAGGCATTTTTATTTTGCTCTTAGTCAAAGTTAACACTGAAAGTTGACACAATAAAAAAAAACTTTTCGAAATGCAGGCCGTTAATAAAAAAGTTAATAATGTTTCAATGGCCACTATAATGGACTTTACGAAAAAATATATAATACATTATATGTAGTTATCTATTACAGATAAGTATTTCAAGTGGTTCAAAGTTAAAAGACCAGCTTGTTACTGACTGGTGATCTGTTCTACAGTTCAATCATTATTTTAGGTCAGAAGTATAAATAATAAAATACTCTATGATTTGTTTTGTTTACTTCTATCAGTCACTTTTTCCACTATGAAATTGTTTTTAATATAATTAAAGAATACATATAACGTGGCAATGTAGCCAGTCTTCTGGGCACGTTTCCGGAGAACAGTTTAGCTGATGAATACTTTGACGCTCAATCAATGTAATTCTATACCTACCTACATGTTTTATTTTTTTAATATTTCAAGCTTGTATATGTATATAGTGTGTTCATATTTACTTGTAAATAAAGTTGTAGCAAATAAAAAAAAAAGAAACCCTTACCATATTATAAGCAGTAGGGCTCGGATACATGTTCAGCACGAACCAGTCATCAGAATAAAGGTCATTATGTTCTATACTGATGTGTGGCAGTTCCAGCGCGTCAGATAGTCCCTGAATGATTTCACTGGAACGGCCTCCTGTGCCGTCTATGATGCCGATTACACCTTCCTGAAAATTTAATGTATTTTTCATTAATTGCAAAAGTGAATAAGATTTTTAAAGACTAGTGAGAAAGCGATTAAACGTAAAGTAAAATGAATTTAAAAATATATGTTGAATATTTGTTGCTTTTAGTATAATTTATACCAGTAATATAAAATTTTCACCTAAGTAGTGGCAGATCTTATAAAAACGCTATTTACTTTTAAACCCATACACAGGGTCATCATCATCATCATCATCTTAGCCATAGAACGTCCACTGCTGAACACACAATACACAGGGTACTAGATTCCAATCAAGAAGATAGAGTTTTAAGAAGACTAAAATCCCTCGCGATTTTATTACGATACTATTTATTCAAACGAAACAGACAACTAGACTAATAACAGAAATATACGGGGAACTAGTTTTTCTTTCCTGCAAATATAATCATTGCCCAAGGATGCCGCCATAATTCCATTTGTTTTAGTTTTCGCTTCCAATATGAAGTCCGACAAAGAAAATATGGATGCAAGAGAAAACATTTTTCTCTTTCGTGTTATCAATGTCACTCTACATAAGTACTTTGTGTAACTTGTACGACTTCGTATTAGTAAATTCGCTTTTGTTTTAAACAAATAAAAGCAGTAAAACAGTAATAATCCATTCTAACTAAAAGACTAAATTCAATTTGAATCGGAGATGAGCACAAAGTTTGCTTTCTGCATCCAAATTATCTCGTACCATGTAAAATAGGTAGGCGATGGAAAACAAAAGAACAATTGAATAAAACTCGTAAAAAAGTTGCGTTTTACAGTCAGATCAATGAACAGAAACCAAGACGATTGACGATAGTAGAAAAGACAATCCGTACTAATATTATAAGAAAATGCGAAAGTAACTCTGTCTGTGTGTCCGACTTTCGTACAAAAGCTACTGAACCGATTGAAATTAAATTTGGTTGACAGACAGCCTAAACCCTGCGAAAGGACATAGGCTGATTTTTATCACGTGTGGACAATAGTTTCCCCGGGACGCGGGTAAAACCGCGGGAAACAGCCAGTTGTAAAATAAAACGATCCATATCAATCGCAGGATCGCATTGTTTCAGACGACTGAATTCAAATTGAATGGGCACAAGCAGTAACTTAAATGAATTTAAATATCTAGCAATTAATTATGCTTTGTATTTTAACTAGTTTTACACTTGACTTCATTTTATTTGTTTTTAACCCCTAAAAAGTAATCTTTAAGTTTTATTTTCAAATGTGTTTGTGCTGTGAAGTGAACTGGACATATAAAATAGTTAGGAAAGTTTATGCATACCTCCGCTAGTTGGCATACATATTTGCTTATTTCCAAAACTTCTCCTCGCGTGGATACTTCTTTTATGGACGCAGTGAAATTAAAACTTTTTGCGCTCACCTCCAGAGCAGCTTTCATATCTTCTGAGTCTTTGTAAAATATTCCTCCTGGAATGTATTGGAGATCATTACAGTAAAAATAAATGACAATAGGAACTAGATATTCAGAAAACAAAACGCTTTAGAACACCTGAAAGTAAGAAAGGTTTGTAAAATGGTTTCCTATACCAAAGAGCTTACATGTATTTTATGACACAATTAACTGCCTAAATATGCAATAAGGTTATAACTAAAAATACAAGTTTAAAACTAACCGATCGGAGGTCCTTCTTGCGCTAAAACACATTGTGAAACGCAAACCAACAGCAACGGAATCAACACACGCATATTTCTATGAAATATTTTCACAACCACATCACTTTTAACTAAACATTGTCAACAAAATCACAACACTGGCCGCGGTAACCTCGTCTTACATTTCCGTATTTTATTTAAGAAAAATAGCTCTAATGTCGAGTAAAATTAAATGAGTATACGTCTCAGCACTGAAATCGATGCAGACTTTACAGTTAATCAATGTTTTAGAACATTGGCGTAATAAACGCTCAAAGTTTAGGCGGCGAGTTCGTAATGTGTTTAGATCGGTATTGGACGGCACGGCGCTCGCGACACGACGCGTCAGAAATAATCCCGCGCCTATATTTAGGTCGGGTTTTCCACAAAACGACATACTTTATCTCGATACCGTCTGTCTCAGTCTGGAGCGACGCCGACGGTTTGAAGAAACACGATTTACGGAAAAAAACTTGTTCGCTGTTTTTCAGCTTGTCCCGACTTTTGGTGAAATAACACAAAGTTTCCATTCATTTTTTTCTACAACGGAATAAAAATCAAACAATGTTTGAGTGTAAAAACTAATAACAGGTGTGTGTCGTCAGAGAATAGACAAGTGGGATATTTCCGTATTCTTTTGGCTGAAATTTTGGTACTTATATCTTAAAAACAGGCACTGAGAGTAGAGAGGTACTAGGAAAGCTTACTTATTCATTTATTATTTCTACCTATTTAAGAGTCGAAGGGAACAGACCAGGGGCCCGATTCTCTTAAGTTAATAATGACAAAATCGAATAGAAATCGAATCGCAATATGATCGCAATAGCAGTTTTAACCTTATCGGGCATTCTGCTACTAATATAAGACCAATCGTATTCCAATGACATTCGATTGGTCTGCTATTTTGGTGATTTTGATCTATACGGTAGTTTGCTGTACAATCATTTTGCAATCGTAAATCATTTGCAGACAAAGTTATTCATTATTGAATGACAGAAAAGGATAAAAACGTTTATTTCAAAGAAAAAATAGCGGAATACCACATACGCTTCAATCGTAATCGAGTCGGGATTGGATCTCAGTCGAACCGAGTCGAACATGAATCGTGTGTCACTTAAGTAAAATTAAGAGAATCGAGCCTCAGTCCTATATAAACGTAAAACGATAGCAGACTTAATGAAAATGACCAATCAACCTGATGGCTCTTACCGTTTGTGCAATGTCCGTCCACACAGCAATGCACGTTGAGAGCTATTCAAAGCGGCCAAAGGGAAATTATAAATAAATCATTCATTTTCTTTCTCCGTATTGAAATATTGAATTTTTTAAAGTATAGAAATGGTATAATGAAACTCAACCAATTACATTGATGGTATCTTTATTAATTTTTAGATTTAGTTCTTTACAACTAAATGTAGCGAAGAGTCAACACGTTCCTATACCTAATAGCAACCCATGTATGACATAATGTAACATGTTGATTATTTCAATAGTAGCCTTGTAAAAATATCTGCCACATTTATGAATTTTACAGAAAATTGTATCGTAAAATAACAAAAGTTGTTTTAGCTACATAAACGTTTTGTCGAACTTCTGGCAGGTAAACTCGACTTGTAAAAGGTTTGCACTTAGTAGAAACTGGGTCGCCATAACACGTTTTACAAGGGAAAACTCGTAGTTCCAGTTAACGGAACCCTCGAATCCAATCGTTCTACATTTCATCAAGATTAGTTCGTATGCAAGAGAGTGGTCGGCCATTGACGCATCGACGCGCCGTATGTGCTTAAGGAAGAACACAGACTTGCGTTTTATTTAGACAACAAACAATAAACAGTATATTTTCATCAAATGTGATTTTCCAAACAAAGCATACAATGAGTTTGTTCATCTAATAATTAATTAATATGAACGATTGCATTTTATGTAATAACAAAAACCTAATTGCATAAAAATAATAGCATCACACAAGATCCTTGCTTACACTTCTGCATTGAGAAAAAATATATGTAAGACTTTTAGGCCCAACAAATGCGCCTAATGCATTATCACAGCTTTAAAACTAAAATAAACTCAGTAACCTCACTTTGTTTGCTAATTTCAAGCAGAAAGTCGTTCGCGTAAATTCGCCCTAAATAAACACCAAATGGAAATTTACAATGGGTCGATCTATGGAGCCCAATAATTTCGAATTCGTGTTTACGAGCACGATTTCGAAACTTTTGTTTATGAGTAAACCTATAGCTAAACAAAATCTAGATATTGCAATAAATATACAATTGTGAAACTAATTTTGTATAAAATACCGAAGACTGAAAAGTGAATAGGTACCATTTAAGCAATTTGAACTCCTTAATTTTCTTCGATGCCTGCATATTCTGCCTCGTTGGTCTAGCTGTCGCAAGTGCGGCTGCTAAGCACGAGGTCTCGGGTTCGATTCCCGAGTCGGGCCGAAATCGCTTTGTGGGTTTTAGAAGACTTTCACAAAGCAGCCCGGAGCCTGGAAGCTGGTGATTGATACACCCGTGCATCGGAGAGCACGTAAATGTCGGTCCTGCGCCTGATCTCTCTCCGGTCGTGTCGGATTACCGTCCCATCGGGCTATGAGAGTTAAGGAATAGTGAGTGCACCTGTGTCTGCGCAAATGCTCGTGCACTATAATATGTCCTGCGTAGTTGGCTAATCTCCTTACATGAGAACAGTCGCCGTTGCCGATAATCGGCTAGGAGGACATCATCATCATTCTGAAATTAATTGACATTTAGACTTGGTTAATTCATCTATTCATACCGGCTCAATGAATAAAACCTTATTTAATCTTTCTTTATGAGTGCCTTTCTAAACCTTTCTATTAGTAAGTACATACATAGGTATATTTATTTGTGACTAGCTCTTTACCTGAAACTATTTTAATGTATTTTGCAACGGGCCATTCATAATAAATATTTCGTATTTTTTTGGGAGAGTCTAGACATACCTATGGCCTAAGTAAATACTTCTTTTGATGAAATAACTACTTACCTAATACCAAAGTGGTTATTTACTTTATGCCTACTACACACGTTTGAACACATTGCATAATAATATGATGAATTCTACCTCTACCTGGGCAAAAAATTATATTATGGGCAGATATATTTCAAAGAAATCAGTAAACGATTCCTACAGCTCAAATGTTCAATTTGATGTGTAAACAAGATAGGCTAAAAGTATTTTGCCGTTTCACGTCTTCACTTATATTTGTTGTTATTTTTATAGCAATAGCATTTATTTTAGGCTGAAATCTATTTGTTGACACAATTCAACAAATCCGCTACCTATTTATTTTTAGTACAATTTCGTTACCTTTTTATGAAAATTTTCCTGAAGTTGCTTTAAAAGAAAATTATTTTTTAAAGTTAGTAAAAATCTGTTATGGATAATCACTGAAACTAGGTACATGAAGAAAAACAAGTACACAATAAAACCCGGGATATTTTCCCAGAAATTTGAATTTCATGTCAGGTTCCATTAAAACAAGTCCATTGTAGTCATTTTTGCAAGCGACGCAGACTTTGTATGTTTTTTTATCATAAGAATTAGGATGTAAAACCTGCTTTACAATGTTGAAACATTAGGGTCAATACATATTAAGGTTACTGTGTGAAAATGTTGCATGAAACCATTCAATTGAAAATCTTCGCGAACGAAGTTTCGAATTTCCTAAGAGCGTTGAGGTTTTAATAGCTTTTCATAACGATAGCTTCTATCTGAAAGAATATCTACCTTTAGTACAATATAATTGCTAAATGCAGATATTTCAGTCAAATATTATTTTAACGCTAACCTATTTGCAGTCTACATCAAATAAATACGTTTGAAATCTCAAAAGACCTTAATTCATCTGCATAAAATTGCATAAGTATGTAGTACAAAAACTGTATTTATTATTTTTTGATCAAGTGCCCTGAAAGTCACAATTTCTTATTTATTCTTACATGTTGAAATAAGATCTTTGAAAAATGAATAGCAGGCTAACTAGGCTATAAAATGGTCAAATTCATCTTAACTGACGCAAAATGCCTATCCTGCAAAACATTAATGTGGCTATTTGGCCGGAAAAAAGAAAATTGAAAAACGGTAATGGCGACTAAATTATTTCTATTACCGGCCAGGTGGATTTTGTAGGAAAATAATAGCTCTTGAATTTTTATGAATGAAATAATTAGTTCACGAATATTGACTTGGGTCAAGGTCGAAATATACTTGTACCATTAATGACCTTGACGAGATTTTGCGAAATAATTAAGTTGATAACTTATTCTTGTTCACGAATATTGACTTGGGTCAAGGTTGAAAGAATATACTTGTACCATTAATGACCTTGACGACATTTTGCGAAAATAATGTCCTTGGATTTTATTTTATTTATTTGGCTCACCAACAATTGTTTACACGATACAAATATTAAATACAATCATCATAATTGGATGATTATTATAGATCGAAATCGGCTGTTCTGAATTGGATACCAAAACAATTGTTTAAACAAATAAAAGAGTGTACATTAACAGTAAAGTTTTTCTATTTACTTATTATTCAAAACATAACCAATGAAACCGTAAATAAAGTCAAAGAAACAAACGGTACTCACCTCTAATCGGTACAAGTGGCCACGAAGCTAGAGTAGCGCAATAATTCAATACTCGACATCGACTTCAATGTTTAGACAGCCATTTGTCAGAAAGCTCTAGACAAGTTAGTTATGGGGTACAACACTGAACGTGTTTAACCGTTTAGATAACCGTTTCTTGACGAATCATTTAGTAATACTGACTGTCTGATTAGCTTAGTGGTTGTTACTATGACTTAGGGACACTGAGTAAAAGGTCCTAAAATAGTAAAACCCAACCAGGAATATGGCAGGGCTGGTTCCTGGTAGATTTCAATGTGATCGCGGATTAATTATTGTATACATGTCTACCTATACAAAAACATCACATTTTGTCAGTTCATATTCCTCATCTTAAGCTTAGAAAGACGCATATTTGGTCACAGATTCACTACTAGCCTCAAAAACAGCTGATTTGAGGAGGTTATAATCATTAAAAACAACAACAACTGTCCTACATCCCACATACAATTGTCCTCTTAATTTTAAAAGCAAGGGCACGTGGTAAGAATGACGTCATTAAGGCAACACTCGGTGGCCACGACAGCACGTTACCAGCAAACGGGTCATCTATTGGTACCTTTCGTAATTAAGCAATTTCTGCAACAGACAACTAGAGTGGACTTACGGGACACTAGTTTAGCGAGCTTTGCAAATGAAAGTAAGTTCTAATTTCAAGAATTACTGGATTTGAAGAGATGTTTCAGTTTTATATATCGTTTATGTATCGAGTAACACTAGGTTTAGAATATTGTTTCTATCTATGTGCACCAGGATTAAAAATACTAAATCCTGGCAGGTTGTAGGAATCTTACTATCAGTTACATCCTTCTCTACATATATGAGAAGGGGAATGCAGGGAGATCTATGAAGAGTCGCGAAATAAATAGGTACGTCGAAGTTATTCGAGCAATTCTATCTTGATATTACAAAACAACTAGTACATATTTTTTTTGCCTTTTCCATCCGTTTTCTTATCATTCATCTGTGTGAAACTGGGTGAAAAAATCCGCCATGCCTTTATTTTTAGATGGGACATTTTCAATGAAATCAGTACATCCTTCCGTTTGCTGATAAAAGAAATAGAATTTCATAGTAAACAGTCTACCTACGCATTGATGGCATCGTCGATTGTACACAACCATTTAAGAATTTTCTTATGTCTATAGTTTGCGAGAGTAACATAATACAGACAAGCATGAGTAACCACTAAGTTAAAAAAATTTAAACCCTTTCTATCAATGTCTACCAAGTTCCGATATTGTTACATTTTGCTCAGATTTTAATTGAGTAACATTACCTGATTAGTTTTTTGTGATTGCAATTAATTCAAATGTTGCTTTGGTAGGAAATTGTTTGTTGTTATATATACATATCTCTTACAATCAATCTGACTCAATCCTAAAGGTTAAAATGTGAAACATTCATCAGCCAGCTTGTGGCGATAGACGCGCCATATTTTTCACACAATATGAGAGTCCAAAAATATATCGAAAAAAACGGTTGTCTGTAAAGTCGGTTTACTGACGATAGTCGAACGTGACAACGTCATAAGAAATTAATCGTCAGATGTCGAACGCTGCCGAAAGCGGAGGCCGATCGTGCCTCTTTGTCGCTCGTTGCGTGCTGTCGCTTGCACTTCAAGCCTTAAACGGAACGCCTCAGAGCGTGGTAACGCCGCATGAGTCATGTTTTTTCGTGCGTGCAGCCGGCTTCATCGATTTATAAGACGTTGTCACGTCAAAAATAACTTGACATGTTGATTATACTGGAAGATGCACTAACATGCAATGCGTTGTCCGATCTCGTTGTCAGTGTGACCACTTGCAATTCTGACACTAAGTGGATTTAATATGGCGGACAGGGCTCGCGTGCTCGAGTTTCTCGCAACCCACCGAGGACCACTCTGGCAACACTTTATTTCAACTATGGTTCCCGGTATTAATTAAGCTTTACGTAGCTTAGGTAATAAGTGTTGATATCTAAACTGCAATTGCGAAAATAAATGGAATGTAACATCGATTGGAATGCTAAAGAAAAAAAACTGTCATGGGAGTACAATACAAAATGCTGCTAATCCTAAGCAACTTGTAAAGTGACGTGAGGCTACCATCCAAAAATACAGCTGGTTCGAGACGACCACTAAATAAAAAATACAATAAAGTCCTAACCTTCAGACAGAGCAGTATAACACATAGACACATAGTTATAATTTTACTGCAGTGGCATTTTGTAGCTCTTCAGTCAGAAAGTATGAAAATAAAATCATTTTAATGGCGCAGATGTCTTTATAATGCCATTATATTGATGGATACTGTTCAAGCCGTTGCAGACATGTCATGAATATGAAGATGCATTGCGAGACGTGATTTCGAATGAAGACATAAACTTTACGAGGACCTTGCAAATATCAATAGTGCATCATGAGGGATAATCCACTTTACTGTATGATCATGCAAATCCTAGTCTACGATAGATAGAAATAAATTGATCATAAATAAAGTCTTCGACCTTCTGAGGTCCCATCGAACATCGACAAATAAATCACTAAACTGTTTATCTACTTACATTTTAAACGGTTTATGTTTATGCTGTACACTTTGATTTAAAAGTGTGATTATCTGCCACTATAATAATGGCGTCCACGGCCGATTTTGGCCACGGCGGCTGTTCTCACTTATGGAGATCAGCCAGCTGCGCAGGACATATTATAGTGCACGAGCACTTGCGCAGACACAGGTGCACTCCCTATTCCTTCACTCTCATGATCCGATGGGATGGCAATCCGACACGACCGGAAAGAGATCAGGCGCAGGACTGACATTTACGCGCTCTCCTATGCACGGGTGAATCAATCACCAACTTCCAGACTACGGGCTGCTTTGTGAAAATTTCAGAAAACCCACAAAGCGACCCGGGAATTAAACCCGAGACCTCGAGCACAGCAGCCGCGCTTGCGACCACTAGACCAACGAGGCAGTCTGCTACTATAAATTTTAAAAAATTAAAAAAAAAGGCTTTATATTTTTTTCCAGATAAAACAATGAGTACACCTATTTCATTCCTCTCTGTATTATGTTATATTTATTCAGAGTTCCAAATTGCAACCAACACACAACTGCGCCCCGATTCGCCCAACATTTTGCAGTTGCAGCTATAATGTTAAGAGAGAATTTTGTACAGATGAAAATATTCAAATAACTATTGGGTCAACACAACAAGAAATAGAGCTTCAATAATTAAAAGCAGTCCATTTCTATATAACAATTAATTAGAAAATAGACGTCCCTGAATAGAGAGGGGCCACTGCATTGAAACGCGATGTTAAGTGGGAATGAGGACGGTGCATTCCTAATGGCGTTTAACAAATTAATAGGTTACCTAGACATCTCTAGCTTTCTTTAGAAAACGAGTTTGTACTCGAAACTAATTAAGGTTTTGTGGTCTCACCCCGGAGTATGCTATGCACCTTCTCATTATTTTATATAGGTATCCAGTTCACTTATTGTGGCCTCAATAAAAAATTGTTGTACCATGTCACGAACGAGTACTGCCTCAATTAAAATTTATTTTAGCTAGTAATCATTTGACGTAGTGTGTATTTTATGTGTCATTCTCGTTTAATTTTGTGACAATTATCTAATGAATATTCAAATTGCAGTGTGATTCAATAAATTAATTTTAAATAATAACAGCTTTTGACTATTCGGGTAGCGTCCATAGTTCGTTTTTCATTTCATTAGTTTGCAAAAGTTTTGTTCCCTACTACTTGATCACATAAAGATGACAGAATGTAGGAACTGTATTAAAAACGATTGTATAAATACTATTCCCGCTTTCAGCACATACTGGTTACGTTTGATATTTTTGTCTAGACATTGCTGCATTGGTGCGAATGTTCAAAACATACTTTCGTCTATTACAGATATACGCTTAATACTAACTACAGCTGTAAAACGACATTCGTTCAGTGACGTAATTACACTTGATCCTTTCGCATTGTAGTTCGAAAAACTTTAGACAATTTGAAGAGTCGCTATCGATCTAGAACAAATATTGTCTAATACTCGACCGAAGCGAATTTTAGTTTGTTTGAATTACTTTTTCTGAGCAAACAGTTTTAGACGAAAGAGTGCATACCTTACAGGACGTGCATCAATACGATTTTGTTTTTCCAACTTCGAAGTCTGTAATGCATGCTTGAAGAATTTGATGGAGCGGTTCACCTTTCCACTGTTATCTTTCTCAATACTGTTATCTTTCTCAATACCCCTTGAAATCTATAGCTTAGTTTATGATTTCAGTTTGTGAGTCTCGTCAATCCACTTGGAATGCTATTAAATTTATGAACATCGTCAAAACAAAGCGGGGTTCTTATTCTGCAGTATATTATTTTATCACGTGGAATCCATTGAGACAACATCAAAATATTTGATACCTTAAGTAAAAGAACATTTGAATTTTAATTGTGTGGAATATTTTCTAGGTTTTCTTTTCCCAACTTATGACGTGTGTGAATCCAATATTAAAATTCTCGTGGCGTGCCTTAATCAACGGCTGTAGTGTGCATATCTTTGTCTATGCAAACCGTACATACACATACAGTGTGACCCGGTTTTACACAGCTTCTGCGGCCGATGTTACTAGGACATTTTGTCACAAATGAAATATCATTTTGTCTCCACTGTTCAGTTATCGTCGTTTCGTATTCCACCTTTATATATTTCTTAGTGATTCTTTGAGTACCGAAGTAAGTATAGCACCTATTTTATGAGATTTTGTATATTTAGCGAGCTAGTGAAAACGGTGAAGCTATTTTTTCTGCGTGTTTTGTAACGTTACACTGCCAAGTCCCGTTGTCCTGAACTTGAGCGCCGCTGTCTGCTCTCATAAGTATCATCCACACCGCTAACGAGACATCACTTCAACAATAAGAACAAATCTCTCACTATTTTTGAATTATTCAATAAAAACCGAATGTGAAGCCCGTGACACAAGTCGCGATGTGTCGAGACAATGCGCGAATTATAATAAAATATTGAATTTTTTGCATGTGAACGAATCCGTCGTCGATCCAGACAAAGGAAAGCATTAAAATCCTTTTTGTCTGACCCTTTCAATAAGTTATTTCTATAGAAAGTTATAATGTACTTACGGTACCTTTTAGCGTGGTGACGAATCTCAATGTTTTACTCCAATTTGTAACTTTAAGTTCGGGGGCGGGACTTGTGATTAATATTTTATAGCCTTTTGATATTTTTGGAAGTGCTTAATTATTCAGGTACTTTTCACTATATTATTTTGAACTGCAGTACACTTACACAAGTAACTAATATTGGAACTGTTGATAACAAACAAGTATTTTAATGTTCAAAAAAATGCAAAAATAAGTAGTTACACTACTTGAAATAGAAAGAAACTTTATTACCTATGTGACAATAACTGGGTGCCTAAATAAACAAAAAACTTGTATGCAATCAAAAAAACATATTAACTTTATACGATAACTCCAATGATACGACACAATCACGATACTCAATTTTCGAAATAACCTTGGTACGACATTAGTCTGAATATCAGAACATGAAACTTAACGACAGCCGTAAGTATTTATGTAGAATCGGGAAAGTATTTGGCTAACGCGTTATCTGCGTCATCAATTTCCACGTATGAGTGGACAGTAACTAAACGTCGCTTTAAGTAACCAATAATATAGAGGTCCTTATAAGGTATCGAGATATTCATGGATGTCCATCGTTCGAATATTTCACAATAATCTCTTTTTTTGAGGCAGAAGTTCCTACTTTGTATAACCAGGAAATAAAATCGTTATTCTGAAAAATTGAGCTCGTACAGCAATTTTATTCTTATCAAAATAAAACTGTCCAAAATTCAAATCCAGTGCAGTCACCTAATCCTAATCCATTCGATTGGCTTTTGGAATTTGGCTCAGATACCAGATTATCTGCTCAGCTCAATACTGCTCAATGCAACCATGTTAACCAAATGGATTCGATCTTCCATCGGACCCGCACAAAATGTATAATTTTCCATAATTCGATTTCCTTACCTTAGACGATACTCTACTACTACTTACATATTTCGATTACCTTAGACGACGTAAACAATTCCATTCTCCAGGTTCAAAATTGGTTCAACGCAAATAACTTGGCTCTTAATGAAAAAAAAAAAACAAAATGCATTCGTTTTTCATTGCCAAATGTAAAAAGTAGTGAATGTGACATTATACTTAATAGTGAAAAACTAGAATTTATAAATCAAACAGTTTTCCTGGGAATCACTCTTGACAAAAAACTACAGTGGGGACCCCACATTACATCTCTTGCGGGTCGTCTTAGCTCGGCCGCTTATGCTATAATAATAATAATAATAGCCCCGCAGGGCATCTGAGGCGGATGACGGGGAGTAGCGACCCCGCGGGGCCATATATCCGAGTGCTCCAGGGAGAGTATACTGTCCCCCATCTCCGGCCTGCCGGAGCGAAGAATGACGGGGGATAGGTCTCCCGCCTCTTGGCTTGCCTTCATCGGCCGGTCAGAGTGGAGTCGCTAGAGCAGGGTTAGCTCGGAGGGTAGGTGCCTCGTGGTAAGTGGCGAGTGGGCCGGTGATGCTGGACCCACAGGGAGCGCGTGATCTGCGTTTAAAGTCCGCCGAGGTATCCTCACCCTTCAGCCCCTCATGTACCTGTTGCCCCCTTGTTGCAATTTAGCGACTGATTCCCGGGGGCCCAGTAAGTGAGGTGGCGAGTCTCCACCTGCCATTTTTACATGTTTTAATACATTGTCATCGGCAGGTGCCATAGTTCCCATAGTTATCCCCATTCCCAGTCCATTAGCATCCCATCACAATAGCCCAAGTAGTTTTCATCCACAGTTAGCAATAGTATAGCACAGAACCGGGAATTGTCCTTGGGTACATTTCTATAGTGTATACAGGGATAATCGTCGGTTTTGTGTCGCCATTTCATTAAAGTTGTCTCAAAAGGGCTTCAGCGTGTTGGCTTCGGCCCCACGTTCGCCTCCCAAAAATCCGGGACTCTGTAGTCCCGAGGTCTGGAAGAGACATACATTTATAATAATAATAATCATTTATTTCGGATTTCATCCATATAGTGTTAGTGTTACAAAAGACTTACAGCTACGTTAGTACAATTAAAACTCTAAAATAAATATATTAAATTAACACTTCATAGAAATTGATTAGAATTGGAATAAATTACATTAAAATTATAACTTCATTGAACAATAATATAAATATCGAAATTATATTCAATTCAAATAAATTTAATTTAAATACCTGTCCTCAGCCCCTAGCCCGCGGCAATGTCTACGTGACCAGTGCATTCGAAAAGGGCAGTCGGGCCTCTCAGCAATAGCCCTCAGGATGCTATTGGAGCTACCACGTATCCTACGCATCAGAGATGCCGTTCTTTTGCGCATAATAGCCTCAAAACTATCTACACCAGCCTGAGCAAACATGTTTGACGCGCTACAGAACCGAGCCCCAGCAGCACCCGAAACGCGTTATTAGAAAGGTAAGGCAGCTAGCGGACGTAGAAACAGCTAGACTAGTATATTTTAGTTACTTCCACAGCATCATGTCGTACGGCATTCTGCTGTGGGGACGAGCTGCTGACATTGAATGCATATTTATCTTACAAAAGCGAGCTGTCAGAGCTATGTACAACTTACGTGGTCGTGAATCTCTTAGGGAACTGTTTAAAAAAATTAATATCATGACCGTACCTTGCCAATTTATTGTTTTTTTTAGTCGTGGTGGCCTAGTGGGCAAAGAACCAACCTCTCGAGTATGAGGGCGCGGGTTCGATTCCAAGTCAGGCAAGTACCAATGCAACTTTTCTAAGTTTGTATGTACTTTCTAAGTATAGCTTAGACACCAAAAGACTGTGTTTCGGATGGCACGTTAAACTGTAGGTCCCCGCTGTCATTGAACATCCTTGGCAGTCGTTACGGGTAGTCAGTAGCCAGTAAGTCTGACACCAGTCTAATCAAGGGGTATCGGGTTGCCTGGGTAACTGGGTTGAGGAGGTCAGATAGGCAGTCGCTTCTTGTAAAGCACTGGTACTCAGCTGAATCCGGTTAGACTGGAAGCCGACCCCAACATAGTTGGGAAAAGGCTCGGAGGATGATGAACCTTGCCAATTTATTTATGAAAATATCATGTATGTTAGGAAAAACCTACATTTCTTTGATAACATATGTGATAGACATAATTATAACACTAGAAATAAAAATAAAATAGCTATCCCGCAGTTTAGATTATCTAAAGTACATCTTTCATGGGATATTGTGTCAAATGTTATAATAAAATACCAGACAACATTCTGGAACTGAATGACATGCGGTTTAAAACTCATATAAAAGCCACACTTTGTAAGCAAGCATATTATAAATTAGAAGATTACATTCAAGATAAAAATGCTTGGAAACATGCTGGTCCTGCTCCATAGGACATACTGACAATATCTAATTAATTAACAAATTAAAATTACACCAGCAAGTAAAATTGTATTCATCTTTTGATTATTTGTTTGTAACTTTGTACCAAAATATAAACCAATTTGTAAATGTGAACACCATGTAGCATTTTAATTGTCATTTTATCCTCATTTGTCTTTGCGATTCTACATGATCTTCGCATGCTGTTACTGTATGTATCAATACATACAAACTGTAATACCATATTATTTTTAAAAAGAGTAACCATGGAGTTTCTTGCCCGTTCTTCTCCATAGGAAGCTACTTTTGGAATGGGCAACTAGAATCAAACTTAGTTATAATTTTGACGTTCATAAGTGCTTGTAAAGGCCTAAATGAAATAAATGATTTGACTTTGACTTTGACTTTTTTAATCATTCATTTTAATACCTATAATTTGGTAAATGTCATCTTACATTTTTAGATCTTATTCGTTGCAGAATTGCAAAGACTTTCTTTAAAGTAGTAACAATACAATAGGAACCACCATCTGTCCAGTTACAGTATCAAGTAGACAGATCAGTACATCGTGTAGGATGTAGATAGCAAAGATCTCTTTTCGAATACACGTTCAAACTTTATCAATGTCCAATGGATGTCGCTAATGCTGTTTGTCTTGGAGCGTAGGTAGCGCTTTGCATCTTTTCAAGTTTTGCGCAAAAGAAAATGCACGAAAGTTTGTAAGGAAAATATAGAATTGTGGATTTATTCAGTTACTATGAGATTTAAAATAATAAACATGCTTAGGTACCTTTGCTTAGCTTGTAACAAATTTTTTATTTTACCCACCCTTCGTTATAACGAACTATCACTGCAGGATCCTCGTTGCATCAAAAAGGTAACAAAAATGTTACTGGCAAAGGAAGTAATTGCAATCAAAAAGGTTTCAGAGAACCACACAACGCTACTCCAGAGTTCAATAATTCACGTTGTGGACATAACTCTCAATATAGCCGGCACCTCTTTTTTTTTTTTTTTTTTTTAGCGACGTAAAATCATCAAATGACCCCTCCCGCTGTGGGTTAGCAGCGGTGAGGGAGTGTCAGACTCTTACTGACTAAAATCGTCGTGTTCCGTCATAGGCCTTTTATGTACCAGGGCCGCGGTATCTCTTTCGAACAACCCGCAGCCCCGGCAGGCCTTGGCCCTGCTGGGCCCCGCTGGGGTTGCTGACATCTCTTTGAGGAGCGCGTGGAACAACGCGCGCCGTCGACACGGGTCTGTCGTCTAGAAAGACAGAGGGACGATGAGCCATCCGAACTCACCGCCCACAGACCCACGCCTACGGTGGCCGGGAGTCATCTCGCGACACCCGGCGCCCATGGTGTCTACCTGGTCCAGCGCGGCGGCCGGGATGAGAGGTGCGAACTCTCTGGCGTTCCGCCTCCTCCTTCTCGAGCATGACCGCTTCGCAGAAGGAGGCGACGGCATCCCATTCCCTCTCGCCCCGGACCATGGCCTGAACCAGGGCCGGACGCGAGAGGTCGCCGCCGCCCAAAGCCTCAACGAGGACCCGGCGGTGCCCTTCCCATGCGGGGCACACCTGGACTGTGTGGTCCACCGTGTCCTCGGGGCTGTCCGCACAATGGTGACACCCGGGCGCCTCCTCACGACCGATGCGGTGCAGGTACCTCCCAAAACAACCGTGTCCGGTGAGGACCTGCGTCATGCGGTACGTGAGGGCGCCGTGACTCCTCCCGAGCCACTCCTCAAAGAGGGGACTTACCGCCACGATGGTGGCGTGCCCTGCACTGGGTTGGGACAGTCGCTCCCTCCAGGCCACCATGAGATCGCGCCGGAGCTCCGCCCGCTGCGCGACAACTTGCCGCGGCAACGGGGTTTCACCCCGGCGCTGAGCCTCCTCGCGCCAGTCGTACAGGCGCAAGAAGACCCTCGCCTCCAGATCCCACGGTGGCAGTCCAGCAAGTAGGCCAGCTGCTTCGCGGGAAATCGTGCGGTACCCCCGGATTAGCCTAATGGCTATCCCCCTTTTGGCACGTTCAGGTAGTGTACAGCCCGCGGCCGTACCGAACGTGCCCATACCGGGGCCCCGTAAAGGGCCATGGACCGCATGACCCCCGCGTAGAGTCTGCGGCAGGGGGCGTTTGGGCCGCCCAGGTTGGGCAGGAGCCGCTTGAATGCAGCACCTGCCTTCTCCAGTTTGGGGCCCAAACGTCGGAAATGCTCGACGAAGTTCCACCGGCCGTCGAGGACGAGTCCCAGGTATTTCATCGCCCTCTCGACGCCGATGGTAACCCCCCCCACCGTGACCTGGGAGCCTGAAGGTGGCGCGTTCCGAAGCCCATGAAAGCACATGGCCTCGGATTTGTGCAAGGCCACCTCCAGGCCCAGCAGCTGGCTCCTCTCGATGACTGTCGCAACCCCGCGTGTCATTATGTCGGCCGCCTCCTGGTGCGACCTCCCTTGTGCCAGAACCAGCGTGTCGTCAGCGTAGCAGACCACGCTGACGCCGCTAGGGAGGTCGGCGCGCAGCACCCAGTCGTAGCCGATGTTCCACAAGAGCGGCCCCAGTACCGACCCCTGCGGAACACCGCACGACATCTCTCGCCGGTTCCATTCCCCGTTGTGACCAGGGTAAATGATGGACCTATCCGACAGATAGGCCTCGACCACGCGACGAAGGTAGGTCGGCACCCGGTGATACCGGAGTGCCTCCCTGATGCAACTCCAGGGAAGGGTGTTGAAGGCGTTGGCGATGTCAAGAGACACCGCCAAGACGACCCCCCCCCGGGACACAGCATCCCCCGTCGTGAGAGCTCTCACGCGCATGATGGCGTCCACCGTTGAGCGCCCCTTGCGGAAACCGAACTGGTGGTCCGCAAGGTCCGGCCCTATCCCCCCAAGGTGCGCGACGAGGCGGTGTGCGACAACTCGCTCAAAGAGCTTGCCCACCTCGTCGAGCAACACGATAGGCCGGTATGCGGACGGAGAGTCCGCAGGGCGCCCCGGCTTCCGTATGAGGACCAGTTTCCCTGTCTTCCAACGAAGTGGGAACTGGCCCCTCTCCAAGCATGCGCTGAGAAGCCCCCTAAGTCGAGGCCCGAGAGCCTCAAGGGCCAGGACCCAGGCCTTGCCAGGCAGGCCATCAGGCCCTGGGGCGGTGTTTTTGGCTTTCAGCCTAGCCACCGCCACTCTCAGGTCCACCCCAGTCACCTCGGGGACATCGTCGTCGTCGGAAGTGTGGTCCGTACTTGACACCGCGGGTTGCAGAGCCATGGGCGGGGGAGAATGTTCCCCGCGCGAAGGGAACAGAGCGCTCACCACCTCCTCCACTAGCTGAGGCCGGAGACTCTGGGTCAGCGGGGGGGCCCATGGGCGGAGCTTGCCCCGCACCATTTTGTACGGGCGCCCCCACGGGTCCCTGTCCAGAGACCCCAGCAGCTCCGCATTGGCCACCTCCTTGGCCTGGATGATGGCCAATTGGAGGGCGGTCTTCGCAGCTCTGTATCCCTCGTACAGCTCCGCTTCCCTGGCTTCTGCATCCGGAGGGCGGATGCGAAGCCTGCGGTGTCTGGTGTACAGGTGCCTCGCAGCGACGCACGCCTCACGAAGGGCGGCGATCTCGCAAGACCACCAGTACACCTGGCGTCGGGCGCGTCCTGGCGGGGCTCGGGGCATGGCCACGTCGCAAATATCGGACATGGTCTCCCGGAACCACTCCGCCTCGTCGTTGATGTCGGCGGGCCTGTCCGGTGATGACACCCAGGCCTGCACGACTGAGGCTTCCAGGAGAAGCTCCCGGTCAAGATGTTTCAGCGCCCAACGTGGACCACTCGGGGTCTGCAGGACCGGCGCGCTAGGGTTCTGGGCGGAGACGTCAAACCGGATGTACCGGTGATCGGAGTAGGTCTCCACCCTCTCCTCCACGCGCCAGTCAAAGACACGCGGCAGCAGAGCGGGGCTGGCGAACGAGATATCCACCACTGACTCGCCCCGCATCCGTACACACGTGGGGGCAGAACCCCGATTGAGGACGACCAGGCCTGCTTCCAGCGCCCAGTCCTCCACCATCCTACCCCGTGCATCTGTGCGTCGGGAACCCCAGGCCAAATTCTTGGCGTTGAAGTCCCCTAACACTAGCACAGGCAGGGAATAACTTCCGACGACGACGGACAACTCCAGGAGGGAGTTGTGGAACTCGGCGAGAGTTCGGCTCGGGGAGAAGTACACCCCCACGACGACTATCTCCCCGAACCGTGCTGCGACGCAACCCCTTCCACTCTTCACCCCTTCGAGGGAAGGAGTACCAGCGGCGGCCGACGATATGATGGTCACTGTGCCGCTAAGGTCCTTAACCCAGTCATCCCTGGGAAGGACAAAGTACGGCTCAGCGACCACGGCGATGTTGATCGACCACTGCGCCATGCTTTGGAGCAACAGATCCTGGGCACGGGCGCAGTGGTTGATGTTCGCCTGGAGGAAGCGTAATGGAGCCAGACTAGCACTCCATCACGTCTTCCTCCTCTTGAGGCCCAAGGACGGGCGCTGCGGCAGCAGCAGCAGCGACGGCGCCATCAGCGGCGGCAGCATTGGAGGCGGCGGAGGCCGCAGGAGCTGCGATGGTGGCCACTGCGGAGGTGGTGGCGGTGGCGGCGGCAGACGGCCGGCCCTTGCCCTTACCCTTGGTCTTGGCGGGTGGGACACAGGACTTGCTCCCTGCCCGGTGTTCGGCCGGCTTGCCAGCAGCCGCACATGCATTGCAGTGCGGCGCGGCGCTACAAGCCACGGCCTTATGTCCGGGCTGACCGCAGCGGAAGCAGAGGGCGCTGCGGTCGACCTCCGAGGTGCAGCGAACACCCACATGATGCCCGACGTGGCATCGGAAGCACCTCAGGGGTCTAGGGTCCAGCAACTTGACCTGTGCCGACACCCAACCAACCAGTAGCCTACGGCCGTCCACAATGGTCCTGGCCGCCACCACGGGGCAGCTCACCGTGACGGTGCTCGTGCCCCTGAAGTCGGGACGTATGGTGCCCGCCTTCACTTCATCGGCAGAGCACCCACCCGTCCTAGCGACGGCGGCCACCACCTCTTCCGCAGTGACTGAGTCGTCCAGGCCCATAATGCGCAGATCCGCGCACTTGTGGGGCCTGGAGACTCGGGCGTCGTCCGCACTTATGGACGCCCTAAGCCTCTCGGCTAGAGCGTCTGCGGCGGGTCCACTGGCCGCTCCTGGGACCTCCAGCATTCGGGCGCCCGTTGCGGTCACCCTGAGCCGGAGGCCGGAGGTGATACCCAGCTCCTGCAGGTTCACCGCCTCCTTTGCTTGGGCGAGCACGTCGCGGTACGACACGCCCCTTTTGACCGCGTCCGGCTGTAGTGTGACTACTACAGCCGCGGTTTTGGGGGCGCGGAGTTTCGCCGCGGCGGCTCGCTCCCTGCGCCGCCGTTTCTGGGCCTTCTTTTTGGCCGCTTTGGCCGCCCTCCGTCTCTTTTTCTTTTCCCCCACCACCTGCCACTCAGACTCAGTGGCAGAAGAGGTAGGGGCCGCAGACGGTGTCGGCTTTGGAGGGCGTTTCGCCACTGGTGCCGACGACGGAGCCGGTGCTGACGTTGGCACCGGGGGCCTCTGCGCCTGGACCGCCCTTGCGGTCTTGGGCTTTGGCTGAGCGGGCGCCCTCCTGGTCGGTCCGTTCGGCGCCGCGACAGGGGGCTTGCTCGGCGGTCCCCTTCTGGGTGGGGGTGCCGCTGCAACCGCAGCCGCATAGGAGGCCCTTTGGGCCGCTGGGGGCTTCGACGCCGCGAGGGGGGGGCGCAAAACCCTGCCCTCCAGGACTGAGAAGCGAGCCTGGAAGGCCGCCATCTCCTGACGGACTAGGGTCAGGATCTGGCTCTCAGCCGGCGCAGTCTGCGCCTGTTGCCTGGCCCCGCCGCGCTCCGCCTCCTGCTCGCGCATCTTAGCGAGGTCCGCCCGGAGACTCCTGTTCTCCTCCAAGAGAGACTCCAGGGCGGCCGTCAGACGGGCCACCTCCTGCTGCAGTTTGGCCAGCTCGCTCACGGGAGCTCGGCCAAAGTTGCTCACCGCTGCGGCGGTGATGGAGGCGGTGGCGGCCTCAATGGCGCCGTCCTTGCTGGCCTTTTTTCTTTTTAAGGCCACCTGCCTGATGGCGGACTCCACCGTCTTCTCGAAGTCCGCCCTCCGCTCCCGGTCGGAGCCGATGGCCGACTCCTCCTCGGAGGAGGAGCTCAGATGAGCCGCTCCTCCGCCACCCCCAGAAGCCCCAGCGGACCCTTCGCTGACGGGCCTCCTGGCGACCTTTTTGGCCGAGGCCCCGCGACCACCAGAGGAGGACCCGGGGTCTTCCCTCCTCCTCTTGAGGAAGGCGTCGACCCGGTGGTCCTTCTTGTTGCGGGGGAGCTTAAAACCCCCCGCGACTCCTTCGCTGGACGCGGACTCGGAGTCCGAGTCCTCATCCCACACCCTGTCGTCATCTTTATTTTTTTTTGTTGTTTTAAATGAGTTTTCGTTTTCCATGTACGTCCCACGAGTATGAGAGCAAGTAACCGTCAACCCCGGCAGTGGCCTCATACCGGGGCAAGCCTACATACTGTTGGGGGCGGCTGGCCCCAACAGGTGGGAGCGCTAACGACCGTGTCCCCCACGGCCATTCATCCCCTCGCCGCGCTCCCGAAACTTGGGATTGGGTGGTTTTTTATCTAAGAGGTGTCCTTCCTCTGGGCCGGGCGGTTAAGCCAAGCCCTCGGCGGCGGCATTAGGCATGCCTCCGTCTGCTGTCCGGCCATCCCGGCTCAGCAAACCCGCCAAAAGGTTTGCTCTTCGTTGTACGAAGAGCAAACGAGCGCCGCGTCAGTGCGCCTGCACCTCTGCGGGTATGGCCGCATCCTTGCCATGTCCACAAACGTCGACTGGTCAGGAGCGGCCCCTCCCTGGGTCCCTCTTTGTCTGGCCTCTCCCCTGAACCTTTCCGGCATGAGTATCTCTACCGGCAGAGCTTCAGGATCATTGAGGCACGCAAGCCCCACCACGACGACAACGTGGGGACCCCCTCGGTGGGGATATAGCCGGCAACTGCCAAACAAGGGCTTATTAAAAGCCAAAATTGATGCACAGTGGTCTCATTCATAACGTTCGGTAATAAATCGCTGCCATTAGGTAATGTGTTTGTAGCGTGCAGTGTAAAGTGTCGCATTGTGCAGTCGACGTCAACACTCTGCTATCATAAATCAATCCTACTTTACCAACGCAGATTGCTCGAGTAATATGAAACAAACGAAATTTTCGCTGTATCGGTGTCTCAGTTCGAAGTAATTTGTGCATTCCTGGAGAATAAATTAACCCATTTATTGTTAAATAGTGGTTCAACAACAGTCTAGTGAAGTAACTCGGGTGCGGAACTTGAGCCAAATCGTTTTCCTAGTAAACTATTGATCCGGGCAGAGTGACTGAATGTAATATGCATGAACGGGCGTTTGTATAGGTTGCACTACGTTACGCATCCCGGCTTATGCATACTCCGAGAGTGAGAAATAAAGACTATTATAAAGCTTTTCTCCACTTTCTGTGGAATGTTATGTGCGTTAATATTCCTTTCCTTCAGATCAATGCATAGAATACGTTTACGTAGATTTTTAATTTTAAATTTAAATTAAGAAGTTTGTTCGTGAATTTCATCATCAGCGCTTATTCTAAATACCTAATAAATATATTACATAATGAATATATACTGTTAATGAATATATTTAAAACCAGGCTACGATTTATCTAGTGAACTCCATACACTAACTACTCTGTGGCGCTCTCCTTGAAGCTGGCAACACTCTTGTAGCAGCACACGCTACGATTTACAGTGTACATTGCCTAAGTCAGCTGTGTAGACTGAAGTGTAGGACGAACATCCACCCACTATACAAGAAATGGAAGCAAGCGATACTTTTGCAGGCGAAGAAAATGTGAAGAATTTCATTTTCATATTCAACCAATCAAAACTGTAAAATAAAGTTAAGAACAAGCTTTTCAGCAGCGTCTAAAACAACTAGACCTAGATCAGGTGAAAAAATTTTGTCCGTACGTCTCTGTTTATAATTAATAACAATGCTGAAAATAACAAAAGTAGGTAAGTACATAATAATTAATTTTACACGCAACCATAAACCATAATCCGCAGAATATTAATACATCGATTGGCCTGCATCCGATAATTGCGGAACGAATGTAAAATAACAATGAAAATGATGTGTGTGACCCGATTGCCATAAATATGTGAGTGAGTAGATACCTACGTTAATGGTGTAGAATATAAAAAGGCACTTTCGACACTAGCCATACACACACCTTATAAAAACAGTTGTAAAGAGTACACGGAACTACGAATTTTATTACAAGTGGTCTTACATAATTTATAGCAGAAAGCGAGCCACGAAACTCATCACAAAATAACATTATTTTCGTGTGCACTATACTTCGGCCGTTCAGAGAATGCGTTCCTGACACCTATCAGTTAGTCACGACTATAGTTCGGCCATTCAGAGAATGCGTTCCTGACACGTCGCGATTGAACTGACGACGTAATAACATTCATTGATTATTGATATAATAATGTTGTTTTAATGCTCCTCAATTGTTAAAACGGTAAACAACCAGCAAAAATATTTTTATCGTAACTGCAACGCCATTGCAAAGTTACGTCGTCAGTTCAATCGCGACGTGTCAGGAACGCATTCTCTGAATGGCCGAACTATAGTGATGGGCACAACATAACACTGAGTTCGTTACCGTTCCTTCAAAATGAACCGCCGCATTATTTTAAGATTATTTTCGTTTTAAATTGGCGGAATCATTTGTTTTATATTTTAGTTATTTAAGTGGAAACCAAAAAAAGGTAATATTCATATAATAAAATTGTTTTATTTATTCTTTGTTACAAGTACATTGAATTGAATGTGCGAACAGAATATTAATCAGACTCCGATTTGCTTGAGGAGGTGGTGTCTTCATCATCATCTTCGCCTACATGTATAATTATATTATTATCAATAACAGAATCAATCCTGATATCTCGGTCTAACAAAAGCCGGGTAATCAAATAAAAACAGATCGAAAACACTTGAAAAACGTGGTCTATGCGCACGAAACGACAACGGACGACTGTTTTAGCGTCACAAAATGGCGGCCCATAACGCCATTTGGGGTTACCATTTTTAATCTAAGTATAAAAATGCGGTTTGGTCATAGTTTTATTTTTATATTTCATAAACGTTATAATTAAGTCTTATAGTCCATTATTTTCCAATTCTTAAAAAGAAAATCAAAACGTATTATTTTATATTATAACTGTATAAGAACAGATTACGATACTTGCCTGTTATTTTTAGCACAGCACTACAAAATATAAACCGCTGACATAACCTTGTAATAGCGCAGTATAGATTTAGAAAAATATTGTTTACCAAGTTATTTGACACTCAGTTTGGCACAAAATTATAACATTCATTGATTATTGATATAATAATGTTGTTTTAATGCTCCTCAATTGTTAAAACGGTAAACAACCAGCAAAAATATTTTTATCGTAACTGCAACGCCATTGCAAAGTTACGTCGTCAGTTCAATCGCGACGTGTCAGGAACGCATTCTCTGAATGGCCGAACTATAACTGCAATTGTTTGGAAGTGGAACAATATTACTCGAATATGTGAGTGTGTAGAAAAACATTTTTCGTGAATGAATGTGAACTGGTGAAGCGTGTTTGTTTAGGTGTAACATTGGTATATTTCTGTGAGAAAAGAATTAATCATTAAGTAAAGCTGAAATACATCTTGGAACTAAACATTCTATAAATTATGAATTGGTTTAATTGTAGGTACTGCTGTAGGCACTTTCTGAAACAGAATAAAAGTCAGTGAATCGACCATACAAACTCAGAACAGACTCACTGTAGGAAGTTATGCATATTGTAACATGTATGGGGGAAATTACTAGCGAAGGACAGACACAACCTTGTTAACATACAGTGATTCAATAAATATTAATCTCACTTCGTCGTCTGCTTACGCTAAACATTTATAACGGACTCTTCATGTTGTACAGATTGTCGCAAAGATAACTTTTAAAATCTCAAGAAAGACTCCTCAGTTATGTATTTCTGTAGCCTTTTATTTACTATTGGAGGAAAGTATCAACTTTGTGAACATTTTGATTTACTTTTTCCCTCCGACGTCTGTGCTGAAGCCAAAACATATATGGCCTTACTACAAAAACTTTAACGCCTGTTTTACACCTGTCTAAAAAAATCGTGGCTCTAAAATGAACCATATGTCAACGTCATAATTTGACATTTTTTAGACAAGTCTTAAACTGACGTTAAAAAGTTTTTGTGGTAAGACGGTAACCGTCTTACCACATTCATTCATTTTAGTTCATTTTGGAGCCATATTTTTTTTAGACAAGTGTAAAACAGTGGTTAAAGTTTTTGTAGTAAGGCCAATAAAGTCTTTAAATGGTCATTATGACTAATAAACATATCATTGGACAAGATCAGAAATCTCGTCATTCACGACCACGACCACGAGTGAAGGCTTCAATTATTCTTGAAATAGAGCACACAGCATTGTTCATTAGCTTTTACGGAAACTTCCCCTTGTTTCTGGGACAAACATCCATAATATACAGTTTTATTAATGTCCCAAGCCTTGTGTGGCTTTATGATTGATACTTTACATTACATTATGACACCTCAATGGTAGAACTGAAAAACTATTGTTGTATAAACAAGCAGTTTAGTTTAACTTGTCTATTGAATGTGTATGTCTAATAAATTAGCTCACACGTGCAGTTAAGTGCTTTTGTAGCAGTCAGCATTTGAATCTCGGATTATAATAGGCATGATGACAAATTTTTAAATTCCTTTGTATGATGTAGGTATACGTCTATTTTATATGAAAAATTATTAATTTTAAGAAAATGCGAAGTTTTTTTATCAAATAATTGCATTTTTCTCTGTCCACTTTGAATCCGGCGCGAAAACGCTTGTCAGTGTCATGTCGTCACTTGTGACGTCACGACTGAAATTACAAGACGCAAGTAAACAACGCTCGTGCAATAATTAAGTTTTTTGTGTTATTAAATATGAATTCGAAAGGGCATAGGTGTTGTGGGGTCCCCCAGTGTAAGAACACATCCAAAACAACTCCTGATAAGTTATTTGTGTACGTTCCTCACAATAAAAAAATACGAAACAAGTGGCTTAAACTTGCAAAGCGAGATTCAAAAGCAATATTGCCCAGGGTACAACTTTATTTTTGTGAAGATCACTTTGATGTAAGTTATTACATAGTTCTCTAGATTCTAGCATAGTTTATAATGTAAATAACTATTCGAGGTTAGGTTTCATCTCTCATTGTTTTTTAATTAAACTAGTATACTTACATGGAAGTTTTAACATTTCTAAATTCAGCGGTACAAAAATCTTTATTTGATGCCAAAAACTTTCCCAGCATTATGATATCAATTCTAGGCAAATTAGCGCTGTTTGCCTTGATAAATCCGGGCTCCATAACTCGTGTTATAAACAATTAATTAATTAAAAACAAAGATCGCAGTGGAAGTTCACAATAACGAAATGTGACGTTCTCGCGCTTTCGCGCGAGTTGTTTTCAGAGATGACGTCACGAGCTCTGATTGGTGTTCAAGATATCATGGCGGATTGCCTTATTTCGTAATTTTATTTTATAAAAATACATATTAATCACATTATTAATAAAGAAAACTATACGCGTTTTATATTCCAAGCTTCAAGTTTAATTTAATAAATATATTATTTTAATGATTTTTGATTACTGTCATCATGCCTATTCTAGAATATTGTGATTTCATAATTTATCTTTTATGTGTTATATGAAAATCACTTTCAAATAACAATAAAGTGTGCCTCTTTGAAGTTCTAAGCTATTATTTTTAAAAATGTATAATTCAATGTTCATTTTCAATTTCAATGTTAAGATCGTTTGTTTTGATTTTTTTGCAGCACAAATCATGTTATGTGCATGTGCCAAAATTAAGATATTAAAAACCTACTTCAGTTTCCGAGTACATTAAGATATTCTTGTTGCTCCTACACCGCGTGAATGGAATACTAATGAGCTCTCTTGGTAATATACTCGTTCTTACCATAGCTCATAATTAACCCACTCGTGTGACAACTGGGTGATCGGAGTATAACATCATTATTACCAGATATATAATGTCAGGCATTTCTCTCAATTTATGTGGAAGAGTTCTTTGTGGCAGTTTATATGTGGGCTGTGATGGAGCAGTTCTATTTGTGTTCAAAAGACATAAAGCCTGACAATGGTAATTTACCTTTCATCTTTTACTATCTATCTTGTTTAGCTAAATCTAATACAAATAAAGGGGTATGTGGCCGTACTAGGACCATAGATACGGATCATATAGGTGACGCCTATATTTTAAAACCTCCTTTTAACACTGGCATGAAATAAACGTGATCTTGAATAAATATGAGTTTTTCATGAATATGGTTTTTTCATGAGGTCAACCCGGTTTGAATTTGGAACGAATTTGTAAACGATTCATGAAAAATTCGATTAGATCGCATCGTTCGCTCGTGTTCACGGAATATTACGTACCCCTGTGCACAGCCAGCTAATCCAATCGCTTACACTACATCTACTCTCAATTAGGAAAGCTTTTCCATTTCAAACGTGAACCTCTAATCTGTTATTAATTGATCGTTGCAGAGAAATGATTTTCCACCTTTTTAATGGCTTTTACATAGTGGAGGTGATTCTTCAATTTTGAACACTCATTTCAACTTTATTATTTGAGGATTCATAACTGCAATTTGAATTAGTTTCGATAAAACTTTTTTAGTATAATGGGTGACCAAATCAACTTTAGCAAGACAAAAGTTTTTTTTTTTCAGTGCTACAACTAAAAAATTCAAACTCTTCAAGCAAGTAACGCTAATCAAGCTAATTAAGTGATTTCTAGACATTACCTCCATTAATGCCATAATTAACCAATATGTTAAATGAAGATAGGCCGCAGTATTGAATTACCTACACTTCCCTAAATACATAGCTACATCTATACACCTAATGTTATATTGTCAGTAAGTATATATGTAGTTACCCATATGTAGTTTGTAGTTAGACAACGCATGTCCATTCCTTAATTAATTGGTCAACGGTGATTGCATAGTAAATGTCCAATAGGATCTATTCTTAGCTTGCTAATTGTTGTTGATTAAGAATACGAAAGTGTCGAAAGTTACATTCATCAAGAAATGTCGGCGAGTGACTCACTTAAATGATCATTTATTAATCTATATTTAGGCTGATGTTAATTTGCAGAACTCCTAAATGGTGCAAAATTAAATATAGATTACGGTTTTCAAAGAAACATTTCAATCTTGAGGCTTTAGGCAATTTTTTTCATGGCTTCTTTACAGAAAGTGCATAAGACAACAATTTAACTACGACTGCTACACACGAAGGTTAAAATCTGGACTACATCCAACTAATACACTAGTTCAATAAATTGTGACATTTATACCACATCTGGGATACCGTCAACCATTTCTATGCTGATTCGGCAGAGACCTTGAAGATCTAAATGCTCCTCACCTTAATTGGTGAACATAATTGTTGGAAATGCTCGTAAAACCTGTCATCGGTAATTAAGACCATTTACGGCAACGATTGAGTGTCAGATGTTTATTTACTTACTTATTTCTTTTCTTCAATAAAAAGTAAGGCGACCATTTACATAATTTATGTTCACACTTTTGTTTGCAGTTTTGGCCGTATAACTTTTCGGGTAGGATTATCTACTTTCTGTAACAACCTGTTTCACAAAATTTAGTCGGTAAAATGAATGCATGAGTAAAAAGCTTTCTTCATGTTTAACTATTTTCTTCTGTGGACGTTATAAAAAATAGTTTTATAAGTTCGGCCATTCAGAGAATGCGTTCCTGACACGTCGCGATTGAACTGACGACGTAACTTTGCAATGGCGTTGCAGTTACGATAAAAATATTTTTGCTGGTTGTTTACCGTTTTAACAATTGAGGAGCATTAAAACAACATTATTATATCAATAATCAATGAATGTTATAATTTTGTGCCAAACTGAGTGTCAAATAACTTGGTAAACAATATTTTTCTAAATCTATACTGCGCTATTACAAGGTTATGTCAGCGGTTTATATTTTGTAGTGCTGTGCTAAAAATAACAGGCAAGTATCGTAATCTGTTCTTATACAGTTATAATATAAAATAATACGTTTTGATTTTCTTTTTAAGAATTGGAAAATAATGGACTATAAGACTTAATTATAACGTTTATGAAATATAAAAATAAAACTATGACCAAACCGCATTTTTATACTTAGATTAAAAATGGTAACCCCAAATGGCGTTATGGGCCGCCATTTTGTGACGCTAAAACAGTCGTCCGTTGTCGTTTCGTGCGCATAGACCACGTTTTTCAAGTGTTTTCGATCTGTTTTTATTTGATTACCCGGCTTTTGTTAGACCGAGATATCAGGATTGATTCTGTTATTGATAATAATATAATTATACATGTAGGCGAAGATGATGATGAAGACACCACCTCCTCAAGCAAATCGGAGTCTGATTAATATTCTGTTCGCACATTCAATTCAATGTACTTGTAACAAAGAATAAATAAAACAATTTTATTATATGAATATTACCTTTTTTTGGTTTCCACTTAAATAACTAAAATATAAAACAAATGATTCCGCCAATTTAAAACGAAAATAATCTTAAAATAATGCGGCGGTTCATTTTGAAGGAACGGTAACGAACTCAGTGTTATGTTGTGCCCATCACTAGTCGTGACTAACTGATAGGTGTCAGGAACGCATTCTCTGAACGGCCGAAGTATAGTAGCATTTATAATAGGTACCATCGTTGACAGTTGTTATGAAAAACTTTATCAAAATAAATGACATTATCCGTCGTGCTCTTGTCACCGCCGGAGTGCCAGCCATTTTAGAACCCAGAGGCTTGGCACGCGACGATGGCAAGAGACCAGACGGGATGTCTATAATGCCTTGGAAGATGGGAAGGTCTTTGGTGTGGGACGCAACCTGCGTCGACACCCTTGCACCTTCCCACCTTCCCAGTACGGCGAGCTGTGTCGGTGCAGCTGCTGCAGCCGTGGAAAACCTCAAACGGCACAAATATGTAAACCTCACCGGCAATTGCATTTTTGAGCCGTTTGGGGTTGAAACCTTGGGACCATGGGGCCCAAGTGCCCACAGACTCTTTCGAGAAATCAGTAAGCGATTAGTGGAGTCCACTCGTGACCAAAGGGCTGGCCTATACTTCGGTCAAAGGATATGCATTGCCATCCAGCGTGGCAATGCAGCCAGCCTTTTGGGCACGATCCCAGCTGACAGCGATGCGGATGAATATTTTGATACTTAGTTTTAATATTTCTCTATCATAAGATCATTTGTAAAACTATTGAATAAAAACTTTATCTACTTCATGAAAAAAGGGACAACAATGTCATTCACTTCTAAGGCATAATCTCTTCTCCAGACACTCCAGGCCCAAATTGGGAAATCCTAATTTATTTGGTCAATCCACATGTCTTCCCCAGGCTTATAGCAAAGCTCTGACTTCTTTTCCTGCCCTTTCTCCGGTGACATGGGTAATCCAGGCAATGTTACCTTTTCTTCGTATGTCTGCATTCATAAATAAGCAAGTATGCTTCATGAAAATATGAATTAGAGCACAGCTGTAATTTCATGCTCAGATAATCATGTCTGTCAAAATTTACGGTAACCTAACATGATAATGCACGTGTCAATCGCCGGTACTAGAGCTGCCAAAATAATTTAATCGTTAAACTTATTCCCGAGGGATAACTTTATTAAACAAACTTTGTTCCAACATATTAAGCACCCAAAATTACCATATTATCCACTACACGTTTTCCCGCGGTTTCACCTGCGTCCCTTGGGAACTACTACCTACTCGTACCGGGATAAAACATAGCCTATGTTACTCGGGAAGAGTGTAGCTTTCCAACAGTGTATTAATTTTTTAAATTTTTCCAGTAGTTTTTGAGTTTATGCATTTTCATCATCATCATCAGCCTATCGCAGTCCACTGCTGGACATAGGCCTCTCTAAGTGACTTTGGTTCTCTGACGGATTACCTCATTTCTGATGCGATCCCTCAGAGAAATGCCAAGCATAACTCTTTCCATAGCCCGCTGAGCGACTTTAAACTTGTGGACCAGCCGTACCGTCAGTGTCCACGTTTCGGCTCCGTAAGTCATGACAGGTAGGACGCACTGATTGAAGACTTTTGTCTTTAGGCACTGTGGGATCGACGATGTTAGGACTCGACGTAGCTTCCCAAATGCAGCCCAACCCAACTGTATTCTCTATTCACCTCGTCCTCAAAGTTGTTTCTACCTAACTGCAATGTCTGCCCGAGGTATACATATTTCCGAACAACTTCGAGAACGGCGCCGTGTATCGCAATCGTTTCCGGTAGAACATGTTCATTGAACATTACCTTGGTTTTGTCCAAGTTCATCCGTAGGCCGATGCGTAGAGAAGATTCAGCCAGGTCGTTCAGCATCTGTTGTAGGTCCTGCAGCGTTTCCGCCATGATGACGATATCGTCAGCAAATCGCAAGTGAGAGATGTGTTCGCCATTGATGTTGATGCCGCGTCCTTTCCAGTTCAGCGTCTTGAACATATCCTCCATTGCATTAGTGAACAGTTTCGGGGAAATAACATCCCCTTGTCTCACTCCTCGATGCAACGGTATGGGCCTTGTTTGCTGATTCTGTACTTGGACCGACATTGTAGCGGCTTCGTAGAGACATCTCATCACTTGCATGTATCGCCAATCTACTTGACAACGCTGCAGGGACTCCAAAACAGACCAGATTTCAACCGAGTCAAAGGCCTTCTCATAGTCCACAAATGCTAGACACAGGGGCTGATTATACTCTTCGGTCTTCTGTATAATCTGCCGCACTGTGTGGATGTGGTCTATGGTGCCGTATCCGCTCTGAAACCCAGCCTGCTCCGGTGGTTGGAATTCGTCGAGTCTCCGCGCAAGTCGGTTCGTGATCACTCTTGAGAACAGCTTATATACGTGGCTTAGGAGGGAAATGGGTCGATAGTTCTTCAGCTGGGTTTTGTCTCCCTTTTTGAAGAACAGGACGACAACACTCCTACTCCACGCCTCTGGAGTTCTCCCTTCGAAAAGGACGGCATTAAAAAGCTTCTGGAGCTCCTCCAGTACGGGCTTACCTCCCGCTTTTAATAGCTCTGTTGTAATGCCATCCTCGCCAGGGGCTTTTCCATTTTTGAGCTGTCTCAGAGCGATCTCGATTTCGCCACTGCTGACTTCTGGCAGGTCTTCGGTGAAATGGCGTGTTAATGTGGCTATAGAATCCTCATTTCCGGGATCAGGTCGAGATGCATGCGATGCGTATAACCGGCCATAGAAATTTTCCACTTCCGAAAGGACTGCCGGCACCGAAGAAAGGACTTCTCCACTTGTTGTGGTCAGCTTCGTCAAGTGGCTTCTTCCAAGAGATTGTACGAACACCTTTGACCCCCGATTCCGCTCAATTGCTCTTTCAATGTCAAGAGTATTGGAGCACCGGAGGTCGCGTCGTATGTGCTTGTTGACCTCTTGGTTTAGAGCCCGCTTAGCTGACGAAGTGACAGGCGGGTTTTCACGTCGTTTCTTCATAAGCCCTAATGTCTCTTCCGAAAGCTTTGATTTCTTGCCCTTACGCTGCATGTTACAGAATCTCGAACCTTCCTCCCTGAGGATCCGAACCACATATTCGTGGTTCTGGTTAACGTCTGCTGTGGTTTCCACGGCGGCAAATCAGTTCTCCAAATTTGACTGGAACGTTTCAGATCCTGTCATGGTTTGGAGCAGTGTTGGTCGGAGCCTGGCCAGTCAGACGGAAACGTTCGGCTTTGAAGTTGATATTCAGAGAGCCTCGGACAAGTCGGTGATCGCTCCCGGTATTAATCCGGTTGATCACGGAGACGTCTCTGAATATGTGCTTCTTGTTCGTCACGATGAAGTCAATCTCATTTTTAGTCATAGTGTCGGGGCTTTGCCACGTCCACTTCCTTTGGGGCTGCTTTTTGAAAAAGGAGTGTAGTGGTGAGTATGCATTACATACAAACAAAAATACAAATACATATTTAGGTACAAAACCTCGAAGGATTATTTAACTTGCTTTTAATGGTAAAAAATTAAGTAATTTTTATTACTCGTTAATTTATTACCGTTTTTTTATGTAGAAATAAAAAGAAAGTCTTATCAGTTGAATAATATCAGCGGTAGGTCCCGTACTTGAACGTCGCATGCATAATAAGTTGGTTTCTACGGAAATTATGTAATGAGAATAATTTTTGCCAGTCAGAATTACAGTTACTTGCTAATTAATATGCACATTTTTTACACTATATTAAATAAGTACCTAGCTATTTTTCCCGCGGTTTCACCTGCGTCCCGTCGGAACTACTGCTTGTACCCGGGCACGGAGGAGAAAAGACTAGCGGAGATGCCCTAACGAAAAATCTCCTAACAAAGCAGCGCGCCAAAATTCGGGTGAGCGGGGGACGAGGAACGTTACTGTCTCCACCCGTGCTCCACCCTTATACGCCTTTTATGGGAAGCCACCCATTTTTTGTAAATCCATCTAGCGTGGAATAGGATGATTAAAATCTAACCCTAAACTAACATCGACCACTAGTGACATACTCAAAAGTAAAGTAAATACTCAAAATTAATAATTCTTTTAAAATAGTAATTCAATTAGAAAGTTTAAAGAAGCATTCATTTGAAATGAACGAAGAAAAAGAGAGAGATAAAAAAGTTAGAAAATTAATTGTTATATAAGTATTATTTTGTGCAGAGAACTTGCCCCACAACAATTTATTTACTCCTCCAGAAATGAAATAGGTTTCTAGGAACTATTAAACGGAGACTCGATGAAAAATCATTTTTATTCACCACGGGTCTAAAATACCCCCATGGTGTAATTTAAGTATCAACTTATGGCATTGTGTTAGTTCGTCTACTAGCCACTATGGCATCACAAGCACGAAAATTCGTTCTATTTGTTCTAGAACCGTGCTGCGATGACTGTTGTTATTTTCGATGTTGCCACATTACGAAATTCACCAAGAAAAATGGGAATTAAAATTATAGGGACAGTGTTTATCAAATTAGAGTTTTCACAACTGTATCATAACGGCGCATCCACTAAATAAGTAGCAGACTTTATGTGAGTCGGATGTTGCTCTGAGTAAAGGTACATTCAAAAAGTATGTACGGCAAGAGAGATATACCTATGTAAAACATTGCTGATCTATTCTAATATTATAAAGAAGAAAACTTTGTTTGTTTGTTTGGTTGTAATGGATAAACTCAAAAACTACTGGACCGATTTTAAATATTCTTTCACCATTAGAAAGCTATATTATCTGCAAGTAACATAGGCTATATTTTATCCCGGTGCGGGCAGTAGCTCCCACGGTACGCGGGTGAAACCGCGGGAAAACGGCTAGTGATGAATATAAATAAATCTACATAGTTAGAGTTATGATTAATTTTAAGATAATTGCAGCTTTTTTAAATAAGACCTTTTTTAAGAATGGGTGATTGCATTTTCGATGTCTGGTAGCACTTAATTTTGTAACGGGTCTCTCTGTCTTGATGAACGCAATTTTACTTCAAATTTACGTAAGTCGACTACTTACCGAAAGATGGTGTTTTTATAATATTCAATTTTCATGATAATATATCATATGTTTTGGTTTGTAAATAATCTATAAAAAAACTTGTAGGATGCAAGGAAAAATGAAGCTGCTTTTTAAGGCAAAAATTGGTACCAATAATATACATTGATACAAGATTGATACGAAAATAATACACTTAGAGGTTCTAGAAATGCAGCTATTCGACGACAGATGTCTCTAGCAAAAAATATGTTTTAAAGCTAAAATATTACCTACTTACACGTGAAATGTTATCCTATGGTATGTTTGAGTTTGGATCCTGAGCAATTTCTACAATTAATGATAGCGCATTTCATCGTTTTAATCGAGTAACAAATAAAATCTGTTGAAATTGTGGTAAAAATACAACTATGACAAGATGTCAGTTTGATGTAAAGGACGGTATATGGGCGGTGTCCAGCCACGCCTGCCGTGACGTAGTCGTGACGTATTTGACCTACCTGAAGGCGCGTGACCTACCTGCGTTAGGGCATCTCCGCTAGTCTTTTCTCCTTCGTGTACCCGGGTAACATATAACCTACGTTACTTGGGATTAATGTAGCTTCCTAATGGTGTCAGAATTTTTCAAATCAGTTCTGCAGATAGCTATAGATAGTTTAGGGAACCGACAGACAAAAAATCATTAGTGTTTATTATATTAGTATAAATTAGTACACGTATTGAATAAGTCCTTCAAGTGTTTCCTATAGTTTTTCAAATGTGTTGAAATGAAAACACTGCGGTTATGAAAGTCCAGATGCAAAACTTCATGATAAGATGAAAAGGGTGAAACGGTATCTGAACGCTCATTAACAAACTTAGTTTCCTCACCACATCAGCTGTTGCAGTGTTTATATTTTTTTCGTTCAAAGCTTCTGATGGTATGTTTACAAATGTTTCATAAATGTTACCAAACACTATCAAAGCGAATTTGAGTGGTAACGATATTAATTTGCCAATACTCTACTATTTTGTTTATGTAATTACATGAATCAGTTTATCCTATTCATATTTTAAACGCGAAATGTTTAAAATATGAATATACTATATTTACCTATGTATGGACGTTTGTTCAACAAATAAGTAGGCTGCGTTTTATGTAGTAGGCACCTACTCGCGATGCGAGGGATATCGTGGGTTGAAGCTAGTTAAGTTATAAATTCAATAAATATAATATATTTATATTTAAATATATTTCAATAAAATCATACCTACTTACAAAATTTTACCTAAATTCTGCCAACGATAGTGGATGCAACAACAAATTTCCTGAAAACGTAAAATAAAGATAACAAAGAGTGAAACCTCCGGTTTATTCCCTTGATAATGTGTCGGGAGATAAACGTAGGTGTACAATAGTACGTGCAGCGAGATGGTATCACTTCTCTTTATCACAGTGGCCAGTGTGAAGCCGACAGCGGCATGGGAGACACGCGCGCTACCCGCGTCGCGACGCTACGGCTCACGCGATTTACGTAAACGCGATCGCGAGTTCAAAGTTTTTTTATACGGTAAGTTTATTTTTTTGTTTTGATCATAGTATTATAATTTACTGTAGAAGGTGGTTACTGAAGTTTTTTGGTTTTATAAGGATTTTTTTTAACAAAATTGATCTATTTTCGAAACAATATTCGTCACAAATTCAATTGTTTATATTTTATAATTGGTGCTAATTTTCCTTGTAATAACAGTAAAAGCTTGCTAATTGACATGTCTATAAACAGACAGTAATAATATTTCAGTTCAATTACTCATATTTGAATGGATGAAAACAGCCGACATTCTCGAACTCATTAAAATCATATCAGCCTATTGAAACCAATATTTCTTTTGTCAGACTAAAGTAGGCATTGAAATTAACTGTCATTTTTCATACAGCAAATATGTATTTTAGGTAAAAACATTTGGAAAGTATTTTCTTTTTAAATAATCATTTACTTAGGTATATGACGTAACTTCAATTGATTTCTATTAAGTATTCTAAAACAGTATTTCATAAATTCATCGTGAAACCAATTCCGGAATTCCCAGTTTCATTAATTTTATGATAACAATCAAACGTAAATTCATTTTGAGACTTTCGGCACCTTCACGACGGTTTTAATTTAAGCACTTACGGATTAATGACAATTTAATGTTTTGTTCATTAAGAGAGTAAACAAACTCTCTCGGCTGTCGTACATGTCTGTAGTATAGTGTACTCTTACCACCATTCAAAATATTGTGAATACTCATTGGCTTGCTTACAAAATATAGGAATTTGACATTACTAACTAATAAGCAAATCAACAAAAAGATAAAATCAGCAAAAAATAGTGTAACAAGAACTTTGTAGATTTTCATTCTTCGATTTTCAAAAATTTGCTATGCAAGGGCATAATGCAAGGCAAAACTTCTAAAGTTCATAAAAGTTTGTAATAGACAGCAAGGAGGTTTAATTAAACTTGTAATCAGGATTTTTGTCTATAGATTACATTATAAAAGCTTAAATAAAATTAACTATAATAATTTTCGGAGAACTTTCCAACTTTGATATATTCAGACAATATTTTATAATCACGGTTTGATTTAAAAACATGAATTCACAGTAAGCTTTAATTAAAAATCGCTATTCATTTTTATTCGATTGTTAATGCAAAACCTGTGTTTCAAAAATTACTTTTATTCGAATATTATCTATTATTACTACGTATCAGATATTTATAAATTATTCATAACAAATATTATATAGTTTCTGAGTAATACAATAAATATGAAAATAACTCTTTATACAGTTTGATCAGTGAGTGTAAAATCAACTTTTCTTACATAGGAGGAAAGATTACGAGTATTACGACCTTTCCCATATAAGCCGCATTTCACCGTTGGTATGTTTTCACGATGTTGGTCGGGGTTCAAGAATGAAGCGAATACGTGGTCGCATTCCTTAACTTTCGAGAGCACTGCATGGAGTAGAAAGAACATGGATAACTTTTTTAGACTAGCCGTTTTTCATGTTTCCACCCTGAGTCCTGTCCTGTTTCCATCTTTACAGACTTGACAAATGAAAAAGTAGCATAAACCGTACTTCAGGATCACATCTGTCTGTGTTACGAATTTGCTGCAATTGTGTTTCAATTTTTGTTCAAAAATAAACAAATAAATGCCCATTCGCACTTATGACATTAGTTAGGATCTTATCGGAATATAAATATATAACTACAATACATATAAGTAGGTACACGTTCACTAACATCTGTTAAGAGGCACGTTAATCGGTTTATTTGTACTATAATCTTCTAAAGTTACTTATCTTCGGTCTACACAAAGGCTTATATTGCAGCTTCGCGCCATTCAAAAGCCTCGTAATATTCCGTCAGCTGAATACTCTCATGTCCATAGAGAATTCTTGAACATCGCGCGTCAATGATAAAAGACTGTCGTTCGTCACCAACTATAACATTTCCGATACATTTTACTATCAAGTCACTTTTGATGTATAATTTCCGGATCTTTTACAGTGAATAACATATTTACACATATAGGTACAGATTTTTATGTAGGAAGTCATGTTTCTTTTCTGTAAAAATTTTTACCCAACTTTAATTTACGTAATTATAATCCTGTCATGAGTTATGCTACAGTCAACATACTTTGTAGCGTTTTTTACGGGTTTACTTAGTACCATAAAACTTATTAAAAAAGGTTGGCAAAATGTCGTGCCTTTCATATTTTATTTTACAGTCCGAATGAATAAACGCGTTAGAAGGGTTGTGCGCAGGATTTGAATGCTTTTTACTACTGACTATAAAATAATACTTTTTATGTGCGAACTCAGACAGACAATTTAAATTTTAGCTCCATTAACTTGAACGTTATGTTAACAGAATATGGGTCGGGTGTAAAATTAACAGCTGTGCCTACACTACTACGTTTTTCGCAATTGATGTTATGGATCTACAGACCGTTGCGCTCAAAAATAGAAAAATAACAAAGCTCCGCTTTTATTCGTTGGTCCAATAAAACTTTAGTGCGTGAAAAAGTTTTACATAATCCGCGGATGCAAACGGGACCTAGTATCGAAATAAAGTTCGACCCGAGTTTTGCTACTTCTAATACTGTTGCACTACAAAAAGTTATGAGACAATAAAATGTTATCACTGAAGCACAGTTCCAGCTAGTGGGAACTGTTAAGACTGACAAATTCGTAACAAAGTCGTCATTGCACTTCTCAGTAACAACTACCAGGAACTCAGTTACACTATGAATGAAATTGTTAACAAATATTTTGGGTAAGAAAGATTTTCATTGCATATTAATTAAATTCTACAAACCAATATTTAATTGCAATATCATATTATAATAATGATGTTGATATAAAAAAGCGGAACTTGATATTCTACTTCATTTTAGATGCAAATCCCTGTGTGGGACCGATATTTCCCATAAGCCTTCTGAACAAACGCGTGGGATGTTACTCGTGGGAAGCGATGGAGATCCTTTTAGTTTGGTCAATGAAACTCTGAAAATTTTATACAATATTTTTCTATTATGAACAAACAAAGAAAGAAAACAAAGTACTTCAAAATGTAACCTAATTTTAGTAAAGAAAATAACCTCTCAAATGCCGTCTAAAAATTAATTAGCAAGTAACTTTCATTTATTTTGGTACACAACAGCAGCTTGTTTGAGTAAAATAAGCTTATTATTTCGAATTAAACTATTTCGGATGAGTCCCAGTAGTAGCATCTGTCATATTGCTAAGTTATTTAGAGTTCAGTAAACAAAATTGTAGTTAAACTGTAACTTTTCAAACTGTTCGTTAATTTTGCTTTGTACTTTCACACGAATTATTGTTGGTAAGTAACATTAATTGAGTCGTGACAATAATCAGCCATAAATAAATCTGAAAATAATTAAGACACATTTGTCTTAATTATTTTGTATCTTGTATCTTGTCAAGTATCTTGTCAACTTATTTATAGTCAACCACCACATGTGTATCATTATCCAATGTTTTCATTTATAATTTATCGATATCGGTAGTAAACCACTTCATTACAGCTGTAAAATTTCTCTTTTACCCGTTCATACTTTAAAAGGTCGATCAGAAGTGGAATAAAATCCGGCCGTCATGCCCAGACCTTGTTAGTACCACATATTTTTTACAACCACTTATTTACGTTACTGCGAAAAATATGCCTATTTGTAAAATAATAAAATGGGTAACGAGCGGGGATTTTTCATAATATGTTAAACCTTTTACGCCCTAAGACACAAAGACATAACTTCTATGTACGTACAAGATTTTGTATATGAATAAGTTTTGTTTGGGATTGTTCCCAATAGTCCAATGCTATATAACCTTTGCCTTCGGGCCTTTGGTCTTATATATGAGTTAGTTACATCCATATAACAAAGCTATGTAATTAAAACTTTTCTGTAGTAAAGTGTATCGATACAATTTCCTATACGCCTACAGGATACAAATGTATACAGCTACGTATTAATTTACTATTATATTCTATCAACTAGATACCTATATCTTTTCTGCTATTATTTAATAAATTATTAGGCGTATACAAGAAAACATTATTTTTCTTGTTTTGCGCAGTCAGGCATTTATGGTTTTCATTGCAATATTGTTTCCGTTAAAACTCAAGAAGTGATTGGTAGGCACTGCATGTCGATTGTCTAAGAAGCACCCTTTAGACTGAAATGGTGACTTTTCTTGTTTTTTTTTTCAGGGAAATCTGCGATGGCATAATTGTATTGACGTCTAATTCTAAGACATATCAAATATAACAAGTAATCAAACTAGTCTTGTTGTTTTAATTTGTTCTGAGCTCTGGCCTACGGTCACAAGACAAAGAAAAAAGAACAAAAAAAAAAGTTTTGCCGAAATCTTAATTATAAAACAACTTAACAGCATTTAATACAACGCGAAAACTTTAATAGCCAAAGTTTATTTCAAATAGTATTCTTAAGCAAAGTTAAACTATTAATTTCAAATTTTAATTACATTCTTAAGTCGTCAAGTCTAGCCTAAAAGTTTAGAAAACTATAAACAAATAAACTTCTAGTGTTAAATATTTAAAAAACATAAATACCCAAGATGTTTTAAAACACGAGCGACATTATTATTTCTCATTTTGGAATCCAAAAACAGTATCATTATGGAGGGTTAGTTCATGAAAATCTTATGAACTAAAATAAAATTTTAAAGTCTAAAAAAAGTTATTAAAAATTATCATGTTATTTCCACAGTCCTGAAAAGTTGCCGATGTTTTACAAATAGTCTAGAATTTATGGAATACTATTTTCCTTAAAGCATCTGATAAACAAGACTCCAATTAAAAGACTCCCCATACATAACCCAATAATTCCGTGGTGCTTTCGTGTCGTCGCGCGTCGAGGCGTAATATCATTCTATAACAATGGCACTAATATGAGAAATTTTCAGCGGCACGCCGCTGTCGCCACCGAGTCTATATTCTACGCGTCCATAGTGAGGGCCTAGGCATGTAATTTGTGGCCCAGAACTCACACAATAGCAATGCAATGCGAATACTCGAGCCTGGTGCAAATGTCATGATGAATGACATACTGACTGACTGAAAAAGCGTGGTACTTAATTACTTTTTTAAGTGTAATTAAGTTCCTGTTAAACCTGTTAGATGACTGTTTAGTAGGGATCAAGTTGCTCTATTTTTAGAAGAAGATTGATGAACATTTACTCGTCGATTAACCGTTTTTTCTAAAAAAAATGTCCTTAAATAAAACTTCTAGAAAATGATAATAAGAGTCTGTGCATGGCGCTAGTTAGCCATTTCTGCAAAACTTTGAAATAACTTAAATAACACATTACTTTTCTCTGAAAACTCATTTTTCCTGAATTCACTGTGACTTTTATTACTGTAACCACGGGAACAATAATAATTCAGACAGTGAAATTGCGAATCATATTTCCCAGAAACAATATGGAGTACGAGAGCTGGTGTATAAGTTTAAAATTGCAATATTGCCTCTATTGAGTAACCTACGGCTTATGGAGGCGCTGAGAGTATATCTCAATACAATATGCATTTCCAATATGTACTTCCATGACTATGTATCAAAATTGAATATATAAAATCATGACGCAATAGCAAAAGTACTCAGTAAACTTTAATAGAAAGTTAACACACCTTTGGGAAAACTAGCAGAGAAATACAGCAGTCGTAAAATAATATTGCTTCGATAACAACTATCACTCAATATGTAGGTCAGGAAACTGAACTGAAAATAATAAAAATATCAAAAACGATATCTGTATTGACGAAGCAATTGACAGTGACTCAGTGTAAGCATTATAATTTCCATATCTAGTTCACGGAAAGCAATTAAGAGACAATCGGCCCACATATTGTCCACAAAAAGCAATTTTCCCGTTTTCAAACAACTAAGTATGTATGTATTTTAATATCAATATGTACTCCAATTTCTATGTACTATGAAATTAATAACGCTTGAGTGTGGGCTTATAGTTGTTGCAGCTGTAGTAGTTAACATGACCATAAAAAGTAATATCGCTTAGTGAGGTCGTCAGTAAATCGTTTTATGAGCACTATATTGACTGATATGAATGTAAATGCGACAACTGTTCATCATCCAAATGTTCTATAGATATAGAAAACAAAAGAAGACAGTTCTTTCTTTCTTTCTTTCTTTCATAGAAAACAAAAGAGGACTGTTCAAAGTATGACAAACGTAGCTATTGAATCAGTTCATTACATTATTCCCTTTAGTCTTTTGATCATATGCAAGCCACTACGCTGATTTGGTTTTATAACAAAGTAAATAAATGTAATTAATATTAAATCAAAAATAAATTATTTCTCTATTATAGCTTCAAATCTCCTTGGATATTTTGATACTGTGTGGAATTAGTACCTAAAATCTTGTCACATACGTAACGTACCGCAGTGTACCCTACCGTGGAAATTGAAGGATTATGTTTGCAGTAAGCAACAACACGTGTGAATTAATTGGGTATTATAATATAATACAGTAAACATACCTTCATACTAAGGCAAACCTTGGTAGGCAACTTTATTTGGGTTTTAAGCTACGTTGCCATAATTAAACTGTGCAAATCTAAAAAAGTATTGTTAATCGTCAGTTGTTTCCACCATTGGAAATTCGTTCGACAACTGTTGTTTACCTTGTTTATTCAACAGTAAACAATTAGTTTCAAACTCAAATATAATCGCTTTAAATTTAGCATATTTACAATAACACACACTTAAGGAGACACTAAGAGAATTAAATTCAAACTAAACTCTCACAGTTTAGGAATTCAATAAAAAGTTCGGATCCAATGTCTGTCATGAACTCTTTTAAAATTAGATCTTTTAAAGCGATTTCTTATAAAGGAATACATAATATCGTAGAAACCGCCTCGTCTAGTCGGGTAATACCGTTTAAGACTCAACTTCTACTAATTAGAGTGCCGTTTTATTAATTTCATGGTAATCTAGCTAGATTCTAAGAATTTATATTATTCCCTTCGGATAAAACTTTTTGTGATGTTACAAAGACTTGCAGAGAAAGGGAAAACGCATTCCAAAAGTGAATGTATTGATTTCGAGGTAAGAAATGCAGTAATTAAAGGAATTCCACTGCGTTTAATTGGTAACATTCCACAGTACGTGAGCGGACAAACACTAAATCTAAAACAAAAAGGAGTTATTTTGAAACAAGCCTAAAATACCAATACAACTCGACGGCATGTTTACGTTCCCGCTATAAGTAAATCCAGCTGAATTATCTTAGATTGTATTAGGATCAAGATATAATTCAGTCAGTTATTCTGGAGGCAAATTGTACGTGTTCTCTGTACCTTGATGTTAATTAGATCTGCTCCTTCTATATGAAGGGGTCTTAACAGGATTCTGTAGTTAAGACTGAAGGGGTCGTGTGACAATGTGTTTGGGGAATGCTGTTTTGAAATGGCGATTAAAGTAAGGATATGTGTATGGGACATAAGAAAAGGTAATTGACGTTGCTTAACCTTGCGTTCGCTCTGTAGATGGATGACCATCTTGTCGAAACGAAACTCTCCTTGTTTTGGGAGGCGATGAATCTGACCACCAGACTTAATATTGGTAGGTATCGTATAATCCTTGATTTAAAATGAAGTTACGGAATTGTCTAGAATATGCGCGTCTGTTTATGTAGCTAACTAAAATTCTTCTGCATTCCCGATGTGGCTCTTCCGACCAATACTTTTTTATATCTGCGGAATTGACGTTTGCGCCAAAGCAGTTGCAATCAAATTCTATTGTTTACGAATACACAAGAGAGATGTACTCTGTATTGAATGAATGCTGTAATCAAAAATCTTTGCATCTCAAACAAAAAACGATTCAGCTTTTATAAAAAGTCGTTATCAATAACTCGATATTTTGTTCCAATTTTGAATATTGGAAAACGATTTTAACTGATTGATTTATAAAAATCAAATCATACATTTTTTCATCGAGTTAGCTGATTTTACTCAAGTACTTAAATATTTTTACGAGGTTTAAATTATAAAATAAAATGAAACTACATTTTCCTCTAGAACTTGATAGTTCTCTGTTACACAATGTTTGCCGTAAAAAAAGAAAGAATACATGGCAGGCCCTATATTTGTAAGATTTATACTCTTGTACGTTATGAATACTTAATAGAACAATACAATTCTAATATTTCAGTACCTATTATTTTGTTATTATTCTAATTGTTTAGGTATGTGACCAAACTATAAAACATTACTTAGTCCCAAAGGAATAAATTGCGAAGTTCTGACAGACGAACTTGTGTAACCTTTACAAACGATCAGTATAAAATTTCTTGTTTCGGTTTTGGCTAAGTTGCCATAAGTAATTTATAGACATAATACAAGTCGAGAGCTGAGATAAATGGCTCCTCTCCAGCCTTGAACCGCAGCCCCAGCTCGTAATGAGGATCTCGTTGACAATATATTAACGCACAAAAAAAAGATTGATGTTACATACAAATAACTAACTAAAAATAAAAGTTACAATAATAGATCTAGCAAAGAATACGTGTAAGATATAACAAAGACACAATTTCCACGGAATACGCAATCTATTTCTGATTTAAACGCAGCATTAATCAACGAACTAACCGTTTGATTAACGAGTTTTCTCCACCACGACTTTAACTAATAGTCCACTACACAGCTGGACAGATCATGCCCTATAAATCGCTTCAACTGTATATTTCTTTCATATACACAATTCACCAATGACGTATTTTATTGACGGTACACAAATCTTTCTCGTGCAAAGTTCCTAATTAAGAAATCGGGGAAAGTGTAGGAGGTTTCGTGTCAGGAAAATTATTTCTTGGAGATACTTATCTATTCCCACGCAGAAGTCTTCCAGACTTCTACGATAAGAAGCCACGATATCTTGGAACTACCTACTACCCTTCTACCACTTGAATTGCTTAAGCACTCCATAAAACTTCCACTAGTCACTAAAATAAGGCTACAGCACGATTTTCTAAAATGTTCTTCAAGTACTTACCAATTTTAAACGGATTAATATTGAAAAACATTGTATAATTTTTGTTCGCATTCAGAATTCAATCAATCCACTTGGGAAATGGCTTTGTCCCTCCCTTCAAGCTAAAGTCACGTTGCAGCAAGACGAATCAATTTAATACAATTTGAATCGAGGATAGCTTCCAGAATATGATACATTTTTCAATGGACCGTTATTTATTTTGAACCTCGCCCATTTTCCAAAACATTTAAACCATCGCCAAAGCATTAAAAAAATCCAAAACATGATAGTAATCCTAAACTATTCATAACCAAAAATTGGAAATGTCAAAAAAATACGCGTGCCTGATTGAGTGCTTTCGATGAAACATCACGCGGACGAAATGCGAAGATTCATCAAAACACTGCCAAACCGGAGCCAAAAACTAATAACGGAATTTCTGTAAACAATAGCTTAACCAAAATGAAAAAAATCAAGCAATTTTTCAGAAACATTAAAAGAAAGAATGCTTGATGAGGTCGGCAGTTGTCCCAAATTGTGATTTGAATATGAGATTAATCAAAGTCAGAATAACACTGCGAATAGCAGCGTTTTGCAGAAATAATAAATATTTATCTCTCCCAAACCGAATTAAAAGCGATTTCACTATTACCACTCCTCTCACTTTAGTGAACACGCGATTAATGTTTCTATTTATAAGAGTAAATTATTATGAAAATAAAATAGCAAGGCAAATAGTTCCCGACGTTGTTCTCCCGTTTGGTCGAAGTAGTTAACTTTTACGAGGGCCAGATTTAATCCCAACTATCGTAGAATACCGTAATAATGACATACATTAACGAAGGATTAATTTAACTTAAAAATAATAAGAAGTTACGAGCTGATAGTGCGTTTAAGAGCATTTTATGTCCCACGCTATTTTGTCGTTACTTTATTTTGCTTCGAAAATATGAAACTCAAAAATGATTCATACAATATCGCTCGTAAAAATCCGTCTACCTCAAAATGTGAAGCTATTACCAGATCGATGCATATCACTCCTAAAATTCATAGCTCAGACACATTACCATACACCAAGCAGCAGTTGAGCATTTACTTTAAAAGCTACCGATACCAGCCAGTCTAGGGATCATCCGAGGATACCAAAAAGAATAGATTTGAAATTCAATTGTCTGCCAAAGCGAGGGCAACAAAAGAATCCGCGCATGTAATTACCGACTATGAATGGCCAACAGAATGGAATGATGTCTGAAAAGTTCCAACATTCAACCCCTCATTATAGTGTTAGTTCTCATTCAATTTTCAGATGTTTTAAGTTTGTTTAAAACTGTCTCGTAAACGTTTGACTGTTTGGTTTAGAATTTATTTAGTGGTAATGTGATTCATGGAACCACTTGCTCGTTGTTTTTTAACTCTGCTGTATCATTTTGTTAAGATTAACATTCTTTATTCATTCTGTAGAAAAAAAATCTCGTTAGTTTTTAAAGTTTGTACCAGCATCCTTCGATTTATTGGAAAATTGCCAAACTTTGAAATGTAACGAACTCAAAAACCACTACAAAAGCTGTATTTTCAGTATCACTTTTCAACAACTTTCGAACTTTTATACTTAAGTTTTCTCAATGTTCGTAAAATTGTCATTGTTTTATCTGAAAACGTTTCGGTACCAAATCGAATCGCTTACTCTTACAAATAGACATTCATTAGCCTATAAATCCATGAGTCTACATCCGAACGAATCACTAATTAAACTTCAAGATTAAAGTCAGTTCAAGACTATTCATCAGATCACTATCACTAACGAATTATTGCTTTTAATTGTTTGGCAAATGGTTCCAATGACTTTTATATCTAGTTAACTTATCAAAGGCAAACACGTCACATAAATTAGTAGATAGTAATGAAGTTCATCAAGTGTTTTTATATGTCCATCATTTGCAGCACTGGCCATAAATTGACTTTCTTCAGAGCCAGAATAATCATCATTAATCATCCCCGGATTATTTCGGATACACAAATTTAACATTATCGAATCTCTTTCAGCTATCCGGCTATTGCCTTCAATTTCCTAAATCTCCTTATTTACATAACATTTAGTGGATTTATGAATATTTCATGAGAATATTAATAGCGTAGCATTATTTTACCTCAGGTACAGAAGCAACCTTTTATATGAGTCACTTAGCAGAGAAAATGTTTAATATTTTTCTTTTGTGTTCCATTATTTACTACCAAAATAAGCAAGAAAGTCATTGTCATAGCCCATATCACTCAGCGTCAATAAAGTTGGAATATCCCAAAAAGTTACGTAGTACGTACCTACTTTCACGTAGTTATTCCCCTAATATTCTTGACAAATTATCCTACATATTTTATGACTTACTATTATTTCCTTGTTCCAGATAATATTCTTAAATGTGGCGAAATGTGGAAACGGTGAAAACGAACAGTACATAAATAAATGTGCGTTAAAAATGAGATCTCTAAATCTAAATGACAATGACGCTTCGCCGGTCTGACAGCTTGCCCACGCGACTCCGGGTGGCGCCTGTCCCGTCAGACCCTGACAACACCCAACCTACAGAAAAATTACCCGATTCCTACACCATCCCTAATTTTAGTGACCCGCCGGCTCGGGAAGAAGTTATCGCCACTTGGAAATCCTTGCACACTGATGTCAAGAAGATAAAAAATGGATTCACGCTTAAAAACGACCAACCTAGTGATAGTGAGAAGAAGAATGACAACGGCGCTCAAACTTATGTTCCTACTTTTGCATGCAATAGTGGTAGAAGTAGCAGAGCTGGCCAAAAGAGAATTTATCGTGATAAAAAGCAAGCAGACGTCAGGCCGCGTGAAAGCAATCGCTGTACATCATTCCTTCTGGACACTGGGCAAACAGAGACAATTGAGTGTGGGAAAACCTCAGTGCATCGTCGCCGGTCCTTGTTGCAGCGTTTGTTGTCTTGGAGGACACCAGAATGTGACTGTCGTGAAAGATTTGAACTGAAATATCAACCAGCTCCAAGTATACGTCCAGAAGACTTGTTGTGCACATGCGGCGTTAGTGGCAATAGAATTAGGATCGAAAACAAGTGCAAACAAAACAAGGAACGGGGTCGTTCAAAAAGTGTAGGATATGAAGCGGCTCGTGAAGTGGCTCAATTTCGTCGGTTAGTGCAGTGTATTGGAATGTTTTGTTTTACAGGATTGTCTACTGGTTTAGTGCTAGTAGATTGGTTCTGTTTGTAGTGTCTAAAGTGTTTTGGTGCGGTAGGTGTGCGAGTGCTGGTGCTACGGTTGGTGCTGAGACGGCGGCGGCTCTGCGGGCGAGGGCTGCGCTTACGCTCGCCCGCCGCTACTACCCCGAAGGTGGTTGGGGCTGGACCATAACGGTGGTCGGCACTATCGTACAAGTGCTGTCCCACGGTCTACAGCTAGGAGGAGGTGCTGGGCCCATAGCTTGCACGGCTGCTATCAAGTATCATGTTTCGCCTTTGTACACCCACGGTGAGTTTAGATTTTATTTACTACAATTTTCATAGCCTCAATACTTATGTTTATTTGTTTTCTTTTTATCAAAACTAAACAAACCTAGAAGGGAAAATGTTAGGAAGTAAAGAGATTGATGTCAGTCAACACTGCGAATGGTCGATACTCTAACGTGTAGAGTAGACTGATGATGATTACCAGAAGCTTAGTACCCAACTCGTTTAATAATACGTTTTGTGCATTAAATTACATACATATTTATTAGTTTTCTAAAAATATAATTCTGAGGAAAGTCTCCGGTAACTTCACACAAAAAAGTTTTTAATGGCATTCTGCCCAAAGTAGGTAAGCCGTCTACGGGTAACCCTTCACCATACCCTTTTCATGTCACCTTTGTGACGTTTTCAGTGCTAAGGCTATTAGTTACGTACGTATTAATATATGCTCGGAAATATTATAAGTACCTATTGTAGACAAAATTAATTCATAGTGTGAATCAATAGCGACCCAAATGCATCCTGAATTTGGACGTATTATTAGTCATATGATATTTGTTCTTGGTTACTCAAGTAACGATTATTATGAACAATTCAGTTAATTACACATTTTATATTGAGCAAGTAGAAACACTCGCATGAATTTATTAAAATGTATTCTAGATGAATTTTATGTTCATATTCTTTGTAACGAAACCCAAACAAATTGAAAACGTAGCCCACATCATAGTTTGAAATTCTTAGAAATTATGTCTCTTTTGCGCTAGGTATACAAACCACAAGTTACATAAAAAGTAAATATCACATACTACCTATTCGATAAATTACAGTAGTTCTAGTTTATAATTATGTAAACAGGGATACATAAACACTATTAGAAAGAATTCAAACACTCCTTATTAATATATTCCTATCATAGCAAAACTGCCTCTCTAATATGAATTCGCGTTCTAATTCTTGGGTGAATCATTTCACAAAACCGGCTTGATAAGATTAATGAAGTAACAGCTAATTTATCATGTAAAATGTTCTTAACGCGCCTCTTCACAAAAGTTGAAGATCGTGACAGCTCCGTGTGCTTGATCCTATCTATCAACACTGCAAATCTCATGTTTTCATTCCTAAGAAAAAACCGACAAACATGATAATTTTTGCGGAAAAATAATGGACGTTTATCGTTTCCGATTATGTTTGCAAAGTCACTGTCTTCGTTACATTTCGTATTAGGTAGGCTTGTATAGTGAATACCCATTAATTATAATTGTTTTGTTCAAATACACTCCATATTCACATTCGCATTACCGTGTCCCAAAAGAATTTAGCTTGTTCATTAACTTTCTTTTTGCGCTTCAATCCCACAGGCCCATAGCTATCGAACTGTGAAGTCGAATTCAGATTTATGTAAATACATAGGTATATGTAATGCCTTTGCCATAAAGTTCACATTTGCATAGCAAAATTATAACGAAAACCATATATAACAATTATTATTTAATATATTGTTATATGGCATAATTAGTGCTACAGAAGTACACAATCCAACGGACTTTGTTCTAGGTATCTCTTTTCTAACTTCTTGGTGGTACATACAAAACTATAAATATTTCCCACTCAAGCAATTTAGTCTTCTGATTAATTGCGTTGCGGTTTCGAACCGCAACGGTTAAAATCCTTTCCTGAAACTTACTACCATTCGAAACGAAAGTTTAAGAGTGAGTAAAGTTTTTGTATTTATTGTTTTACTGTAGATTGTTTTTTTTTTCAGTGTTTAGAATGTAATTCCTAGATTTTTAATTATTACTTTGGTAATCTATGGAACGACTGTTAAAGATGGAATTTCGTTAAAACACCAATACGTTATAAAAAAGTTCCTGAATTGCTATATTTTTATTACACATCGTAATTGTTATTCGCATTCAATACTTAGTAAAAACAACAAAAATAAGACGCAATCAGTGGCTTGTTTACTGTCAAAGTCTCACGGAAATTGGTTATTGTTATGCTTACAAGGCGTTTCGCATTTCTCGACGATGATAGGGATACGACCTCGAAATCTGGAGCAAAACTTATCTACAACTAATATCTGAGCTGATATTTCAAGAGAATATCTACGAGTCTGTACTTCAATGAGATCGCCAAATATATTGGTACCTAATCCGTTTGTTCTTACAAAATATTGGGGAATATTACATCTGTTATGTTATGAAAATGAATCGAAACATATATATATATATGTGCATATGAAATGATTCATCTATACATATAATAAATCTGTAAAAAAACTGTGTCTGTACATTGAATATATTTAAAAAATAATAATTGGGTGGGGTTTAGAAACAGTAATGGAGCACAAATCCAAAAAAAAAATTCTGTCTGTTTGTCTGTATGTCTGTATGTCTGTATGTCTGTATGTCTGTTTGTTTGTACACGCTAATCTTCGGAACTACTGAACGGATTTCAATGATTTTTTCTTTGTTGTATCAGTATTAAGCCTGGTCAACATATAGGCTATAATATATCTTCGAAACTTGAAGACCTGATGCAGAACTCCAACAGACCAACAAAACTATAAGAGATATAAAAATGGTGCCATGGCAAAAATTGTTTCATGTGATGAGCATTTTTAGTTGAGATAATAAATTTGAAGATCTGGAACACCTGATGTGGAACCCCAAGAGCCCAGCTTCTCTGTACCATATACAGGTATGGCGTTTTAGCAAAAGTTGTTCAATTTGATAAGCACTTTCTATTGACTTATACAAATTGAAGATCTAAAACACCTGATGTGGAACTCCAGGTGCCCAGCTAGACTATAGCATATAGAGGTATGACGTTTTAGCAAAAGTTGTTCAATCTGATAAGCACTCTCTGTTGACTTATACAAATTGAAGGTGTAAAACACCTGATGTGGAACTCCAGGAGTCCAGCTAGACTATAGCATATGAAGATATGACGTTTTAGCAAAAGTGGTTCAATCTGATAAGCACTCTCTATTGATCTATAAACATCGAAGATCTGGAACACCTGATATGAAACTTCAAGAGCAATACTACACTTGAAATGTATAGAAATGAATGTTATGAAATAGGTATGGTGAATCCTATCCTAAAATAATGGACACGTATTTTTCTTTTCTCTCTCTCTCACAAACAAATAATAACGAAGATACAACAACGCTTCGTTAAGTCACTGCTTAGTACAAATTTTACATACTTAGACGTGGCGTCACGAGCCCTCACTCTCCGACTTTGTTGCGTTATATCTCATTATTATTTTGTATGTCTCTTCCAGACCTCGGGACTACAGAGTTCCGAATTTTTGGGAGGCAAACGTGGGGCCGAAGCCAACACGCTGAAGCCCTTTTGAGACAACTTTAATGAAATGGTGACACAATACCGTCGATTATCCCTTTATACACTATAGAAATGAACCCAAGGACATTCACCGGTGGACGTCGTTAAAAAAAAGACAATCCCCGGTTCTGTGCTAAACTATTGCTAACTATTGAGGGAAACTACTTGGGCTATTTGTGATGGGATGTTAGTGGATGTCAATGGTACATGTAAAAATGGCAGGTGGAGACTCGCCACCTCACTTACTGGGCCCCCGGGAACCTGAAGCGTGAGGATACCTCGGCGGACTTTAAACACAGATTACGCGCTCCCTGTGCTTACCATGAGGCACCTACCCTCCGAGCAGGGCTACTAATCCTGCTCTAGCGACTCCACTCTGGACGGCCAAGCCAAGCCAGAGGCGTGAGACCTACCCCCGTCATGGTTCACTCCGACCGGCCGGAGATGGGGGATACTCTCCCTGGAGAACTCAGCATATAGTATAGCCCCGCGGGGTTGCTACTCCCCGTCATCAGCCTCAGATGTCCTGCGGTGCCTATATCTCATTATTATTGTCGTTATTATCTCAAGAGCCTTTGTCCCAATTATGTTATGGTCGACTTCCAGTCACGATGCAACTGAGTACCAGTGTTTTACAAGGAGCGACTGCCTATCTGACCTCCACAACCTGGTTACCCGCTCAACCCAACATACCTTGGTAAGACTTACTGGCTTCTGACTACCCATAACGACTGCCAAGAATGTTCAATGACAGCCGGAACCTACAGTTTAACATCCCCTCCAAATAACGGTTATTGGTATCCAAAATATACGTAGAAAGTACATACGAACTTAGAAAAGTTGCATTGGCAGGCACTTGCCAGACCTGGAATCAAAGACGCACGCTCATACTTGAGAGATTGGTTCTCTACCCACTAAACCACCACGACTTCCACTAAGTCACCACGACTTTGTCATCTATTTAATGTTTTTTTACGTAATAATACGTGTAACATTTTTGCCACATAACTTAAATGCAGACTTATTAGAATCACTACTTTTATCCCTATGATCACGCCTATTGCGGTTCAGTTCTCAGCGTTTTGTTTAGTCCAATTTAATTAAATATATGGAACGTTTCTAATGTTTATCCGTATTCCGTTGTTTTCAAGTCAACGGGCCCTTAAAATTCAATATCAGACGGTTCAGATCTTTGATTTTGCTGACCCCGTAGTCGCTGGCATAAGGGACAGGATCCGCGTACGAAGTCGCGGGCAGAAGCTAGTATTTAAGTAAATATTTACAAAGGTATATATTATGCTTGTAATATTCTAATGTTAAGGGATTTCAGTTTCCTGGAATTACGTATGAATTAACTGGTTTTCCCATGTGCAACCGCGCAGTCACCGGCAAAATGTGGTAACCAACAGATATTAGCTAATCATGAATTTCGTTGGGAAGTCGACCGTTAAAATATGTATTACATGATTTCTATAGATAAATAGGATATCTGTCTGTTGACTTTCGTCTTGCATAGTATTTTAATTATTCAAATATTTAATTAACATCAAAAGCGACTGTCCACGTCATTGCGACCGCTTCTGCTAAATATAAGTCCTTGTCAAGTAAGTAACTAGTCCCTTTAAGATAATTTTTGGCGTTATTCGAACACCGTCAATAATCTCGCACTTATTACCTGCTATAGGTAGATGGATTAATACGAGTAATATTCTCGTAAAATCTCGCAACAAAGTGTACCTAAATTACACAATTTTCCCAAACAACAAAAGACCAGACACTTCTTACTACGACTGTAAAAAGTCTTAAGTGTTCATAATAATCCAAGAAACACGACTTTTTACTTTCAATTTCCAGTTAAGCATCTTCCCCACTTCTCCCCTCAAGATTTGTGGGAACAAAATTCCTTAAACGACAATATAACACCCTATCCATCTCTGTCTTAACCGCTGACCCATTTCGCATAAACTTTGTATTAACAATGTATTATGAAAACCAGTAAAAAGTTCAATTTTCTTCTCCCTAGTGAATAATACCCGGCTTTACTCAACGAACCGAGGCATCCGTATCAATCTCTTCTACTGTAAGTGCAAAACCTGCCTGAGAAAATGAAAGAGAAACATTTCATTTTATTTATTTAAGTATGAGTATTTTCATTTCTTTGTTAGGTACTGTTAAAGTCTGTGAAGGTCTAGTAACCTTTTAGATTTGATCATCTATTTACTATAGGCTAAGCAGGCCTTATTCGGATAGATATAGAATAAGGTAGAGGTTATATTAAAAAAATATATGTTTTTCTTCAAGATATGTTCAGTATAAGTGGTTCAAGCATCTTCAACGTAACCAAGAATTGTGCTATCGATTTTCAATTTTAAAAACTATTCGAACTCCTTCATGAAATAGAGCAGTTTAACTGAGATACGGAAATAAGTGTCTTCAAATTTTATGTCAGAAGTTCCTTTTTGCTATTAAAGTATTTTTATGAGCTGCGTCGAGTCAGAAAGAGTTCAAACCTAATATCCACTCTAATATATTGTCTTTTAAACTATGACTTTATGAAGGACATTATTCTTTTGTAATCTTAGAAAAGACTTGAATACTTGAAGCTAACATTGTTAGTCTTGATCCTGATCTCGCCTCGATCACTGGTTTGTGAATACAAGCCTAGGTTTAAACAATACGACTACCCGTGCAGCCTCCATTGACAGACCGACATTGGATTTACGTATTGTGCAAGGAACAATATCAATCAATACATTGTTCGTTGTCCTATCAACTTGGCTGCAAACAAAGCTGACTGTAAACCTATCTGACAAAAGCGGGTGACCCATACTTGAGTTAGTTACAGCATTTTTGTCGTCATAATGCTGGGCACAGGCCTCCTCTCACACGGAGAAAGATTGAGCGTTACTCACCACGCCAGGTTTCTTCGATATGTTTTCCTTCACCTTTTTATCAGCCATTGGTGTCTAAGATATATAATATACTTATAAAGTACATACAACCTTAGAAATGTTCCATAGGTACTTGCCTAACCTGGAATCCTGGAACCTACTCATACATGAGAGGATGGTGCTTTACCCACTAGGCCACCACGACTATTTTAGACATTATCTTTGACAACTCTGCAATTAACTCTCCCGAGCTTACGCACACAAAGACAATGTGCATGTACATTGACACTCACGAGTATGACTCACCCGCTTTCGTGAGATAAAACCTCTTTACACGGCTATGTTCACATGAATACCTACGAAGAAGATGTGCTAACGATGATTTATAGATGTTACTTTATATAAGTGTATACACCTACCGTATTTTGTAGCCACACTGTGTTTTAATGTAGTTAGACAGCCGCCACATAATCGAGTTACGTCATAATTGCGACTCACTGTCTACGTAAGGGTGCGTCCACATCTGGCGAATGCGCCGCGAATGCGCAGCACGCGAGCCGATCGCGAGCTGTCCGCGAGCTGCGCGCGTGCATTTTTGTTCGTGCGCCGCTTCTGCGCCGCCCGCGCGCAGCTCGCGCGCGACCTAAGCGCCGCACGCGAGCGGCGCGCAGGCGGCGCGCGACGTCTGACATCTTCGATAGTACTGAGCCAATATACGGAACTGTAAGGGCGAGAACTGATTGCGCGCAGATCGCGCGCCGCTCGCGCGCCGCTCGCGCGCTCTATACGAGCCTTGCGTGAGTTGCGCTAAAGAGGCGCACCGAACTATTGCAGTGACTGCACGCGCGCAGCTCGCGGACAGCTCGCGATCGGCTCGCGTGCTGCGCATTCGCGGCGCATTCGCCAGATGTGGACGCACCCTAAAGGATTTTCATGTAAATTTTCTTAGGCAGGAACTTGCAAACGTTAATTTAAAATTATGTGCTTACGTTTCATATGGGAATTAAGTATGCATTCCAGTCGAAATCCCCCAAAGGACACATTACACAATATTTATAAAAATCTATTTATTCAAATAAAATTAAATGCAGTTTAAGGACATAGTACAACTGTTATGTAATGAACGCTTTTCTTATCCCCTCTTCAAAACCTCGTGAGGATATCGGTATGTTCTAAACCGAAAGTTCGAAGACCTTTGCCGTCCATCAACCCACATTAGGCTCTCGTGGATTACGGCCCACTCCTTTACCGACAGGGCTGAATTGTAACATTCAAGGCATTTAGTGCTGATTATCCTTCCTGATATTATTGAGCCGAAAGAACACGTCTGTCTTCCGTCAAGTTGGCTTGTATGCTAGATAAGGATATCGGTATCTTTTAAGTGGGTGAGTAAAGCAGTTGTAATGGCAATTCCACTACAATATTCACTGCCAGCATAATGTTTATGTACAAAGGTTGCAACTACGTGGGCATTTTAAAAAAGTTTGCAAGCAGTTTGTTGCTATTTGCTAGAGCGAATAAACCAGATCTGACGTCCGTGTGAGACACAGTTGGATCACGATTTTACGGGTGCGGTTGAAACCACTGGATATTGCTAATTGCCACAAAATAGAGGTTATTTATCCAGTCTGCCACAGGGCAAGCCTGACTGTTCGTTCTTAATTCAAAAAAGTAACATGATGTCTGTGCCTCCAAATCATATGAAAGATAAAGAGAAGTCTCTTTGTAATAGAGAGAGGAAACGTAGACGTATTTTTATCTGTCAATCCACTTCACTGAACTCTTGAGACGCCTTTATGTCATTCTACTGTCCACTGATTTAAAAAACTATGATAATCTCAACTTACTGTGTTAACGCCAAATTCTGTTTTTTTTTTAATAGTTTCTCGGCAAAATTAATGAATTGGTCAAGATGACCTAAAAGTGGAGAATAGGTAATACAAATTCATTTTTGCAGCACCCTTAGAACGGACATAAAATTGCAGGGAATAACAGTTGATATAAAATTCATAAGCTATTGAAACAGTTTTGATACTAAAACATTGATTGCATTGAATGTTATTTGTTTGCGCAAATACGCGACCGTCAATATTATATAACTTTAATTTACATATGTACATTTGTAATGACATCAGCACCGCTGACGCAGAACTTTATTGCTTTTTGTAAACCGTTAACGGCATACAAAACATTTAACATATTGTCCATATGTCTAAACAAATAAATCAAAGTGCCCAATATTTGGGCGCATTACCCTATTTGTTTCACGATATTAAAAACGTGATTCGAGTTTCTTTACGTGTTCGCATCAAATGGTAGTTTTATGTACCCTCTGTCCCACTTAATTCTCCTTTTATTTATTCGTTTACATAGGATTCTCGATAGATCCAGGCACAAAATCCAAGCCTAGAATTTTCTTGTTTCGCGCACGGCTACAATTTCGCGGTTGAAGCTTTCAATTTAATTTTTTTGTTTCGACGCGGAAAATTCTGAAATTCTCTCCCGTGCTCAAATACCTATGCATCAACAATTACAATTTGTGAACCTAAAATAACACAATGGGAACTATTTGTTGTGGTTTTATCTAAACTGTCGATAATGTGCGCTTAGAAAGCCACGAACTATCAAATAATCAAAAACGTTAAATATCATCATCATCCTCCGAGCCTTTTTCCCAAACTATGTTGGGGTCAGCTTCCAGTCTAACCGGATTCAGCTGAGTACCAGTGCTTTACAAGAAGCGACTGCCTATCTGACCTCCTCAACCCAGTTACCCGGGCAACCCGATACCCCTTGGTTAGACTGGTGTCAGACTTACTGGCTTCTGACTACCCATGAAAAGCGTTAAATAAATGATTGAATATCATCATTGGCCCAGTTATTTCTCGACTAAGTTGGCACCAGCTTCGGACAACTATTATCAAATGTAACATAGGTATTTGAACAAATCAAGCAAAAAGATGTTGGGATTATGGTCATATACCAGTAGGACCAGATCAACATTTATTTATAATCGTGTGGACGACTTGCTGACTTAAGTAGGTGCTACTTACGTTAATTTGCTTGCGCTTAAGGTTTGCTTTTTCATCTCCTTTTAGTAACTCAAAAGAAGTTTTTCCCAGAAATATGAACAGAATGCGCTGAGCTATTCAGCTTTTCTGCGGTACCTAATGCTATTTATGGTTCGTCATACTTTACCCGAAGTAGCTTTTAAGACTTTAATATAAAGGTCCTTTATAGAGAGATCACCAGATGCGAATTCTTAGAGAGTATACTTGAATTTTTAGCATCACATTAGTTATCTTATATCTTAGAACAAAGGTTCAACACTCTTCAAACTTCCAAATCGGAATCGCAAAGATCTACATAATATCAATACAACAGAAGGTTCTCGATTCATATTCAAAACATACAAACTATCGATAAGTTCGGCTTAAGCGTTACCATTCGCACACAGACTGCTAACGATTAGAAGGAACAGTTGCCAAAACTTAAAGGCACTATCTATAAATACTTGGACAGATTCTATCACGTACATTAGGCCGTTTACCTCGAACAAGACGTGCCAAAAAAGTACTTGGCAATAATCGTTTTATTACTGGGAATGGTCTATTGACCCATAACGGCCACAACAAAGCGTTTTAGCAATTGTTAAGCGTCTGCTCATGTTTCTTTGTAGTATGCAAATGTGGATTTATCTGCCGGAACGTGAGCAATTTTTCATGTTTTGTTTTAAGATTTTTAATAAATCTTAATTATAAAATGTACAAATTTTCTGTGTGTTAAAATATAAATGAAAGACAAAATGTTATCGTTTTGCTCGGGCAATGTGACATTTTAAACAAAATGTTTGCCAGAAGAATCGAACACAAACATGCTGTTATCGTAGCAATAAAACGTTAATTTATGCAGTGCATAAGCCCCTGGATATATTCGCACTTATGTAGCCTAAATTGAACCTTAACCGATTTCATTATAATTCATTCCCTTATCTAGATAGCAGTGTTTATCGACTAGTAATTTTTAGATAACAAAGGCAGCTTTAATTTTATACAACTTTCTAGAAGTACTGATAGTTCGGCCATGATACCATCACGTCTCCGTCAAGTTATTAATAATAAGTTTGATTTATCCATTTTACGTGCGATAATGCCAAGGGAATAGTAGTTATCTGTTCAACGGAACATATAAATTTTCATCTTTCAATAAACTAGATTAGACAAGGTTAAGCTCCAAGATTGAAAGGCAATTTGTCCGAATTAGTTTGGTTTAAGCATTAAAGATGTCAGGAAGGGTAAGGTCATTCGGTTTCAAAGGCGTACTAAGCTTATCTCAATGAACTTTGGGCACTCTTGTACTTCTAGTTCATAATTAAACACTATTTTATGTAACTACAGATCCATTTCAGATGATAAAGTGAACAGTTTGCTAGGAGCGTCAAAATGTGCCCGTAACTATGCTTATGTGTCAAATACACAATAGAATGGTCATTCCAATTACAAATCACTTTGACAATGGCTAGACAGTGGCCGCATTTCCCAGTATTCCAAATTCAAACGTCAAACTGCAGAAACTGCGTTGAAAGCCGGCCAGAAACACTCAATTGTCTATGGAGCCAACAAAATGTCTATGTCATTTCTAATTCTGACTTGAAAGTTTAAAGCTTTGAAGTTACGAGCAAAATTCATTAATTCTTTAAAAAATGTCACAGTTTATTAGCAAAATCTTATATTTACTTGTAGAAAGAAAATATAGATGTGAATGTGACCCGCGTCAGCCACTGTGTGCACGATTCATTATGTCAACGTCGTTAGATAGAAGGATTTAGTCTATTACTTACTTTGTCGTAACTTGACTTTGAATGATGTTGGCGCTCTTTGTGTCGATTTTATTAAGATAAGAAGGTACTATACCGATAATCACATTTTAAAAATAATAATAATACCTACACGTACATGTGACAACATCATAACAGTACATTATTGTAATAGTCTCAAACTAATTGAGACTTACATGGTGCCAAAATGTTTAGTAGCTGTGCACCAATTTCACAATAATACTTCGTGAATACGAGTATAAGCTTGACGAACAGTTTAGACCACACCCGAGATTTCGACAGAACTCAACAACATATTCCGTGTCTATCCCAAAATTCCACGAATGCAGTCCGCACCGCACAAATAGACTAAAAAGGCAATCTGAATGTAGTTCACACAGGTGGATGTAACGCAAGCATATTCTCCAAGCGATTTATATGTCTTCTTTCACTCCGTACTATAGGATAGATACTATTTGTATGAAAGGGGTTAGAAAATGGACAAACGTCCGCGCCGTTGCTGACTGTCTTTTGTTCACGTTCTCTTTATGAATTGCGAATGAGAGAAAAGTGACAGGGAAACATTATTTATTTATTATTATTATAGAAGCATTTGTATTATGTTTGCACATATTGTAGTAATTGCCTGCATAGCTAAATAATCACGTTCGATGTGAAGCACCCTTGCTAACTGGTTTTCACCCACACATTTGGTATTGAGTGCTATTCGGAATTCAAATGAATGCTAAATAAAGCTATATTTAGTGTCAGTTACTCGATTCGGAATTAAACCGAGTCTGACTTAAGTAATTATCACTTGGAATTTGTTATAGCCTAATTGGTGTGATGTAGGGACGCCGTTTTTATACGAATTAATTTAGTAGTTATTTAAACTACGTAAAATGTGAATTATATTTATTTTTTTGCTACTTTTCTGCTACACTGCATTAGCGTTAGCACCTCTAAGTAGTTTGCGACTGCATATGTTTACAACTTAGGTATACTGCTAAAAGGATCCGAAAAGTAAATAATAGTAAAGCTATAAGTACGAAGTACAAGCCCGTTATAAAGTATAAATAGTAATATCCGGTACATAAATGGTTCAAAACAATCTTGTGACAGCGTGAATTTCCGATAGTCACGCTATTTTTCCACTCTAGACTGAAACCTTACCCTCCATACATATATGAAGCCATCCTACCTAGTTACTGGCAGCTAAGATGAAGCTTCTGTTTCGAAAGAGGTTGTATAGGTTTTAAGTTTGAAAATAATTTCATAATAATGTGGTGTATAACAACTCTTAAAAGGCAACATTATTCAGATGAATTGACCTGGCAGAAAGCTTCAGTCTTTACAATTCTGAACGTTATTCTTACGTTCATGAATGCACAGAAATTCTTACGTAGGTGAGCTTTGTTTAATAATTAATTTATCCTTGAGAGTAATGTTATATGTTATTCCGGTCTTCCGTTAGGAACTGTTGAATTACTGATCATTCAGATAAAGGAAAGAACGCATTTCCGACACAATCATATATTTGTAAGTAAGTATATTTCCTTGAAAAGCGTACATAGCATACATGTACATCTCGTATTTAATTATTCACCACAGTCTTCAAACAAAGAGACGATGACAGATGAATAATAATTTATTAGGGAACTTTTTTACGCTTACACATACTTATGCCTATCAAACGATTGTCTATGGGTGTGTGATTATCTATGTATCTTTTTATCTATACTAATATTATAAAGAGGAAAACTTTGTTTGTTTGTTTGTTTTTTTGGTTATAATGAATAGGCTCAAAAACTAATGGACAGTTTTTAAAAATTCTTTCACCATTCGAAAGCTACATTATCCACGAGTAACATAGGCTATATTTTATCCGGGTACGGGCAGTAGTTACCACGGGTGAAATCGCGGGAAAACGGCTAGTATAGTATAAGTACCTACTGAACGATCATCGTAATACATACAGTTAGTTATCTACATAGCAATAAACTTAAAAAGGTGATATTCCCAAATAATTCCCGTAAAACGTTGATGAAGGTCTAAATCTTTGTAATAATATTGTCTTCTATATTCTAGTGCCTTTTATCCACAATTTTATTTCCAAAACTTTATTTTCATGAAGCTATCTTACGTTTTTCTTGAGCACCCAAAACATAAAAGTTTGTGTCCTGAAAAGAAACTAGAGCAAGTCCGTATTTAGGAAGATACTTTAGTATTACTTCATGTCCATAGAATGACAAAGGCTTTCACATAATAGTCGAATATTAAAAGCTTATTGCCCTCTCCACAAAATATTGTTACAATTTATCCGCAGCTGTGTTTCAGTTGATTTATTGCAAACATAACCAAACTTTCCATGAATAAAGCCTGAATGAGAAAGTTTAAAACAATGATTTTGCAACATTACGATGATCGATGGGCTTTCAATACAACTTTTGACTTTGGATGCTTCGTCGCGAAACTGTTTGATCTAGATTGTATTAAGTTACATCCATTAACCCTTAGGTATCTTCTTATTTTTATATAGCTTAGCTTCTAATAATCTTCTATATAATCTGTTGTCTGTTGTATATACGATTGTTGTTGTTGCTTCTGTCCGGCTAATGACAACGCAGAATATTTACGTAAGAGATTATGGCAGTGGCCCATATCTGTTAATAGCAGCGTGGTGATCTTTAATCCTCATAATGGGCTAGCTAACGGCATTGTGCATTATCATTAACTATGCCAGTATTAACTCAGATCAACTTATCAAGAGATGTTCTCAACTGAATCCAAATTACGATCATGTTTACCACTTTTCCCAAACATCAAAACTTTGTGACTTACTTTTTGATCAATAGTATTCTTTATGGGAGGACTTACAGGAACTGCTCATTTATGCGTTTCATAAATTGGTGTGATTTTGCATTTTGCAAAAGTACCTACCCAAGAATCTCTATAGAGGTCCATTTTACTTTAGTCAACCGACATTATTGACAATGTACCGCGAAGTATTTCTTCTTCGTCGTGGAGTCGTTTAATCAATCCGAAGGTCGTAGCCTCCAGCGTGAAAGACGACCGGATTTTCCTCTATATGAACTCTCCGAATTTGATGGCTTTTAGAACCTACTTTTATGGCAGTGGCAAACTGTTACTGGCATACCAATGCATTTTACTAAATTAAATTATATCATGACGTGGTTTTTTTAAGCACTCTCAGCATACCAAAATACGGATAGTGCGCGCGTATGTGAATCAGCTGAGTTTGTATACATATATTTATCCAGATGTATGATTCAGTTGCGAGATCTATAAACATTATAATAAGTTGTTACAAATATTTGAGTTAAAACACTTTCCTTAAAAACTCCATAAATATTATAAAATGCCAATAAACTTAAAACAACTGCGCTGAGTGTAAAACAATTTTATGGTTTCCATTCAAAAATAGAGGGAAAAGTCTGGTTTATGTTTTTAGAACTGTGAAAACAAATAAAATTGTTATAGTTCGGCCATTCAGAGAATGCGTTCCTGACACGTCGCGATTGAACTGACGACGTAACTTTGCAATGGCGTTGCAGTTACGATAAAAATATTTTTGCTGGTTGTTTACCGTTTTAACAATTGAGGAGCATTAAAACAACATTATTATATCAATAATCAATGAATGTTATTACGTCGTCAGTTCAATCGCGACGTGTCAGGAACGCATTCTCTGAATGGCCGAACTATAATGCTCATTTCGCGTCAATAGGTGAACGTAAAAACAAGCGTAAGAGCAATGCTCCATATTTCTTGGTAAGTGTGAAAAATAATACGTAAGTATTTCATGAATTACCTCGTTACTGATACAAATGTTATTTGTACAAGAAGAAATAGTTTAAAACATTGAATTGTGTAATAATACTTACCATAACTTTCAGTCTGCGAACGTCAAATAATTGAAATACTTTTAAGTAGAAATTGAGACTGAGTACCTTTAAGTACTGAGTACTGAGTACCCTAAGTAGAAATTAAGAATCTGTGAAAATGGTTTGAAAAAGCAACCAGGTATACAAACGTTTACCATAATCCGGAATTTAAAAAGTAAATCAGAAGACACTTTATGACTTTTGTTTGTTTCTTTATTTAGATTGCTTTGAATGTTTTTTCTTCAAAACAATAGCCAGAGATAATGAGCAAGATTGCATGTTGTTCCATATTTTGTAACTCATTTGAACAAAACAAGGTAATAATCTTGGAAAACTCATTACAATAAAGAAAAAAAAAATCTTTTAAATCTAAAAAGGTTGTTTGCATCTTTTGTGAAAACTTTAATTAGATTCCGATCCCGAAAATAAACCCAGTAGTGTTATGTAAACTATATCGTAATTTTAGACAAGAAAGTGGAAACATTTACGCCATCAATCAATTACTGCTGAAAATTGGGTCAAAGTGAGCAGCCGATGGGGGCGAAAGCTTAATAGATATCGTAACAGTAAACATAAAATAAATTCAAAAATAGCCTAGCAGTTTCCTTTACTTGTGCGTTGATTGATCATCAGTCATAAGAGTCATCAGATTGTCAGCCAGTCAGTATCTCAAGTTGTTATACAAATCTTCATTATAAAAACAATAATATAATTTCGCACAAAGTCACTAAGATATTCAAAATTGCCTACATTTATAGTTATCTTAATAAAATAATAATTAAATTACATTTCAGAAGTTTTCACAGGCTTTCGCATAATTGCTTTAAGAAATTACTTTAATTGCTCAAGGAAAGGGAAATTAAAGTGGGGAAATACTTATAGCAAGTAATAATATTTAAATAATAATTTTGCAGAAGAAAATTACCGTTGAAAAGCTTAAAATACACATGCGAATTTTAAATAACTTTTCTCTAGATACTGAAAGGAAAACTTAAACTTTGAAAGAGAATCGAGAGCTCTCAGCTGTGACTTTTATTCACCAATATTTTTCAACACAATTTTCGTTTACAGTTTTTAGCATTCCCTTCTGCGTCTTTTTTCTAATTTTTGTTTAAATATTAAGCCTAGTTTATGCGAGGATTTTTCCTTCTTCTGAATTTATTGTTTTTGCATTTGACACTTACCACGGCCTGTATGTATTGTCGGCAGCCCGCATCTTTGCAGACCGTTCTTCTTTTTGGGTTATACTTTTTTCTTATTCTTAAAGAGTAGTTATGTAAAGAAAATAGATAAAAACAAAATTAGAATGGCTAATTCCAAATTCGAAATTGACATGTCTCGGTTTCGAACATTGAAATACCGCATCATAATAGCTTGCCCTACTCTTAGGGATTGTTCACACCAAACGTATTGTCCGCCGCTGACTGTGAGTATACTCACTGTCTGCCCCAGTATGAACGTCGACTCAATCTGCAGTACGCGTACTCACCAAGCCGACAATAAGCTATAGCGTACGATGCGCTACATGTGTGAACAAAAGAATAGGCTCGTGTAGGTTCACACTAGATGCGTACGCTGAGCGGCTGACTATTCTACACATAAAAGAGCTCAGTATTTGAACCCCCCAATCTTCATACATAACAGATGCTATGTCTTCCCAAGCGCATCTTCGTAAGTTTCTATCACTAAATTCTTCTGAATTCGCATTCCAAATACATTCTCTAGAATGTACTTCTGCAATAAACTTTTCGGTGTCGAACATCGCGAGGTGTCACGTGTCACGTCTGTCCTCATTGAAGTTTGTTTCTCGAGTGTATTGCGGCCGATGCGCGCGGCGGTGCGAGCGCGGCGGAGCGGCGCTATTCGGCAACTGCGTCCGCGTAGCCAATCTGCGTCCGCCGTGCATAGTCGCGTAGTAAAATAATCGGCCACTGAGAGTCAGCGACAACAGGCGACGTAATAGCGTATAGTCGGTTCGGTGTGAACGACAATTTCAATATATATGGAAAAGCAATAAACTGCGTAACGCGCGCTCACAGTCAGCGGCCGACAATACGTTTGGTCTGAACGATGCCTTACATGCAATATGCGACATGACATCATAACTGTCTATTACCGCCCCTAGCTGCTCCATACTCACGATGATCTATTAACAACTAACTGCGATCAGCATGTCGATTCTATAAAATATCACAACTCACTTCGACATCACTCTCACTTCGACTTCGATCTAAAGGTAGAATTCCGTGGACGCGACAATAGTCAACCTATGAAAATGTATGGCACCGTTGCCGAGGCCCGTGACAGTCGCGCGCGGCCGACGAATTTCGTAAGCTGCTCGCGGCCTTGTCAAAAATTTAATTCTGGTTTTACTAAAATTCTATAGATGTTATTAAGCGCTAGACCATGTTGAGAAGCGTACGGCCGCGAGCGGCTCACGAAATTCGTCGGCCGCGCGCTACTGTCACGGGCCTCGGCAACGGTGCCATACATTTTCATAGGTTGACTTTTGTCGCGCGCGGCTGCGACAATCGCGACCCACGGAATTCTACCTTAAAGTTTCGTGATTGACATTGTCAAACTACACTAGCGCTTCACTATCGAGCGTGTTGACAAGTTGAACTAAATCAAAGTCGAGATTTTGACAGATCTGTCAAAATCTGTCTATCTGTAGGGGAGGTAGGGGAGAGATGGGCAGTTGGGAGACATGATCAAATCAGAATAAAAGGGGGGTCCTTTTATTCTGATTTCTGATCATAGTTTTGTTTTTTTTTAATTGGGTAGTTTACGTTACCGACTGGTAACGGTGTTCATCCATAGACTATCTGTCATTTCTGTGAGTTGTCAAGAACAAACACTCGTAAAAGTACTTAAATATTTTGTTGCGGTTTCGGATCGTTATAAAGAGAAAACTAATGAAAGGTATGTGTATTTTCTATTATTAATTATTGATTGTCAAAATCTCCAGTTACAATTATAGTAAGTCGATGCAATCCACACCTATTATACCTTTAGAAGAGAGTACTACAGCAATAGTTAATGGGCCCCACGTTTTTATTTTAGTCTAATATGACCGGGACCACCTACGTAGGTTGACAGGTAAGTAACTATTTTTTATTTTCTAGTTTTCAGTGCACATAAGATAAAACCGTTTAACTTAAAAGTTTTTTTACCGATTTTTTTTTCATAAACTAAGTCAAAAGTGTCCAATGCTCTCTATGGTAGGGAGGCTTGGACATACCATGTAATGTATAATTTGTAAATTTTTGCTCTTCTTCGTCAGTGAAAATTTGTGAGGTTATAAATCTGCGCGAAAAATCCTTTATAGAATCTTGTTTCAGGTACCGTTGCCAACTTGATCTAGAGACTATTATATTTAAAATAGTGTTTAAATAAAGTTCTAAGTGTTTTAAAGTGATTAAGTGCCTACATTTAACGATGGCTAGAATGTTTTTGCTTAAATCTTTATTAGAAGAAGCTCATGCTTTAGATAATTTAGAAAAGCGTCAACAATCTGCTAGAATTCGTAGTTTACCTTTATTAACTCGCGATGATGACTATGTGAGCATATATAGATTGTCAAAGGAGCTAATTGACCAACTGGAGTCTGATTTACTGCCCCTGATAAAGTCCACAAAACGTCGAGGCAAAGGACTTACAACTCGTGTAAAAGTAAGTATTGACACAGTTTATAGTTGAAAAATTGTAATCAAGCACACAATAATAAGAAAAACACTTAGTTCTTAATAAGGAGTATTCCCTTTATGTGGTTTCCCCGCCAGCTGATATGTTTTCAAAAGCCTCTGTACTTCAGTTATAATATTGGTATTCTCTTAAGCATGAAAATAACCAAATTGGTCTCAATTTTGTTTTCACTAAATCCAGATAAAGTAGGTATTACATTTTTATTGATTTATTGTTTCACAGATACTATGTACTTTATCATTCTTGGCTAGTGGCAGTTACCAGAAGGTTATTAAAGAGGGCATCAGAACTTATTTATCGCAACCGTCTGCATCTCGTTGCATAAATGAAGTAGTGGAAGCTCTGAACAATCCGGCCGTAGTAAAAAAATATATAAGGTTTCCTCAAAATCAGCAAGAAAGGCAAATTGGCGCTGTCAGTATTTTTTTTCGTAGGGTAAGCATAGATTATATTCACAGCACGAATTTAGAGATTTCTGTTTATTTTATACTTAAAAGCTGCCTCAAATTCCTTACAATAACAAATTATAACTAAAACATCATATTTAGCTAAAATTCTGTGTCAAAACTGATAAAATTAAAAACTGATTAATCTCGGTTGACATTTTGTCGAGTGGGGAAGTCACTAGCACAGCATTGGTCGATGTCGAGCTCACTTCACTTCACAAGTGATTAGGTGATGTTTACAGAATGGAAAATCAAGGTCGTTCTGAATCGAATGCGAAGTGAGAGTGAATAGCGAAGTGAAATGCGAGTTGTTGTTCGAATTTTATAGAATCGACGTGCAGGCAGGCCTTGGCCCTGTTGGGCCCCGCTGGGGTTGCTGACAGTATTCTATTTGTGTAGCCCTTTCATTTGATACCCATATTGAGGGGGCTGTGCCATTTTGTGCCGGCGGCCATATTGGATTTAATTAAAGGTGTATACAAAATTTCAGACCAATCGGTTGACAGGAAGAGGGTGAAATTTGAATTACTAAATTTGATCCAAGAATAAATAATAAAACAAACGGGGTGAGCTAAATAAAACCGTTTAAATATCTCGTAATGTTGAAACTGAGTGTAATTTTTAGGAAAGCTCTTTCATTATATCTAGCCGAATATAAGAAATGGCAATAAAAGTTGATAATGATCTGTAAAATCTGATTTTTTATGCAATAAATTGTGAAAAAGTGCCCATCCCTCCCCTACCTCCACTAAAGTATGAAATGACATTACGAATCGAAGTGAAATGCGAGTTGTTGATCGAGTTTTATAGAATTGCAGTACTGCATCAAACAGAGTAATTATGGCATCATCCCACTAGACTAGACTAATGTACTGACATCAACATTTACATACTTGCATATGAAACTAAGTCTGGTTTCCTCAATACTCTCATCCGCTACAGCTTCTATACCTACTATATAGACACCCAGACCATTACCATTAATCACTCTATAAGTATAATGGTGAGAACCGCGTGAAAATCTCTTAGTTGATTTTGAGGTAGTTACTTCATACAGACAGACGCGGCAAAATACTTTTCTTTTAGATATCAAACGTTTCTAAGTTAAACGTAAAGGTACTTATTTCTATTGCTACATGATAAAATGACAATCACAACGTAAGGTTTAGCGAGTCGCAAAATTGAGTGACGCGTCTTTATTTGAGCGTACAATATGTTTTCTACGCGCACCTATGTCACACATGTTTCGCTTTATAGTTTACGAGAAATATGATAACGTGCCAACTCGTTTCGGATCACAGAGAGAGGTAAATGGCGCCTAACTGCATTTGAAAATCAAACGACACAACATTTATGTTTTTACGTGAGTTTTTGGCAAAAAAATAGTTACGAACAAAAAAGATGGAAGCTTTTTATTTATATTTTTATGTCAACATGTTGTCTACAATTTCAACCACAGTACTGGAATTACGGTTCTAAATTATACCTACATAAATCGAAACGAAAAGCAATATACTTATCTATGCAACTCTCAAAACGTGAAAACTTTGTATGATTTGTATCATGTAAATACATACTATTTATAGACATGGTTTAGACAGACAAATGACACCCAATAAATTATTTTAAGCCCATCAAAAGCTTCTAAAATAGCATCCAATAAAATTTAAATGTACTTAATCAATTTATTCTGATTTATTTGAGCATTGAACTATGTTTGGCATTCTGTTTACGACTTCGCGATCGTATGTGATTCGCAGCCATCGAATTGCAAATAAGTACACAATACCTTAGCTTACAGTCAGAGACGCACGTTAGGTTCGTACGTGTGACAAATTTCGTCTAGGTGTGCTATTGATACCGTGAAAATTAAATAAATAAAAACTTTATGGAATCGACTGAAATGAAAATGTACAACAATAATTTGTTTTCTCTGAAAAAAATATTTTCAAACTTGATGGAAATGTAATTATAAAAAGAATGTTAGGAAAACATGTAGCGTTAATTCCAATACTTTTCGCACGCTACATATTTTTAGGAACAATTTATGTCATGAATATTTACTTAGGGAAATATTACTTATGTAATTAAATATTTAATAATTAAAATGTTCCAATGGCTCAGAAAGTTAAATGGAGATTGAATGAATAAAAAAGCTGACAACATTTTCAAAAAATAAATAAATTGTATTTACCAAACAACCTTAAAGGTTGATGGAGCTTTACATAAACAAACAGCCCGAAAAGCCTAAATGGTAGACACGCTACATTTCAGCCACATAAAGTAAATTTACTTAATGTATTATGCTAATGACACCTTTTTCTCATTTTCCTTTCTTCACACCCACATTATTGAGTAAGAGGTAACTGAAAGGTAAAACAGTTTCATAAAAGAGGTTGTAACTGTTAAACAAGTGTGTTCATCCTAGATACACCTTCATAAAAGAAAAAAAAAGAATTTCCACGTATGAAAAATCTCTATAAGTCTTTTGAATTTGGATTCAATCCACGGACCGCTGGCTGGCTGAAAAGAAAAACTCCAACTGTGCGTCTGTGTTCCTCAGATCATTTGAACTTAGAATATGAATTCAAATGTGTTTCCTTTTATGTTTTCATTAACTGTTAATTATAGAACATAAACGACTGTCTATTATTTTTGCCGTTTCCAATTCGTTGTTTCATACGTCCTTTTTATAGACTTGATTCCACTGTTTGGCCTGTGGGCGGAGGACCCTTAATTTCCTGGTTACGGAATCTAAAACCGGTGGGATACCAGAAATGACGTTCAATAAAATAAAAAAAGGATTTTCATGAGCGAAAACCGTTTTCCACGTACATAATCCGCTCTATGAAAAAGTATGATTGAATTATGCAGGCGTGGAATATTTTAACCATAGTTTTAAAATAAAGTATAAGTATTACCTACCTACATGGTTTCTTTTGACTCTCATTTCTTTTGCATGTAGATCAAATAAGTATATTTTACAGAAAACTTTTAACCAGGATTTTTCTACATATGACAGCAAAAACATTTTGGATTAATTGAAATTATGTACAGGCGTTTATCAATGGTAAGATTTTGTTAGAGATTTATTTATATTTTAATATGCTACTGCTTACCTACTTACCAAGACTACTACTTATAACACAATACAAAATAATCCCTTTATTATTTTCTCCCAAGTAGAAATACTGCCTACATTCCTGCCTAGTACAAATCTCTCATAATTGCAGCAAAAACATCTGCCATCAAATAATTTGGTTCGCTATCATGTAGATAGGAATTGTGTAATCGGCCCGATGACTGGTCTACAGTGATGGATGGTCCTGCTGCCGATTACTGCCGAGCATTCCCGAACTCTCCCGATTAACTCGCTCCTCTAATGTGAATAGAAGAGTGATTTGGCAAATATGAACACCTATTTATCCATCTGTCTATCATCGCATACAATTATTGTAGAAAATCGTTGGTTCGTGTTAACAATTTGATGTCAGTTTTGAATTCAAATTATAATTAATCTGTGTGGAATTTCATGTTACAATAAATATGTAATCTGATTTAATTAATGTATAAGTAGTGAGAATTTGCAATTGTGCCTATCTCTATGGCATGTATTGTGTAATGCAATTAATGCCATATGTTTTTATGAAACACACCACGCGCTTTGAAATTCACTATAACCAGGGCAATACCTTTAAAGTTAAGGGTTTCATTTAAGCAATTACGAAAGCACACCCAAACTTTGTTTTGACCAATAAAATATTAATTTTCAAAATAATTGACTTAGATTGGGCATGAGGGAATCGCAATTGTCAACTTTATAAACACATAATTTCATTAAAATAAAGTAAATTGAAATCGTTGTTGAGTCCAGGGAACGTTGGTCATGCGAGAACGATATGTTTAAACTGACGGCTTACGTAAAACGTGTCGCTCAAACTGAGCGAGCTTTATACGCTATTTAATCCAATTTATTTTAAAACAGTCTCTTACTACGAACGATGCACCTTTCTCGGTACTTCAACGACGCATTTTTATGTGTATTCTTTAAGTAGTTCTACGACACTTTACTGAAAACTGAAAACACCACTAAAATCCAACTGTCTGACTGCAACTTCTCACCAAGAGAAATAGATAAATATCCATTGAGGTAAATATCACCATTAGCTATCGTATCACACTTATTTTATATAGGTATAAATCATGGGGAAATTATATATGTAATGGTGAAAAATATTTTTTTTTTTGAGGCAAAAAAATAAGGAAGTATGCAAATTAAATAAACAAAAAACACCTTCATAACGAATATATTAAAATTAATGTAAGAATTATTTTGGGGTGACCATAAAATATTGGGCCGTGACCAGCCATGCGTCTTGTGGCCGTGAAATCCTTAAGTCCTCTATAAATTACGGGCCTAACCTAACCTACGTCAATTTTCTTTCTGACCCGTGTACGCACTTAAGTATAATAGATATACGATACTACACTTATGGACAACAGGGATGAAGTTCAATTGTTTTTTTTACTTGATTTCAGATAATTTTTTCTTCTATCTTAGTTGTCGTAACAACCTAAAATCTTCCTCTGTTGAACAAGGGCTTCCCTATTTTTAAAAATTCAATTGTATTTTTCTATGAGGATCATGTAAAAATAACATTTCTCCAGGTAACACGTGTATTGTAGAGTACATTTCTAGCATTGGCGCCTAAACAATATCTTGAGCTCAAGGAATGTAGGTACTTACCTTACCTCCTAGCCTTAGGGAATCAAAGTCACGCGATGTCTCTAGAATCGTCAAGAATTTACGATTCGCAAATATTGTTCGTTGTTCAACCTCTCGCATCCCAGGAGACTTCTATTTTGTAAGGCACAACCTATTTAAATTGCTAACGTTCCTATCTTAGGTTTTATCGACACTTTCTTCACTATAAACTGAACTACACAGCAAATTAAGAAGAATAATGTTGATATTGAAAGTCGTGACGGGAATAATGATTCTCTACAAATTCTTCATTTTTAGATAATATTTTCTATTTTAATTTGTTGGGCTCGCAAGTAAACGAGAAACCAAATTATCTAGGTACTGAACAAAATACAACCCTCAAAAATGTTTTTCTCACATGTTATCAACATTAAAAAATCAAACATTTTCCTTAAGTAAGTTATAATTGGAGCAACAACATCACGTCACGTGTACACTCACGCAGAAGTAAGCTGCGTGGTGTAAAGAACGAAATAAATATTTTATGTACATACGTACCTACTTGCATAGGGGCCATAGAGAATTAAAAAGTCTCCAAGTTCGAGAACTTCACTCCTCTTAAAGCAAAATGTTTGGTTTTTGTAACTTACACGAAACATCACTGTTATATTCACTATTCATCCGAAATGCTAAGTATAAAGTATCAGCCTAGGCATCAATGCATCAAAAAAGATGCTATCGTCTACGTACGGTAATTCAGTAATTATTGGCAGCAGCAGTTTCGTTAAATATGTATAATGTGTAAAAATCTTAGCAGCTAATCATTCCGTTTTTGTTTCGTACTTTTTGCTAAAGCTCGGTCGCAATGATGGAACAGCGGCTTTTTGTTCCTAACATTCCTAGAAAATAATGGATTTTTCTCCACAATAATTTAACTTCAGAGAAGTCTGTAATTTGCCATTCTTGATAAATAAGAACGCCAAACGAAATGATTGTCAGGATCCAGGCATGTTTGTAAAACATGTTCTACAATGAAAGTTTAATGTCACGAGGCGTCCGTCCACCCACAATTTGTACTTAAGTTTTCCTGACAATGGAAACTATATTTATCGACCACAACACTTCCTACATTCAAACTATTAACATGAACATACTGAATTAAAAATTCCATTAACTGAGCCTTGTTAAACCGTTTGTAAAACGAATAGAAGCGGATCTCACCGGTCTACTACAGAGGAACTCATTTCCTCGAAATCAAATTCATTTATACACATAGAAAGTAATTATTGAACATTCTGCAGTATCTAAGTTTCGATTGACTTTCGAAGTAGACAGCGGTGAACAGTCATACATCAAAAGCTTTCTGTTGTCGTGTATTCAGATATCAGTTCTGATTTCAAAGAACACTTTTGTGGCTGTGTTATGAGACTCGTGCTGTATTTTATATTACGTGACACTTTTCTTTATAAATAAATAGGCGAATTCGGACAGACTATTCGGATCAAGACAACCAAAAATAATTGCCTATCCTAAGTGAATGAGTCACTGAAGACTTAACTATTCTTGGAAGGAAAAAGATAAATAGTAACAAGGATATACGGACAAAACCGTTAAAAATATTTGTCTTTCCCTACTTCCCGCGCATTCAATCAATTGATACAACCCCTGAGCTAACAGACCCAAATTCAAGAACTAAATAAAGAGGAAACGTGACGATTTAAAGATTAATCGAATTACTTTTGACGACCGACGAAATAAAGTCGAAAGTTTTGGAGGAAAGGGCATTAAAAGTGTAAAGTAGAGCAGTCTTTATGAAAGGACGTTTGAGAAATGCAGTTTCCCGTTGCAGTGCAGATGATGGCACTATTCGCTCCACTGGCCCCGCCAGCAAGAGACTTGACCTCTCCACGGATATTCGCTACATTTCAAGTGACGACGATAACCGCAACGATTTTGAGGCGATAACGTTCCGTTTTCTCGCTCCGAGTTTAAAAATTTCGCAGTATTCTTTGGCATTTTCATGAAAATTTCTACAAACTTGTTCTGCTTTCTACTCAATCACTAAGAATTTCCGAGAATATACTGCAGCTCTATGCACAGAACTGTAAACCGTAAATTATTTATAGGCAACCATGTTTATTTACCTATTCATAATTGATATTTACTTATTACATGCCAGAGCTAAGGCGCAGGAGAGGTTGTACAACTCCCTGGACAGTCCAAGAGGCCAAAAAGAGCTCTACCGTATTACGAAAGAGAGAGAAAGACGATCGAGGGACATAACCCACATAAAATGCATGAAAGATGAATCTGGCAAGGTTTTATGTAAAGATGAGGAAATAAAAGAGATATGGAAGGTTTATTTTGAAAAGCTTATGAATGAAGAGAATGTTTGGAATGGAATACTCCAAGAGGCACAAGTAAATAAGGGATTGGTAAGAGAAATTAGCATGGATGAGGTTGAAAGAGCGCTTGGAAGTGTGAAAAATGGAAAGGCCTTGGGCCCTGATGATATACCAGCTGAAGTATGGAAGGTATTAAAGAGGAACGGATGTATGTGGCTAACTTTATTCTTCAATAAGTTGCTGCATGAAGAAGTCATCCCGCAAGAATGGTGCAGTAGTTCGCTAGTGCCCATCTTCAAGAATAAAGGGGATGTGCAAGATTGCGGCAACTATAGAGGGATAAAGCTCATGTCGCATACTATGAAGGTATGGGAGAAAGTGATAGAGAAAAGAGTGCGAGAAGAGAGTGAAATTACCCAAAACCAATTTGGGTTTATGCCAGGTCGAGGGACAATGGACGCCGTCTTCGCACTTCGCCAATTGTGCGAGAAGTACAGACGTGTGCACAGGAATCTGCACATGGTGTTCATTGACCTTGAGAAAGCGTATGATAGGGTGCCTCGGGAAGTGTTGTGGTGGGCCATGAAAGAGAAAGGTGTGCCTGGGAAGTATGTGGAGTTAGTTCGTGCGATGTACAGGCAGTCCTGTACGTATGTCCGATCGTCGGCCGGCAATACTGACCAGTTCAGTGTGGCTGTGGGCCTGCACCAAGGGTCTGCTTTAAGTCCTTACCTCTTCCTGCTTATTATGGACGCCTTGACGGCGGACATACAGGAGGAGGCACCCTGGTGCATGCTGTTTGCCGACGACATCGTCCTGGTTAGTGAAGACGGACCTGAGATCCAGAGCAGATTGGGGAGTTGGCAACAGAGACTGGAGAATGTTGGCTTAAAAATCAGCAGAACCAAGACCGAATACATGTTCTGCGATTTCGGCGGCCTCTCCAGTCCTGAAGCCATAGCGCTTGATAACGCACTTCTTCCAGTCTGCTCCGATTTCCGGTACCTCGGTTCGCTTATTCAGGGCGATGGCGAAATAGATCGGACAGTTACGCACAGAATTAACGCAGGATGGATGAAATGGCGGCAGGTAACGGGAACAACTTGTGACCCTCGTATTCCCCTTAAACTTAAGGGGAAAATTTACAAGAGTATGGTCAGACCTGCTGTCTTGTATGGATCAGAGTGCTGGCCCACAAAAGCGACGAATGAAAGACAATTGCATGCGGCAGAGATGAGAATGTTAAGAGGTATGTGTGGAGTTACGCGAATGGATAGAGTGAGGAATGAGTATATAAGAGGAAGTTTGAAAGTGGCGCCGGTATCAGAAAAACTGCGTGGAAACCGGCTGTCGTGGTATGGGCATGTGATGCGGAGGAATGAGAGTCATGTTGTGAGGAAGGTGATGAGTATGAACGTGGACGGATATAGTGGAAGAGGAAGACCAAAAAAACGATGGATGGATTGTGTGAAAGTAGATATGGTAAGAAAGAATGTCACTTGTGAGATGACGGGAGATAGAGGAGTATGGAAGAAGAAAACATGCTGCGCCGACCCCAAATGAAATTGGGATAAGGGCAGGAGGATGATGATGATGATATTTACTTATTGAAAAGTTGAGAGGCGAATTTATCTAACTGAGCTGATCTGCTAAAGGTAAGTTTCTGAATACATTTGGTGAAACAGCCCCTTGGTTAATACCGAACCGTAAATCGTTCTAAGTGGCATAGTTTGTATGAAATGTGAGTTTACTAATACTAAAATGTGTATGTAAATGTAGTCTAAACAAACATATTTGCGACCCGTGCTAAGTTGAAAGTTTACCTATATAAAAATTACATTACAGGTCGTAAATGGCATTTCAGGAAGACCTAACAAATGTTGGAAACATGTGAAAATCGTTTTTATGTGAGGCTAATCCGGCCACCATGTGTAGAGTGAAAGTCATAGACAAATATCATAAATTGAGCTTAACACACGACGACACTCATGTCTTGTTTGTACCTAGGTACTTGAGTACGTTCCGCAAAAGGTGTTAAAAGTATTATTTATTTAGGTATTCTTTAGCTTTGCTCCAAATGTGTCAAAACAAAACGCTTAGCTTCCTCACAATAAGAAGTTAGGTTCTTATATCCTACTTATTCCGACAACATCGCACATATTTTTTGGTTTATCATGTTGCCCCAAAAATGTTTTAGGTACCTACTAATACAAAAAACTATTATTTAATTTAATTACGCTTCAATCCAAAATTAGGGCTCTAATTACCAACAGGATCAAGCAAGACCCCAATGGATAAATATGTCTGTTTACGACTATTCTGAGGTTAACAGCGAGCGAGAACTTTTTATACGATATTGAGTAAAGCGCCATCTATCCTTAGATCTAGGAACTCCAAGTTTGTTTACGTTCGCGTTCTACAAACACATCTCTAGCTTCCAGACATTTGGTTATGCGTTGTTTAAAGAAGAAGACAGATGGCATGACGGTAGCTAACTACTGAAATACATACATTACACTGAAAATTCTCTAGATGGCAGAACATGTTCTGAAAGTTTGCTTACCAATATACTGGAAGGCTCTAAGCATAAGTAAGGGAAAAAAGTCAAAGTCAGTAGAAATCAAATAAGTAATGCTTATATATATATTTATTTTTTATCTATTTATATATTTTCGCTGTTATATTTTTTCCCATGAAAATGTATTTAATGTTTTGTGTTGAAAAGATTGAAGAAATGGGTAATCTATATTGAGCTAACTGTAGGTAATTTACAAGGGACGAATGGCATGCATTTTACCGAAGTGTTAGGGACCTTCAGAAAGGCACACCTGATCCCAGTACCTACATATCGAAGTCCCTCTTTCGGCTAAGTCGAGTAATTATTCATTAACTAACCCCTGTCTTGGGTGACAGAAGATACCAACTTTGGTGTGATAGATCATGTTTTCGGAACCCATACCCTTTTTTTTAACGACGTCAAAAATCATCAAAGGGGGGTCATTTGATGATTTGTAACGTCGCTGTGGGTTAGCAGCGGTGTCAGAGAGCGGGAGTGTCAGACTCTTACTGACTAAAAACCGTCGTGTTCCGTCGTAGGCCTTTTATGTGCCAGGGCCGCGGTATCTCTTTCGAACAACCTGCAGCCCCGGATATTACATACCCTTAAGAATAGAATTCTGTATTTATTTGGATGTAGCTACCCCATCAGAAGTTTACATGGGCGTTCATAAGAAATCTTCACAAGTTTCTCTATCATTCATTTTCATAAGATAGCCAGTCTCACAAACTTCCTAGACTAAATAAACAACATATACATAAATAACCTTGATCACCCATGTAGGTGATTCAGTCTGAATACTCATACTTAATATAAGAATATTTCTATGCCTATCAATATTATTTTGCAGAGTTTGTACCTATGTTAGCTTGTATGGGCTAAACCCAGCAACTACTTACTGGTCCGATTTAGTTCAGGACGACGCGCGAAGCAGCTCTGCTGAGCTTGCTATTGCTCTGCTATTTGATGTAGGTACCAAAGGACTTAGAACAACATGCGACACAAATTGAAATTACTGAATTAAGAATTGAACTTGAAATTACCTACTGAATTAAGAATAAACTATGGTGACGATCGAATCGGCATGCTTTCTTTGATATCTCTACTGTAAATAAATTTCTAATATGGTGTTGGTGATCTGTAAGCCGAGGGACAACGTCCAACTGGAGCAAAGAATTAACAAACTTTTACTAAGTTTGTTCAACTCAAGCTAAGTACATTAAAAATAATAAAACAGAAACGACACAAAAACCAACCAACATCAATTATAATTATACCGACTATGTAAATAAGAATCTATTTATACAATAACCTCAATGTTTATTTGACTTGTTTTGTCCGTTTTGGCCAACAAGTTTCGGATGGCAGCCGACTGAAAAACGCAAACAACGGAACAAATAGTAATAAAAACACGACAACAACTAGCGTTTAGGTTTCCTGTCGCGACGCTCTCACTTGGTCACTCGAACTGGAATAAATTGTAATATCGGTCACGAACACGGAGAATGAAGAAATGGAGGACTGACAGTTGACGGAACGTGCAGTGACTGGACGTATTTAAGACTAAAGTAATTTGAAATAACAGTGTCACTTTTCACTGTTAAGTCGTTATTTGTTGGACGTAGACATGTAATTCACAATTGCATGCCCAAGGTAAGACCAATGAGGATGATGAATGATAGGTATGAACAATGAGGACAAGGAGTTGCAGAAGTGTTTTCAGTAATAAATTTTCTCGATCATAAGTTTTACTAGACCTAGAACTAACTGTTTTGACTATGACTACAATAACAATAAAAGAAAACGCAGTCCATGATCTCCTTTATGTCCACGACATTTCCTCAATCTCCCGGTCTTGGAAAATTTCAGCATATAAGTTCTCCATTTTCTACCACATCTTGGTAAAATACAGCAGCCTCCTCGCACGGTGATTTATTGTTTAGGCGGTTATTTATCAAATAAGCGAGGCGGGCGTCGTGGGGCGAAGACCGCGCCCTCCGCGTTTTTAATACATTTTTCCGAGTTTTTGTATCGTCAGCGAGATAACGAGCCCGTTTGGATACATTATATGCGCTTCTTTTGAACGGGGATGCGATGGTGCTAAGGATCCGATTTTAAGAGGGTGGTTTAAATTTATGCTTCCTTCAGTGATAAGGAAATACTTGGTGTCAATTTCCGTGTACTTACTGTAAAATGAAAACCTGCAACCCTACATTACTGAAACTATTTCGGTATAACTTACCTTCTTAGTAACTTGTATATAGCAAGTGGTTTTTCGTTCGACAATTGATGGGAATGATCTTAATATTCAAATTAATAGTCACTCGAATAATTTGCACGATTTAGGATCTTCCTTCTAACAGCTTTAACTTCTACATTCTGATGTCATCTCATCATCCTCCGAGCCCTTTTCCCAAGTATGTTGGGGTCAGCTTCCAGTCTAACCGGATGTAGAACTGGATTCTGATGTCATCTAATTACCTATTTATTTCAATATTTAAATCTTTTCTTCATCTCTATCATAATTTGTTGCTTTCGAGATACCTATTGTATCCCATACTTTTGACGTTATATTTACGCGTGACGTCAGAAGTTTTCAGGGAGACATCGAGCTGAATTCGGCATTTCTTTACGACGCAACATTCTGAAGATAGTGTATCGCACAGTTTATTGTTTCACACTTTATTGTTATGAGACAACTGATAATGTAGACTAAAATTTGTATAGAAATGAGCAGAAATATTCAAGCATTCGTAGAAAAGTTTACTTAGAATATTGTGTATGTAAAATATCTAGTTCGCAACTAAATTAAATTCAAGACTGAATTCTAAACAGGATTGAAGTTTATAAATATCAACTTTACCATAAAGTACAACTTAACATTAAATAAAAACATGGGGACTTTCCAAAAAAGCCTCTTATTAAACAAAATTAACTTAATGTCCGTATGCATGCATATCATAAAAGATACAGACATATTGAAACAACTGTTTTACTCAACACATCATTTCATCACCTTAACTACTGCACAAAGGATATCAAACAACATAATGCATTAGCATATGCATACAAGCCATTGTAGCCATACAATGACATTAAATGTTCTGCCTTCAACATGCAAAGATAACACTCTTAAGGGCCTACCTTACGTTGTTAATAGTAACGCAGCTCTAAGGCTGTCCGCTCACGTCAGACTTTTTGTTGGACAGATAATCTGACCGACTTTTTGTAGAACGTGTGCGCTGCACTATTTTTCCCCACAAAAAATCGGTCGCGGGCGGGCAGCCTAAGTCGTTTACAAGACACTAAGCATTATTATCTATACTATACTAATATTATAAAGACGAAAACTTTGTTTGTTTGTTTGGTTGTAATGGATAAACTCAAAAACTACTGGACCGATTTTAAATATTCTTTCACCATTAGAAAGCTATATTATCTGCGAGTAACATAGGCTATATTTTATCCCGATGCGGGTAGTAGCTCCCACGGGACGCGGGTGAAACCGCGGGAAAACGGCTAGTTCACGATAAAACACAATGATAATACTTGTACAACATCATAGTAACTATTGTAGGTACAGAAATAGAGATTGATCTATCTTTAGTCTCGCTACCCACATTAGTTAATCTCATGATAAGAAAATAATTTAGCTTTCATTAGGTTAGGAAACCTGGACTATAAAGTCTGAAATCACCAACCCGCATTGAGCAAGCGTGGTGATTAATGCTCAATCCTTCTCCATGTGAGAGGAGGCCTGTGCCCAGCAGTGGGACGATAAAAAGGCTGTAACAGTAACAGGTTAGGACCGCAGGATAGATCTGGATCAGTGCCTAGAGGGCCTAGAACATCCTCATGATTAGTAAAACAATTAGTAGGTAAAGCTAACTCACACTGTCGTTCTGTATAATATGATCTATGTATGTATTTACTACAGATTTTTTAAAGAGTGGTGTTTTAGATAGGAACGAAAAGATGACCTAACCGTTGATTTATATTCTTATCACATGAAAAAGGACAGACTTCACAATATTATTACAACTACTTCTTTAGCGCTACTCTTTTGTAAGGAGACATAAAACGTAGCTGAAAATCATCCTACTTTATAGAACCAAACTCGTACAAACAAGCCCATATTGAAATTCAAAACACCTGCAACGCAACACCCTGACTAGAAACAATAGTTTCGAATGACAAAGCCTTCCACGTGCAAACTGAAAAAATAATAACAAAGCCAACGAATAATTGGTAGCGAGCGAAGGGAAACTAGATTTCATTGTTTTACGAACATCGAGTAAATAAATTTATTAACCCCTTTCACACTGGGACGTAACAAAACGGACGGTGCACCGGTTGAATGTTTCTGGACGCTACTTCGGACTATCGTAAGCATTTTGAAGGCATTGGATTATTCGTTGTGTAACTATCTATAATGCAATACGAGGAGAGAAGATATATTATAGGAGGTATATTTCAGGCTTAACTTTCTGCATAAAGTAGTCTTTGACTTTTTGTAACAAAAAGGTGGTTAAGTATTGTTGTAAAAACATTGTATCTCTTCACTATGACTTTAAAAGTTATCACGAAACTTCATAAAGTCATATTAAAGACAAACCACTGTTGTCTCCCCTTGACTCGTTTTATTTATTGGACCATTACTTTGCAAATATGAACGGATCTGTCTGCAGTTTCATATCTTATTTTAATATACTCCCACAAAGCCCATTGAATCCATTGTTGGTAAACAATTGTAAATTATATAAAAATAAAACGATATTTTTAAAAGTGGTCCCTGTGGGTAGAAAATATGAAAGAACGACAGTTATGGCTGAAGACGCAAATCAGTTACTATTTTAACAAACACAAAGATTAGGAAAAATAAGATAATACTTATTAATTAATTTAGAATGCCGTCATAATTTGTAAACTATATTATAGAGGTTTCATAGAGTCTATAATAATAAGTCGCCCGTTAAGCGCTGTTCGTCTGTAGCGGTGTTCATAATTGCAACGGAAGCCTGATTTTCGCACGTGGGCGGTTGTCTACAAAGTTTACAGTTTCTTGCTAAGGACTAATTAATCTAGTTTATTTATTTTTATCGTAGAATATAAGTTTCCTCTCGAGTGCTCCTTTAATGAATCTAATAATAAAATATGATACTCGTGTTAGTTCAACGACCACTAATGTTGCCTACGTACAGAAAGTTTATCCGACATGTGAAGATAAATGCTTGTAAGTTATTTATTTGTGTATTTCAAACATGATATCGTGTGCCACTGAAGGTGACTGAAGAATAAATATCTTCAAGAGCACCTACACACATGGGTACCAATAGATATACTTATACCGACACGTTACAACCAGTTGATAGTTAATAAAATTACTTGAAATATTCCGACGGTAAAAAGGCAAAAGGGGTCAAGCGCCACATTTTGCGATTTTTACTTTTTTATTGACCCCAACTCCACTATTTTTTCTTTCGAATGGTCGTAATATCGTTTTCCTAGCATGAAAAAAAGTCACTTGCACCAAAGAATTATTTGTACTGAAGTGCCAAATCGATACTTGCCAAAAGTGCTCAAGCGACACCAACTTTATCTTGCTTGGTTGAAGGACCATTTTGTGTATTACGTTTTTGTATCGCCTTGTCATTTGGCATAATTTTAAAAACAATATTAGAAGTAAATATGTCGTTTGTATCCATTTTTCTTTTATTTGTTTAATGATGATGATGATGTCCCCCCCTCCTAGCCGATTATCGGCTACGGCGGCTGTTCTCATGTAAGGAGATTAGCCAACTGCGCAGGACATATTATAGTGCACAAGCATTTGCGCCGACACAGGTGCACTCCCTATTCCTTCACTCTCATAGCCCGATGGGACGGCAATCCGACACGACCGGAAAGAGATCAGGCGCAGGACCGACATTTACGTGCTCTCCGATGCACGGGTGAATCAATCACCAACTTCCAGGCTTCGGGCTGCTTTGTGAAAGTCTTCTAAAACCCACAAAGCGATTTCGGCCCGACTCGGGAATCGAACCCGAGACCTCGTGCTCAGAAGCCACACTTGCGACCACTAGACCAACGAGGCAACATTTGTTTAATAACTATAACGTCGCTTACACCAATAGTAAAAATTGTCAACTAAACATAATTGGCGCTTGGCCCCTTTCTTAAATAATTTTATTTTCATTACGTTGCATTTGATCCACTAAGCGCGCGCCAGCGCCTGGAGCTTAGGCCAAAATCTAAATATTCCAACATTAAATATTGGTGCTTGACCCCTCGCGAAAACGATAAACATGGTTAAAACCTGGGGTCAAGCGACATCTATCTTTGAAACTATTGATCTCAGGCTTATTTTGATGTAAAATTATTAAAGAACATTGTATTTTAGTAAACTTTTCTGAAGATTGTGATGTGATTCAATAAAGCAATAAAGAGATATTATTTTTTAAAACTTTCTTTTTACTCTCCTGAACAATATGATTTGTGGTGCTTGACCCCTTTTGCCTTTTACCCGTCGATTCAGTTTTGCTTTCTGCATTTTTCTTTGGTAAGGTACCTATATCTCGCACAATTTTTGAGAGACTTCGGCCCTAACATTATAAGTGACTGGCTGTATTAATTATTTTGGCCATTTATTATACAAATAAAATATATGTATGGTGTAAAACTTACATGAGTCTTATGTAAAAAAATCAAGATATTCCGGATTAAATACACGTACCTAAGCGTGCTACATAGAGTTGCCCATTGGAAAAGCGGCCTTTGTACACTAAGTGAAAGCCGACTGAACAATCCTTTGCAATGTATTTAAATATTAATGGTTTTGGTTTGTAAGTTAATAATTATACAACAACACGAAATCATCGAGATAAATAATTAAAATTGAACAAGGGACCAAGTATCGGACCCTCATACTAATTAACTGATATATTCATTACTTCAATAAGATGCAGATCGCAGAATTAATTGCTGGTTGTATTGAAGTAAAAATATTATCAGATTGTATTCAAAGGTAGTCTGGTAATGCGAGTACTTCAATGAAGGTTAAAAAAATGGTAATAAATAAATGCGTAATTAATTGGATCATATAACAGTACCTATCCTTCATGGCCTAAGGTCATGTTATAAGTATACTTATGTAATTAGCAATTTTTTGCATCTTCAGTGAATTTACAAGAGTTTCGATTTGTCCTGAAAATAAGAGACCAGTATTTTTTGGGCTCGTTGTACTTAGATGTTTTTACGTGTGGTTTTTACAGGGGTGTAATGTACCTAGCTTATTTTGTAAGTTGTAACGCTATAATAATAACTTATCATCATCATCATCATCATCATCAGCCTATCGCAGTCCACTGCTGGACATAGGCCTCTCCAAGTGCACGCCACTGAGATCGATTTTCGGCTGTATAATAACTTATACAACCAACAAAGTAAATAATAATAATTTAAACAACCTAAGATTGGAACGTCTATTCAGAAGTCAAACACCTGAAAACAGCTATCCAAACACAGATGATTCTATGTTTTAGTTGGGGTTTGTGAGAAGTAGTTTTATTATAATGTCGCCGATTGGATTTTGTAATTTGAACTCTACGATCACAGCAGTAATGACTGACATGGCGCGCATCTTTGTTGGTTTACTAGAAAGTAACATTTTAATAGTAGGTAACACAGGTAGCTCTTTGTAACAGACGTTTCAAATAGAGCCTTCTTTCAGCGGCGTTGGTGGTGTAATGGTCAGCATAGTTGCCTTCCAAGCAGTTGATCCGGGTTCGATTCCCGGCCAACGCACACTTTTATTTATATTTTCAATAAATCAATGTCATCTTTAGTTTTAGAGAAGAATTTCCTAATCTTTACTTACTCATAATAAAGAGGATTTTTTATTGTTTGTACCCTAGAGGCTCGAAACTAATTAACCTATTTCAAAAATTCTTTCACTGTTAGAAAACGACACTTTTCCCGAGTTACATGTTATTTAGGCTATATTTTATCCTGGTACAGCCAATAGTTCCCCAGGGAAGTAGGTGAAACCGCGAGAAAACGGCTAGGAAATCTGTAAGGAACTAAATAGTTCGGTAAGGATTATGGCATTTTTTGGTACGATTATGTACGTACAATTCGCATACTTACTCCACGTACTAACATTGGCAACTTATTACAGTAAGGGTATGTTATGTCACAATCTTACGGTCGTAAACAAGGATATTATTAGTCGTAAAAGTAAACCAATATACACAATATGTTCACCGGGCAATATATTTTATGGGCAAAAGCAAAAGGAAAATAAGTGAGCTCTTAACTGTTATGTGTGATATAAATACCTATGCGTACATGCTTTTACGGAATTTATTGTTACATTAACTTGTTATGATAGAATGTTATATTAACCTAATCAGCTAATCATATTCACGCTGTTATTTTTACAACCAATAAGTATATTGCGTATTGAGGATCCACTCCTTTACATATGTATGTGCGTGAAACAGAGGCAGATTGTAGCGGCCTAATTTTTAGATATTTGTGCAAGCGTGTAAAAGAGTTCATACTCTTTTTGTATCTAAAATTGTTACATCAGAGTTTGTATGTTGTATAAGAGAAGCTTAGATGAAATTGTAAGTCTGCAGGGTCCTAGAGTGATTGGTCCTGTACAATGTACATACTAGTATTCTAACTTTCAAAAAATGACTTCTGCTTCATAGGTACCATACAGTTAAAGGTACACGGCAGTTTTATAGTCAGCCGCTTAAGTAACTCTAATTTATAACTACCAACGATAATAAATAAATAGAAAGTTTTATGGAACGTAAGAATTACGCCTTAAAATCAACACTTTTACGAAAAATGCAGTATAATCGGACGCAAAAACATTCACCTACTTCAGCTTACTTTTATCGTCAATAAATCATTGAGTAATTGATTCCTAGCGCCATTGATCGCCGTTATCATTGAAAGTTTATTGGGCGTGATAATAAAATGCTTCCCGCGGGCGCAATGACGAGTTCATTGAACTTTCCACCACTGCCTCTGTCACTTATCCACTCCCTTCGTCACAGGACACCGTAAAAGATATTTGTTATGCGGTTAGTTCAGCCTAATGGCGGTATTGGCAAATTTCCCTCAACGGCTAAAGAGGGTTTCGATATAACTTTCGACTAAGGTACACTCGGGACCACTAAATGCGGGCCAGTAAGAGACACAAAATAACAAAGGCTATGTACACATGGAAATATTAAACAGTAACGAATGTTAACTTTACATATAGGTAGAACTCGCAACTTAGCAAAGAAATAAAATCCCACTTCTAATATCGTTTAAATCGATACTTAAATGTAAATCCAGCACCTTATCTACTGAACGAGCGTATGGTGAAAATTTATTGATCCATAAAAACTCACCTTAATTAGGTACATACATAAAGTGCACTTATAACACTTAAAATCGAGTAAATAATTTTGAAAAATATGATCCATATATAAAAGCAATAAAAAGTGTAAAATAAAAAGCAAACATGTCTACCTACTCGAATTTTGGTTTTGGAGTAGACCTGACTCCAAATAACGAGATACACAGGGTGTGCCATTCAGGTCCAGTTTTTGAAACTTGTTTACGAGATAAGAAGAATGTCAAACAAAAATAATTACACACTCTTTGGATATTAAGATATTTATCTAACTTATCTTTGTTAAATTAGCTATGGTTACGATAAAGACAGTTTCAGTAGTCACCAGTCAAAGTGCGCTCTTGAATAAGAAATGAAAAAAAAATGGCAAGAACATAATTTATTGCACAATGCATAAATATTTTACAAGTGCTGGTAACTGTCAATGATAACGATTTATTTACACATCAATGTCATATTTTGTTAATGTAGACGACTTTATGTTCGGAAGAGATTCCCAATTCGATACACGATTCACTCTTATTTCTTTATAATAGGTCTTTACCTATGAAATTGCCGTTTTGTATGGAAAAATTTAAACGTTTTTTTTTTCATGTATTTATCAAAGTAATTACCCACGCAATCAATGCTTCTTTGCCAACGCAGTGGCAGTGAATTGATGCCCTTCTTAAAGAAATTAGCTGGTCCTGAGGCAACCATTTGTTCAAAGGCATTTTTTACTGCCTCTCGAGTAGATACTGATTTTTTTACCCGACAAAAACTTATCCAAATTCTGGAAAAAGTTGTAGTGTGTGGGCGCAAGGTCTGGTGACTGGCGAACGACGGAAAAAATCATTCATTTGTGTGTCTGTTGAGCAGTGCAAGGCACGTCTCGACGCGTACTTCGCGCTAGCGTTCATTAAGTTCGTGAGACGCCCATTTGTTAAGCTTTTTCACCTTGCCAATTTGACGCAAATGGATCAATATTGTTTTGACGCTAACGTGGAAAGCTTTAGCCGTAGATTGTGTATCATCAGCTTCCACAATCGCCTTTAATTCATCGTTGTCGACCAAAGTCTTCGGTTCAACTTTCAGGTCGAAATTTCCAAAACGGAAGCGAGCACACCAATAACAGGTGGTGCGTTGGTTAGCAGTGTTAGCTCCGTAAACGTCGTTGATGTTACGTGCCGCTTGTGCCGCGTTGCTGCACCACGGTACTCATATTCCATAATAACTTGATTTTTTAACGTATCCATGATGAAGAAGAAGATTGAAATGCGATGACAATGTAGCACTAATCAATAAACTAATGACTACTTTTGGAAGATGAATTCCATGTTTTTTTTAGAAAATTAATTTGAAATTACAATTCTTAGCCAAACAAAAAATATTATGATTTAAAATGGCCGTTACCGCAAAACGGCAATTTCATAGGTAAGGACCTAATATTTCACTTGTTTTCTTTATATTTCACTTGTTTTGTATTGTTTAGGTAGCAATTCCTTTACCTGCTAACAATACATAAGAATTACTACCTACACGATGAACTCGTTCAAGTTGTAATCTTAATTTACTTTATGCTGAATATTATGCTGAATATTAATTAATATTAAACATAAACCCCGTGTCATATTTACTAATTATATGGTTTCTGCACTCGTTGGTGGTCTATTTATAAATTTCTTAAATCCGATACTGAGTAGTGTAGGGTAACACTGTTTTTTAAGGTTAACAACTGGGTAAATACCATGGACGATCATTAAACTGTAGTTGCAAATAAAACTCTCATAAACGTTGATGGCGTCTACAAAGTCGCTAAGTAAGAGATACACATAAAATATGTATATTTTATTGTATGCAGCATTTTCTGTACCGGGAATATGAAAAGATCAATCGAAATAAGAATAAAGAAATGCAAACCTTTTCAGCCACTAAACAGACAAATGTAAAATGTATCTTTACCCGTGTGTATAGTGTATAGAGCAGGTAAGACTTGAAGCGAACTGGCAGGTCAGTGAAACAACTCGCTAAAAATAAAATAGCAATGCAAGAGAGCACCCGACTGTGAAATCGGAGGATAGCATCTCCAACTCTAACTCTCAATTTCAAACAAACTTCTAATAAGAAAAGTTGCACTGAAGTAAGATTATGAGTATATTTCCTAACGCTCAGCTACTCATTATTTACCTCGCTTCGCAGACCCCTAACAAAAGGAAATCGTTAAAAGAAATTTCAAGAAGGAATAAAGATTATTAGAAAAGGGTACTCATACTTACGGACGAGAGAGCAAATTAGCGATAGTAAGAATAGGTTACATTCCATAAGTAAATCTAAGTAATTTAGCTTTCTGAGACCAGTGAACTGAACTAACATTTTATCTCACAACGATATCGAACAGTAGGTAGAACAAAGGCAAAAAAAATATGCTGGGCATAACGTTAACGTTGCAAAAACCCATGAAGCTCTGAACCTGCTTACCAGGTATCGTAGAAGTCAATCAATCAGTCTATTAAACGAGCGGTGTAAAAACCACATCTAATAGCTGTCTGAATTAACACAGAACAAAATAAAAGAATTAACAGTAACATTAAAAGCATTGAGGTGTGCCCGAATATTAAGATAACTAGACGATAATGTCTTAATGGAATTTGACTACTTGACAGTTGGATTAAACACGCAACTAGAGGGCAACAGGGCAAGCTTAGCGTCCAGTATTACTTGGACCTTCGTTTAGAAGTGTTCTTTTAAAGCCATACAGTTCTCACTTCAAATTCTCTTGAACAAAATTTGTTTCATCTGTCCCCACAGGTCAGGATATAATGGATGCTAAATAAAATGAAATCTGCAGCATACGTGACAGGCTGTTACACATTTAATCCACATGATACCTTTGCTCCACAATTAAGAAAGGTTTTCGAAAGTGAATGTAGCAAGTGTATTTACTTTTAAAACGTTGGAACCGGCTATTCCCTGTAGCTGTGACCTTTGCATGTCATTACTGACACGACACGTGCCTGGTTGACCTGATAAGTCTTAATACAATTGGCCAGTGACTTGGACTCAAGCAACTAAAGTTTCCAAAAGGAAAAAACATAGAGAAGAATATTTGATTCTAAAAAGCTTGTGGGACAATGCAGGTACCTCAAAATACCGACTCTTTAGCAATCTGTACAGAATTGAACAACATAATTAAGCAGTTAAGAAGAGGAGTCATTTGTTTTTTCTGTATTTTGGAAGTCGGCTTAAAAGTTACTGGCATCTAAAAGAAATCCTTTATTTAGACCTCGTAAAAGCGGTTCGTAAGCACCACAAATGATCACCAAAGCTGTCATTTTACGACGAACAAATAAGAGGACTGTCACTCGTAGAACGGCTTTAAGATACAATAAAATAGGCATTCGATTCTTGGTGAAATTGCCAATATAAATCAGTTCTTTCGACATTTTTTATTTAACGTTTCATTCCTGATTTTTGTAATTAAAACAATTTATGGTGACAGGTAGCAATTAATTTATAATTTATGTATTCATTAAATATCAAAACAGAGATACAAATGTTCCAATACAACTCACTCCAGTGGTCCAATAAAACTTAAATGTTGTCCGTGGAAATGGCTAAATCCTCTCGAGAACTTCCCAACTAGCACACTGGTGGAAATAGCAGCCTATTTTGCAACTGTTAGCTGTACAGTAGTACTTTAGGGGTTCCGAAAGTAACTTTAAGTTCTACTATTGCTTCCGTAGCTGGTCATAGCTGTAAATATCACTTAAGGCAGCAGAAACTGAACCAAATGTCACTCTAGGTTTTACAAGAGATCATTCCACAACCCATTTGCAGCCTACATCTTTAAAAGAGAGTTCAAACAATTATGTTAAAGGTTAAAGCTGCTAAAAAGTTTCTATTGCCGCTGATGTACGCGTTAGAACTGCATAAAGACTCTAATTGTAGACTTTTTAACGGAACTGTATAAAAGATATATTTATCACTTTTCTGCCACTAAAGGTTCCATTGCAGAAGTGATTTGTTCTTTTGTGCAGGCTTAAGTAGGAATTTGAACCTCTGTTCTACTTATAGCCACATTAAGGCTCCACAATAGAAGCAGGAGGTTAATAGACATTGCCTGCTCATTTGGATACATTCTGTTATTTTATTCACAAACACAAGGAAGGGTCCCGTATATTTTTTTTTCTCAATTACTGATAACGAATCAGTTACAGAGGAAAAATAATGATTGTTTTGAAGTAAAAAAAACTTATAACAGAAAGTATGTATTTATTCAAGAATATAAAAAAAATCAGTAACTCCATTTATTTATTCTCAAGTATAGTGAAACACTCCGTTTTTTTCCATTTAGATGGACATATGCAAAGTTCTTGTTTATTTTGTTGTGCATTATAAGTTTGAATTATTTTGAACGGTACTCTGAAAACAAGGTAACACATAATAATTAAGTGTTAAACAATTAAGAATAATATATCATCGTATTATAGAGTTTCCAACGACTTCTACGGATCTCTAAACAAGTAGCCATTAATAGTGTGGTTTGATATCTGCAGTATCACAGTACAGACTTGAACTGCAATAGTGGTACAGATATTACTTGGACCTTCAGAAGAGTGAAACTTAGCGCTATGACGCGCAGAGAGGAGTTTTTAAGGTTGAAGTTGCAACTTAAAGCTGCTTTCAATGGACGCCATGTTTACAAGATAATTATTTATTAATAATCGAGAAATTAATAGGTTTTTATCGCATTGGTAGTAAAATGTATCTAAATATCGAACAAGCAACTTACTAAAAACGAATGTAGTCCAGTATGTAATTTCAATATCGTGTAGGTATGTGATACAAAAATATTTATATAATAATAATTTATATATTTTACGATATTCTGAGGTAATTATTGAGGCGCGTTAAAAATACTTCAACAATATCAACTATATTCACGATAAACTGATCTGCGTTTGTAGCTACTTACCATATAATACAAAATATAGCTCAAAAACACTTACCTTCACTTAATATTTATTTGTATTCAGTAATGTCTGACTCAGGAACAACAAATATATTTTATAAATGAGAGACAAGGTGAACGATCAGTGAAGTTTTCGTCATTCAGCTACATTCATTCAATCATCGCCATAAGAGCTTTAGTATGGTGTTAATTATTAGTTGCCGCTCCTGTATCGCTTTTATGCCTCTACTATGAACTTCTAATGGAACTATAGACTGCAAAAAGTTGTGCCCCTTTGGCTGCAAAGCTGCTGCATAAGGTCTGTAGTGCACGCTCTGGCGCTTAAGCTTGACACCTTTAGTAATAATCGGATTGGCTCTAAAGCTCTTAAGCAACAGTTTTGTGCTACTTGGGTTTAACCCTAAATATTCCAAAATTGTGACACGTCATTCTATAACCAGATAATCTTGATGGCAGGACTTCTTCTTAATTGAATTTATATAATAATCGACAGAACATCAAAAAATTACTGAGTTCTCCATCTTGGGAAGCTCGTATCTAGAGATGAACAAAAAAAGTTTATTTTGATGTTCACCAGTCGATAAGGAAAATAATTAAGACGTGTTATGACATAAACTGATATTAAAATCAATTAAGGTTTACTCTCAAGAAACCTCAGTGATGACAAATCGATTAATCATCCCGCATCAGCAACAATCTTATACAAATATGGGCGCCGAGGATAATCAGAAATATAAACAATAAATTTCTTAAGAGATTGCGATTTATAAATGATAAACGATCCTTGACATGAATGCTGGGGAGGAAGATGGATCGTACATAACATTATAACATAATGGCGCTATGGTAGTAGGCCGTTTCCGTCTAATTTGTACGCAGACTAAGAAAATGCAATCGCACTCTGTCTAGCTAACAAACTAAAAAAAACGTTCGCAGCTATACAAGTGTTTTCAAGTCTAGAGACAATTCAACACATCAGACGGAATAAATTGGTCACCTGCTGAAAACGTTTAGGTTCTGAAAGCGTCCATTTCGACAAAATAATGATTATTTTTATGTTGAGTATTCTTACACGTACCTACACCTATTAATATTCATCTATTTTTGGAAGAAAAAAATTGCAATTCATGAACCCTCGAACGTCAATAAGGTGTCATTTTATATCACCGTGTACTTATATATTTCGCAAAGTTATTTACACAGACTAAATGTCAGGTACACCAATCAGATCTCTTACTTTTCATATAGAAACGACTGACTAGGTAGGTATATTGAAAACTACGCCTATAACTTCCTTTAATACAAAAGTACTGTGAGAAAAACAATCGTAAAGCAAAACAAATTAACTATATCTACAATCACACCACGACATTCAGTCGGAAGCTCAGTACATTAAACCAGTCATTTCATCTCAAAGATGTCGATGGTCGAACTGTATAAAGTCTATAACGTTAGTCTGTGGTCCAAATGTGTTGACACCACTTTACACGGTTTTGAACTTTTGACACGGCGGCGTTTCGGTTCATTACGTGCCATCAATCTTTCCGTGCGAACACGTCCCACATTGGTCGTGATGCGACACTGCGATAGCTATTTGTGTTACCTATAATCAACGTTCATACAACATACGGCAAGCACGATAAGAAAGTCAGCGAAATATTTGTAAAAAAGATATAAGCTGGGGTAAGTCTGAATCAAACTGGTTTATGCTGATATTATGAATCCTTTCGGAATATTTATAAATTGACATGATATCTACACTTAAAGGTTTTGAAAATTACTCTCATAAAAAATGATTTGGTTTTCCTATTACCTGATTAAGTACGAGTATATATTAAGGTTAATGTTTACAATTTATTTCCGACAAAAAGGGCTGGCCGAGGTCGAAAATAGAAGCGATTTATTTCCATAGGAACGTACGATTTCAAGTACAATTACAATAAAATTAATACTTTTAATTTATATATAGATAGGTAGAGATTGATCAAAATAATTTACGAAGATTACACATACACAGGCTCAAGATTTTTATTAAAAATCTTAATACTTTTTTCGCATCATGCAAAGTCGTATAAACACTGTCAAATTACAGATGTAAACCACAAGATAGTAATAAATTCGGAAACGAACACACAAGTGTTGATTGTATTGGATATCCAACCGCGTGCGTTTGGCAATAAGATTAATTGCTTTAGCCCGTACACATTGTAATAATATGCCCATTCATTGAATTATGATAAGGCTGCAGAAACAATATTTTATACCCAGAACATTAACTTTTCCCCTAAAATATGGGGGCACATATTTCGTTCAGTGTATGCACTTTAAAATCACATGAATGAGTATATCGAAAGCTCAACTGTTGAGATTCTTGAAATAAATGATAAAACATCGAGACATCGTTGAACCCTGGATTTAGACTACTCTTGCCGACCGCGCTTTGTTTTAGCTGACAAATAGCGAATATTTCGCACTCACTCTCAGTAAAATGAACAATTTAAAATTGTTGTTTATAGAAGTAATGTATTATGACAAACCAATCGATGTGCCAGGATCCTTATCACAGAGATTATCTTACAAAACAGAAAAGAAGTCGCTCCATGAAAAATATGGTAAAATTACAATTATTTAAGTTATTCAGTAGTTTATGGTGAAACGATCAAAGTTACGACGTTTCGAGTGAAGAAACGGGATCAATTTCCCCTGTGAGACTTATTGATAAGTTGTTTTTCTGTTCCTTGATATGAAAAACAAGGCAAGTTCCAATAAATCACATACAATTGTATGTACCCTACGTGAGAAACATGGTAGGAGGAAATGTGAACCCCTGGAATGGAGGAAAAGGTAATCCTGCTAAGTAATAATATAGGTGACCCTTGAGACTGTTATTGGGTAGGTTTACTTTTCTCCGGGCATGTGAAGAAGTTCTTGAGGACGTGGCAAAATTGCAGGAAAAAGCTAGTATTAAATAGGACGTAACAAAGCCAAGCATTTCTATATAAAGTCATAAATATGGGGCAGTGCTGAAAACATAAACACGGATAAATTGTCAGCCGCTTGGCCATAAATCTCTCGCAGAAATAGTAAAATTCGTTTGAAAATTAGGAGGAATTCTGTAATCTGTGGGTTTAATAAGTAATAAATCTTCCTTCGAAAAGGAGAGGACCTTTAGATTACACAACTGACAGCGACTGCATTTATGCAAGCAATGTTGCGTCGTGCCCATACAAATTGCTCAAACATGCTATGATATAAATCGTGCCCTTCCGCGTGCTCGCTACTGCACACAATTTTAAAACTCATTCATTAATATAAGTCAGTGGCGAGGATACTTGTGGACTGTCCCCAAATTAGTTTCTTTATCTTAACTTAATATACAGTCTGTTTGCACGTCACGAAAAGTCTTTAAAACTGTACTTCATCTGCTCTATCTTAAATTATAATCAAACTTCTTTTAAGGGAGACGAAAACGTTTAAAACTGGCAAATTGGCCGATTTGCTAAGCGTGCAGACCGCGTGGGTTTTAATGAACTTATTAATCTAATTGGAGTCAGGTGAAGCAGCCGTACTTCATTTAATCGAACTGTTTCTAAAGTAATCAATATTGGGCACATAACCAACAATAGAAAGTAGAGCTAAAAAACGTGTACTATTTATATTAGCAGTTCATACGAAGTGCTACATAGAATAGATCACGTTCGAACTTCCATCTACGGCCGCTGACGAAAATACACTCACATTTTCTATAACGCGATATTTTGAAAGCATAAACCTCGTACCCGTGAACTGTGTGATTTATCGGCGGATTGACTTAGTGATTGTATTGAGCGGTGCACCCACACAAATCAAGTGGGACATAAATCTGGGAAGCGAATCGTTCGTACTTCGCACCTCGTAAACTGGCGCGGTCGCGGTGCAACTGTCCCGTCGAAATATTGCTCGCTGTTTTCAGTCGATATTACTGGCCAGGCATTTTATACTGGAAACTTGAATGTGCTTACGTGCTTTATGATAATGGTCAAGTACATTTTTTCAAGTTGTAGTTGCCGCATAAACTTTTCTTTTAGTTGCAAATTTTCTATCTGATAGGGGCCGAATCTGAAATTGAATTAATTGAAACTACGAACTACTTTAAAATGAACTACTGAATGAGCACTGAAACATGCGGCATGAAAACATAACGGATTAAAGAAAAACAAACATAAAAACAAAAGATGTCATCTTTTCAAGATTCATGATAACAAAGTACGTGAAACAATGTACAAGGAAAACACAGGTTTATTCAAATCTCACGTGCTGATATTATCAGTAATCTGTCATTCCCACAACGAATAAGTAACCCGAGCTACCTTGTTTATGCGTTTTCAATCTTACAGGGCTCGTATTAGGTTTCAAACCGAATAAAATGGGAATAGTTCACGTAGAATTTCTTTTCCAAATTCTACACGCGTGTGCGACAAGTTTTATTATTATAGTCGAAAATGTGATTTCGTGGATCACCCCTTCCAATGTTATTGCCATACTTAAATGTTATTGAAATGCTTTGATTTGGACACGGGGCGTTACAGTCAGTTAAATAAAATTACTACGCAAGTGCGACTCCGCCAATTCTTTTGAACAAGTCTGTCTGAAAAGCAATGCTGTCTATAAGTAGTGTTAGTTTTCTTTCCAATTCGAAGTCCTGTCAATGTTTGGGATTGCAGTTTATTTGTTTTCGTTAAAAATATTTGCTCTGTTAAGTCACAGTAACTGGTATGATTGACAAAAGTTTTAGATGAATTTCCATTTGCACAGCTTGCTTATAATACACTGAGTTAATTGTGTATGGCACCACAAATCTTTAGAGGAACGTCACCAAATGTTGTCGTCATCCAGAGGCCCTCCGGCGCTCATGACGTCACGCCCTCCGTGCGCCTCCGACTGGCTCCAACCAATTTGTAATTGCCGATAAATTCGCAAAGTACAATTTTTGTCTCGTAAATAACGTTAAAATTGCCGGTGCTGCCCATTTAAAATCATTTTAACATACCAATTAGTTAGCGAGAATCTCACAATTCCTCATCAATTTTCCAAAGCAATTAAGGTTGTTTGCAATAAAAAACATGTATTATGACTTCGATTCACGAACGTACTACCTTTTTCGGACCACCCGAAAACATCGATTAGTCGTAGGTACGTAAACCTATTGATAATATCAAACAATATTTAGGTGTAAACTGTTTGAAAAGCTCTCGAGGCTGTAATTCAACTGAAGGTTTAATTAGGTACCCATCCACACTGCTCCACTATTTTTTGTTAATTAAATTTGTTTTTCTTAAAACCAGAATTTATTTTTTGAGAGACGAGGTTGTCACTACAAATTACTCCAAAACTTCAAATTAAATAGATATCAGTCGCAGCATTACTCCAAAAATGGCGTCCAATTTTCGTAACCGCGCATTTCTTTGCTAATGAAACTGTTGTTATTTGTTTCAACAAACGTCTTTGTCTCCTGCTGATGTCTGCTGTTCAGCTTAACAATGTAATTTTGCTTTGCAACAAGCTTTTTTTCTCCAAAATCAACAAATAAATTGTGTGAAGAACGCAAATGTTTGAGTGCTTTGTTACGATTTTTATTTTTTTTATTCTAAATTAATTTTATACAATTGTTTGAATACACAAAGTTTCTTTGATTACACGCCCTTGCAAATAAATATATCACACAATTGTATTCAACTTATTTTCAAACGCGAAAAATGTTTATATTCAACCCAAATAATTTGTAGTGGAAACCTCTCGATTCGAATTCATTTGGAAGTTTTGCAAGTAAATTCATTCCTTTTACGACGGGCGGTGACAGAATAAAGATTACAAAGTCTATTTATACACTTTGTTTCATAGAATTGGACTCCTCTTTTATGTGGAAAGTTTGCTAGATTTTTTTTTGTCAAATAACAGGAACTTTATTGTTTATCAAAGTCAAAGGCGTTGGACTTACAGACTTTTTATTATCAAGATATGTAGAAACGTATGTGCTATAACGATTTTATCAATAAAGGTTCCCCTTGAGTATTTAAGGGTGCCTCCACATCTGGCGAATGTGCCGCGAATGCGCAGCTCGCGAGCCGTTTGCGACCTGCCCGCGAGGTTAGGTCGCGCGCGAACTGCGCGCGGGCGGCGCAGAAGCGGCGCACGAACAAAAATGCACGCGCGCAGCTCGCGGGCAGGTCGCAAACGGCTCGCGAGCTGCACATTCGCGGCACATTCGCCAGATGTGGACGCACCCTTACATATTTTTTATGTGTTTTTATAACATCTCCTCTGGATAACTTAAAAACAATATTTTTTTTCCAATGCGTTAATGTAGTCACGTCTGTCATTCTACATTTACCAACTGAATATAAAAACAAAACAATCTCAATTTTATTTGGCACGTAATGTCCGGATCATGCCGGATGTCTCTGTAATATTATAATGTCTTCGCTTTGAAATATAATAAAACAGGTGTCACCTGTCACAGTGAGGCTTCATGAGATAATAATATAAACCATATTGAATTTCTTGAACGCCTCAAAATAATTAAGATGAATTACCCTCATAATTAAGTTATTACAGTGATTAAAGCTTCAACTTGACTAAACTATACACAGTTACTAAACAATAATTGCTCCAAAAGCTAGTGCATCTTCGAAGAGACTGCACCAAAATTATGACAGAAGAAGTTAAAAATATATAGTGTTTAATACCATTAAGAAAATACGTGACTACGCATAAGAAACATTCACATTTGCCATAGAATATTTGATCAGTTAATCCGAGTTTTGAAATATGAAGTTAAAACTTTACGACACATACTAATGTATTTAGTGACAGATACAAAATGCGCTACGATTAGTTCATTTGTAAAAGAAGTTTGTTTGACATACTGTCAAGCTTGTACGCCTTAGAACGGGGCTGATCTGTAAGTATTTCAAAATGGACATATCTACTAATGTTACTAGTGTAACATCAATAAAATAGAGAAAAATACAAATCATGTAATTCCATCTGCTAGATTTTTTTGCCGGAGCAAAATTTTATGAGGAAAATATTGCTAGAAATTGCGATTAAACATATACTAGGTTCAAATTAACATAGCAGTTTGTAAATTGAAGTTTTTTATTGCTTCAATCATGGTACATTTGAATAAAAATTCCTTTGGGAAAACCAAAATTTGCTAAATCCATGATTTTTTATATCACTTGTAAACTTTTCCCCTAATCTTAGCGTTTCCAAAAGTTTCAAAGTATATTACCTATCTTGTATATACAAAAGTATATATTCTCCTGATTAAATTATTTTTATCTTATCCCACGACGGAAATGTCGACTTTATAACGCGCAACTTAATTATAACTCCCAGACTTTTGACTAAGGACGATCAATTATTTAATTTATATTTTGACATGATATGAATCACATTAAATGGTAGGCAAACAAGAATTAATGTAGTTCGGCGCCTTCTTATTATAGACATTACACAATTGATTGTTAGTGAGCGCGCTTTCTATAATTTATTGATGTATTTATATTATTTCGACACGGATAACTAGAGTCGGTAGATAATTCATGAGATAGCAAAGACGCTGTACGTTATACAGTTAATTGGCAGTTATATTTCTATGTGATTGTGATTTCTATCGACCTCCGTGATTGTCTTGAGATGACATAAATTCTTAACTATTTATTGGATAGGTACGTTCATAACTAAAAGTACCTATGCACGGTTAGCGGTACGTAATTAAACAGCAAATGGCTCAACCCCCGATGGCATCGTTCTCTGAAAGCTCAATTTCCTCAAAGTTGAGCAAACTTTCTGATCGAATTTTCATTTTATTATTTCATTAGGTGATGATATTGTTCAGTTCAGATTTCGAATGCCCTATGGATGATGCACCAAAACTGACTACGACATTCAACGTTTTTGAAGTAATTACTAAAAGCCGAATTGAATCAAGGGCTTGATTTTAGAAGCTCTCCTCTATTTCGAGTTACTGATTTGTGAGAACAAGAAAGAAAAACAAGAAGCCGTTTTCCATCTTATCAGCACAAAAGAAATCTGCCTCATACCACATAAAAGGCCCATCACTACACAATAAACATGCTAAGTAAATTACTTTATGAACATAAAAGTTTATCACGAGCTTACCATTTACATAAAACTTCAGATACATAGTTTTTTCTACTTTACTCGATATTCGCACAAGTTTGCTTAGAGCACTCAAGTGAGTATTTAGACATCTAATCTCCATATATAGTGTGCCAATTACTTTATTATCGACGCTAATAAGTGAGAATATCGAGTGTATCCACGTTACGAAACCGTAATAGTACGTAATTGTATCGGACACGTCGCAGGTAAGTGAGGTAATCCAACCAGTGGCAGAAGTTAACTGGCTGCGAAGCTGAGGCCGGTTGTTGTGGGGAGCCGCGCCCGGCCGGCTAATACTTGTGAATCTGTGGTAGGGTTCACACCTGAACGCATGCTAATGTTTGCTAATTACCAATGGCGGAAGATAGGTGCTGTTTTACATATGGAAAGATCCTGATGGCAGAAACAATCGAGCTTTAGAGCACGGAACTTGATGGAAGCATCTCATTGTTCCTCAACATGCCCAAAACTCCTGAATGTGCTTAAAATGACTTGATAATAGCTAAGTTTGGGCCATTAAGTGTTGATTGGCAACTGGCAACACGTATGTGGTGTCAGCCCTACTGGTGCACCGCGTATCACACCGGTCGTCGAATGTGGAGCAGGCAGCGGGCCGGCGGCGATGCCTCCGACAAAAAATCAGTGTAAGCTGTACACCAAGGCACCGCGGTCGCGCGCTCGCTCCCGCCACTTCCAGTCAGACGCGTGCCCCTAGCGCACGAACTTACCGCTCCGGCAAACTTACTCGCAACTTCCGAACCTATTCGGCGGTCGAAGCTCTCGATCTTCAACTTTTTCCTCAATTGACTTACTACTCCAGTGGAAATCTAAAGTGAAAAGTGTCATATTGTTAGTTGGTGTGTAAGTTAACAACATATGGCCGTGGCCCGAGGTCCGGTCGTTAGGCTGCGATCGGTCGTGCCGCCTCGCCGATAGAATCACGACCGAGCACGTGTGTGCCTATTGCGTCTGGAGGCTCACCGTTCACTTCACCTATTTTGTCATCTCACACTTGCATTGAACTGTTTTTATTTTCGAAAGTATCGATAGAAACTATATTAGTACCGTGCCTAATTAGGAATCTGACAAACTGAATTGAGCGTAAACGAACACCAATAAATACAAACACACATAGACATGATTTCACTTTGTTATGTACCTAATTGTGAGTCATGTTTTAGTTATTTAATACTTTTATTTACTATGAATTTCTCAATAAATCAGATGGATATAGAATTATTAACTTTTACATTAATTGCCTTTCTTTTTCAATCAATCAAAAGATCATACTTTTTCGACTTTATTCTTCGTGGCCAACACTAATGATAGGTACTTGTAGAATTATATGTATAGAATAGGAACATAAGTACTAATGTGCTTTAAAATATACTTAGATTACTTTTTTTAAAACGCTCTACAAAGTTTTATAGATTCAATTTATTCCACCCCACTCTCTTCGAAGCTGTCTCATTTTTTGCTCAAATCTTTTTAATTAATTCACTGCGTTCAAACCTCTGACGTCTATTGTCTAAGAAATTGACCTCCCAGCTGTTTTTATTTCGAACATAACTCTGAAATCTTTATTGGCGACTGGATGGTAAGAAATGTGGAAACTTTTTCCTAAATAACTAAGTTCCATTAATTTATTGTGAAGTTCGTCCCAATTTTTTGCATATTATTGTACAACTTTTAATGGTATTCTACTATCGCTTTTCCATTACAGGTTTCCGTTTCACAATTTGTCGTGATAAGAATTTATTAACGCACAAATTCGGCCCGAACATGTTGCAATTAAATTAATTGTTATAGGTACGAACTCAATTTAGGATTAATTTAGACTTAAATAGAAAACAAAATACTAACATTATAATTATGATATCATCAAATTACGGCAAACATAAATCAAAAAAGCATAACAAAAACTAGTTTATGTTGGTATCTACGTATAAACTTACCTACTTACTTAACACTGATTAAATATTACTAGGTCAATTAATTTCCGTTCTCATCATATGACGTGTATGTGAGTCGCTATTTTTATCCAAAATAAGATCTACTTAACGGCAATAAATATTATTACGAAACTGATCACCGCTGGTACTAAAACAAAACTTAAAGCTTGCATACAGAAGAAAAAGTTGAAAAAACTAGGATGACGAGAGATATATTCGAAAAAGCGTAAGCAACAGAATTTTTGGGAGGACATAATTAGTGGCTGCAGTTTCATCCGTCCACTACAAAGGGATTTGAGATAATTAGTCACCTCTAAAAGGGCGTCAAATAACTTCCTTAAAGCGGAAATATTTGGCCGTCAGCTTAATGGTCCGAAGTCAATGTGAGATGTTATTAATGTTATTTACTTCATTTATTACTTACAATTAGAGTCGGGCTCTAAAGACTGATTTATTTCACTCATTGCTATAAGGAAGGCCGCTGTAATTAAATTTAATTTACAAACTTGGGTAAAATAGCAACCTTAACACTTCTGATAAAAATGTACGTTCTACCTGTTAGTGCTCTTGTGTAAAAAACTAATTACATATAACATCGCAATTATAAGAAAAATATATATTTAATAGCTGTAACAGATTTCTAATATAAACATGTTCCGAAATTATTTTTAAACGATCGGTAGTAGGTACTCATGTATCTTATACATATAAAACCTGGATTAATCTAAAATTCTATCAGTCCTAAAATAACATTATCAAATACTCGCTGGAATAATGTACTCAATTCAACGAATATGAAACTATAGTGTTAGTTTCAGCAGGAACTTTAGGGATTTGTGGGTCCTACCAAAACATAGAGGTTCGGAAAGTCCCGATTACTTTTTCGTGAAGTTCAGTGCGACCCAGAGGAAAAGTTTTCCATATGGAGTCATGAATAGGCAATTCGCAATATTTCCGATCACGTATCCCCGACTTTGGGCTCTGGCCAAACGTCACCAATATTTTTATTTCAATACTACACCACAAGCTGCGAACTTTCTGTAAGCTTGGAATTAAAAGGAAAAAGAGCTTAGGAAGGCAGCTCTGCAAAGTTCGAGTCAACTTCACTCTTAACTTATAAGGGCTTAGCTATGTACCACACTTTAAGGACTCTAGTCTTACCACAGTTCCACGTTGAGCTCAATCTCATGTTATCTATACTAATATTATAAAGAGGAAAACTTTGTTTGTTTGTTTGGTTGTAATGAATAGGCTCAAAAACTACTGGACAGTTTTTAAAAATTCTTTCACCATTCGAAAACTACATTATCCACGAGTACCATAGGCTATATTTTATCCCGGTACGGGCAGTAGTTACCACGGGACGCGGGTGAAACCGCGGGAAAACGGATAGTTTTTTAATACAATAGAAAAATAAATAAGTAATTTATCCTGAACTTTGTAAAAAAGTTTATGACATTTTCATTACATTTCAGCCTTCCAATAGGGAGTTATTTCCGAACTATCTAATTTATTAGCTTAGTATATTTCTGCACAATCCCTTATAAAGCAATATTGTAAAAGCGTGAGAAAAAGCCTAGTTCCCAAATAAAGTTTGCAGCATATATCTTAAAGACATCTCGTAAGGAAATAGCCATAAAAACTATCGCATGGCCGAAGCCAACATCATGAGCTAGTAGCTACACATATTATAAATCTTTCTAACCGATGTTTGACAACTTGTAACTGTTTTTTTATTAAGATCGACTCCATATCGAAATCTTACGAACAAAATAAAGTCGGCCACAGTGGAGCATTGTTCGATGGTGTACAATCCAGTTCCGTCACAGTACGTGATATACTGGCGTTGGGAGCCTTCTCAGCAAAGGAACACTAATAATGATGATCGTATTGGTATGTAATAAATGTTCCATTGTGTTTACGGTTTAATCTATCGCTTTTTGCTCTCGTTGTGATGTACCGTAACCTGTCTTTACTTAAAGATCGATCGCCTGATATAAACTAATGTAAAAGTATAACAGTCGTTGAACCAATCACTTGACGGAACTGTAAAACTTTACTACCTTGTCGTAATTTTCCACTTCATAATATTTCACCCATTTTCCCCAGTTTTATGTCGTCGCGGTATACGATTATTATTTCTTCCCTAAGAGACGCAGGACCTGCAATTTCCGAAGGTTTCCCTTATCTTATAAAATGATCGGTGGCAATGTCGCAATTATTTACGATATTTTTAAAATCGTCTCCAGCTACTCGTATTCATTGTCGCATTGACACAAAAACATGATAATAAAATATGTATGATTTGATCATCCCTGGTTGTGCTGCACCGTGGGACGTCGCCGGGCGAGTGTTGGCCTTCCTTTAACGGCTAGTGTTCACCAAATAAATTGTTCGAATGTGCAGTTTTACTTCACAAATTATAAAGTCGCAATAAATACGCGTTATATTACTTAATAACGTAGGTATAGCTGAGTTTGGTGGCGTTGCTGGTTGTAATAACTCGGCATTAATCGTATGTCTAGAAAGTGAAATATGCCGCAGCGTCAAACTTTGTACGTTTAAGAGCTTTGTGATTGATGGAGCGGTGAGGATTGTTTTAATACTCGCCTCGCAAGTAATTACTACTCATACAACATGAATGAATACGTGCTAATTTCATTAGATATTAATGTGCCAACTTTTTACATTAACGGTTTAAAACCACAACATTTTAAAACTATGAACAGTCTTGAGAATTTGTGTGGCTTATTTCAAACCAAATATCGTCTTTGCGATACATAAAGATCTGTATTTATGAGTCTAAATGACGATTAACGTGTCTAGTAATCTATATAAATAAAAATGAATTGTTGTTCGTTAGTCTGATTAAAACTCGAGAACGGCTGGGCCGATTGAGCTGATTTTGGTTTTAAAATGTTTGTAGAGGTCCAGGGAAGGTTTGAACGATACGAAGTTCGCGGGATCAGCTAGTCTATGTTAATTTTAAATTCAGATCATTTATGAAACACACCTTGGCCCTTACTAGTTAGTTATGTATAGTACAACCTTACACTTAGATTAACACAAATCAAACGAAGCAAAACGTTCATGCATTTTCCTTTAGCTTTATCTAAGCTTCGTTGTCTATTAGTAAGGAAGCCGAAAAATATTTTTGCAGGAAATGAAATAGCAATTGCCTAATGAAATCTTGATCATAGCGCTACATACAAATGGAGTGCTCAGCCATCAAATCTTATAACATAATTGTGACGCCAGCTTGGCTATCTGACCCAGATGCATGAGTTACTGGCTTCTCTGCTCGATTCCTGTCGACAGCAATCAACGCCCCACGCCCATGACACACGCTGCAAACCCTAACATCATTCATATTCATGTTGTCACTTACACAATGACTAGAGTTATCAAATTGTACGTACGTACTCGCTGTTTTTGTGAGTCAAAGAAGTGAAGATTGAATCAAACATATTCATATCTTTTTAGTATACAAAGAAAATGACTATTTTCCCTGGGAAGTTTTTTCAGAAATAGGAATGTTGTTTAGATTTGGCAGTTTAAACTATACTGTTGATTGGTTAAGAATTTACACAATAAAATATATAATAACATTGAAGTAGGCGAAAAGGTCCTTAAACAAGGCTAAGTACTCGTTTATTACTTTCTGATAGATGATACTTTATAAAACGAGATATCGTTCATTTTATTTACATAGATATTTACAAACAACTAAAAAGCGTCAAAAAATTCGTCCCCATCGCTGTCAACTGGGAGCGTGCCCAAGAGGCTGGCAGCATTACCTCGTTGGATCGCCATGCTGATTCTTTGTCCGAGGTAATAGCCAGCCTTCTGGTCACGAGAAGCGTCAACCAGCCGCCTAGAGAGATCTTTAAATAGAATGTGGGCATTCGGACCTCACGACCCGAGGGTTTCAACCCCAAACGGTTCGAAAAAATACTTTATAAAACACAATGCAAAAATATTATCTTTATTTCTAATAGAATTAAAACTGATCCTATAAATAAAAGAAGAGACTATTTCACGATACACTTTTGTATATCGTGAGAAGTTCATTAGGTATATACTATATACTATGTATTTTATCGTGAAATTGTTTTTCACTACGTACCATGACAACCGGACCATTACAACGTTGTAACAGAGGCCGGTAGCTTCGAAAGATCACTATTAGATAATAGTGACAGCATCAACACTGCAATATATAATGTAACATTTATGTGGCAGTAAAGTTTATCAACTATCCTCCGTACGAGCTCACTCGATGGTATCAGAGCCAGTAATAAACAGAGGATAACATAATACCCGTCTTGCATCCACCTCATCAACGCATAAACTCCGTTTGACGATGTTGAACTACTCTTACGATAGATGGTATGACATAAAATTTGACAGGAAACATGAATACCTACTATCAGTGAATCTCTTCAGTCATTAAAAACTTGAGATTTGAAAAAGGACACAAAAACTATATGAATATGTAATTCCTGCATCTATTTTAACTTGCATATACCTAGATATACCTATATACCACATGGGTATACCTAATATTGTATACCAACTGTTGGTTAAATTAAATTCTGATGTCAATGCCGATGAGGTTACTGCTACAATCTGGTCTAGAATTTAATATTTGTCTATGTGGTTTGGTTTAAAAAATAACAATTTTGTGGAATAAAGTGTAAACATTTATAATGAAATTCAATCTTGGATGGCGTCTAATAGTAGGTACAGGAGCAGTGATTGTTCATTTACCAACTTAACAGTGATTACACTTTATTGAATGGGGGATAATTTTATAAAATTACCAACGTGTGTTCATTAAGTGGGCCTAAAAACGTGTATTTATAGTTTCCTCGACCGTCAATGAAATTACATGTAAACAGCGTTTAATATTTCATCATAGCTTAAAGGAAACTTATGCATTGTAGGGTTGACAAAGAACTTAAATTAGTAGCTTAATAAACGAATTTCAAAGTCATCACTTGGCTAAGATAGAACCGCTTTTGGAGAACGTAGCAAACCAAATTACCACAAGCTTTAAGCGCTCCAAGTACGGCTTCGTAGGCATCCCATCTCCTGGCAAATTACTAGGGATAGTGTAATTGCGATATCCCATGGGAAACTCAATCAGATTTTTGCTTCGTTGCAGCCGGCTCCCTATTACACTGGTCTTAACATAACCGACGAAATGACCTTCACACAAAACAGGCCTGCTGTTAATTTCTTGTTTGCTTACTTAACTCTTTTGTTAACTGTACTTAAGCAGGTAGACGCCATAAATCGTCCTTTCGCGCCACGAAAAGATATGCCCACATGCGTTTATCTACTTATTGCTCAAGACTTGGCTTTGATTCCACTATTACGATACTGCATCGAACTTAATGGATTAAAGTAACAATCTATTATTGTAGTCAGTGCAGTTGGGACATAAATGCCACTCGGATAAGTAGATTAAATAAGTCAATTAAAATAACTTTTAATTCTTTTATTGTTATAAAAGAAATTAAATGGAAAACATGACAATAAATCATTTTTAAAAGGAAAACAGACTCATAAATTAAGCCCATTTTTGAAATGCTTGGTCACAGTTCTTTTAATCGAAGTGTCAGATATTTTCATATTTCTACACACATTAACATCGTACAAACGAGCATGTCATAATTCATACACTTTGTATGACCGAAACCAAACTTCCTCTCCTTTTGTTCCAAATATATTTTACAAGACTGAAATGGTTTGGAAAGAATTATGAGGATGTAAAAGTGACATTAATGCCCACTCGAATAGTCGCGTTAATTAACTAAATAGTTCATTTATGCGTCGCTACGATGAGGTACAAATCTGTAACAATCACACTATGGGACATTAATGGCCTATTAATTATTTATAAATGCAACATATTCATAATTTACATCGCAACGCAGATTACAGGGCAGATAAAGTATTCCAAAATTACACCCAAAAAATCCAATATTGCATAATAATTTCATCGTAAATTATTACGTGTCGTGTTTTGTTTGTAGGATAATATTTAAATTCAGTACAGCTATTATTCTTGCATGTAAATTAACGATGTGATTATTATTATAAAAAGATGCTACACCATACTAAAATTTATTAAATTAAAAACGAGTCGTTATCAAAAATTAAATTTAAAATTCCGAAACAAAAAGCGGCAGTGAAAATGTCTGGACAGATCGCTTAATAAGGGTCCGTAACGAAACAGGGAGTAATCAAAAACAAGTGAAGTGCTGTTAGTGCTCATAAAAAGCTTTTTAAACTGTCCCAGACTTCATAACTGACAACCGCTTAAAGGCCAAAAATTTCACAATTGCTTCCATTTCAAGCAGTTATTCAGATTTCATATGTTGCGAAACAGAAATATGATTTTGTATTGTTACAAGAATTCTGTTGAAGGTATGCACAGTAGAGAAATTAAATTTTATTTCATACCAAACAAATTCCTTTTAATTTTAACTAATGTCTCTAAATCCATTAAACAAAACAGCTAGATACTCTATATACTAGATAGCCTTTTCACAAATTAAGACCAATTGCATTCCAGTGAATCTATTTGTCGAATGACAAACCCAGGTCGATCTACATAAACGCGATTTAAATTTCTTTCTAATTTATTACGCGTCTCAGTCAGACCCCGCCAATAAAGCCAGTTGTCCCTGAAGATTTATAATGGAAATTTCATAAGGAATTTATTTTTAAAACGTACCAATTTCACGACAGCTGGGTAAAATTATCACGCAATTAAAAGGATCATCCCCAAAGGGGACAAAAAGAGGAAGTTTGGTCAATATTCCGAACTGTTGTGATATAGTGCTATTAGGAGCACGGTATTGTCTTGCTCGCCTCGTGTAGAGAGGCAAGACAATATAATTATAGGGACCCCAGATGGCCCATCATTCCATTAAATACCAACAACGTGGTTCGGGTATTAATAGTACGTTCATTTGTATCAAAAGCTTAGCTAACAACCATTATTGACTATCGATATGCTTACTAAGGATTTCTTATCAATTCTGCATTGAATATCGTGTTTGTACGTAAGAAAAAGACAAATGATAAACATCCGATCATCAACTAGCACTAGGAAATGTCGAATGTTTGAAGGTTATCTTCGTGAAAGCGGTCACACCCTCGTCAGGAAATATAACGAGATCATGTTTTACGAGCTTGTTTATCCGAATTCCTATATACATTATATATAGTTACACTCGATTATACATAATTTATCAATACACCAATATCACACTGAAATTCTAGACAACACAGAAAACAGAAATATATTTTCCGGCAATTTACCGCTGTAACCTATTCTGAGTAAAAATTGTGTTGGTATGTTTCCTTGAGTAGAAATTATGATTACATACCGACCTCGTAACTTACGTTAAGTGTTCCAAAACATCAAGTAAATGATCAAAAACAACGGCTTGGGAACAAATACTTCAGTTTCGCCATGTCTCCGTAATGTTTGGCAATAAATTAGGAAGAACAAACAAGCCTTATCTTATCCGTGCCGGTGCGAATCTTGGCCGCAGTCGAAGCCTATCAACTATATTTTCACAGTTTCCGCGCCATTAAACCGACAAATAGAGTCACATATTATGTTATTACACAGAACATTATCTTCGACACATTTATAGTGCGCAATAAACAAAGTTTTGACCGTATTTACCTACTTTCAATTTAGAGCAAACCGTTAAACCAAACTGCATTAGACCTTTCGCTAATTCTACGGTCTATGTTTTCAATCAAATAAATAATAATTAAGCTCATCAACTGAACAGTACTTGCCATTACCAAACCACTACACAATAATAATTATGACATTAAGTACCAGTTCATAAAGTTCTTTTCTTATTCGTGCGAAGATATAAATCAAACTTATTTTTGGCAACTTAATTATCATCATTTTCATAAATGTATTAATTGCTCGTGGAATAAAGGTCATTGCGCAATCGAAGATTAACCCTTTATTAATTTTACGTTTTTAAGTTCACATAACAGTGATAACGGCTGTGGTTAACAATTCCTTTTTTCAATAAACGTTGTAGAACATGAAAGTTTTCTCCATTTTTCAAACAAAAAAATAACTTTAAACTTAGTATCTTGTAACGCTGAATTCGTGCAAATCTATGTGCATTGTATTTATCTATGGTTACGGTCTATAAACACTCATAAAAATGCTTAAATCGTAGATATCTTCGCTTCAAAACTTTTATTATGATTTTAGTTTATATGCAATAAACTCATAAATTGAATGGAAAAAAGTTTAGACATTATTTATTTGTTAAATCTTGGTAAGCTTTTGTGGAAAACACATGACGCATTCAAAACTACTCAAGGTATTTTTGAAAAGTTTTAATTCAACTTGAAACCAAAATATACATATAAGTAAATGTTTTCATATTTTTTCTTAAGTTTAATAAGTAGATGAGTATTATTGAGTAGTTTCTGTGTTTACCTACGTATAGATGCTTGAACTCCGTGAAACTATATCTGCGGTGATAGTTCGTGGAGATTAGTGGGTACTGAACACTGATGCTCGATCTGGCAAGATTTATGTCGGTCTAGCCAGACGGACGACCCGCTCGACTATCCTATCTAAACCTTATGCAATACGTTACTGCCTCATGACTCATCTAATTCGGTGGATTGTAGTTTCTATCCTGACTAAACAAATCAGTCTAGGTACTTACCTAGGTATATTTTATTAGGTTAGGGTTATACAAATGGGTAATTCAATTTCTGACAAATCAAAATTACTCCCTCAAACTTTTAATACAAAAAAGTGATAGGTACTCCAGACGCAAATCAACGGCACGGGCGGCGGCTGATTCATAGCGTATTTCCAATAGGTGTCAAATTTGAATTCAGAGCAGCGGAAGAAACACTTAACGCATTTAAAATTACAAAGTGATGTGTCCCCGGACATGAGAGAGCGCGAAGGAGTGAGTGCGGAGCGGCGGTGATGCGTGCGGCGCATGATGCGCGCGCGCATTGATGGAAGAGTCATGGTCGTCGGGCGGCGCGCCGCTGCTGCGCACGAGGTCGCTGCCGCTGGTGCTGGAGGCGGCGAGCGGCGCTGCGCCCACGCGACAGGCCAAGCTCGACCCGCGCCAGCTTCTGACCCTCACCCGCCACTACTACCCGGAAGGAGGGTGGGGCTGGGGCGTGGCCGCCGCGGCCACTCTCGCGCAGATCCTCGCGCACGGCCTGCATCAGGCCTCCGCTGTCCTCGCCGTGGAAACCGTCAAACGGTTTGGTCCGCAGACCCGCATGCAAGCAGGTAGAATACCCTCAACGGAATAATAGTTTTGATTAGTTCAGCTTGTTTACTAAAAAATACTTTACTGCAAGGAGCACGGTGTTTGTTTAACATAAGTGATTGATACTCTCACAAACCCAACCATCCCTTACTAAAAGAATTTGTCCCAATACCCTTAAAAAGGTGCAAGCCCATAAAATATCCCATATAAAGACGTTACAATTCTGCCTTTTGCTCTGTGTCTATCAGAAATGAAATAAATCTTTATGTGACATATTTCTGCTCCAATGAAATATCGGGAAGGTCAGGATGTTAACGATGTCCGCGTGAGAAAATAATAGGCTTAACCTTTTCGTACATTTGTTATGTTTGCCAATTTTCGGGATATATTGATATAGATCTATGGATTCCGTATGTCAAATCTAGAGGTAAACAAAATCAAATTGGTGAATTACTATGAGTGTACTTGGAAAAGCATCATAGCAGGTGTATAACTAATCATACCTACTTCTGTTCTTGTATCTCATTATTTTTACATTAGAAAAATACCACAGACCCACTATTTAATTTCATACTCACTCGCACATTTCGAATTTAAAAACAGATTCAAAATATTTTCAAACTTATAAAATGTCAACGTCGGACACCCCGACAAGAACAATATACTGATTTGACATGAACTTTTAGTAGATATTACTTATATAGTCCACCAACATATCCCGCCGAGACGAAGTGTCCACTCCGTTGTATGTAGACATATCCTATTACATTACATTTGGTTATCTGAGCAATATTATCTCTATAATGTGGCTCATCTTACTATGAAAATTGGTCTATGTTCAGTCTAGTCTATATTATTTGTTTGTTATTAAAAAAACATGGTACCTATGTTTTGTTGTATTCCATAAGATATTTATGGTATTTATTCAATACTTGCAACTCAAAAGTATTTCATCGCAATTTAAAATCATCATCCTCCGAGCCTTTTCCCAACTATGTTGGGGTCGGCTTCCAGTCTAACCGGATTCAGCTGAGTACCAGTGCTTTATAAGAAGCGACTGTCTATCTGACCTCCTCAACCCAGTTATCCGGGCAACCCGATACCCCTTGGTTAGACTGGTATCAGACTTACTGGCTTCTGACTACCCGCAACGGATGCCAAGGATGTTCAATGATCGCAATTTAACAAAATAATGAAAGAAAAGATATTGAAGCACCAGGATAGTTGTACACAATGAGTTTACTTTTCAATGCGGTAAACTTATTTCTATGAGCATGACAAATAGTTTAGCAAGTAGGTATTGGGACACTGGCCACATGAAAACCATTTTTAATACAAACTTTTAAAAATGTACACAATATCAATTTGGAGGGCATCCAATATTCCCTAGTTTGCATGTCAGGACACTAAGCTCGTTATCCGCTGCAGAATAGTTTGCGTGCTTGTGTGTACAAGCCATCTGATATTTCTACCGCGCAGAGTGCAACCAAAGTATTAAAAAAACTTTAGGGACAGAGGTGGAAAACTTAGAATGGCTGTCTACCCATTATATTCAGCTCCAACTCTTACCAGCTATGATTATTACCAGTAATTTGCTTACAGTCTACAGTTTCAGTAGCAATGCCTTCAGTTCAACGCTCCTTCGCCGTAGACGCTTTTACGATTTCCCGCGTTCAAATATGTTTTTCTCTACGCATGTAAATACACTCGAGTGAATCACGGCCCCTCAAACTTTGACAACACGCAGATCATTTTACTTGGGAGAAAAATGACTACATTTTTCATAAGCATCGGCTTTGTTATCGTTATTTGTTATCTGCAAGGTAACCAGTAAAGTCGCAAAGAGATTGAAACAAATCTCGCAGACTGAATATGAAAATGCAGATGGTTTGCCTTCTCTAATTCTATTCATATGAGAGAATTCACTTAACTAACTCATGTAAGGAGTGGATTTGTATAAAATCTTAAAGTAAAAGCACAAATACGAGTAGTCTTTGGGTGACTTTCAGTCGGGCAGAAAATTTGTGATCGTCGCTGAATGAATGCATCATATACAGTCTAGTAGAGACATTGAGCTTGACATCTACATAATGTAGAGCTTCTTTTGCACACTTAAAATAGGTGCTATTGTTACTTTATGTAAAATTGAGAAATTGCATTTGTATCTCCAAGATGCAAACCGTCATCAAGATGTTGGGATCTAGTATTTCTATGATCTAAAGAGAATCTCTAAATATTTGTATACGTATAACTAAGATCAAACGGATGGAATTGGTAAACCCTTTTATAGATAACTATTAGCCATTCCATTTGTCTGTCGCAAAATAAAGTTGGCTCAAACAAGTGCTATCGCGCAAAAGGCTGGATGGATCCATTACCATTTCCCGAATAAAGTTCTATTCTTGGTGCCGTAAGTGTGTCGTAAAAATAATAGTCGATAAATACAGATAGATAATGTGCTTGAAAGATCGTCAAAAATCAATTACTTGCTGAAATGGGATCTTTAAGTAAGCGGACTATATGTTGTGTTTTTGGAGACGGACATTGTAAAGATTAGAGTTTTATTTAAAAGGCAAATTAAAGTCAAGAAAATTAAGTCTCGCACCACATTTGAGGACCATAACATTACCTATCTACACCAATATTAATTAAAGGCAACAAAATAACTTATTTTCTCTTATGTCGTCAATAGGTTAATATCTATTAATTTTGTTACACCCACACTCTGACGAATACATTTTAATAAATCTAATCTTTATCAGATTTTGGCGTTCTTTATTGCCTAGTTTATGTTCTAATGTTAGGAAAAAATTGTAGCGTTAATATTTTGCCGCAGAATTTGCGAGACGAAAATGATTTTCTCAGGATATCTAAAGATGATACGGTAGGATGGGTGTCCCAAATGTCAATCATCGCCAATCGTTTATTAGGATCGAGGCGAGGCGCGAGACAGCTCGATGCATGTGTGCCTCATAGCACATTTATCATCTTACAGCACATTTAATATGTTTCAGTTAGGCGACAGCCTCCATGATAACGTGTTCACGACAAACGATTATAATTCGCGAGGTTTTTCAGTAATAACGTCATTAATTTTATTTTTCATACCTGGAAACCTAAACGCAATAAATATTATGAAATACAGTAACAAAAGTGATTTTTGTAACATATCGTGTTCATTCCTCATAATAAAATCATGCATAAATCCAGTTGGTACCTGAGATAGGTGGGCTTTAGAGCTTTGCGTGCTTTGTGGTTTCAGAAATGGAAAAGGCAGTTTTGTTAGAATTTATGAATTGTTTTGTTACCTTCTTTCTTTCACAGCAATACCTAGGTACATATTTTTGACTTTCAAATATTATTCTCTAAAGTTCGTCTTTCATGCGAAGAGTGACATAAAAATATTCACAAAAGTGATTTTTTCAGACACCTTTGCTACTTATTATCCAAATTGTGTTTGAAACTTTCTCTGCAAACCAAAACTTAGTCAGTAGTTTTTAATTTATTAGGCCAATAACATCAATCGAAAAGGTAGCGCAAAGTCAACCTTTGTTCGTGAAGTTTTTTACATGATATTGTAATTCATTGATGGTCCAATAAAATTGATTTTCAACGAAAGAAAAATATTCAAATAGGTACTCAGCTTTGAAAACGATCTTCGCTGATCCAGAAAACCTTAAAAGTTAAAAAAACTTTGCATACAATTAACTCTTACATCAATGTAAGTATTACTATTTACCGATTTTCTTCGTTTATACTTATTTCTCAAATATACGGGTCAACTATATGTATAGTCAATACATAAATAATTATGAGCTACCTATGTATGCATATTTGTATATGTTCCATGTTTGTATCAGGGCGAAAGTTTTTCTATTTTTTGTTATTTTGGGATCAGACTTTTCTAGTAGATGGTGACCGACTTTACCTCACCCGAACGAAAGGGGCCAAGCAAAACAAAAATAATGTAGCCAATCAATATGTTTCTGTGTTTATCGGATTTGTTGCAGAACACAGTTTTTGCTCACTGGTAATTGTCAAGGGTCCATTGGCTTACCCTTTCCATCATGGCGACAAACTTCGTCGAGATTTTGGTGTCGTAACAAGGATAAAAATATAAATGTAACCAAATGTAACTGTAGGTATTTTAAAAGATTTCATGGAATCTATCTTTACTGAATCTTCCCGTAATTTATAACTTAATAATTTCCAAAACTTAGTAAACTCTTATTTTTCAAACTATGTCACAATGTACAAAACGTGTGGGTATTGAAGTGTTAAACAGCTCAGACAAAGCGCAATAATTTGAAACTATCCGAAAAACAGTGCAGATGGCGCTGCAGCGTCATATGTTCGGTATCATAAAGTTGGAGCCTCTTGCATCGTTCGGTTGTCTACTACTTCTATCCTGTCCTAAACTTCTATTTTTTGGTAACCCTAACATAACCAAAACAAAACTATTTTATAGGTGTTGAATTTATATTCAACAGAAAGCAATTTCAGTTATTACTTAAATGCGTTCATGAATCTAATAAAAATAAGTACTTTAGGGAATGTTATTGGAGATAAAGACACACTTTTTCGATTTCATTTTATTAAATGTGCCATCACAATTCACATATTAGTCGATAGTGTCCGATATGACTCAAAATAAGTTAAAAACGGTCACACATGAGGCAGCGCAATTTCTTTATTTCGATCCGATTGAGACGAGCGACCGAAAGCTCGCTTTATATGTTCCATTGCATTGGTTGGCGTCTGAAGAATAAGCCCAGCTCTTATTTATAGCGGTATATTTCCCCTTTACTGCTCTCTTTTCATATAAAGTTTCATTTTTAACAAAACCCTTTAGAAAAAGCTAGGAAACATCACGTAAATATCTAGGGAAATTTTGGGACGTTTGGAGACTTTTACTGCTTACTTTTGGACATTTCTCTAACGTTACCTCTTGCCCACAACTTTTTTATATCTATCCCATTCATATTACCTGCCTTTGCATTTAAATCGCTCTTAAAAGCTAAATGTAAAGTTCCTCTTCAAACTGTTCAAAAATTGAAAGCAAAAGCCACAGACGAAAAATACGATTCCTCATCAATCTGTAGCAACATCTCAGCTAAACAACGTCTATATAGTAGATTTATTTGTCAGATGTGTGGCCGATGTGACGCTCCCTGTCCAAATGTCGACGAACTTCACAAACGCGCGTCGTCCCTAAAGTTTTGCAATAGAAATATTTGTTAGACATAAGACGGAGCCCGCATGAATCCGCAACTGTATACTCAACGCTTGTATTATTTTACAAATAGCACTTAAAGGTTTCTGTCCACAGAACGCCTGATAGAATTGCGTAGTTTTGAAGTTGGGAGACAATCCGTCTTCTCTATGCAGCACTAAGCTTTCATTTATTGTTGAAATCCCTCAGTTAGAGTAAATCAGAAAGGGTCTTCAAAGAAAATGTGGTCATAATATTGAACTCAGTTATCATTATTGTGAACCAAGTTATTATTACCTAAGTACCTATGTCGGGGAAACATTAAAACGCATATCACCATTCTCCTAGAGTCCTAGGCAAGGCCATACATGTGTACAAAATTAAACCTTTCTGGAATAACAGAATCAAGTCGTCTTACTTGCAAGATTTTAAACAAATAAAACTGACTGCAAAGTAAGTTAAATGAAAAACAAACCCAAACTGAAATTCAGGACACTGGAAAACTCAAAAGTTTTGCAGCAACATAATAACAGACACAAACGCAACAAGGGTTGTTAATTTCGCAAACTGTTGGATATGTGGAACAACAAACATAATTTCCTATCAAAGCAACGTTTGAATCATTTGCAATCACAAAAATTAATCAGAAAATGTTACTCAATAAAAATCAGAGCAAAACGTAGCAATATCGGAACTTGATAGAAAATTTCGTAATGGTAGACCCTAGAGCACAAAGTTAGACGAAGTTCTTCGTACAGTCGACTGCTATAAGTACATCAGAAATTGAATTGCATAAAATTTACTTATACATTGAATTCACACCCTAACTCTTGTCAGATGAAAGCGCTGACAAAGACATGAGTGCATTGTTTTACTTTATTATACCATTGCTTTGAAATCTTCGAATATTATACATTTTTCTTACATTGTATCCTTTATATCATGTTATTTCTGCTGATTTATCGCGATTCATGAAAATATAACAGATGGCTGATACGTCTGATAATGAATATCTCTCGGGGCGACAATCATTCAGCTTAATGGACTATTTAAATAATAAAAGGCCTTTTATGTCAATCATTTCCATTTAACTAACGTGTCAGCCCTCATATAAAGTGAACATTGTCGAAGCCCTGTTAGGGATGTCACGAATTTCATAATCCCACTAGAGGATCGTACTCAACTGACTCTCGAAGACAGTAATCAAAAGCAAAATCAAATTATTGGTTGGAGCCTGAGGGATTATGAATATTAGTAATTTGAAATGTAGTTTAAGTCTTATGTTTTTACACTAGATAACAGTCAGACACTTCACCTGTGATTCTCTGGTAGGTCTACATGGTCCTATCTACATGGACAAGCGCGGCATATATCCGAACCCGGAAAAGTTTACGTGGTTCGATTGTTGTTACAATTCTCGGTATTGCATCAGACACCCTAATGGACACAGAATGGGCCTAATGCCAAAAATATTGCCTCACTGACACTTTTATATGCAGCACCTTACGTTTCAAGGAAAGCAACGAGACAATACTTTTAACTCGGCAATAAATCACAAAATGGATAATTCATGAGTTCCAAAAACATTTGTTGGAAGAGTACTTCATGCATACAGCAGATGCACGACAGTAACATTATGTCAAATTATTTAAACTGCTGGTTAACACATATAAAGGTGCGTTCATACATATTTTTGTCGTAAATCTCGTGTAGTTTGAGGCAGCCCTGTAGGAGCCACGCGTCCCTACAAGGCTGACGGAATGCCTGCACGCGAATCTTTACGACGTCGGATAACAATAAACATCACGAGCTTTTTGTACTCGTCCGCTACTTGGTAAGCAAAAACGTAGACGGCTAAAGCACTGAAGTTGGACTATTGTGTTTGAAGAGAAAATCTTGGATACGTATACAAATTTGATTTAGAGCTTAGCGTCCAAAAGAAAATATAGGTATGAGATTTTGGATTTCTGGGCATAACATTTTTTGGGATAAAGATCAAACACCAAGTGTGATAAACCATCTACCTAATTATTCTAAAGTTCCTTTTTGGTATTTTCCAGGATGCCTAGGTGCGCTGTCGGCGGGGGTTGCGCTCGCGCTCTCGCCGGTGACGGTGGCGTTGTGCGTGCGCAAGTCCACGCGAGTCACGGCCGTCGTGGGAGGCCTGGTCGCGGCCCTCGGCTGCCTCTTTACCTCGTTCGCCACGCAGTTCCACCAGCTCTTCTTCAGTTATGGTATGTGTTCTCATATGTAAGATAAAGTACTTCTTAGGACTAGAATCAAGCTTGAAGTACTGCAGCACTTCTTCTTAAGTCTGCATTCAAGTAGAACTATTCGCAAAACTTGAACTCAAAATCGATACTAGCAAACCCTTTTGAGTATTTTCTTAGATACGCAATCTGTATTTAAGGCATTCATGTCGGTTAACGCCGTAATGCGATATGCGGTAACAGAAATCTTGTTACGGCTGGTGAGCCGTAATGCAAGAGAATTATATTAAGGATGAGCCTAATAATACTTAAATTTCGAACGGAATTCCAGGACGTGCGTAACTTGCATTACCACAGAATAAAATAATTGGAACGTAAATGCACCTGAAACCGCAGCCCGCACTTCTGACAACTCAATTTATTTCATCAGATTCATATCCGAAACCCGTTTAGTGAACTTCAAAGGTATCCGCTAATTGGGCAACAGTGTAAATAAAACAAATACATACCTGTACCGACAGATATAGAACCCTGAATATTTTCCGAAGTACCTAAGTTATTTATTACACGATTTATCAAATAATGTCTGCGTTGGCAGAATTGAAAATATAACAAGTCTATTTTTATCAAACGGTTGAATAGGACTGAATTATTTTATATCTCAATTCTGAGAATTTGAAGTTGAATTTTCAGTGTAGTAAATAATCCTAAGAAATAATTCAAGAAACGAATCTGCTTTTACGGTTTGGCTGGCGGGCTTTTACTGAACAAGCCACAAATCGGATCTGCGTGGCGTGCTTTATAGAATTGAAAGTATATTTTGGATAGATAGGTAGTTACCTACTCGGGAGGTTCAAGCGAATGACGTCGCGTCTAAAGAGTTTCATAGCAAATATTATAATATTAAAGCAAACTGCACTGCGTGCTCACATTGCACACACTAAGCTAGTTCTATCTTCAAGGATAACGCGTCGGCGCCCGGCAGAACGCGCCATTAGCATTTAAATTGGGAAGCTACCGCCCCGTTACAGTCAAGTGCCTGGATGCTTGGTGCTTGCTACAAAGCTCAACTAATGCAACCCCTTTAAAAAATATAATCAAGTACTAAACGCCCATTATTTAAATATTAAACGGTTGCGCTGTGCAGAATCTCCATCCGGGATTAGAGAAGATTTTTCGGAGATGAAAAAGAATTAATTTGGACGATGAATGTTAATAAAACTGAAACTGGAATCAACATCATCATGAAACGACCAACTTCAACTTAATTTCCTTTGATGCTCACAGCACACAAGGAAATAATAACTGCGTATTGGCACAGACTTCACCGCATAAATACCAAAAGCCAACTGGGGATTACACGGCTAACGATAGCTAAAGGACCTATTACAGTGATGATATCACACTGTTACATGGTTAAAATACTGATATTGTTGTGCCCCACAATATAAAGCGACTTTCGATTGGCATCGGAGAGGCCACTGCAGATGCAACGAGCAATGAATGTCGGAATAACGATAGCGCTCCACACTGAGGGTAACACACACAATAACATTAAAACGCAACAACTGATATTGCGGTTCTGGACGTGACTAGCAACGGGGTAAAGCTGAGGTTTCATGCGAATTATTTTCTAACTGAACATATTTTCATTCGGGAGAATTGATTGGATTGTCACTACTGATTGATAGGTTTTTCTCCTAAACCGTATGCAGTCATAAATGGCAGGTGAGAGTGAGATCTTTCCGGCGTTTTTACTACAATTGGTATTTAAATTAACACTGCTATAAAAATCATTACCTACCATCAATTTATGCAAGCCGTAATTTTCACCCGACTTATCCCAAACATTGAGATTCTCAATTCTTATTATAATTGTTAACCAAACAAAGGTAAAAGATACCTATTGGAAAACACCTATTCAGGAGGTAATTTTCAAAAGTGGTCAAGTCCAAAATCATCGGTTTCTTATAAATTCTCACAATCTCTCTTTCTCTCACGTCGTCGTTAGAGACGTCTCTTCTAACAATTCTTTTCAATACTATAACAATCAAAACTAGTCAAATACAGCCTACCTATATAAAAAATATTTTATACCATCCTTATTTTCAAAAGTAGTCTATTCCAGACAAACTTACTTTCTACTTGGACTTGGCTAGTATTGAAAATTACCTCCCGCTATGTCGATATTATTCTCCATATTTTTTTACATAAATCACAATCAGAAATTAATACGTTAAAGTGCCGATATTTCAAAAGGCTATCATTATTATTTATTCGAAATGGCACTGGCACAAATAAATGAGATTTATCGGTCTATATTCAATACCTAGAAGGGATCTAGTAAAACCGTTTCATGAAAAGAAAATAGACGACATCGTCTGGAGACCGCAATCTGATGCAGCTTTATCAGACTGCTTGCTGAATAAACATGATTGCTACGTCTAATGCTATTGAACAGTTTCGAAACACTACTAAGTCGTCTATTGTAGGTAGTTCTCACATTCTAGTCGTTTTTAAGCGATTTTCTTTTGTTTTGTTGATTCCATTGGTAGTATTTAATTCTGCGTGTAACATCTGTCTGTCTCCCATTAGTTTCAGTAATGCCAGGACACTGTTGAAAATAGATTTTTGTACCATTAGCTATGTGGACTAATGCGTTAGATAATATCGTAACGTAACGTACTGTAAAATCGTTTAGGTTGCTTGTAGATACTAGGCACGTGTAAAAGCATACCTACCTAAAAATTTAGATATTTTTATTGACAATACGATTTCGGTTAAGTGATACCTAATTTATATGTAATTAAAATCTATGTGACCCAAAAAGGAAAAAAATGAAGGCCCAAAAATAAAACCCAGTTGAAACAAATTGAAGCAAGTGGTAGTCCCGTAATGTGAGGACAAAGAGGTGATTTATCACATGTCATATTACTGCTCCCCTTGTGAGTTCCAACAAACGGTGATATCCTGAACGAGGCGATTCATGGACATCCCCAGTGCAATATGCAATGTTACATTGAAACAATTTAAATAAATGAATATTATAATTAGAAAAAAAACGTAGGCACGAATGTCGTAGGCTCTCGTAGGCGCGTAGCAAAGAAAACACTAGATATTATTCAGTCGTGTGACTACGCGGATTATATTATCAGTATGCCTGAAATAGATAACATTGACGCAGTTAGATATTGATTTTCAGCCCTTATTTTTTGCGAATAATCTATTTTGGGTACTTGAAGTCATTAATCTTTGTTGACTGTCTACTACGAACCTACGCGATATTTATGTAGCTCTAGGAAAAAGTGAGAAAAATGTTTATTTATAAAATAACCAACCAACATAAATATCTGTTTTGTCTTGTCTAAGTGTGCTTATACGTTTTTACATTTCAATTGATATTTAAGTGTCTTTTTTGACCAAATAAGTAGAGCTATTATGAGATACAAACTTAATTTCTGCTCTCGTATTCCTCAGGGACGGTGGTAGGTGTGGGCGTGGGCCTGACAAGAGACTGCTCAACGTTGATGGTAGCGCAATACTTCAAACGGAGACGGGAGCTCGTCGAGATATTTATCGTCAGCGGAAGCGGACTGGGCATTGCCGTCATGTCCACGTTCATCAAAGGTGCCATAAGGTAAATATTGGCAGTTCTGCGAAGACCTAAAATGTTCCACTTCTTATATGGACAGAACGTGGCGAAACTAATGGAAACGTTGAATATCCTGATTAATGTTTAAAAAAACTGAGCATTTACTAGGTTTTGTGATGACTTTCATGAATGTTGGTGCTAACGACCTGTGACCACTTGCCAAGCCACTTGAATAACTAGCATTATCCTATCGCGGTTCAACAGCAATTTATTTTGACTCGCTGGACGTATACATAAAGAAACGTCCTATGAAGAATTTAATCGGATTGTAACCATGTTTCAGAGCGATCGGCTGGCGACTAGGACTGCAGGCTGTGACAGGAGTAGTATTCGCAACGTTCATACTGGGCACCTTTTACCGATCGGCATCTCTATATCACCCACAGAGAAGAGCGATATTGCACCTTAAAAACCAGAACAAGATTAAACGGAAGATGAAAGACAGGAACAAAACCGATGACCGCCAGCCATTCTTCGACTTCTCCACGCTGAAATCGAAGACAGTTCGAATCTTGCTCATGTCAACTGGGATATCGGCGTTTGGAATCAACACGCCCATATTCTACTTGGCTTACCATGCTGAAGAAGAAGGTATGCTTTTACTTATATGTATTTGTAAGATGACCGACCCCATTAATTCATTGTGTTTATCAAACTGCAAAATGGGGTGCATTTAAGATCGGGTGCGCCGTTTCCCAAATAAAAATGGTTCTTCTACGAGCCACATGCTCTACATATCTGGCACAGATTTCTTCATTCACTCTCTTCTAGGTAATTCTTTACCATAGAAATTAATGTAAGCAAGCATCACAAAATATATGTTTTTCAGGTCTAGGCGATACAGTGGAGCTCCTACAAGCATACCTCGGGCTAGCCTGGGCTGTCGGATGTGCAGCCTTTGGGCTACTAGTGCGGCAGAACTCAGCAGAATGTAGAATAGCACGCCAGTACCTCACTCAAGCAGCTGTATTCGTGTGTGGACTAGCTACCATGGCTCTGACTGCTGTGGAAGGATCCTATCGAGGATACGTCATGTTTGCTTGGGTTTACGGTAAATAAATAAAGAGTATTCAAATCATTCTTGAAACTCGTTATGGGGCATGGAATATACCTATGGTTTCGTCTCCAACTCCTCAGAATTGAGAGAAACAGATTCTCATCTCGTATTGGAACATTATTCGACTTCTTTACAATTTCTCATCGACTCGACATCATCATCATCATATCTTCAGAGCCTTTTTCAGTGTTTTACGATTTCTCGACCTGACCTTGAATACTTAACTGTACTGAGTATAATAAGCAGTTTGTTCTTTCCAGGAATATTCTGCGGAGGCTACCACTATTCGCTAAAGATGTACACGTATGAGCGAGTGAGATCGCGGAACTTCGCGCGGACTTGGGGCTTTGTTCAATGCTCACAAGCCGTGCCCATAGCCATAGGAGTGCCACTGTCAGGTATAATGCCCCTAAAGTCCTAGTTATATTGAGATGACTTAATAATAGATGTTAGCTAAAGACCCCTGTAAAAAAGTCAACACCTACTTAACTCTTCATCTCTCTCGAACTGGAATTTGGATCCATTAGCTTCTCGCTACTTCAGTCAGAAATATATGATCAAACGCAGCAAACGAAAAAATTACGTCAGGTATGTGATTATTAGTTGCTTGAAATTCTAAGCAAATAAAACTATGTGGTTCGTTTTCAGGGTACATAAACGTGGGATGTGGCGGAAAAGCGGGCTACTACTTTAGCTCGACTTGTTCCCTCATCGGATCCCTGTCTCTCTTCTGTATTGATCTTCATAGGCGCAGTGTAGCGCACAAACACACCAAGTAGGTTTCCTACCATTTAATTCCACCCGCCAATTATTGTACCCTGCACTTAGTAAAGTTATCATGAGACAATGGCTTTTTGCACATTTTTTGGTACCTACTCCTCAAATCACGCTTCAATAACTCCCAAAATGTTTCACCTTACAAAGTAAGTGTAGCTTATAGTCTATAGCAAAATTATTGCTGTTTTTGCAGAGAAAACGGTGGTACTGCGAATTGCGAGTCCACGTGCGAGCCGTCTCGACGAAGCAGAAGTCGGGAACGGGAACCGCGCACAGCCGCAGGCGCAGCCACCGCCTTAGGTAATTTCTTACACAAACACAATAAATAATTTGAGTAGGTATATCGATGAATATGAAAGTTTGGGTTAAACGATCTCAAAGAAGACTAAACATTTAAAACAAGGACCCCAAGCGCAAAGGAAACAAGAAGCGAAATTCGCACTTTGTGGCAATATGTTTTCGAGGATTTTGACGTTTAATTTTTAACTTTGGAATACAACATAGGTAATGGAATTACTGACTGTCCGTTGCCCTTATTCACAGCTTTTATTGAGCCTATCGTTATAGTTCTAGGAGCAGAATTCGTAGCACCAGGCCGCACGGGCCGCGACCTTCTACTGGACAGCATTCGGCCCGGCACCCTCGGCTCTCCGCCGCCGAACGTGCCGCCGGAGCTGACGTGCATCAGCGAGGAGGGCGGCCTGGACCTCGACCTCGATCTAGATATACCGGAGCATCTACTCGAGGACCTAGACTGCGGGGGTGATTGTATCACTAGTTGTAATAAGGTAATGAGTTCTGTTTTAATCTAACAACTTGAAATATAAATACCAGTTGTATACCTACTGGTGTAATATACCACCTTACTGATGATGATGATGATGTTCTCCTAGCCGATTATCGGCTACGGCGGCTGTTCTCATGTAAGGAGATTAGCCAACTGCGCAGGACATATTATAGTGCACGAGCATTTGCGCAGACACAGGTGCACTCACTATTCCTTAACTCTCATAGCCCGATGGGACGGCAATCCGACACGACCGGAAAGAGATCAGGCGCAGGACCGACATTTACGTGCTCTCCGATGCACGGGTGTATCAATCACCACCTTCCAGGCTCCGGGCTGCTATGTGAAAGTCTTCTAAAACCCACAAACCACCTTACTAATTAGACTTTAAATGTAATAAGTTCAATTCTTACAGTGGTGGTGGTAGCAAATGTTTATTAATATCTACCTAATCACCTCCATGGTGGATAAATTAATTGTTGAAGCTTGTCTGAAGATATCTACGTAAGAAAATGAAAAAGAGCTTTTCAAGTATTCTACATTGTAATGTCTTGTTCACAGGTCGAAAACTATTTAATGTTAAGTGAATACGAAAACAACCTAATAGCCGAGCTACCGACCCTGAACGAGCGGCGTGGCCGACGCTGGTCCATTGTCGTGGCCAACTCTTCACCACAAGCCTCCACCATCCCCGAGCGCCCAAACTCCCCAGAGGTTCACGCCAAAAACTCTATCAAGTGGAAGAAAAAGTGCCATAACACTAACAACAGACTGATTACAGTGATCAACGAGGCGTCACTCTGAAATGCTAGTGAAATAATATTCAGACAATAAATAGAAATAATCGGTTAGTGTACGACCTATAACCTCATTAATTTATTTGATGTGTGTGAATAAGTAGCGTTTGTGTATTGTTCAAAATAATTTATTAAATTATTATTACAATATTGTTTTATTTATTGTTTTTCGCTATGCGTAAGTATATTTTCACATTATAACTCATATTTTACACAAAAGTACAATACCACATAAGGGTGCGTCCACATCTGGCGAATGCGCCGCGAATGCGCAGCACGCGAGCCGATCGCGAGCTGTCCGCGAGCTGCGCGCGTGCAGTCACTGCAATAGTTCGGTGCGCCTCTTTAGCGCAACTCACGCAAGGCTCGTATAGAGCGCGCGAGCGGCGCGCGATCTGCGCGCAATCAGTTCTCGCCCTTACAGTTCCGTATATTGGCTCAGTACTATCGAAGATGGCAGACGTCGCGCGCCGCCTGCGCGCCGCTCGCGTGCGGCGCTTAGGTCGCGCGCGAGCTGCGCGCGGGCCAAGCAGAAGCGGCGCACGAACAAAAATGCACGCGCGCAGCTCGCGAACAGCTCGCGATCGGCTCGCGTGCTGCGCATTCGCGGCGCATTCGCCAGATGTGGACGCACCCTAAGGGAAAGCCGAAGGAGCATAAATTGACGTAAAAATTACAAGAGGGGTAGGATATTTGACAGTTGATTAATATTTGAAACATAAATAATTCTAGGTAAGTACTAAATTACTGCAATAAATATCTGAAAAGATCATAACTTTATCAGGGAAGCACCAGGAATATACAAATGAAACTAAAATTACAATGTAATTAAATATAATGTCATTGGTATTTCGTAATCTTACACATAATAATGAATACTGCACCAAAAATACAAAGGAACACAATATAATTATTTATTACCGTTGAGGAACCACAATATCTTCTAAGAACTGGGCGAAACAGCGCATCGCTTGCAACAAGGCAGCGAGAAGTATTGACAGAGACAGGCTGAGCAACTTCTGATTCTCGGTATTCACAAGTTCGTTGTTCGCAACAGGAACTAAACTTTGGCTCGATTCTACACTAGGTATACTTGAATAATCACAATCAACGTTACGTTTTTTTGTACCGACAACCTTTTTTTTACCTTTAGACAACGCACGAACGTTGTCGACATCACATGTCAGATCTATCACAATATAATCTGAAACTTTTTTATCAACATTCAGATCTTTAGGCTCCGCCTGGTGAGACCTGGCCTCATTGTTTCCAATAAAAACACTTACATGATTAACAGCGGTCGAACAACTCGGAATCTCATTCCCGTGCTCAGCACAATGAGGTTCTATAGTTAGGCACTTCGTTATTACTTCTTGTTTATCTTCTACGATTGAACTTAAATGTTTACTTACGTTATCATTATTGTTAGGGCTTAAGTGTAGTTTGAGAGAATCATCAGTTTCCTCGGATGACATACCGCTGTCATTGTCCTCAAGAGGGTCTATGTGTTCTCGTTCTTCGTTATTATTATTTTGCTTAATATTAACGACGCTTATTTTAGTGTTACCGAAGCTGCCGTAGGAAGGCGACAAGGGAGTCCCGGCAGTCGATTGCTGGAGTACCGTGCCCGCGTCGGGCACGGCCTCGGGTCAGGAGACCTTGGGGCACGTTATGTTACCCTTTATGACGATTGTACTCGAAGTTGATTCTTGGGCCCCAAATATGCTATCCATGTCAGACAACGATGCATTGTCTAAAGAACTGCCATCGTCGAGCAGAAGCTCTGATCGTAAACCCTGAAAAATTCAAATTAGCATTTAAGTATACCGAATTATTTAAAACAATTTTACATCGATAACTAAATTGTATGATTTCCTTACCTCAGAAAAATATTCATATTCTTTTTCAAAAGTCAATATAAAGACGCAAAATATTGCCGCTAATATGTTGCTACAAAGGGAAGTCACTACGAAACAGAAGTAGATTGCGCTTGAACCATCTGGAATGTAGAAAAAAAGATTTTTAATTCCGTATGTATTCTGCTCTAGACTTATATTTTACGATTCAGGCCTACTAACACACTACACAAATTCAGTCTACTTTTGCCCGCCTTAATAAAAGAAACTGGAACGTCATGCTCCGCAAATTCAACGAGGCATTAAACATTCATTGTCATTGATTAATTGATGCCTGCTGTTCTATTGATAGATATAGAATAAGCTAATTCTATCGTTCATGGACTGATGCAGACACACCCTCTATTGTTACAAACTTTTCAAGACTAATAATATGTAAGAATGATGTGTAGGTACTTACTTAATGGCAAAAATGACGTCACAGTGCCGAATATTGCCATCAACACCAAAACAAGGAAGCTCAAATTGGCAAGGCATTGCCGAAACACTGTTAATCTTTTGTCATAAAACAGAGTCGAGATATAAGTCGTGAGGATGCACTGAAAAAAATAATTGACTTATTAAAATCAACTCGCATGATGCAAAGCGATTTGTTTTCACTTTCGCCACTCTCTATGTTATCCTTATCTAAGTCTAGATCACACAAATGCCTACCTGCATCCATATGTATAAAGTGCCAAATCCACATATAAAGATATTCAATGCCGTGAGGCAATGGTTATCCACCTGCAAAAACATTACATAATTTATGTGTAACTGTATAGAGATTTACTTCATGCTTATGACCATTTCAAATGCTCATTACTAAAGTGTTGATATGATGAAACCCAGCCATTAAGACATAACAACTAAGATGAATGTTACAAGATATTTTTGTTAACATATTTTATTCAAAATGTATATTTTAATTATGTTAGTTCTAGTTAGTGAGATGATTATACACATCATAATGATATAATTAAGATTATTTTTTTTTATGACACCCTTTTATTCCCATGCTGAATTTTAGGACATTTTTTTAAAATAAAATCTACTGCCTGACCTAAACTGCTCGTAAAATCTTAGTTTTTCTTTTTTAATTAACTTACCTTAAACAGGAAAAGGAAGAAGTATACCAGGAAGCCCAGAGAGAGGAATGAAGCTGAAAAGGAAGCTATCCTATTTGCAAATGAAGTAACATTTGGATTCGGTGTTAGTGAGCCGAGTATATGTATTTGCTGGTATCTGTCATATAATATTTTGCCAGCTGTAAAAAGACACACTGTTAGCACAAAATTATTAGTTATGATAAAAATATGAAAATGTTTATTATAATATGATACTATAAAATATAAATGATTGAAAACAAAATTAAATATTTCATAATAATATTAGTAAATCGGTATGAAATGTCATCACTGTTATTCCGTCCTTACAATTTTCCCCTTGACTCCATAAAGAAAAGTGTATAAGAACTTATTATCTGTTTAATATTAACTATATTTGTAAACAAAATACACATTAATGAATATTACAACAATTCAAAGTATAATGTCAAGGGAAAAATTGATGATGCATATCAACAAAGTAATTTTCATGAGAATTTAGTAAGTATGATGTATTAATAATGTACGGAAACTTAACAATTCCATTAAGTAAAATAACATGCTTGTACATTACTGCTGTAGAATCAAGTTCAATATTATTAATTTAAACCACAACAAAACAATATTAGAGTACTGTCAAAAACTCCACAACAAGATTCAAGTTGAAAAATGCTTTACTGCATTCTTTTGTAAAGCAATTCAGATACGGCGCTAAGATACATTCACATTGTAGACCGACATCGGCAGTTCACAATTTCATCACACTTTATATAACAGTAAACACAAGTCCCTCTCACTCACCAATAACTCCGCTGGCTATGAACAAAAAAGCAAGGCCAGTATCCAAAGAATTTGTGTCTTGCGAAACTTGGAAACACAGACTGAAACATAAAGAAAACAATAAATTAAAAAAACCGACACATTCCTTTTAGAAGTGAAAGTAACGAAGAATGTAGGTACTAAGTTTCTCAAATACAACCACTATAATACAATATACTATTAACAAAACTTGTAGCTTCAACGCATTACCTAGGAAGCATAATTTATGGAGCAAAATGTATTAGATTCTGCATTTTTATGAGCGAGTAATTACAATACAAAACAACAAAAAACTAAACAACACTATTTCTTAATTTCAGGGTATGGTACTTACGATACGATATATGTCGCTGTGAGAATGATCAAGCCACACTTAAATATCAACATATTATGCTAAAAGAACAAATTAGAACGAGCCAATATTTACTTCAACAAATTCGTTTCTAAAATATACAAAGGCAACTGAAGGCAATGAGCGACCTGCCTGCCTGACATTTCGAATTTGACGTTTGTTTGCTGACCTGATATTTTGACAGTACAAACTTTTTAAATTATTTCATTAGGAACTGAGGCCTTTAAAATTTCGAGAGATAAAATAGAATTAATTATATGTATTGTGTAAAAGTGTGTATCAAACACTCTCTTCATGTGATAGTTAGAGGAAATAAATGAAAAACAAATATACTGATTAAAATCTGAAATTAATATAGTACTAGTTTCGTCTTCAACTTTATATAGCACTAAGTTCTTCTAACTTTTTTTATATTTTTATTACGTGGAGCTAAATAAAACTTGCCATCTGCAGATGTTATTTGTTGAGAATAACGATAAATATATGATCGTCTTTGGGGCTGGGATCCTGTTTAAAAAACAAAAAATTGAAATGTAAAAGATATTTTGTTCTCATGAAGTTCGTGAAATGGAAAATGATACACAATTGAGTCAATTGCATAGATATAATATTACACAAGATTGCGCACGCTCAAAATATATATTTACGAAAATGAACTCTATTCTAACGCAATAAGGTACTAAATTGGTTGCATAATACACAGAGGCAAATCCGAGCCGAGAGGGATAGTTCGAACGGAGGCTGTTTGTCTCTTTCTAACACCTTGCCAGCATAAAAAAATGTTGTGATCAAAAGTTTTGTCTTCCCAAAAACAATTGAATCACTTATATTTTTATCTTATTTTAACAATTGTAAGTCAACAAATTAATAACAATCGCATTAATTTATTCGTATTAATTATTAAAACATAAACAACATAAATTTTTATTTTGCTTTTTTTTATTTTCTAGCGGTAACCCTGAACATTCTTGGCGCGTAATCAGCATTTAAAATGTTGTTTATATTTTTTTGTATTAAATCAATTTAAACTATTAAAATGGTGAAAAAGTGTTGCGTTTCTACTTGCAAAAGTGAATCCTATGGTGGTTGCAATATATCGTTCCACAGGTTAGCTAATAATAACATTTTCGTAAACCAAACAACTAGGGTGCCCATGAATTCTTGTAACGAGTCAAAATATGGGTGATGGATTTTAAAACTGTTGTACTATTGTTATAGCTTCCCAAAAAATGAAGAAAGGCGACATAAATGGCTCAGCAGTCTATATATGAAGTAGAAATACAAAAAAAACAGTCTTCACTTCGAATCTTCCTGCTTTTATACTGCTAATTTCCGCTAATTATTAAAAGCCTTTATTAGTATCTTAAGGTCACAAACTGCGTAAGTTAAAACTTCAATACTAATCTGTGTTTAATAATCTTAGCAAATTCGGATTTGTCTCACATAGCTTAATCTCATAGTCACCCTATTAGAAAGGGACAGACAGCCTCCGTACTAACTGTTTCACTCGGCTCGTTTTTTGGGTTTATATGCGCAGTCCTGTTTACTAATATTATGTCTATGGTCAATTGTTTATCATTGTCAATTGAATTGACACTGACATCATTTGACAGTAGCCTTAACAAATCTATTGGCGGGATTTGTTTAACTGTCAGGTTACGAAGTCAACAAAGAATTCATCAAATATCCAGACTGTTAATTTAACTTAACTATTTACTAATAAAATAAGCAATGTCCTCGCTACAGCCTATTCAGGCATTGAGCTTAGGTAAGTAACTTCTACTAATTCCTACAACATCATGCCATTTTGCATGGTTCCCTGCGGCTACTCAAGACTCAAGATAATGTAATACTGTGCTGAGCCGCACAGTTTTACATTATCTTATGAATTGGTCATAGGTTTACAGTCATGACCGCGTCGCTTGAAATAATAATTTCGACATAGACTATAACATGCTAATAAACAAATAAGACATATGGTATGGTATCAGAAGGTGTTTTCATCAGTTCTAAAGGTAGCACTTCACTGACTAGCATGTAAAGTGGCCTGTGTCTGTCTCGATAGCACTTCCCCTAAGACGACCCACTGACCCTTTATCCCTCAGAGATTTTATCTTAATCAGTCCAGCGGTTTTAGTTTGTAACGTAACTAATGCACATTTGCATTGATATTATTAAATCATCATCTCCCATGCCTCTTCCCAACTGTGTTAGGGTTGGCTCCCATTCTAACCGGATGCAGCTGAGTACCAGTGTTTTACAAGAAGTGACTGCCTGTCTGACCTAAACACAGATACTTGGGCAACCCAATATAATCATCAGCAAGGATATTGAGCCCTGACTTTCACCTGCGCAGAAGTGATTTGGTTTATTGCCATAAGTGTACGGTGCTCAAAGCGATCCCCACTCTTCCTCCGAGAGCTCATTATCCGTGCCAATAACTATACCCCTTGGTAAAACTGCTGATTGGTGAGATTGATTAAAAGAAACAAGTATTTTTTAGAAATAAGTCCTGAATCTTTTGCTACACTCTTACCGAAGTTAGTCATTCTTTAGGTATAGGAGTAACTATAACTACAAATGTAGAAACAACCATAAGTTTTTTGAAGCCTAATATTATTAGTTAGAAAAAAAATAGCAGATAGACAAAAATAAGGTACCTATTTTGAAAGTTTCGCAGCTGTAACTATTTATTTATTTAACTTGATGCCACTGTTAGATCTCTTAGGCATTTTCTACTTACTGTTATTTTCCAGATTAGGAACACTACAATTGATGTAGTATCAAATGACATGACATAAAACTATATTTAAATCTATTACTTGTGTATTTTATTTTAATATTAATCATACAAAAATTGTTATAAAATAATTTTATTAACAAATAGACGTATAAACATTATAAATATACATGTATTCATTACAGATTCTGTTCAGCAGCAGGCTTTCATCAAATATTTTCACTCTTTACCAGAGGTAAGTATACAAAACATTACATACTCAACTTTTCATACATACCATACTATCACACACTTATACCACATCAAATCAATCATATCATAGCAAATTATAATTACAAATTAGCTTAAGAAATTTATCATTATGACTAGGTAATTTAATAAATATGCTTTTTAATTAAGAATATCCTGGCATGTGTTCTTTAGAACCAGGATGCTATTTTAGTTTTTGCTTTGGAGAGTTTATTTCCAATAGATTTCCAGAATCCAGCCTTTTCAGTCACTGGCTCCATTTGCGGAGGTATTTCAGTACCTGGATTTTGTACATTAGGAGCCTGTAAATCATTTTTCTGTGTTTTCACTATAGCGTCTTCAACTTTTCCAGAAGGAGGGAAATAAGTTGCTGGATGTTCATATTTGCCAGTGTACTTTGAATTTCGTTCTAAATCATGAGTTGATTTCTCGAGGTATTGGTTTGTTAACTCTGGGTGTGCATGCTCTAAGTTTTCATGTTTGCTAAAACTTTGCAAGTTTTGTTGCTCTAGGTAAGCTTGCTGTCCAAAATCCTGTAAGTTTTGTTGCTCTAAATTGTGATGCAAATTTTGTTGCTCCAAGTGAGCTTGTTGCCCAAAATCTTGTAGATTCTGTTGTTCCTGATTGACTTGCTGACCAAAATCTTGCACATTTTGTTGTTCCAAGTTCTCATGCTGTCCAAAATCTTGTAAGCTTTGTTGCTCCAAGTTCTCATGCTGACCAAAATCTTGCAAATTTTGCTGCTCTGAGTTCTCATGCTGACCAAAATCTTGCAAATTTTGCTGCTCTGAGTTCTCGTGCTGACCAAAATCATGTAAGTTTTGTTGCTCCAAGTTCTCATGCTGACCAAAATCTTGCAAATTTTGTTGCTCCAAGTTAGCTTGCTGTCCAAAATCGTGTAGGTTTTTCTGATCCAGGTTAACTTGTTGACTGAAATCTTGTAGGTTTTGTTGCTCCAAGTTCTCATGCTGACCAAAATCTTGCAAATTTTGTTGCTCCAAGTTCTCATGCTGACCAAAATCTTGCAAATTTTGTTGCTCCAGGCTAGCTTGCTGTCCAAAATCGTGTAGGTTTTGCTGATCCAGGTTAACTTGTTGACTGAAATCTTGTAGGTTTTGTTGCTCCAAGTTCTCATGCTGACCAAAATCTTGCAAATTCTGTTGTTCCAGGCTAGCTTGCTGTCCAAAATCGTGTAGGTCTTGCTGATCCAGGTTAACTTGTTGACTGAAATCATGTTTGTTTTGTTGTTCCACACTATGCTGACCAAAATTGTGTAGGTTTTGTTGCTCCAAGTTAGCTTGCTGGCCAAGATTTTGCAAATTTTGCTGCTCCAAGCTAGTTTGTGGTAAAAATTCTTGAAGGTTTTCTTGGTCCAGGTTCGCTTGCTGCCCAAAATCTTGCATGTTTTCTTGTTGACTGAAATCTTGAATGCTTTGTTGTTCCGTTTTATGATGTTGTTGACTTGACTGCTGTATGTTGTTTTGTTGTTGCAAGTTTTCGTTCGATACATGCAGATTAGACCAGTTCTCATTCTCACGACGCTGTGTTCCTTGATAGTTATTCTGTGTAAGTGTCTTGTTTGTGTTTGTCGCACTATATCCGTTCTGTTTATTCTGATCTATTGGTTTCTGTTCATGTAATCCCAGAACACTTAATTCATGATCGAGTAAATCTGTTTCTTTTTTAGGTTTTTGATTGTTGTTGTGTGTTTCTACATTCACTGGTGTGTCAATTGAGTGTTGGTATGGTTTTGAGTCAGATATAACTTCAGGTCCTATATCTCCGCGACCTGCGTCTGATGAACTTTCCTTTGATGTCTTGGGGTTATTTTCCGTAGTGTCTTTTTCGTTTATGTGGTGCATTAGATCGTAAAAAGGATTCATATGATTGTCATGTTGGTCCTGAGAAAAGCTTGGGCTCGACCCTCCCGTATTTTGTGTCTCCACTTGCCTTGAATTTTCATAAGCATTCTGAGTGTTATTTTGAGTAAAACCTCCTTCGCTGTTATCTTCTTTATCAAATTGTTCAACATTATCTAATTTGCCCCAAATGCTAGAAAGGGGCGAGTTTTGTGAATTCACTCCAAAAGCATTAACTTGGGCCAAGCTTTCGGTGTTTGTGGTTTGTTCATGTCTGTGGTTACTTGCATAGCTGTTCCAATTGTGGTTCTCATGGAAGCTATGGCTTTGTTGAAATGATTGTTGATTGTGGTTAAATTGATGCTGTGAATTTGAATACCCATTATCTACAAAATAATGTCCAGGGTAACTTGGTACAGTAATTTCTGGTAGTTTATGAGATGGTTGGGCATCATCAGTATTAATCTGATGCCAAACAGATTCATCACCTGAGTTATAGTTTACATTGTGATGTTCTGATTGCGTCAGATCTGCAATATTTGCAGTGTTGACAGGCAGCTGATCTAAGTCTCTGTGTTGGGAAATAGAACTAGAAGTTGTTTGTTGATCATTCGAATTGACATCTTCTTTTTTGTTGTGTTCAACATTTTGGAATGATCCAAAGTCTAACTTGTCCCAAACACTCATTTGACTGTGTGGTTTGTTAGAGGTTTGAAAGTACTGGCTGAAAACATCATCGTCAGTCGTGCCAGGCTGGTTTACTTGCTGATCAAATTCATTGGACTTTTCATGATGTTGATTGTGCATATTTTCTTTCTCTTCCTGGGTTTGACTGGTAACTTCCCACTCATTCTGTGCTTCTTGGTCTTGTTTATTATTTTTTAAATCACTTGTGTTTTCTTGACGTCGTCGCCCCAGATCATCTAAATTAAGAACGTCTTATTAATTTCCAATACTTTTTTCAATAAAATCAATTAATTGAATTTTAGTCTTGTTTAGATAATACATTTAAGTAATATTTGATCTGTGGTTATAATATAATGTTTGATATGACATGAACATTAACACATAGTGTTGTTTTCAAATACCTTTTCATGTAATATGTAACACAGAATGTTATTGGATGTTGGTTTAATTTTGTATCGTTAAATTACTCATTTTAAATTTACGAGTCCGTTCATCAAATGTTATATCCTTATTGCTGGAGAAACTGCAATTCCACTTTCTCCAACATCAATCAATTAATTCATCATTGGAAAGCTGGAGAGCTCCGTGAATTGTTACGTATTCATTCTATTTTTGAACAATTAACTGTAGTCAATTTGTAATTGTTACTTTTGTTCTTATAATTCGCTACGTAGACCAGTATTATCTCGTAAATATGCAGCTGTATGCACTAATAAAATGGTAAATATCATAGCATTTAACCATCATGATCTAGCTTAGCTGGTCCAGCGACCGGCCATATTGCCATTTTTTTTAATTAATAGGTTAATAGAGCGATAAAAAAAATCATAAAACCTATCAGAATCTAGAGGTTGTTACGATTTTGTTTGCAATATAAGTATAGTGATAATTGAACCAGCCACCATATTATTAGGTACGCCTTTTACCTTTTGTCGTATTTAACCAAAATAATACAGATGTTTGGAGAGATAGAGGAAAGTATGGAAGTGATGAAAGACAGAAAGTTCTTTTGATTAATTTATATTCGTTTGTTAGTAATACTAAACACTGATATTTACATTAGGTAAATTAGAAACAAATATAAGTAAACAATTATAACTAAGCAAATAAAGTTAGTTACTTTAGTAATGAGCGATTATCAATGCTGCCACCATACTGAGTGATTATTATGTTTACGACAATTTACCACTTACTTTGATTATTTTGTTCAAGATTAGATATTTGCGTATTTACGTCTTGAGGTTTTTGTCCCATGTCTTCAAATTTATCCCAAGCTTGATGTAAGTCGTCCCACTTATTATGAGACTGTTGACTCAAATCTTCTAAGTTGTCCCACGTATTTTGAACCTGCTGAACATCTTCTCCTTGACCCCATTGAACTTGTGTTTGTTGTCCTAAATCCTCTACTTGCTGCCCCAAATCTTCCAAATTTTGGCTTTGTTGCTGCATATCTTGAAACTGATCTGCGTTGTAGGATCGAGCCACGCGAATATGGCCATTTTCGTCACAATCTGCTCCACTGTGATGTGAATGTTGGTAATGTGAGCCAGACGCCGTACCCGCTGTCAATCTTTGGGCAGAGGCGTCGTAGTAACCAGCTGATGCTGGCTTAATGACGTAAGGGTCTCCTTGACGCTCCCACGATTTGTGGTAAGAATACGAAGATTGATAACTTTTAGGTTTTGTGTTCAAATTTTCGACTTGACTGTTCAGATCTGTGCTATATCCACTATTTTGCGCTGCTTGAAGAAGAGAACTGGCATCTTCCACTGCTGCATGTCCTTGATATCTTCCGGCATTGTATTGGGATTGCGTGTTATAACCATGAGAACTAAGGTCTGCTGCAGCGTTGTGATGGCTGGAACCTCTATTGTAACCCGCCACAGTGTAGGCGTTTGCAACATCGTGCGTTGAAGCTCCAGTGTGTTGTGTGTTATAATTTAAACGAGATTGACCTGATGTTGATTTAACATTGGCATCATATCCGCTATATACATTACTTGAATGAGCTCTTTGAGAATCCACTCTACCCGCATCATATTGAGCTGTGTGTGCTTGACTGTCCTCGTAGAGTTCACTGTTTTTAGGGAAAGGGTTTTCTGTAGACGTTGCTGGTACTGGTACGAAAACGGCTGAGGGAATAGTGTCATGTTTTTCCCATTTTTTACGATAGTTAAAAGACGATTCATAATGTTTAGCAGCAGTGGGTCTGTAAACAGTATGTTGAGTATCAGTATTTAAAACTTCAGCATCACTGTTGAGAGAATTTTGATCCATTAAAGAAGACCCGTGTGTAATGTCGTATGTCTGGGCAGCTATTGGTATGGCCACTCTCATACCAGGTCTCCCAACAATTCTCACTGGCGTTGCACTTATCAATCTAGTGTGAATATTTGATCCATAGCCTCCTGAATGTAAATTAGCATTACTAGCGTCAAAATCAGTATGCTGTTGGTAGCCGGCCTGAGCATTATATCCTGCACTGTGACTTGATTGCCTGCCGTAACCATAGGTTCCTTGTGTGTTATCTAGTGACTGAAGGTCATCAGAATGTACATTTAAACCAGAGTGTCCTGTCGCTTGATATCCACTGGCCCTTGAACTGTGTGATCGGCTATTGTAAGCGGCAGCATTGTAAGCTGAGGATGAAGACTGATGTGATGCTGAGCTTCCGTAAGTTTCGCCCTCTTGGAAGTTACGCCCAGCGAGGTTGCTGAGATCAGAGTGACTGGAGCCGTATATACCTCTAGAATTGGCTGCTGTGTAAACGCTTCCAGCTTTCGTATTAGCTCCGTCACCTAATTCACCTTCGACTTGTTTCACGAGGCCACTCATCTGATTTTGAGCTAAGGAGTCCATGTTGTGAGCACGTTCGTAGTTTCCACCCATATTACCTCTCTGAGCTCCATAATACCCGGACTTAGTTCCATCATCCGAGGAGCTCCTTGAATACTGGAAATCTTCCTGTTCTTTATATTGCTCAGGCCTAGCCACAGCTAGAGCCCAAACAGCGCCTAAGATCAAAAGACGCTTCATGTTGATGTGTTGCTCCACTCTGGAATTAACAAGAAATAGACATTAAAGTTTAAATTGAGAAGGAGGTTGCTTAGCACCAGAAAAAGGATTTTTATCCCATTCGGGTATGGGAAGTAATTCCCCTGGAATATGGTTCTAAACAAATGTATTGTTATAGTTTTATTAACAAACCTACACCTAATAATTCAGCTCGAGAAAATTATTTAATTTAGACCGAAACGAACGATACTGTGCATTCCAGAAATGAGAAGAATAGATTGAAAATACATACACATTCAATTTCACCTTAACGTTATATTAAAATTTTACATACACTTTGTAAAGGGTACATCGTTATGAGGTCAGTGGAAACATTATGAAAATTATATCTTTATTTATCGTAAATATTTAAGACAAAACAAAAGTCTACTACGCATATCAAATTTTAATCAGATTAAGGGCAAAAAATATTTAACTAGAGTTATTAACGCATGACGTAACATTCTTTAAAGTTTATGCAAATATCGGAGGCGCGAATATTTCCCAAAAATAATTATTGCAAAACAATTTGTATAAGTAACAGAATGGTTTTGCTGCATAAAAAACGTATCGATTCATATAATTTAAACAGTAATAACAATCTCTACGAACTTATTAATAGGTGTTGAGCGTATCAAGCAATATTTACTGAACCCATGACCATTTTATCAGGTTGGCAAAATATTATTCATTAGGTAGTTATAAGCACGTATAAGCTATTTTAAGGTACTAACTGACAGATAACGCACAGCTTTTGCCGAAAGTCGCGAAAACTCGTTCACAATTTACGAAGGAGTTTTCACGTCACGGCCTTTATCTTATTCATTAAAAAAAAAAAAACAATAATATGTTGTTCGATTTAGATATTTGAAATGAATACCCTTTCCTAGAAATTAACTGTGACATGATTTTCTAAGGGGTAGTTAACTCTGTTAATAAGATTTACCATTTAAGATGGAGAGAGTTAATCAGCACAATATATTAACTTACCTTTTTAAAAATATAAATCAGAGCACTAACACAATTATTTACAATTTCTCACTGCGACTACAGTCCGTCGCTCACTGACATTGGTTCACCAGGACGCGCCAATTTATTGAGCTTTAATATTCTATCTCCAGCCAGATAACCTCATGACCGGAACATGAGTGATCTTTTATTCTCAGAAGCGGGCTTGCAAATAAACTAAAATCTCAACTCCAAAACCTTGAGTAGCCCAATGATCACATTTATTTATATTGGTGATTGTCAATGTAAACGTTTGTGGGCTTAGTGATTCAGTGCAAGAGTGACTTCATTCATAAAACTTGATTTAAGCTAAAGTATAGTAACTTAGTAGCTACCTATTAGTCAACAGGTAACATAACAGCTAAGTCAATAGTAAATTACATTATTCATTTGGTCCGGTTGTACCTTTTGAAATTGGTATTGTTTTACATGTAACGTTACAATACTGATAAGTTTATGTAAAGCCGTGTACACACTACAAACAAGATGAGCATTTATTGAGCCGCTAAATCAAGCCTCATTGTAGCCAAGTAATTGAGATTGAGACCCCCAAAATTGGCTTTCTAGATTGTGCAGATACCTCTTATCTTGTCATAGAAGATATTCACATATTACTGATTCTACATAGAAAGAGTGGCCAACGGGTTGGTCGCCACTCTTTAGTCCAGTTGATTGTCGTCAGGCACTAAATTGCGGCGTGTGCTGTGGTATGTGGGAAATTGATAGACTGCACAAACTTTCTTGACTTGTTGGCCACCCTTGCTAGAGATGTATTAAGATAAATTGTAAGCTCTCCTTTAATAGTTCAACAATTTTGGCTTTGAATGGATTATCAACAACACGCTCCGCGCGCCTTAAGCTAGCCAAGTATGCGATTTGTGAATATTTCTGATTAGATTCATGACCTTTTGCATTTTCTTATCATTCTCTCCGAAATAACTAAATAAGACTTATTTGTCGTCACTTCGTGGAACACACAATCTAATATCTATAATATGTTTAGCCAATGTGTTTTGTTTTGCTTTGTTTATCAGGGTTTTTTATCATGCATTCTAAGATTTTATGAACACAAAATGGTTTTCCAAAAAGGTAACAAACAATGCCAAGTCCTTATCGGGACCACTTTAGTCTTGTTACACACTAATCTTATGAAGTTATGAACAATACAGTGAATAAATTGATTGGCAAATATGATTTTGACTTTCTAGAAATATCTGAATGTAGAGGTATTATTTTTGTAATATTAAACGAGTGAAACCGGGTGTTGAGATCTACGATTACAAAGCTAAAAGCACCAAAACAAGCAGAACAACTTTACATTTTTCTGTATCAAGAAGTGTTTAGTGTACAACAATTATTTTTATAAACGGGTAAAGCTGCCAAGTCAGTGTACTATAGGTAAAAGCAAGGAGAAAAGATAAGTAATTCAGCATGACAATAGCCAATCAGGCAATGTCATTGATCTTATTAAAAAAATAGGGCACCGACGAGAGTCACAAGAACTGGCACTGAATAACTTATAACTTTAACAATATTTTACCCAGACTTGACTTGTTTACTTAAGTTTTCTGTGTAATTTATTATTAGGTTTTATTCTTTGCGTTAATGATAACATGGTTTCTACGGAACTCGCTTTATCACACAGTCACAAATCGTAGCAAACTGACAAGATTTGTCAATAAATAACTTATAATTGGTATTAGGTAGTTTCAACAACATAGAGCTTAGAAGACCTGGCGTTTCTGTAGATAGCTTCTATCTTATTTTCAAACATTTTTTTTTAACTTAACTCGAGATGTTTGTATTTTTTTCTGGTTACGTGAGTATAATAATTTGAGGTAAAAAAAAACATTAAATTTTCAGAAACCCGCGACAACAGTGAGGATTTTTGACCGCAATGACTACTACAGCGTCCATGGAGCTGACGCATCGACCGCAGCCAGGGAAGTTTTTAGCACTGTTGCCAATATCAAGAAGATGGGCCTTGAACCTAATAAGCTCGACTACCTCGTACTTTCCAAAGGAAACTTCGAGATTCTCATCAAGAAACTTTTGCTGGTAAGTCCCACATCCTTGATACCTTTTTTTTGTGGGAAATCATCAAATGACCTTCTGCTGTGGGCTTGCAGCGTGAGTGTCGGACTTTACTGACTAAAACCCATCATGTTCCTTCGAAGGCCTTCTATGTACCAGGGCCGCGGTAACTCTTTCCAACAATCCCGCAGTACATCCTTGATACCTAAATAATAAATCCTCTTTTGTTATGCATAATAATGTTCAGTGTCATGATAGATATAAAAGAACATTGAACTATGTGTCTCACACACGTCGTACATGACGATATGCTGAGGTCAAGTGTTGTATTGATATTTTAACACCTAATGATCCGATACTTGTTATTCGTTTATTTCTTGACAGAGATTTAAGAGAACCAAAATATTATATTTTTTTGACATTTTTTTTTCTTTGTAAACTATAGCTTTTGCCAACGTATCGAACAAAAATATTTCTCCCAATATTTTTCTTCATAGATGAAAAAGACTCAACACTGTTTTAAATGATAGTCAATTAACGTGTACCTAAAGGTAACAAACAGACAAAAACGACTTATTCGTATTTGTGTAGATTTATAATAGCGATGAATAAAAAAACTTAAATATTAATAAATTCTATGAAACGACTTTTTGATTACCAATATTGTCCAACCCTGTCCAAGATTTCTAAGAAATAAAGATCGACCACGAAGTAATTAGGTGAAGGTTAGAATGATGTAGAACCAAATAAGGAAATAAAGACAAAAAAAAAACATGTGTTTGACTGTGTATTTAGTATACTTCTATACTAATAAAAAAAACTACTAAAATGATTTGAAAAATTATTTCGCGCTTTTGAAGCTATACTGTCTCAGAGTGACACAGAGAGATCTCATCCGAGTTTGGCAGAGGTTCTCTCGAGACAATAGCGAAATCGCGGGAAAACAGCTAGTTTGCTATATGTCTAGGATTCTCCGGATTATACTTATCGGTGACCGTTACTGCTACGTTTCCGATAAAGATATTATAATATCGGAAAGGCCTAAGCACGAGTGCGTATGCGCAACGTTTAGTTAGCGCGTACGGACACGTGACCTTAAACTTTATCACGGCTATCTCACGTTTATCTCTCGTTCTCTAGTTGTAAGTAAACACGGATCAGCTTATACACGTTTTAGTTGTAACTACTGTTTTACTCAATTAGATGTATTCGTCACTGAACTTCTTCTTCTTCTTTCTCCTGCCCTGTTCCCAATTTTACTTGGGTTCGGCGCAATATGTCATTTTCTTCCATTTTCCCCTGTCACTCGTCATACTGACACTCACTCCCTTCCTATTCATATCATCTTTCAGGCAATCCATCCATGTTTTCTTAGGTCTTCCTCTTACTCTCCATCCATCTACATTCATACTTAGCACACACTTTCTCACTGAACAAACTGCAGTTATTGGTTATATGGTCCGACACATAATTTGTTATCGATTTTTTTTTTACACATGCACATGCATGCAAATTAAGGTCTAGGAACTTAACTAACTACACTTGTTTTTGCTTTCTGTTAGTCAGAAAAGATTTGATACATTTTTAGATTGCGACTGGATTTTGTTATGTTTATTATTTCTGAGAATACACTTCCATGTTTTTTAAACGACTTAATTATTAATACTTCTAACTATGTAATTATATAATTTAAAGACCAGTATCGCTTGAAATGAAGTGGTCAAGTTAATCGGTCCCCCTAGTACCATGAATCAGCCCATTCCGGTGTAAACCAGATTCTGAATCCGTAAACACAAAAAGCAACAAGGACTAAATTAATCAAACACACACATTATTACACATACCTTCACAATTTCAGGCGATTTTGAATTCTACATCAGCCCTCGAACCGTGTCAACAAAATGCTATCGTGAATTACATTATGAAATACATCGTAATACAAATTCGGTACATACTAAAAAACTTTATGACTCAAAACAAAGATTACCAATATCATTTTCAGAACGAGTAAGACTGTTTTGATACGGTTGAGAACAAAAATTGTAAAGGTTCTGGAGATAATTTCTCATTTCCCCTAAGGTCAAGGGAAACAGTGTTTAAAAGCTTATATAATCCTTTACAGGTCAGGCGTTATAGAGTAGAAATATACGTAGCTGAAGGCTCCGTGAAAGGCAGCGATTGGTCACTAAAATACAAAGGATCGCCTGGCTACTTGTCACAATTGGAAGAAATTCTGGGCGAGGGATTAGGAGCTTCTGACGATACCACACCCTGTTTGATAGCAGTGCATATCAAGACCGATGCTGTTACAAAAGTAATTTTAATTTTATACATTATGTTTTTACTAGAACAGGTCTGAGAAGCCCGTGGGTATGTAACGGCCGCGCGGATTGATCGATTATAGGGCTAAGTAACACTTGGTGCGGTCGGTCTGTGGATGGATGACCATTGACCATCTTGGCATGACGGGTTCATCCGCTTTTCGGAAGGCACCTCTCAGTCTCACTGACCACCATTCTTACCAAGGAGTATCATATGGGTTTACCAACCAGGCAACTGGGTTGAGGAGGTCAGATTGGCTATACACTGGTACTCGGCTGCATCCGGTGTGACTGGAAGCCGACCCCAACATAATTATGAAAAGGTTAGGCAGATGAGGCAGATAATAACTAAAACAAGTAGGTATGTTTAAGGGGGAACATTAATCATAGTGCCTATAATTATGTTAGGTGTTATGTCATGTCCTGTTTATAAAATTAAAACTTGTTTTATGTCGTCTTTATAGAGCAGGAAGCAATACATAACAGGATGCATCTATGACATAATGACATCATGAGACATGATCTCATAGGTCTTGCTTCTATTACCATTTTAAGATACCTAAGGGTGACAAAACCAATCAAGCCTACAAGAAGCATACATTTTAATCTAAATATTTTTTCTAATGTGGTTTCATCCAAGTTTCTCTTATTGTTCCTATTGGCTACTGTGCTTTATCTGACGGCGAACTTTCTTCGTGTATAATTGATTTTTCAAACCATACAGACAGAATTGTGTTGCTGGGAATTCCTTCTTCCCAACAATAACACATACAAAGTGGTGATTCGCGGCCATTTTTGTAAACTTGAGCTTCAAAAGTGCCGATTGTCAGCCTACTTCAAATAAATGACTTATTTATTTTTAACATTTTAGGGCCGACTCCTAGGCGTAGCTTGCGTGACAGCCGGTGACTATCAGATGTCAGTGACTGAGTTCACTGACGATGATTTGCTAACGGAGTTGGAAACTATCACGGTTCAGATGGCGCCTTCTGAATGCCTTGTGCCTATTAGTGAACATGACGATGTAAGTATAGCAGTTTTAATTTTTAAAGAAATAGTTCTTATTTGTTTGTGTCTTGATTAACAGAAGCCTTGATCTTTACAAATGCTGATATGTATTAACAATGGATTTGTTCAATAGTTCAAAAGTGACCAGAGAAACAAACCCGTAACTTATTAGCTAACTTTGATTCACTATCCTAAATAACAATTATGCCACATTCGCCTGCTTTCAGTACAAAGCATTAAAAAAAGTGATGGAAAGAACAAACGTGACTGTAACTAAATTGAAGAAGAGTGAGTTCTCAACTGAAGGGCTTATACAAGATTTGAATCGACTGCTGAAATTCAAAGAGAATCAGCAGCAGGATGCGAACGCATTTCCAGAGACAAGCAAAGAGGTTGCCATGACCTGCTTGGCAGCAGCTATTAAATACTCGGCACTACTCAATGATAGCACCAACTTTGGAAGGTATTGTGTGAAAATTCAGTACTCATTGTTACTGTGTTCTTTGTGTGGCGCAAATCTTCTGCTATGAAACTTTCCTATGTATTTTAAGTTTTCTGTGGAGCACATTAATTTGCATGAAGCCAGCACGTAAATGCAGTTGTGAATTATTTACTGCACTCAGGTTGACATGCCAAAATTGCCACTTATATTGCAACACAAAAAAAAATATTTTTTGGTAAATGAAAAGAATTGGACTCTTTGAGTAGGCACTGGACTAAAAGTAAACAATATTGATAAGACTTATTTTGAAACTCGGTTTAAAAATAAAATACGGCTAAAAATTATGTACTTAGGTAAATATAATAACAACAATAACCTCATCAATTTAATCAATATTTTAAGAAGTAGTATATTTACATGTAGTTTATTATCATGTAGTATAGTTGGGCTTCGTTCCGAGATTGATTTAAAGACGGTTGGTGGTAAATAAACGTATAATGCACACACACGACACACGTATATATGTAATACTAGGGACCTTAGCTAGTGGCACGCGAGCGACGCGGGCGTCCGTCAACAACAGAGCGCATGCGTCGTGCTTCGCGGTTAGTCGGTCACTGTCGGCTCTCCGCGCGCGCCGCAAAAGCTGCGCGGCTGTTCCACTTTTTAATTTCGGTAGCGAGCCGGCGCGCGTCTTAGCCTATAGGGGCGCGGAGGGGCAATAGATAAGGTCCGCGCTACAGTAGTTATAATTTGTAAAACAACTATTCCAGGTTTCGTATATCGACAATTCAAGCTGATTGTTTCCTACACTTGGACTCCGCAGCATTATCAGCTCTCAACGTGTTTCCTGAACTCGGAGACACATCGCATGCGCCTTCTAGAAGTTTGTACGGGTTGCTCGATAGATGCCGCACACAACAGGGGAAACGGTATGTATGGCTAAAGAACATAATATATTTGATATCTCATGAAGTTATTTCAATAAGTCTTTTCCCGTGGTTGTAACCTCATATTAATTGAACTACTTCACCCGGATAAAATAAAGCGTACGTTATACGTGGTATAATACATAATTATTTAAAGCTAAGGGGATACATTTTTTTTCTAGCATTTCCATACAGTGACTTTTTTCGCATTGGCCTCGCAAAGCTGTCGCACAGATTTTTGAATGGGTTCAGTAGCTAGTGCGTTTACCTATTTGTTACAAATGTAGAGTTTTCTAATACGATATAATTCGTAGTTCAGTTAAGTGTTTTTTTTTTAGTAATTAGTAGTTTCACAATATACGAAGACGTTTTTCTTGTTATGAGTCATCAAAACAAAGTTATTGTGATTAAATTTAATAGGAACTTGCTTAGGTCATTCTGATATCATCTTGAGACACTTGTAATGTCATTTTAATAATATAGCTTACCTATTAGTAATCCTTAGTACGTAATATTTTTTTATCTCAATACAAGGACACTGCGCACTGTCCTAGTTGAGATAAAATTAACCTCATAAAGTTAATACGATGGAATTTTGATTGACAGTGAAAACAATTGTACACTGTTTTTTATTCCATTTTGCAAGATATTTCGTATTTCTTATAAACTCATCCTCCGAGCCTTTTTCCCAATCATGTTGGGATCGGCTTCCAGTCTAACCGGATTCAGGTGAATACCAGTGCTTTACAAGATTATTTCTTATAAACTATACTTATATTATAACACTGAATAGTTTGTTCGAAACTTAGGAACTACTGGATCGAATAGAGAAATGAGTTCGGTGTTAGATTAGACTTATCGAAGAAAGCTATAGGCCACTTTTATCCAGATGTTCGAAGTAGTTCCCCTTCCCACGAAGCGGATGAAACTACCCGGAAGCCACTTTATAATAACTATTATTATTTTTTCAGTCTTCTAGCCCAATGGCTACGCCAACCGCTCCGAGACATTAACTTAATTAACGAACGCTTAGACATTGTCGAGTTACTAAAGTCCAACTCCCAACTTCGTTTACAATTGCACGAAGACCATTTGAGACGGATACCTGACTTGCAAGCCTTGGCAAGAAGGCTTACAAGAAAGAAGGCCAACTTACAAGACTGTTATAGAATATATCAGGTAACTGATTAAAAAAAAAAATACTAAAAATGAATGCTATTTTTAACTCTATGTGTATGGGACATAAGCCCATAATTGAAACACGAAAAGATTTATTTTAAGTAACTACGAAATATGGAAATAACGTAGAAGCTTGATAAATTAACCTAACATAATAAACAAATTAAGTGTTATCTTTTGTTACCATGTATAAAAACTGCTGATAGTTAATAAAAAATGCACCCATTTGGTCTTTCAGATTACTTTTTCATAACAAAATTTTGTAAACACATTTTTAAAGTAAATAACATCTATGTCATATAGTTTTAATGATATTTATTAGATCTCTCAATAAGAGGCTTTGATAACTTGATATTATTCCTAGTATAATGCAACATTTCTATGTATTGAATTTACAAAATCGTTCAGTTTTACATATTGATGAGACAAGACGGTTTCAGGAAATATTTTTGCCAAGTTTATACTGAAACATATTTACTTGTTCATTTCATCTTATTAAACCAGTAATTGAATAATTCCAGGCTATCAACAGACTGCCATCTTTACTGCGCTGTTTAGCCGAAGCGGAGAACCCAACAGTTCACTCATCGATTACTGAACCAATCTCAGAGCTGAATGAAGATCTCGGCAAGTTCCTCGAGATGATAGAAACTACCGTTGACATGGAAGCTGTTGACAGAGGTAAAATTATTACAACTTTAAAGCCCCCAATACACAATGGTCTGTGATGAGCCTCGCTTTGCAATGCACAATTGTAGGCCAAGATCACTCGATGTTCACACAATGGCGCATGGCTCATTGCTGCCTGGCAAACCACTTGCGCTGGACTTCGAAGTAATTACGGCTGCGGCTATTTATTTGTATACTACACTACTACATTTAATTTATACTATACTATCCTCAGCGGCTGGTGATGAACTAAACAATGGCCGATTGTGTAAACACCACAGGCCATGCTACGCCACGATTCCTTTGAAGTGTGTCCAAAAAACCGACAACTCCCCGATTGCACGCCACGATTGACAATTGTCCGCCATCATATACCTATACCCCCTGTAGACAATGGTGATGGCGTGTAGTAGTCACGCATGGGCCATCGTGTACTGGGGGCTTAAAATTCTGTAGGTACTTCTGTCCTAATATTAAAAAGAGGCAGCATTTTTTTGCTTGGTAGTAGGTACCCTTTTTTTTTCCGACGTCAAAAATCATCAAATGACCCCTCCCGCTGTGGGTTAGCAGCGGTGAGGGAGTGTCAGACTCTTACTGACTAAAAACCGTCGTGTTCCGTCATAGGCCTTTTATGTACCAGGGCCGCGGTATCTCTTTCGAACAACCCGCAGCCCCGGCAGGCCTTGGCCCTGCTGGGCCCCGCTGGGGTTGCTGACATCTCTTTGAGGAGCGCGTGGAACAACGCGCGCCGTCGACACGGGTCTGTCGTCTAAGTAGACAGAGGGACGATGAGCCACCCGAACTCACCGCCCACAGACCCACGCCTACGGTGGCCGGGAGTCATCTCGCGACACCCGGCGCCCATGGTGTCTACCTGGTCCAGCGCGGCGGCCGGGATGAGAGGTGCGAACTCTCTGGCGTTCCGCGTCCTCCTTCTCGAGCATGACCGCTTCGCAGAAGGAGGCGACGGCATCCCATTCCCTCTCGCCCCGGACCATGGCCTGAACCAGGGCCGGACGCGAGAGGTCGCCGCCGCCCAAAGCCTCGACGAGGACCCGGCGGTGCCCCTCCCATGCGGGGCACACCTGGACTGTGTGGACCACCGTGTCCTCGGGGCTGTCCGCACAATGGTGACACCCGGGCGCCTCCTCACGACCGATGCGGTGCAGGTACCTCCCGAAACAACCGTGTCCGGTGAGGACCTGCATCACGCGGTACGTGAGGGCGCCGTGACTCCTCCCGAGCCACTCCTCAAAGAGGGGACTTACCGCCACGATGGTGGCGTGCCCTTTGGTAGTAGGTGGGTACCTACTACCAAAGGGCAAAGGTAGTTTAAGGTAGTTTCAGACCAGCCACTGAACCGGATTAAAAAAAAATTCGCTGCTAGAAAGCTTGTCATGTTATTCGGAAATAGCGTGTATTCCCGAGTAACATTGGCTATATATTAACCAGGTATGGGAATAAGTTCCCCTGGGACGTGGGTAATATCGCAGGAAAACAGATAATGCTAACACATAACAACAGATGCATTCTATTGTTAGTCCAGCTCTCGCAATAACTATGCTTTATGCAGACAAATTAACTAGGATTTTTTTTTATTACTAACTAGCCGTTTTCTCGCGGTTTCACCCGCGTCCCGTGGGAGCTACTGCCCGCACCGGGATAAAATATAGCCTTTGTTACTCGCAGATAATATAGCTTTCTAATGGTGAAAGAATATTTAAAATAGGTCCAGTAGTTTTTGAGTTTATCCATTACAACCAAACGAACGAACAAACAAAGTTTTCCTCTTTATAATATTAGTATAGATTCTATTGATCAAATGTTGATAGCAAATCAACAGCCGATTTTGATGCCAAAAAAATATTATTTCTTCTTACTTTCACTCTTAATATTCCAGGTGATTTCCTCGTAAAGCCATCGTTCGACGAGCAACTACAAAGCCTAAGTGAACAGTTGGAACAAATGCAATCTTCAGCTGACAAAGAACTAAACAAGGCCGCTAAAGACCTAGGCCTCGATGCAGGCAAGACTATCAAGTTAGAGAGTAACCCACAGAATGGATTCTGTTTGAGGTAAGTTTTGAAGAAGTTTTAATTGAATTTCAGCTTGACAGTCAAAGTAAAAAAAGTATATTTTAAATAAGCCTATTATAGCTCTTTCGAAACGTCAAACTAGTTGCACGGTTCTTAAGAGTTCGTCTAATGGAGAAGAACCAGCAAGAAACTCCATGTTCACTCTTTTTAAAAGAAAATTGAATTATTTACAATACTCTTCTATCTATATATGTTGAGAAAACATAATGACACGAAATGAAACATTTCATTGTGCTGTCATTTAACTATGGGCTTCGATATTGTTCTTTCGAGACGGTTATCTCTTACTAAATCTATGAGATCTTAGCTCAATGGCGATTGAGTGGTGGAATTTAATAGACGTTAAAACTTTTCTGTCAATCCATCACTATTTTTTGCCGTTTCTCTCCGAATATCAACACTTATAGCCAACACTTACCGTCGTACCACAAAAACTTTTAAACGTCTGTAGAACACTTGTCTAAAAAAATGTCAGATTATGGCGTTGAAATAAGGTCTGTTATGCAGCCACATTTTTTTAGACAAGTGTCCAACGGATATTTAAGATTTTGTCGTAAGTCTGATTGTGTTTAGCTCTATGTAATGAAACAAATCTTTTTACAATGTACCTGTTATCTTAAAGAGTTTTGATTCGTCTTTATAGAGTAACAAAGAAAGAAGAGCAAACTTTACGCGGAAATAAGAAATATACCGTTATAGATGCTGTGAAGGGAGGCGTGAGATTCAAAACTAAAGCGTTAGAGAATATCACTGAAGAATATACCACGATCAAAAGTAATTATGAGCGGGAACAAGATAAAGTAGTTGCTGAGATAGTTGGTATTGCAGGTAAGGAAAGACTACCATCGAACAAGTGGATTTTATTTTATACACCCGTTTGTTTGAACAGAAAAAATAACAATAGTATTAGTTTACATTTTTTATGTATTTGCGAGACCAAATTACCGTATTGCAAACTTTTTTTGTTCGTACTTAAATAATGGCGTCCTGAGAAAACAAAGATGGCTTCTAACTTATTTTATTTTGATCTCGGGGCACCTTTTAACTGTAACGATAACTGAGCTATTTTCAATTGACAAATCTCCGATTTGACAAATGGGGGACTAATATATGGCGGGTTATGGTCTGGTTATATTTAAAGTTAAATGGTGGAACTCATCCTTAGTTACCTTTTGTTTAATATCAATCTTCTCTTAATAAATGACCTTATATTATTTACATTAATTTGCAGCGGGCTACTCAGAATGTTTATTCTGTCTATCACACATATTGTCTCGGCTCGACGTGTTAGTATCGTTCTCAGTGGCGGCGGCTTCAGCACCACATTCCGCGTACATTCGACCCACTATTACTGAAGATCTTAATGAATTGGTACTGAAGGAATTAAGACATCCTTGCTTGGAAGTCGCTGAAGGCGTCTCTTATATACCTAATGATGTTGTGTTTAAAAGAGGTAGGTTGAATAAACTTTTTAGATAATGGCTTCTTTTTAATAGTCTTAAGGATTAAGCACCTAAAACGGTTGCGACTTATGAGCTATTTGGCAACACGAGTCATAATTTACGAGCGCATCGCGTGGTCTTTTTCTTGTTTCAACATCAATAAATGTATTTTTTCATACGAAATATAATGTCAGTCTCAAAAGGACTAAAGTTTATATGGGGACTTGTCAATGACAATGTCGCAGTCATCTCGTTGAAGCTTCTACTTGATGGAACCACTTGCGCCTTCTTTAAATGACCACATTCACGTACATGCCTTTTAGAGTCGGCTACCAGTCTCACTTGATGCAGCTGAGTACCAATGCTCAACATACTGCATATTATTTGACCTCCTCACACTTATAAGACTTTCTGGTTTCTGACTACCCGTAATGTCTGCTAATGAGAAGAATACCAATAAACATTTTTATTGGCTGGGACCCAAAAATTTTACGTGCCTTCCGGAACACGGAAGAACTCGTCATAAAAAGATGGTCTCAACACAATCCGTCAACAGACCAACTGCGACGAGCGTTGTTTACCCTTATGAGGGATCAATCCGCGTGACCATTACATAGCCACATGCTCGTCTTTTCAGAAAATGGATAATAAAGTTATAAACAAAAACATTACAGGAACAGGCGTAATGCACATAGTAACAGGCGCTAACATGGGCGGCAAGTCAACGTGGATGCGTTCCTGCGGCGTCGCCGTCGTGCTCGCCCATGCCGGGTGTCCCATACCCGCCGCAGCAGCGAAGATACCTAGACTGAAGGCTCTGGCCGCACGTATCGGTGCGTCTGATGCCGAGGCTAAGGGACACAGCACGTTTATGAGAGAAATGATTGATACTGCTGCTATACTCAGGGTATGTTTGTAATGTCTTCTTCGTGGAAGATCGATATAGCATTTCTCAGTGATGTGGCATCGTGTATGTTATATCGTTAGTTTTGTCCACAACAAATTACAATAGTGAAATCAATTAAAGTCTCTATGGACTAATGGTCCTAAGTTATTTGGGGCATAATAAAGTTTTCCGCTTACATTTCTGTCAGTGGTCATACTCATATTTGTTTCCTTCTTTATTCATGTTCTCTTTCAGAAAGTCAAGCCATCTTATCCTTGGTATAAAAAAAAATATGTAAGATGTTTTATCACACGAAAGGGGTGAACTCTACTTGTGTGTACCAATGGATACTGAAGAAAATTCCATACAATTCCATACCACAGTGCATAGCCTTAGGACCCTTCATTCATAAAAATCTTTTTTATTTCCAAATCTGAAACATTTTTTAATATATGTTTCAGACAGCAACACCAGACTCGCTGGTCTTGATCGATGAGTTGGGACGAGGAACTTCCACTTATGAAGGCTGCGGTATAGCTTGGGCCATTGCTGAGTAAGTTTCATGTATTTATTATTTTATTTAGGTTAGCAACATAGCTAATTATTCTTCTATAGGCTTCTGTGGAAAAAAAGGCGCAGGATTAAAAGAAAGTGTGTTATAAAATTTTATTGAATCTGTATTTGTATTTGAGGCCACAAATATTCATTTCCTACTGGTCTGGTTTGGGTGAAACTTTAATCTGAAAAAAACGCGCTTATTCAAAGTAAGCTGAAAAACAGCATATTTGTATGTCAAAACAGAATCCTTTATTGTACGGCCCTCTAACATTATACAATATAAAATTTAATGAACAATATTCCAACAGGGAACTAGCAACAAAAAGCCAATGCTTCTGTCTGTTCGCGACCCACTATCAAGAGTTAACCCGGTTAGCCAGCACCCACCCGGGCGTCATCATCAACTCTCACGCCGAAGCCTCGGTCGTCAACGGCCAGTTGTTGCTGCTGCATCGCATCGCTCCCGGACCAGCCATGCATTCCTTAGGACTGCACGTCGCGAAGCTAGCTGATCTCCCTGATTCTATTATTGAGGTGACAAATCCTACTTTCTACTATCCTTTTTTTTTTGTTTCATCTGATGAAAATGCCTGACGTATACACACACCGCCCGGGGAGATGGTGAGGTTATGTGGCTCTCGTTAATTCAAAGTTATCACGAGTTCCCTATAAAATCTCTTTATATTTCGAACTTGATCAACACTTAATAATTCGAAGTTTTGTTTATTTTCTCTCACAAATTTCAAACCATTTCATATTTCAAAAACTCGATAATTCGTAATATTTTAAGAGTCCCTCGAGTTTCGAATTAACGAGAGTCGACTGTACCTACAATACCTGTGCAATTGAAGAATCGTCCCCATCCCGGCACCCGAACCTGCTGAGTAACACTAAAGAATTTGCCAAACTATAATACCTGTAAATTTTTTGATAAAATATTTAGAATTATCTAATAAAATCAATTTCATTACAGTATGCTGAAGCTAAACAGGCGCAACTTGAAATCAACTTGTTCGACGTAGAAGCAGCTGTCCAATCTGAAGAAACAACGGAGGGTCACAAATTAATTGTAGAGTTCTTACGTAAGTGTAAACAAATACAAGAAAGTTCGCCATCCGATGGCTTGATGATGGAGGAAATAACGAAACTAAAACAAGAATTGTTGCAAACTCAAAATAAATACGTGGAATCTCTTATGGCATAAGTTTCTTCTTGTGATAATAAATAACTTTTTACATTTTTTTAATCATTGCATTTCATTATTAACCACCAAGTTAATTCAAACAGTTTTTTGAACAAACAAGCACACCACGAAACGTACCTGGGAAACATTTCTGGAAGTTTGAAAATTGATAATTTTAAAGATTTTGAGGTGTTATTTTTCGAATTACCACTTCGTATCTTACCTGCTATATTAGTAGCGGAGTGCCCGATAAGTTTAAAACTGCTATTGCGATTACATTGTAATCAAATCTTCACATTATTAACTTAGCAGAATCGGGCCCCAGCTCCCAACCTTCAATGGAAGAACTCGTCATGACATGAAAAGCAAAAAAAAACTAATTTTAGGCGCATCGGCCTAGAAGTCGGTGTCTAATGGGTGTATCTATCTAAGTTTATTTCGCCACCGACTTCTAGACCGATGCACCTAAAATTAGATTTTTATGGCCTTACTACAAAAACTTTAAACCCTGTTTTACACTTGTCTAATAAAATTTTGGCTGCAAAATGAACCATATGTCAACGTCATAATTTGACATTTTTTTAGACAAGGCATAAACTGACGTTTAAAAGTTTTTGTGGTAAGACGGTTAGTGTTTTTGGAAGTAGGGTTTTTTTTTTGTAATAAGTTTTTTATTTTTGGCTTTTCGGTGATAAGCAGTTGTCATTATTCGCATTAGTGCAAAAGTCTCGTCAAGACGAATAATATACGCCCAAACATGAGGTAGTTAACATGTTCAGTAAAGTTATCGAGTTCTCTCGACCTTCTCTGGTCTCCATTATCAGGTCAGCTCCAAACCTTCACTGTTGAATAGTGCTATCGGGCATATACACCAAGTGTCAAGTGAGTGTCAAGTTTTTACCCTATGTACGCCTACAATTTTCGAAAGTAGAAAAAAATCGAATTGAGAACCCCCTTTTTTGAAGTCGGTCACCCTTTCACGGACCGACCGCGCCAAGCGGCCTATGATATTATGATCGATCGATCCGCGTGGCTTCGACTTAGCGACGAGCTCTGTACTGAGTAAGGGTCACGTAAGGGTAGTTGCACTGATCTCTCACAGACTGTAGGTAATATCTTTGGCTAGAAAACGCATAACCCCTGAGTGGGTATAGGGAAAGAGAATTTCTATTTGATAGGAAGTGTAACAATAAAACAATTACATATGATTTAACAACTTTTATTAATAATGAAATAGTAATCACATATGAAAAACAATTTAATACGCCTTTTAAATTAAGTTTCTTATTTATTATTTTTATATTAAATGTCAAAAACGATATAATTCAGTGGCATGAGTTGTATTTACTAATATTAAATGACCTTTGTAGGAAACCTCTACTTTAAATGATATTCCTATGACAAATACAGTAATGCGATTTGTTAAATACATTCCTTCCGTGATAGAACGTCAAGAAAAAAGTTCTGGAGTTAGCATATTAACAAACAATTGATATGCAACTTATTTATTTTCTTATAAGCATCGCACGCCAGTGTCATTAGTCTTAGAAATGCTATCATTAAAATAACTAAATTCTGAAACAGTCAGTAGGGCTTCAATGATTCAACTTGAATTTGCATTATTAAGAAAATTTACTCACATTTACATTTAGCTAGCACAAGGAACAAGGCGGATTTTTGTAAAGTTTTATGTGAAAATGCATTTTTTTTTTGTATCAGTCTCGTTATTTGTGCTGCCAAATGTTTCAACATTATTTACACTTTTGTCGGTGGGACAAAACGATAAACTAGGATATTTACATTAAATTATTTACATCATTTATGTCACATGAGAAGTACGCACATTTTTGGACTTTTTGAAAAAAAATACAGTATTATAACTTTTGCACTTGTATCTAATGCGTTATTTAGACTAGCCTTTTGGGTGAAAATAAGTCTTAATAGGTATAATAAAATCTGTGTTTACTATATTGACATTAATATTTCCAAAATGTGGACATTCTGTATGTATCTTTTAATAATTTAAAATAATTTTAACATCAAAAAATTATATTGTCTTATAAATTATTATTTAACGCGGAGTTTTAAAATTGCCCCACCGTTTTTAATTTATGAAATCACGGGGCGGCCCCTGTATGGCCACGCTTCCACAGTCAGAAATTTTGAAAATTTCCATAATAATAATACTTAATTTAATCTGTATATGAAGACAAAAAGGCTTATTTGCTGTATTTATTTAACATGATGTTTAACGGGCTTACGAAATCCCACTTAAGATGAAATTGCAAACAAGCAATACAATTTATTCAAAGCTGCTTATAATATAAAATAAATACTTGTAATATCACGAATAAACCTGAAGTATGTATAAAGTAAAGTAATAAGCGTATCTATTCTTCTTCATATATGTCAATATGTTTACCTATGTATTTTAATATATTTTACTATTAGGTACACTTCTCGCTCCTAAGGACTCAATCTCTACCTATCAACAGTTAAGCGTATTTTTCTTGTTACACTAGCGAGTTCCTATCTAACTATCAGGGAATCAGTTTAAATAGGATTCTCCGCCTGTGGAAACGTGACATAGGAGCTCGTGGTTTCAGCACATAGCTCTGTCGGACCGTCCCTTAAGACTAGAATCGAGCCTTCGATTCGTTGGCTCTTCTCATGAGAAATACAATCGCACTGCATTCTGAAACGTCCTGCGGCACATCGGGCACTTGTCTGCCGCCAACGCGCACTTAGCGCAGGCCACCACGTGTCCGCACGGTACGAAGCACACGTTGCGCTCCTCTGCATAACAGATTTTACACAATTTGGAATCGTCTACGGAGTTTTCCGGCGTTTCGGGTTGCGTGCTGGGTGTGGTGGGCTGGCTGGGCGGCCGGGCCGGCGCCACGTCCTTCTCCGCCTCGGCCGCCGTCACCACGCAGGCCTCGGACATCACCTTCTGTACGTACTCGCGGCCCTTCACCAGCTGCACGTAGGCGCAGCGATCGAACCAGCGCGCGTGCTGTTCCCAGGGCACGTCATCATTTTCCCAGTCTTTCAAACCGCCATCGCAATAGAAACACTTGGTCTTATCCCCCTGACCGGTGTAGAAGAAACCAGCCTCGGCAAGTTCCTCTGGTTTTTGCCGCATGCATCGCGGCCAGTCTTTAAAACTGCGCAAACGCGCAGCTTCGGAAGCGAAGCGTGGGTGTACGGGGCCGGCCATGCGCGGGGGCGTGGTGCTGGTGGCGGCCGCGCGGACGCCGCACTCGTCTCGGCCCGAGCCGCTCGAGTCCGTGCTGGCGCCGCCGCCCAGCTTGCGAACGAATGGGCATTGTGGCGCCCAACGCTGATGGTCCTTGGCGGGATCATCGCCTTCGACCCATCTCATAATTTCAACTTTGCAGAATGCACAGCGTACTTCATCTCCGCGGCCAAGATAATAAAATCCATTCCGAGCGAGCTGTTCTCCGGGTAGAAATGTGACTGGCCATTTTTCGAACGTTTTTATTCTTTCATCTTCTCGTCGCATATCAATTGTATCAGTGCTGAAGCCAAACGTATCATGGTTGTCGGTCTTGTCGATGCTGAATGAAGAGGAACAGGAAGGTGTAGAGGGTGACGAGGCCGGAGAGCCGGCGTTTGAGTCGTAGCTCGGCGTCGGCAGCACTAGCGGCCCAACCAAAGGTCGAATCTTAGCCTCGCGCGGTGCGCTCTTGAATAGCGTTAATGGTGAGGCGGGGCCATTGGATGCCACTGGAAAAAAAGAAAAAGTTTTGTTAATAATATCCTGTGATATTTTTGTTAAAACATTGGTTCAAACCGATTAAGTATTCAGCAGAGGTAAATAAGTGAAGGTTTGTCAAGACAAGACATAAGACGAGTTCAGAGCTAATTGAATATAAGTAACTTAAACATTAAAGACGTATTCTTATGTAGAAGATGTCGTGCGTGAGTGTGCGTTTAAAAACAGTTTCACATAACAACAAGTTCGCGGCCGCCGGGGCCGGCCCGGCTGGCTGCGTCATCGACATTCCAATGCCTGCCCTCCTCCCTCCAGCCCGCCCTCACTCCTCCCTAAGTGCACTCAGTGCGCATGTACCGAATGGCCACTTTTCTAACCCTTGGATCCAGACTCCAAACGGATAGTACGTAGATCAATTTTCTTTGCAAGCCTGAAGACCAGAACCTATCCACTATTCAAACAACTAAATGTTAAAAATTCATTGGCCACAACAGCTTTTCCCGACTTCCTAGAAATCGGGTCAATTTTCAAATGGCATATTATACAAATTCATAATTTCGGCTGTCTTTTAAAAGGAATTTCAACAATTCTTGTTTGAAAAGTACGAAAAAGTCCACACGTTACCAAAACAATAGGCCTCCAAAATTGCTAATGGCCGACAGGACACGGATCGATATTTACCATTTCTACTTTTGGTGTCGATTAAAAGGGGCATTTTGGCGGTTTAAATACACAGAAAACTTTTCACGTAACACTGCAAACGCACATTGCAAAAAAACTAGAACTTTTGCATATAATAACTGTAGAAATAAAATGATAGCGCGATATCGTACGTGTGAGTACGGACATCGTTGGCTGTACGTATACTGTGCCGCCTGGTGGTGATATCGTGCTACAACGACCACCCCACTGCGCAAGCGTACGCACTTGAAAAGAGGGTTTAAATAGTCTGACTGCAACCCTCCGCGCCTAGGAGTATTGTCGTGCACATGGGGTGCGCCGTGCATTTCGGCAATTCGCCATTGTGAGTATATATTGGACACAGCTGTTCAGTCTATAGACTACAGTAGGGACTACAAGAATTGTATAAGTTGATAATGCTAACTTTAAACAGCAAAAATATAAATAACCAATACTACGATTCTGGAATCTTAGATCATTTATAAACTTATGGCAATATTTAACGTGTTAGAGAAAACTCTTCTTGAAACTCACTGTTACAGTATAACTAGGTACTTTATAAGTTTCATAATTAGTAAATCTACATTTCGGCGAGCAGCAAAATGTCTTATATTCTACTTATTCCGTCAAATTCCATCTGGCAACACTGATAGTAAGTTCTCAATCAGGCTAGCGTCTGGTGCGACGTTGCCGTGCCGTTCACAGCCGACCGGATTTCATTCATATTTGAGACGCGACGTTGCCGTCTTCAGCGGAAACCGCGACCACACAGCGTAAAAAAGGGCCTGTGGAATGTGGCAGTAGTTTACTGATGGGCGGGTCTAATACAACACCAAATAAAAAGTAGACAAAAGTGGATGTTTGGAATGCGGACACTAAGTACTTAGGGAAGAAGTGTACACTGTAGTCTAATATAACTTAACTTTTCAGTAATTGTAGTATCGGACGTTTTCGTGTCTGTTCTGTTAACTACATTAATTTAGTTTAGCTTTGTTTTCAGTTTAAGAAATATATAATGTACGATGTAAGTACGATGGAATTAATGTAAATTAAATGAATTATTTTGCTATCCCTGGTTCTAAACTATATGAATAAGCAAACTTGTTAGTTGTAAAGTCCAACCAGCGGACTGATATCATGTGCAAAGTTCACGTCACTCGCTGCAAAAAGCAAATGAAATTCAGCATTGTGCCTTAAGAGAGCGGCGAGAGGCGGCGCCGGCCGGGAGAGCAAGCGTGGGGAAGGGGACGGGGCCATGTTCTCATGCCTATGGGTGGTCGGCGCTCGGCTTTCGAATTCCAATGCCTCGCCTGTAGCGCCTACGCGCTAGACTGCTATCTATTTAGCTACATACGTCTACGTAATTTCAGTACAGTTGTCTAAGCAATTTCTCCTTATATAATTCAAACAGTTTTACAGATAGGATTCGATTTTCTAGCAAGGCAAACATAATCTTTAATGAATACGAGCTCGAATGAGATTGTATGAATGAAATTTATGCTTGTTGTTTTAGCGTAGTTTAAACAAACCGTGGCTTCTCTCATCATAAAAGTAGAAAAAATAAACTAAAGGATAGCCCGGAATTGGTGTCAGCGGAAGAGAACATCCGCCAGATGGGGCACATACATATCAAAGAGTACGACGGCATTGAATATAAAATGTACCGAGGCAAAATGAAAAAATATCCTGCTAGAAATAACCGACTAATAGGTACAAAAAAGTTATATCGCGACGATAAGATATACCGAATGGCTTTTACCGAATTGGTTTGATTGTGGATCAATAATGATTCTTTATCATTGACGCGTTATCTAAGTGCCTATTTTATTTAATGTGACCTAGCAGACATTCGATGATATTCGATTCGCATTTCGGTAACTGGGGTACATTTGAAATCAGCTTATTTTTTTATTTTATTCTCCCAATTATCAATTCAATCAATTATTCTCCCAATTATCAATAAACTTAATTTGGAAATGTGTCTTAATCTAATTATAAAAATACAATTTTTAGTTTCGTGAATGTAAATGGCTGCTTGTTTGTTATAACTGCCTTTATAATATTTATATTGGCAACACTGTATCCTGTCAATAATTTTGAAGCTTTGTGTTTTTTTTCCAAATGGGATGTACCTTATTCCTTACATTATTTTGTAATTGATAAGATAACATAAACAATTACAGAATTTGTGATAAAAAATTATTAAGTAATTACAACATTGCAAATACATAGTTTGTAATTCACCAATAACTTTATCATTTACTTATTGCTAAATGTTAATATGATTATTTTTACTACAATACTTTCAAACATTTTTAGATTGAAGCCAATACTCATAAATATTTTTTTTAAATAAATGTAAATTAACTTCCGAGTATTGCTAACAGATGGCGCTAGTAGGACTGTAAGTTAGTAGCAGCTCACTTATACAATGTTCATTACATTATCAGAGGGCAAGAGGAAAAGAGCTATTTTAACATTAAACTAGCACAATTATTAAGGAAACATGCATACAGGGAAAATTAATTAATGTTTTTTCTTAATAACTACGATTTATAAGCATTCAAGTATATCTGTATTTAACGGTTATTACAATATATTTTTCTGATCACCATGGTAATATTAAACTTATAAATAAATTTAACAGGATTCATAAAGTTTACATACTACCAAGTTGACAACACTTACCAAAATCAGCAATGAGGCCCCATTGGGTAGAGGTGGAGTATGTATCAATTGACAAGGCCATAGCCTTACTAACAAAACTTAAGCAACAAAAAAACCAGTAGGTAAGAACGTAGTGTCAGTGACAGCTTATGCTTTATAACAGAATGATGTTTTGAGGAAAAGATCAAATGAAATATATACTATCTTCATTGTGATATCTTATCAGCCTTAAATAATTCTTTGAAATGGTACATAAGTCATAATGATGATTAAAATCTTCAGATTTAAAGGGTTCTTGGTAATATTCCATTTATTAAGTGAAGGCTTCTAAAGAGCCACTTATTGGTTGCTCTGTACTTAAATATTCAATATTCTTTTTCTTTATGACATCAGCACTTTATTGTATCTTACAGTTCCACACTATAGATGGCGTTGGTGTACAGCCAAAATATTTATTATTTACAATTTTATTTCAAACCAGTGCTGTTTTTGATATTAACATATTGACTGTATTACAAATAAACTTTTAGACTATTGAGGATTGAAGCTAGTCCTAGCTTCTATCAAAACAATAAACAACAATTTTATTTTAGCCGAACAAAGAAAAATAATAACACTAAATTAATGGATCAGTCTCAATAACAACAGCTAAGGTGTTTACAATTAACAGTACTTATTTAATTATTTAGGTTATGAATGTAAATATTGACCTTAGGGTTGTGATAAGACAGGTATTTGGTATATTATGACAAAAACATGTTTGTTAATTTTGAAACAGAATCTTAGTAATGAATAGTAGGTAGTAAATGAAAACATTTTGTTTTTTTTTACAAATCAATCTTCTATTCTAATTCTATTGAAAATGAAGTCTTCTCGATCTTAAACGTTAAAAGTACTATTATTTTATCCATCCATGTCAAACCAAAGCATTGTACCTACTGCATGTTCACCGATAACAAAATAAACGCTAAAAATAACACTATAAATCCAGTAAAGAGGATAAGTGACGTCGCCCTCGTTCCAAATCTAAAAACATATGGTCATGAAAAGGTTATGTAAGGAAATCGCTTTTACCTTTGGTAATATCCATTTGTAATCCAGTATTTTTTGTATTTACACAAGGTAAGAAACACGACCACATCAAATTGATTGTTTTTGACTAGGTTCCAAATAAATTGTTCTCACTCTCACTTGTCAAACGTAACGCGGATTGACAAACAAACAACACAACTCTCCAACATGAGTGCGAAACTCGCGACTAACGAACGTAGTGACGTCCACAGCAGTTCACGATCGATCGCGGCTCGGCCCGAGTATTATAGTAAGTACCGAAACATGCGTCACCCGTCGACGTTCGGACTGAAACTATTCATCGCACAGCACACCAACACCACACGCCGCGCTACTCGGTTCGGCTCGCTCGCTCGCTCGCCGCCCGCAACGAATGCTAACTGATCGGTGTTGCCAGATAATAGATCGAAAACTATATTTATACGTATTTTGTACCGTTCGCGTTGGTGCTAAGAAGTATTGACGAGATTTTTTTTAAAGATATAAGAACTGAAACTACTGATATCTTCTCCAATTATTCTTACTATCGATTTAATACCTTCGTTATTATCTAATGTACTTGTAGACAAAATTCCCAATCACATAGAAACCAAAAAAAGTTGTGATTGTAAAATATTATTATGTTCTTACGTTTACGCAACGATAGCTATAGCTCATATGGGTAGGAAACTCATTTATACCATTTCGTACAAAAACATGGCAACATTACTCTACGCGCATACTTTGGTCTGCAGCGATCAACTGTTCCATAGTAAAAAAAATAGGAACCATTTATGAAGGTATCCAGACAGGTGCTCCTAACAGTCTATCTTTCCCCGAAATCACTTTATCTAGCTTAAAAATGCCAAAATTTACTACGCTCCGACATTCCTTGTCCTTTATGTTCTAATAAATAAAAGAAGGAATAAATAAATCCAATAAATAAAAAGAAGGGAAGGTATAACTCACTGTCACCTTGTATCGTCAAGTAGGTATATCTTTTAGATTTAAGTACCTAAATAAGAGTTCGTAATTTTTTAGGTAATCTGTAGGTAAGGATGAATATGTATGAAGTGAGGTGGTAGGTATAAGATAGAAAAAAATATTTTATCAATCTGCCTGTTTTCGGTCACTTTTTTATCAGATTAAGTAAATTATTCTTTGTTACGTAGGTTGGAATTTAGATAACAAGTCAGCAGTCTAAAGTCAACAGCCAGGACCCATTATTAGGATGATACTCATACGGTCTATGTATTTGGTGGTTTTTTATCAATAGGTACCAACAATGCCCATTACCTACTCTTTGCTCGATTGCGGAAAAACTCACAAATAGGTAAGTACCTACATCCGTTACACTAACTTACTAAATGACACTAAGGAACTTACCTAAAAGGCATTATTGGGAACCCCAAGGACCCCTTTGAAGCAAGTTCTCTTCACAATACAAATATTAAGTAAGTAGTTCATATATTATAAAAAAAACTTTAAGCACCCATTACCGCACACAGTGTGTATTAAGCAGGCACCTACGTACCTTTCTCAGTAGGTACGTCTGTAGATAGAATAGGAAAAGTAGTAAAATTATTTTCTAATAGGTATTTACCTGGAACTGGAGTTTTTACAGCTACGTTTTCCACAACTTCCCTTGATATGTTTTCGTCCATGTCTACAGGTGCAAAAGAAATAATGTTAAGTTTCACTTTTCACTATTTGAACAACCATTTTAGTTTTCACACACCTAAAAATAAATATTGATTTTAGTCAAAATTTTATAAAAGAAATCTGACGTTTCTCACACTCAATGAAATGACAGTTAACACCAAAGAAAAACAATAACAAATTAAATTATGAATTCAAGAAGTTAGGTTACCTGTATTGGATTACTTGTGAACTAGCGAGCACTGCAGCTGTCGCTTCAATGCTACATGTAAACTAAGCCAAGATACGACGATAAACGTTACCTACGTAAACACAACGTAACAAAACGTGTCCAATGATTAGCTCATTCGTATTGCACTGCATTGTTCAATCGGACCCAGCGTGTTCTGGTGCAATCTGCACTTCTGCCGGGAATGCTCATCTGAATCATAGTTAGATTTTGCCCTTGCTCTCAAATTACCTATGTACCCACAAGTATGGTTCACAAAATCGATGCCTAATTACTTAGTTAGGTACCTAAGTAATCTAATCATTCGTTATGTGTTCTTATAACAGCTTATAAGCTAAAGTAGGTACTTAGGTGTTGCTGCTACATGCAGTTTTGTTTAGTGGGTTTTGGTTCCTACCAAACAGCTGTTAGCTTAATCAGGGCAGATGCCAAGGCACCACCATAATATTGCATTGTGAAGGTAGTACGTACAAAAAGTTGGGAATATTTTGACGTTGGCAGGTGCGCGAGCAGCTTGCGCGAGCGCGGGCGGCGCGCGGCATCAGCTCGGCACAGCTGCCGCTCCACGTGCTCCGCAGCTGTCGCCCTCATCCCTTACACCCCACCCCCACCGCACCCCCTTAATTCATACCTGAAATTAGCCAAAAAACAAACCAATTTTGGTTGCTGCTTTGTATGAACGACGCGTCGTTTGTTATAGACATCAATTTATCCGATGCATGTCTATTGTGAATAGGTAGATGGGTATCTACTATTGATTGTAACAACGGTTCAAGAACTCGGAATATAAAATCGTGGTATTTGTACTTGTTTCCTGATACTCAAACGTGGCAGTGTCCATAGCTTGAAATTCCAAAATCTAACTTAGAAAGCAAGCACACGCTCGTTATGAAATAGGATAAAACTCACAAAGGTCTGTCTGGCAGCGGCAATGCACCACAGACGCATGTTAGTAATAATAAATGCATATTTTAATGAATGAACCCGGCCCGACGAGAGTGGTGCCTACAGCGCTTACTTCGTGACTTAACAATGACCATAGAGTAGAGGCTCACAGATGTTATGTGCACATTGTGTAGTTAGCTCGATGCACAGAGAAAAGAGTTGACAATAAACGTGGGAGCCAAAATGCTTGTAACTAACTGAAAGGAAAAAATTGGTAAAATGAAAACCACAATTCTAATAACACATTAATTGAATCTCTTCTTACCTCTTTATTGTTTATGGCGTGACTACTTTTGGTTTTTTCTGATCTTACTTCAGTCTCTTAGGACCTTAAATTAGTAACTGGTCATTTTAGGGCTCTTTATAATCTTACGGGCACTTTGAATTCATACTTTAAGACAGGCCCTCTGTTGCTATGGACAAAATGTGCCGCTTCTGAAATGTTGTCTTTGAGTGCGGGCGGGCACAAGGCAAGGCGGTCCAATAGCGGCTCGCGGCGTGGTATGCGGCCTGCTTTTCCCAGAACTCTTCGCTCCGTGCCGCAGCCCGCGGGACGGGATCAGTTGCACGAAGTAACCAGCCAGTCCGCCGAACACGGGTAGGTATCGTGCTGTTATAAAACACTTGTTATCAAGAGGATTATGCTTTGAAAACTTGCAAATTCAGTTTTGCTTAAAGAAATATGAAACCATAAACTATTGAAACTGAACATTTATTAAAGTTCAGTTTAAGAAGTCGGTAATTACCACAGGAACGATAAAAATGTAGGGATAGTTATATTAGTTATCGGTCTTGTTTTTATTTTTATAACTTGGCAGAAAAACTCAAGATAAATAAATAATACCAAAAAAATGTGACCATCAAGTAAATAGCCTTTATTTATTTAAGAAGTTGATCAGAATAATGTAGGAACTTTATAGAAATCGAAGCAACTCAACCTTGAGAAGTACATCAGACTATTCATTTTAAATGAGAAAACGTTACGAAAACGTATTACAATAGATGTCTTTACAATGCACTATTTTTTCCTATCCAAATCCGTTACATTCCATTCCCCGCAGCCGCGGGTTGGGCACGGAGCTATCTCGTCGAGATTTCGAAATTCCAAGAAAGGCAGAGCCTTATAAATTATCTCAAAAGCGCCGACGCGGCCCTGCAGCCAGAATGCTTTTTTTACACCACAGGTAGGCTGGCGCTAAGAAGGCGAAGGAATTTATAGTGTGTGCTTCAAAGTTGATACTTGAAGTAAATATTTTGTGTTTTTGGATTTAAGTAACCGTTGGCTTGATCTAGACAATCGAAATGACATTTTTGTGTCACATGTGCTTATTTTCCTCGCAAGTTAGAGGAACATAGCACAAAAAGTCCCTGCCTACCTGCATGAGGTAGAGGTGCACATTTTACAACTCAAGCAAACGCCTAATAAGACAGGTGAATTTAGGGTTTTCAAATGGGTGAAAACTTGTTACATATCATGTAAACCAAACGCATTATTAAAAATCATACATTACGTTGGTTGAACGTATAAAAAAAGACTGGCGCAACATGAAGAGTATCAAGACTATTCAAGTCGGGTCTTAAAGACTACATAATACAGTGTAAAAAATGTGCGTGGTACACGCGTGCAGCACGTTTCTAAGAAGATAGCACTGTTGGAACAACCCAAGGCATTCTCGAGACCAGGCAGCCCTGAAGGTCGGCTCCACTAATAATAACAGCTATTGTCACATGGCGCCCATCATAAACTTAGTTCATCCTTGATCCTATACAACACGGCCTCCGCCGCTTCGTATGGAAAATAAATTTTATCGATCCCGTTTTGCATGGCAACATGAACGTTCTTTTTCAACTCGCAACCGGCTCCCTTTAACAAGCTCCGATTGAAATTATAATCAATTTAATGCCTTGTTAAATTTATCTGATGTTACTGAATACCTCATGAAAACATGAAAGAGTTTACTCCGTAATTGCCTGAAAGGATTTTGGTGATATCGGCTCTAATTCATGTTCTAAGATGGCGGATTTCATAAAAAGGCGCGCTTAGAAAATAACTGCCTTTGAACATCGCTGCGACCATAAAGCATCTGCTAGACATTAATGCTAGAGTCGCGAGTCGCTAGATCAACGAAACAATGGTCTCTCTGAGGCGCTGTCGCAACGCAATGCAGGTTTTACTGACATAGCGGTTAGGTTGGTATTCCATTGAGGCATCATTACGGATGGTGTGCTGTGGAATTTGGGGCACAGAGCTGACTCAACGATCTAGTCCCTTCCCTATCGCGAAGGTAATCTTAGTGAAGTAAAACGGCACGGATGTTAACAGTTATCTGCTTTCCGATTCTAGTAAAATTTAACTTAGGTTTAATTAACTTATCTGAGAAAGGAAGCTCGTCATTAGTTTTGTCACCACTCCTTATGAGGCTTTTTACTTACAGCTTTTACGTCAGTCTCTATCTAACTTTGGATCCAAGTAAGCAATACTCGTAAACTTCAGTAATGTAACAGCATTTCCACTACCTATTTTGTGAAGTAGGTACCTACCAATCTGAAAGTCTGAACAGGAAAAAAAGTTCTTCAACGAATTAACCTTTTACTGAGGTTTTAGGTTCCAAAAAAGTAGGTGTATATTGTATATTCAACAATCTTTTGATTAGGAAGGCAAAAACCAACCAGATATCATGACGCGGCAAAATTTGTACCTCATGATTCATTCTGAATGTAAGTATAATCTTAGGATTACCTACTAGAGGGTCTGTAAAGGATAGCGTCGTGAGAAAACCGTAAAGGATAGATTCGTTGATGATAATAAAGTCGAGGCATGGATAGGTGTTTCAATCCAGTGCCAAGAATTCAAACAGTGACTGACATTATTGATAAACCTTGTTTGGACCATAAACGTGAAGAAAATAAAGTATCCAAGAAGAAAGATTGTATATTTATTTTCATTAAGCTGAAGTTCGGAAACAATGACGTATGTATTTTTGCCAGAAGCGAGAATGAGATGGAGCTAGACTTTTGTCCCGTTTTCGCAACGGAATTATTGTACTGATTCATCGTAATAAGGGTAGTATTAATAGTAGTAGGTATGTAGTACAAAGTGTCCTTGATCGTATTGTTTATGTGGAAAATAACAAAACGAGTACCAATGTACTACCAGAACCTACTTAGCATAAAAATATCCATCTACCCTCATTTCCAGAAGCCATTATATTCGTCTGGTAGGTAACAAAATCTACCATTAAGCATTAAGATAATAGTCGTAAGTCAAAGTACCTTCATGGAGACTTTTGTAGTACCACGATCTTCCTCCAATCGGTAGAAAAAAATAATAATATAGAAATGTTCTTTTATGCTGCATGCATTAAGTAAATTTCCATAATTCGGTAAACCTCTTATGTCACGCATGATCAAGATGGACAAGGCAGTTGATAAGATGACTCACTCATATATAAATAAAGCTTATCGGGGGCTAGGGTTGAGAAATTAGTCATATTCGTCTTAAAAGGGTTACTATTTAATGCGCTTGCGTCACCCTTGCGTCGAGTATGTTTTGATGAGATTACGTCATTAATTACTTTAGTGCTCAGAATTTCCGAGATGAGATATGTTGTTTTGTTATTTTCCGAAGAAAAATACCTACCTACAGTTCCTTATTAATTTGTTACATTGCTATGTATTTAATTCGAAGTATGTTTATACAACATGTAACGTAATTAACGCACACCCTCAAACACCCCAATTAGAATATTATGTTATAATCATAATACATACACTGAATTTTTAATTTAACATGTAAATGCATTGTTATTTACTAAATTAGTTATACCAATTCTTGGAGAACTTTTTGGTCATACTACTACGCACGCAAATATCGCGCCGCGCGCCGCTCGACTCGACACAACATAACGAAACTACGGAAAAAGCCGATAATACACGAAGTCTTATTACTTTGAGTTACGGTCTATTTGAATTAGTTTTGACTGTACAGGGTTAATATGACAATAATTTCCGTAGTTTTACTGCCAGTTTTTTCATCAAAAGTTAAAGTTAAAGTAATGTCTAAAGTTAAAGTAACGGTCAAATTTGTTTTTTCAAGGCTAAAGTGACAGCAAAATTCATAGAAAAATTGAATTTAACCGTTACTTTAACTTTAGTCATTACTTTGACTTTTACTTTGGCTTTAACTTTTGATGAAGAAACCGGCTGTTAATTATTTTTGGGATAAAAAATTACCTATATTAAAAATGATATAAATCGATTCAGTAAACGATTCTGAACAAACTAATTTCCGGATGTGCGTTAATTAAGTTACATGTTGTATATAAGTATTGTGTTTTTTTTTCTTGTTTTTCTTCTCTCTGAATACCTATTTTTTTAAACATGCCGTCGCTCGGCGTCGTAGAGGATATTTACGATAGGGCAATAAATTCAAGTTTTCATCAATGCCATGTTAGTGGTAGTAAGTAGTTTCTCACCACAAAGCCCGCATGGACTCGATGGACTGGTCTCATTTCTTTTGTTATTGTCTGTACGAGTAATGTTGTTTTCTTTTGTTTATTGCTCTCGAACAACGACTACGTTTCCCATTACTGTTCACACACACCTTTACGCTATCAACATTACTAATTAGAGAATAAATAATCGTTATTTGATAGCGAAGAACCTAACTAATGTTTATTTGATTAAAATGTGTTGGACTTTGAAAGATGAAACATCCAAACAAAAAATTGAAGTGAGGAAGTAAACAATGACGCTATTCAGATGTAATTATTATTTTTTATAGAATGAACAATTGTATCATTATGTTTTATTATGGCGTCATATTTTATCTCTTTTTATTTGGTGACCTTGTTGTTCAGCCTCTGTGACAATAGGTTTCCCATGACGCGTCACGTTGCTTGCAACACAATTAATTACATATATATTCACGGACGTTTCTATAGAATTCCTTGATATTTAATTAAAAGAGACACGCTAGATATTATCACTATACCTAATTACTTAGGTACTCGTATATTCGCGCCATTTGTTCATCCTATTTGATTTCGCATCAAATAGGTACAAACGGATTTATGCGGCAAAATGTTATTGGACAGATTGTTTCATTAAAGTGTTCTATTTTTATATAGTCTTTGGTAGTGGCACATGGTGGCAGTTGGCACACTTTAGATTCGTGATCAAGGTCCGAAATAAAAGCCAATAAAATTATTTAAAGAAGTCAATTGAAAGGACGCACTGATAAGGTTTTTTATTGACCTTAGTATTCAATTGGATTAGTAATTATTTCTGTATAACAGAAACCTGACCTGAGACAATGCCATAATGTTTTCATTGTTTTGTTTGTATTGATTTATAATTGGATTAGCTACTTTAACAACATCGGATTTTCTTTCCAGTATTGCTAAATCCTGTTTTTCTAGATTTTTTTAATCAAAGCTACTTTTGTTTTAGCTCGTGTTGCGGAACTAGTTAACGTCTCTTGTCTATGATTTAAAATTATCACAATGGATATAATTTCTAACAAAAAAATGGAAAATGCTACTAATCAGAATATAATTAAGGACAAAGAGACGTTTTAGAGAATGTTACACATGCATGTATTTAAATAATAAAAACTTAAGTATATGCCACCGATTAAACCGAGGCTCTTTATCTTGAAAATTTTCACGCTCCGTACGGGAGGTGTACCAGAGCTAGGTAAACTAATACACTTATCTCTGAAAAGACTCACCCCACTTCTTCAGATAGTAAGTAGAACATTTAAGTAAGAAGGCAGTAAAATATTTTTCAGTGTAATTAGTTCCTCAAGTGCTAGTAAGAAAAATACAAATTAATTTACCTACACCGTTCCTTTGTCATGTAGGTAGATGACCTACGGCCAGATGAGAACATGCTTACCAAGTAGGTAAGTAATAAGTACTTATTATTTCGCAGTGGAACCTGCACGATTCTATGATGTAATTCGAGAGCATAAAAAGTTATAGTTTTTTGATAATAGTATATAGGTATGTGTGAAATACAAGTCTTACTGCGCAGTTTAGCGAGAAGCCACGACGCCAACATTACTACTCGTTACTTAGAGGTCGACCGCCTGGCATTGCCAAATTTGAACAGATGACATCATCTTTGGAATACTTTGAGCACAACAAGTTTATCGCTGTAGTCTCACTTGCGCTGTTCAGCTAAGACCGAAGCAAATCTCTACTAACCTCAAGCAAGCAATGTATCTATAAACTTAAGGACAAACTAAAACAAACATTAAACATTAGATTGTAAAACGATGAAAAACAGTCACGTCTTTCGCCTTTCAACGGTCGATGTCTCCTTGGGAAAAATAAAGAGGTGCTCAAGTTACCCAGCTTCTTTAAGTAGGTAGGCAATTAGTAGATATCTGATTCCATCACACATTCGCCACAGACAAAGTATATTGTTACCGTATATTTGCATATCTTATTCATACAAATTAAGGCATTAACACGTGACTACATTCTACACTTCAATTCTGTTGGATCTTCGTGTTGGATCCACTGACGCGATGCCTTTGTTAAGTTTCTTCTATCACGCCTCCTAGATCACATTGCTTGAAGCTTCGTGACCTGAAAATTAGAAACATAATATTTACACACCTCTAGAAACAGTTCCTAATTAAAGGATGTGATGTCGATAACTGGACCATCGAATCTGGAGCACACTCATGTAGATTGTGTTAAGTATAGAAGTTTGGTATAGGTACCTAATCGTCCAAAATATGAACATGGCTTGGCTTAATTAATTCCAACGCATTTGATTTACATCTTTATTGCCTACTGTCCTGTTTAGCAGGTGTAAATTCAGCGATGCGATGACCTTTCCGGTTCTTGCAATACCTATATCTAAACATTAATATGGGAATACCTAGTACCGATAATATCAAAGATGTTCTGATGATATCAAATTAATTATAACAATGATAAAGATAGCTTGTATTGTTTTAGAACGAGGCCAGACACTCCGACAGGCTTGTTGCGTAGGATCCCATTTCACGTTGCTTTAGGTCTAGCACAATGAACATTGTTCACCATATTCAAAGAAGAATGCCTCGCGGTTATTATGATACATAGCATTGTGTTCGCAAAACACACATGTGCAGGGAACAGAGGGATATTTACACAAGACCACGTCACCAGCTCATCGAAGAGGTTATGCCATTGATGTACCGAGAAGAAAGCTGGCTGATTTTTCAGTGTTATGTGTTACTGTTGGGTAACAAACGCGTCATTCTTGGGTAACCTACCTACATTCTAAAATCCTGTTCTGTGGTTTATTTGCTGTAATTCTCGCTATTCCACTGGATAACAGACCATTAGGCATTGTTGCAGGATTGCAGTTAAGAGTTAGGTACCACTGACCTCCTCCATCTTTAACCTCGGTACTTATAGATAGAAATCATTAATTGAATCATAAGAAAATTGTACTTACGGATAACAGCTTAACTTAAAGGAGGTTTAAGAAGATGTTTCTTAGTGTAGAAGGAATGATTCCCTGTTAAAGAATAAAAGTGAGACAGCGTATTCTCCGCACAGATTAGTTTACAGTAGAATGTCAAATACATTGGCGGAATCAGTGCTGAAAAACCTAACATTATAAAAAATAGCAGATAAAGTAAGTTACTCCTGTAACGAAAATATGAAGTATAAAACGTCATTTTTCGTAACTGACTGTTGTCGTGGTCGCATAGATTTATCACAATTGGCCCGAAAATTCAAAATAATCATTTTAAATTGATTCCAGCCCAACATGGTTACCTCCTGTACCTATGCTATTTTCAATCAGTAAATGTCATGAAATAAGCTAGGAAACAGCATCAGAATGGTTAAACAAAGATCCGTAGATTGCTCACGCCAGCTTTCTATTCGAAAGGAGCCGACTAGTTGGCTGTTCGGTCTCTCAATGGTAGCTTTCGCAAGTCGGTGCATCGACGCGCGCGCGCCGGCTGCGGAGCGTTCGCGGATAGAAAGCGTCGCGACCTCACTTTCACTGTGTACTAGCAAAACCAGAGAATGAATAACGTCACCCTGCATGGCATATCGTCATAAATTGAGGTTGAGTTCATTCAACTTTTCAATTAGTACCGTACAAATAAAGTTTTAGTCGGCCAAGTAGTATGTGTAGGTAAGCACTTAACATAATCTTTTGGCAGGTTCATGTATTGATGATTTGGTCAAATCGAAATAACACTTACAGCATTATACATTCTATGGGTATATATAGATACATATGTAAGAAGGAAGTGGTATTAGATTAAATCTTTGAAACAGTTCTGTTTGTTACCCTAAATACTCCTTTCGTCTCCATTATAAACCAATCGCTAAGTGGCTGTCGAAAGTCGTCTGGAAATAAAAGATAAGCCATTCGTCTTTACGTGCCAAGTTACTGTAAACTTGTATAATTATCGAGAATCATAAAACACGATGTAAGCGAACGTGATGATCAGAGAGGATGTCACTCATCCTGCTCATTGAGTCAATATACTTCGTGTCAATTGATTTCCAATAACAGTTTACAATTGAGACAGACGACGTATGCGGGGCCCGCTCAATTGTTTAATCAACAATCGACTGCAGCAATTTGTGACGCTATTAAAAGTTTGTAAAATAAAATGCCATGAGAAATGTAAACTTCCAGGGACGCAGTGACGCGGCGGGAGGTCCCAAACTCGACAGGCAAACAGGAAAACTTCGCACGAATCGACACGCCTTAAGACCATTCGCACTCTAAGAAAATTTACGGCCCTTGACGTACCAGTCAAAACACAAACTCTTTGAAATATGAAGTTAGATATTTGTTTGCTGTAGCCGTAACCAATAAGATTAGCACGGTTTCGACACAAAAGATTGTTATAGTTGCAACACGGTCTGCAGTTTGCACGTTCTCTGACCAATCACGGACAGTCCCTGCAGACAAAAATATTCTGATTGCTAAATTATAGAGAAATTGATAACTTTGTGCGAAAAGGCTTTGGTAAAGTAAAATACTTGGAAAATTACAACTTGTATGAGGCAGGATGCACGGTACAGTGGAGCGAAACGGTTGCGCGCTGTAGCGCAGAATGTTCGTGAACCGTTAAATTATGTAACAAATTTAAACAAGCTCGTTTTAAACTTTATGTGATAGCTCTAAAGACCTAAAATTGCCTGTAAATTCCTCGGTACTTGCCGCGTTAACTCCACAAACTGAGATAACATTTCGTAGCCGTCAACTTCGAGAATGTTACAACTACGAAATTGCACTCTAATGTGCATGCTCACGGTTTAAATTCGTTGCACTTCGTGAAGGTTCGAGAGTCGTTCTGGAACTTGGTAGTCCAGTTCTATGAACCGCTTCCGCCGCTGCTCCTTCCGTCTCGGGTTGCTGGTTGCAGACATTCCTGAGGCGGACACCGGACCCCGCTTAAGAATGCTGACCAGACGGGGACGCGCTGATGGCATGATAGCTTAATGCTCCCTCGAACGAGAGCCCTGGCTGGCATTCCATGCTCGACAAACAAAACCGTACCACTGTTATTCGTGAACATTGATGTTGGTGTTCCCAGAAAACGGTTATTTTCAGCGTTATCCGAAATATCGTATTTTTGCCTCTCTGCCCTCGTCTGTAACTACATGTTTTATCTAACAAATTATCAGTACTAGTCGTCGGGTCATGGCATAAAGTTTTTCTGAATGTTTAAACCGTGAGAATGATTATGGGCTGCGGTCCCATGTCTTTGGTCCATTCATGGTGCGCTTAATACTCGGTCCCACGCACATTTGTGATCCATGTGTGACTACAAAATGCTCCTTGCATTTATTGCTTTAGCAGCATCGTACCTATTTGTAACACAAACATTTAGCCTCGGTAAATTTAATTACCTTCTAGTAAAAATTCCTTCCTTCTAAAAATATATATGAAAATATATATTTTTCAATAATAAATATAAACATATTGGTAATTAATGGAAAAAAGTCTTGTATGCATGTTATATACGTAAGAAACCACGGTGTATTTTTTTTACTCCGTGTACCAACAGACAAACCATTAATCTTGATATCATTAAATAATGGAACCTTATAGTCAACAATGTATGAAACTATCAGCATTTTTATTATTTAGTAACACACTGTTCCAGTTTAAACTGATTCCCGCCACACATATGGTATCTTTATAAAGATTTCTCAATGACAGACATTCACAAGTTATGGGAACATTTTTTCGGGAGCGTAACGGTTTTTGTATTATTTTTTGTCGCCTTTGACCGTGTGAAGGGACCTCAATGGATGCATGTGAACGGGTCGACCATTTACAAAAGAGCTATGGTATTACGTGTGCTACCCTCATTCAACGAAGCTTTGTGCCATTAGAGAAGGGCGGGGGAGCTCTTTCTTCGTTGGTGTTATGTTAAGCTTCTTCAATGAGCTGTTTCTTTGAGAACGTCTCTCTTTCTTTGCATTGTTTGATATTTTCACATAGACTTGTTACGGAGAATTGTGCAAGTTGTACAAAATTATCTTGTTCTAAACTTGCAAGCAATAGTGATGACGTGGAATCATAGAAATTGCTGTACCTAATCTAATCAAACGTCATTTACCTATCTCATGAAAGACTGTAAAATAGGTACTTACATTCCAAGTGTAAGTTCTTACGACAAAGTAGTGTATCAAGGCTCTCTGTTATATAAAAGTTACAAAATGAAAAAGTCCGTAACGAAGTGAACCCTTTCCCTTTGCTATGGAATGTCGGTCCGTCCGTCCTTCAAGCGATTATGGGACGTCGACTCGGCCTAAATTACCATAACACGTTCAAACTCATTAAAATAGAATTAGTTAATTGTTTAGGAAAATCAGGTTGATTGACAGATATCGAAAACTACATTCTGTAAGGTCATTAGGTATACGTCATAAGAAATGTATTAATTCATTAATTAGAACAGTCAATTCTAGAAAATTAATTTGTTAATTAAGGTTAGTTAAAGTTGTTTTCAATAAATTCCTATTGTAAATTATTTTGTTGTTCACCTTGTCCTTTGTTCTTAATTTTATTGTTGTTGTTAATGTCAATAGGTAATACTGGGGATCATCATTGTTTCAAACATATTTCTTGCTTCAAAAGATCAAGTACGTAAATAAAATACAAATGTATTGATTCTGTAGGTTAGATACATTGAAGGAATTCTACTAATCTTTAATTCCAACAATTTTCCTCACACTCAAGTAAAGCAAAATATATTCGTCAAACAAAAGAAAACTACAATATCGTGAAAAGTGGATTTTCGCGAATTCCATTTGACCTTTCGGTGTTGCGGCATGCGAGGCGCGGCGCAGGCGCAGAGCTCGGTCGCGTTCTCACGGGAACGCGCGGTGATTGCACCGCATTACGCCCTGCACTGGGTCGGTACGACCGCCGACACATACAGCCACCCGATGCCGGACAAGCCTTTATTTTAGTCATAATAATAATACCTTCAGGCAGTTGTAAGTCAACTGCGAACTAGTTTAGTTCAGGAGATGTAGATACAGAATCACCTATCTGAGAACAGCATTCAACACTGTGGACACATGTCTGAAATAAATTATTTGAATTTGAATAGCTTTATACACTTCTTGGAACACCCGAACATGTAAACCGCATTCCAAAAGTCAAAAACAGGTTTTACATTTCAGTGTAAAAAGTACCTATTTCATATTTACTTATCCAATTTCTCAGACCTCTGAATCATCAATGGAGGAAGGTCATTACAGAAAATAAAGGTTCAAATAAAGTCTCGCGTCAGCAAGACCACGAGTGCAACTACCTGCAGACGAACCTTTTGCTGACGAGAATTGCGTCATCACCAAATCCTGCTACTTACTACTACTACGAAGATCAATACTACGTCATTCGTAGTAATTGCGTAGAAGCTGTAGTATTTGCGTAGCACTATCGTCGAGACTTCGTAGAAGTTCGTAGACGGTGGCGCTACAGGCAATACTTTAACCGATAAAAAGGGGAATCCCCTCTTTATCGACTACTATCGATAAGTGCAGAAATCAGTGTCTGACGCATTTTATACAAATAATTCGATTGTAAACTTTTATATATCGTGGAGACATTGTATAAGTTCGTAGACGGCGCCGCTTCAACCAATTATTTAACCGATAAAAAGGGGAATCCCCTCTTTATCGACTACTATCGATAAGTGCAGAAATCAGTGTCTGACGCATTTTATACAAATAATTCGATTGTAAACTTTTATATATCGTGGAGACATTGTATAAGTTCGTAGACGGCGCCGCTTCAACCAATTATTTAACCGATAAAAAGGGGAATCCCCTCTTTATCGACTACTATCGATAAGTGCAGAAATAAGTGTCTGGCGCATTTAATAAAAATATTTTGATTATGTAACTTTAATATCAACTACATGACTACATGACTACTTACTGAGTGAACTTTTGTACGTTCAAAAATGCAATTTCCTCAGTTTATGGGAACAGTCGGAGGAAGCCTGCAAGAAGATTTGATACCTAAAAATATATTAAAAAACTATATCAGAAAAAAAGAAAAACCACATTTAACTTCAAAAATCTTAAACCCCAAAACCATTGCGTTTACTTAGTTACATTTGAGATAACCTTGCACCGTCCCTTGTGTGAGTTAGAACCCAAGATACCGACTCCACTCGCATTGCGTTCATCGCTTCATAAATTCAGTGCTGTGCGACTTTTCCCATTGGAGCGCGCGACCGCGACTTGTTTCCAATCAACAATGGAATGCGTCGACTTTTTGGTCTGCGCCGGAGCAACTGCTCTCGCGCACGGGAAGATCAAGTTTTTATCCAGTCCGTGTTAACTCAATTGGAAACAAGGACCTTAGATTACCTTAACTGTTATTCCTAAGTAGCTTTTGGTATTTGACGAGTGTCGAGAAGTGGTGGATCTTGTAAATTAATATATAATGGCTGTACATTTCTCATCTTGAAAAGAACGCTGTGGTTATGACATGAGGCAGCTATGTTAGTACCGCTGTGTAGTTAACTTAGTTGTTAAGGCTAAACGGTACAATATGTTTTTATCTAAAGAATTTGTTGTCTGTGGTCAACTTGAAGTCTTCTCATTAGGTGACAAGTCTTGTGAACGATTTTAAACTCAATCTTTTCTCCAGCTGTACCTGACTTACTCCAATATTTATTAACTGACAAAACAGACTAAAACTATTACATAATATTAAAGGAAAATATACCTAGTAAATAATCAGTAGGTAGACACAGTATTTACCTACTGAAGTATTGAAGTTTCAGACATGACACAACCATTTGCGTCAGTGACGATGTTATTATGTAGGTATGCCATCTATTGATTTTGCGGTGATATAACTCCAAGGGTTTTTTGAGTGATTACGTATTTACTAATGCCAGTGAATACAATGATGAAAGCGTTACTTGTGAAATATTTAATAAACAAATCGGTGTTAACCCAAGTTGTTAACTAAGACCACGACAATGCGCCGTATGCTAGCAAAGGCCTTAAAACGCGGAGCATGTAAAACTGTGGGTTGTTGAAAACGCTGATGATGATGATGCTATGTAAACTTCGATTTTGCTTTGTCACCCTTACCATTAGCATTTATCTTATTTGGTTGGTATAATTTATGCAATCCAATCTTGAAAAACAACATTTAAACTGACATCGGAACAAATCGAAAGGCTACGATTTAAAAAATAAAGAAGGAACTGTGGTCTTTCCATCAATGCAGTTCACTGTCAAATATTTAATGCAACTGCGCTATTAAGACATGGTTATTAATGGAACATTGAGCAATGGCTGCCTTAAACTTGTGATACGCAATAAGCTAATTGAAGGCTGGTCCTTCGGTAGCTTGGTGCATTAGAATAATGTTATTGGTCCTATGAGTCAGAGCTGATGCGCCCACGCGTCGACACTTGCTTTTAACATCTAAATATACTTTGATATCGTTATAGCAACGATAAGATTATTTAGTAAATGTTTATCATGTTGTTCAGTTGATATGGTGAGAGGTGACTTTTCGCTCTAATTCTGTTACTGAGATGAGATAATCAGTCGTGATTATGTATCTTGTTTGCCTGGTTCAGTTGTTGTTGAGCTTGGAATACGAAACCTTTGCCACGCCTTATAGCCCACTTTCTAAGCACTCAACCTAGAAGTCTATAGATATGATTAGTAATTGTATTCCTTACCATTTAGTCTTTGTTTCTGCACTTTGATTTCAGCGAAGTCGAATAGAATTACCAAACCAAGAAGACGATTCAACCATTCGTTGGAACAATGTGTTTTATTTACAACCTGTTATTGTCTTGTCGTATGTTGACTTCTAGGATTATCTTCAGTATCCATTGCTTATCAAACAAACATTTTATTAATAGTAATTTGTCCAGGTAACAAACAAACAAGTGAATAGACTCGTTGCCCTAAATGACATTCATAAAACTACCAACTTAGTATAACGAACGTCTGGAACAGGCATTTTCCTTATTCGCTTTGCATTGTTGCTGTATATTTCCTGTAAACTTAAAAATAATATTTTATAGTTTCTTCTGAGAGTTACATTTAATCAAAGCTCTAAAATGAAATTACTCTTTTGCCGACAAATGTCGTAGAAAGACTGAAAGAATAGTAAACAAAGTCAAAGAAGGAATATATTTCATCACGCAATTTTTTTTTCATATTATTCTCGTTTAAACGTCCTTCACTAGTTGATACATTTTATATAAAAATATGGGTTATTTTTATATATTAACACATTATCGTTATCAGGTTATCGTGGCCAGCCAACGGTCACCGCTGCGGTATCAAGCACAACTATATTCACGACCTAGTTCATAAGTGCAGGCCGTAACTGTCGCTTGCCGACAAATATCTACATTTGCAGAAATACTTCAGGAAGCAAATATGAGAAAATTTTAAGAAAGGAAATACACATTTAGATCTCAGTCCCCTTTAAAAGCCATTCATTTAATTATGATTAATAGGTGGAACATAATCATCCACTTACTATTTGAAAGTCAAAAATTCGCACATCCTAATTTTCTAAGAAAAACAAACCTACTTCATAGAGCATGAAGTTTCGAAAGTAACGGATGGCCTCGTTGCGGTTCGATTGCCATGCTACTGCCAAAAACTGGCCAAAAACAACAATACGGTCGATGACCTTCAAACGGCCACTTTATCTAGGAATCGGTGAATCACATGGGAAGTCAGCTAAATTAAACTTTATGAGTAAACTGGCCTCCAAGTCAAATTATTTTCCTTAAAGGCCTCAGGTAAGACAAAAAAGCTCCAACGAATTTTTGACCACAAGTTGACCGATTTCCAGTCTGTTTCTTGAAATTTAATGTGTAACACAATATGAAGTCGTTTCTGAATAACTGACATTTAAAATTTTATATAAGTGACATTTTTAATTATTTACGAGTGATTTAACCAAGCCAGTCAGCCGACAAGCCAGCAAGTATAATCCAAGGTAACGAAAGCACACCTCGGTTTTAAGAAGTTGTATCTGGACATAATCAAAGTATTTCCTACAGGCGAGTGTGATTATCAAGGAACACAACAGGATCTAGCGAGCCATACTTCCAATGTATCTGTGTTAAGCCAAAACGATTTATGGTAATGCATATCAGCAGCCGCAAATGAAATAATGGCCCACATTACACCCACATGGATCGACAGGTCCAATTCGGGAGTTGCATCAGGGCGGCTGTTTATTTTGGTCACATGACTCGAAACATGACGGAGCACCAGAATGAGATCACCAGTTCTCATTTTCGACCAATTGAGAAGCCCGAACTGGTAAAAAAACAGTCACAAGAACAAACCGTCAAATCACTTAACGTGTTTTATTAATTTGCCTTCTAATTCTAAACATTTCAAACGATCGCTTGATAAAGAATTTGTTTTTTAAATGATATTTGTATTGGCGTTTCATAAAAACGTGTTTTAAGATAATTACTAACCATATTTTCTAAGTTAAGAGTGTATTCCCCCACTGATTATAAAAACAGACCACCGCGAACATAGCGCTACTTTTAAAACAGTAACGAACGAGATATATGTATATTGACAGTTATAATAAGGCAAGTTCAAAAGTACACTTATTACTTTTTATTAAGCTATTAAAAGCCTCAATCAAATTATTAAGTACATTTTAAAATTTCTGGGTACAGAATCCCTAAAAAAACGATAACAAAGCTTAAGAACGCCGAATCTTTGTCGACGTGCAAAAATCTATAAATTTCCTACGTATCTTGATCTTCTATCCTAAAAATGACTGATATTGTTATTATTATTTTCTTATTTTGCAAACCGGTTTATATTTAAATAATTTCATTGCTATTATCATTACCTGAGACAACTTGAAAACTAGATCGTTCTCGGTTGCTTTTGCTTCGATCGAGACAAAATTTATACTTATTTTAATATTATCTTTGGGGCCAGCATCTCGTCTGGCTACATGTCGAAACTTGTTCAACACACGTGCAATTAGAGGGGGTCACACAAATAAAATCAGATATTATTTAAAATTTTCGCCATCCATTATTCTCTCCCTAATACTGGGCCCGTACCAAATTACGTATTAATGTATTCAATCCAGTTTCTATTCATATGTAATTCAATGTTTTTGTAAGCTTTTTAGAGCAAGAACTGGGTCGCAGATGGGCGCTGGATTGAGAAATTTAAATAAAAACTTGGTGCGATCTTTACAAATAATAACGTTCATGAATAAGTAATAACAATGAATCCGCATGGTTCAGGGCTTTTATTTGCTTGTAAAAACTAGAAAGCAGCAGACAGTTTTAAAAGTGTAACGAAGCATGATCGTTTATGCCAGTTTAAAACTATATCATGTTTGATTATGTCAAAAAAAACCTGACATCATTCAAATGATTTAAAGTTTTTCTAAGCGATGATTTCAGCAGTTTGTAAAAGTTCATCAATGGACACTTTTATTTTGGAGTGAACTCCTATTCCGTTAATAGATGCCGCATGATCTATTCTAGCAGGTATACCCATTTTATTTTGGGAGTCGCTAGTGATGTGTTGTGTAATAAATCCTTCGATTTAATGACTTTTGCTCGGACATAATGCTGGCTGGTTATGCGCGCGTGCGCACGACCTAACTATTGTCATTTACATCATTGACTATTGTTCCCTGTTCCGTGACTTCAAATAGCTTAGTAAAATACTAATTAGCTTCCAAAGTAGATACGTAGGTACCTAATAGAGTCCACGTAGATTTTTATTATTACGCTATTTTGTCGCTTTTACTTCGATTGTGCAATATTCTGACGCAATTTAAAAACCAAAATTATGCGATTTTCCAATCGGCTTATGAATTGATTTTCAATGCTTTGACGTTTGAAATTGCGTCATTTTTATTACAAAAGGAAAATGTAGGTATAATATAAGTGGGTGTTACCCACAGCCATGTCCAAATCAATCAAAAAATCATTAATCAGAATTCGGTTGAATATGACTAGTGTGGTGCTGATATAGTTAAGCCGTACAAAAACTTTGAGGAAGTTACTCAAAAACAATAATAATATGTACCTATGATTTTACATTGACTCATGATATAGATTATAGAGCAATCATAATCAACCACAACGAAGTTTTTGAAACACTCAATAGATGTGAAAACTAGTGAGAAGTGGCATTTATAAGATTATTAACTCGCGATTTCCAAACGAACCTTGTGACTAGCAAAAACTTGGTACAGTCACAACATATAGTGATTTACGTGTTTCACAATATGTTCGCCAAGTTATTTAACGTATAGCGAATTGCAAAACTGGTGAATGTCATTCTGCATGATGTATGTCCGAAATGATAGGAAACGCATTACTGCAACCTAGTGGTGTACCGATAGAGCGGATGGTCCCATTCCACTGCGATAACGGTACCAACGGCCGCTTGCAAACTGTGCATCTACCACTAAGTTCCGGTGATCAAATGTATGTTATGTTATATTGATAATTACGTGTTCTATTTATAAATTGTATTATGAATGAAGACAAAAAATAACGTCATCTCAGCTGTGATAAGTCGTGTTTATTTATTTTTTGTAATGTCATTTCAGACCTACGTACCTATTCCATGCAGTTCTATAATTTTAATTGCAAATCTAGATAAAGTAGAGATTATTGTTGTTCATACCTCTTGCGAAATGGTAATATTTGTAGTTTCACGTAAATGGTTGCCAGTAAGAGCTTTAGATTGCTACTCTCGTGGCAATTTAAACTTCACTTTATTTTACACTCTAACATCATAAACTCTCTGCTGATTGGAATAGAGTTCAATATTCATAAATCCAATATTAGATTTATAGCAATTGGCGTTGAGAGCGAGGTCCATTTAAGTCTGTTGATTTGTGTTCTCACGCCTTAAAAGAATAGTTACTTTCAGAAGTTTATGGCACTATCCGTTATGTTCATTCGCCGGGTCCTGAATTAATATGCCTTAGCTGTCATCTTGTAGATAATTGTGTTCTCTAACAGCTGAAGTTAGTAGAATTTAACTAAAAAAGCTGGCACATCCATAATCGGTGTGTGCGAAACGTGCGACCGCAACATTCCCAGTGCCTCAAACGATGGCACTTGTGGCGATCGGCGACAGACGACCGTTTACGGCGAGGACGATCGCGAAGGAATGTGGTCTGCTCTTCCATAGCCGCGCCACATGTCACGAGTGGACAGAGGGCCCGGGAACCCAGACGAAAATAACATACTGTAACAGTAGGTTAGGTTAACAAAACCAAAAAGTACCTCTGAATTTTATCAGGAAGGAAGAAATCAACATGAAACCACTGATTAAACCACGTTGGACATTCCAAAACTTTGAGGTAATGAAATTACTTTACCTTATGAAATCTATTGCTAAAAAATATTTTTCTTCCTCAACTCTTCCGAAGGTGCATGTGGTGATATTTTTACATTGTTAAGTTCCACGATTTGCCTGCGTAGCTGTCTCTTGTCACTTACGCCAAATTACAAAATGACTCGACAACCGCGAGAATGCATGCTTGCCAACTACATGCTTAAATGACACTCAAACTTATTTGTTTTAAATGCTTGCTAAGACTTAGGTATTTATTTTGATTGCTGAATAACTAAATGTTACAATGCTAGCCTACGTAATGAAATAAAGACATTCAATTTGTCTCGAGCTGACTAACAAATCATGTAAAGACATATAAATTGTATCATTAACAAGTGCAGGGAACTAGGAAGTCGTTTGGTGTACAAGCCATGTACGGGTCAATGCACAAAGGTGCCGACGAACGACCATCTAAGAGTGTATCAGGCCCACACAGTGCCCGCCGCCGGCTAACGGTGCCACGCTCAAATATTTTACCATTACACTGAGCATGAACCTAGTCAGCTAACTGTGAATATATACAAGTACCCACTGTACCTATCAACTTAAAAACATGTAAATGTTATGTACAAAGCTGATATTCTCTGAAGATATACATATTTAGGTTGCTAAGTGACGGCGGAGGGCCGGTTGCGGCGTTTCGGACACGCTCAAAGAAGTAAGTGCATGCGAAGTCCTTGCCTTCGCGAGCCTGTACGTACAATGTGGACAACTGATGCGGGTAACGTCGAATCCTGTAGATTGAAATGTCGATACGATATGTGGATCCACTTCAATACATCTCCCCGTTGATCATAAACTCGCTCTCCACAATCTTGCGGTTTGCAAGCCCATGTATTCATCAAACAAACTTCGCAAGTAATAACATTTCTACCTCGTAAACACTGTTACGTGGTTGTTTACGTATTGTGTTAAATAGTAACGGTTTCAGATTGAACGGCGCGTGCTGAAATGCGGCCAATCGATTGGGAACGTATTTAGCAAGAACAAACGTATGAGTAGCTAGGATATAAGTGGAGCTGGCAATCCTACGCAATCTTAAATAGAAATAATTACTGTTCCTGACCCGGCGTTGAGATCCGTTGAATCATCGAATCCATTTCAAAAGAGCTTTCGTCGAAATCACTTTGCCAAATGTCAGCGAGCTTGACAAAAACATGATCATCGATAAGCACTCAGTCATCCATTGTGCTGTGACTGACTCCAGGGTATTCATACTTTTTTGAGAATTAAAATGTTATCTTATCCTTTTAACTTAGGCATTTAACCGGATAGTCACTTCCTTAACATATGATAGATAGATGAATAGAATATGATGATTTCATAATAACGTCATACGTGTTAATTTGTCACTGTTTGAACAGCGAACAAAGTCACACCCACTGGACACAAAGTCAATCCATGTGTTGGACTTATATTCATTAGCGTGAGTAATTAAAAATCTTGGCAAGGAGAAGAGTTTTGTCCTATAGCTACTAGGTAGCTGAAATGCAAAAACTGCAAAGCAAAAGAAACGTTTCAATACATAGGTACTTAGCCGCGTACTTTGATCTTAAACCAACGAGATGACTTATAAGAACGGCCATCGGTCACGTTGCAGCCTGCGTCGTGGTATCAATCTTTTATTGAATAGACTGCACTTGTTATGTGTGTAAATGACAGCAATTTATTTCCCGTCGTCTCGAGAGCGCCGCACTGGAGGTCTGCGACACATTCATTCTACACTCATGCATCATGTTCAACATGTTTTGCTTTTTGCTAAATATTTAGTTTATGTCGCACCACTTTCAGGCTTGCATTCTGAATATTTATGTATTTCTGTTGTGGGGCAGATGTTTTCATATGTATTGAGTCATTCCACCATTTAACAAAGAAAAGCCTAAGTAATATTTCCTCAAGACTGATCTGGAAATAATGGAAGAAAGGCTCGTCGTGCCAAAAGTTCCAAATTATGCAGAATTTAGGGGCACGATATTGTGTTCAGTTCCATTTCCATTTTGAAATGTCAATCGAATAACATCCGTTTGACATCCTCAATAAGGCCATTTACCGTCTTACCACAAAAACTTTTAAACGTCAGTTTATGCCTTGTCTAAAAAAATGTCAAATTATGACGTTGACATATGGTTCATTTTGCAGCCAAAATTTTATTAGACAAGTCTAAAACAGGGTTTAAAGTTTTTGTAGTAAGGCCCTTAGCTTTTTGTTCCTAAGGCCAGGTTCCCACTACGCCGGACCGGCAGATCTGACGCGCCGGTAAATCTGCCGGAAGAGCTAGTGGCTGTACAATTTATATGAAGCTATTCACATTATCCCGGGTCCGGCATTTTTGCGGGGCCCGGCATTTTTACCGAGCGTTTTGTCACTACGAATTGCCGGCAGAGCGACCGGGCCAAATATTTGTTCTGGGCAAATACATTGTCTGACACTTGTATCTCGTACTCTTATGTCTAGTCGTCCCAGTAAATCGTCAAAAGTGGTTGCTGTCATTCGAAAATAATTGAAGAACTTTCATTCGTCTCTTCTAAGTTTACCCATTAGTGTTCCAAGTGAAAATCTTTCCCGTAAAATAGGGTGTACCCAATGTTTTCTTTTATTTTGCCTTCTATTAAGATACCACCACAACACAACAATTTCGTCGTCCATTTTACGCGCACGCAGGTCCAAATTCAACTGAGGTACTGTCTGAATTTCTTCCGGTATCCGATGTAATGTGAACACTCTGTCCGGTGTCCGGTTTTCGGCAGATCTGCCGATCCGGCGCAGTGGGAACCTGGCCTATGGGTCAGTAACATTATGTACATTATGGTCAGTAACAGTAGCAGTTTCTTCTAGCAATAAAAATGAACTAGAACGCAGTTCCTTCACACGCAATGCAACGTGCACTGCGATTGTTTACATTACACCACTGTTTTCTTTTCCTGGCAAGAACTATTTGCTATTAAGTTTTCCTCATTACTCTTCCGTATTCCAGTGAATTGGTGCACATAAACCTTATCAAATTCCAATATTATTTCTGATAATGATTGCTCATTGTTAGTAACAAACAATAAGGCATTGCAGTATGAACGATATCAATGCTAGAACAATAGGGTTGTTATCGACATACTATTGCAAAGTGAAATGTCGATGCGAGCGTTGACCGCTGAGTAACACTTGTTGCGATAACCCTGCTTTGTCCATGTTGCTTTATTTCTGCTCTCCCTGGTGGTAAACATCCGTGCGTCATCCCCAGTGGTCTCTGATCTACAAATAAATAAACATGTGGTTTCTTCCAGCTTCGTTTTACATTAGAACCAGACATTAGAGTCGTATCCACAATTTTTACCCAACTTATGATTCCTATCGACAGAATCCCTTATCGCTTCATTTTTAACTGCCGACATTTTTCAGCATTGAAAGGGTTCTCTTATTCGAGAATTATGTAAAACGTGATTGTCAGGTTTGTATTGGCAGGACGCATCTCATTAGCAAGGATATCCATATGCATCTGTCGTTTGAGTTTGAGACAATGGCTGGTGCAGTAGTCGTGACTCGGCCGCTTATGACATGCGATGTGTCAAAGAGGAACATGTGGATCGGCTCAAGACTCTCCACCACTGTAAACACTGGATGTACCAAGTCATTTGCAAAACAAAGACCGCAGAACGCGGCCGAAATAAAAATATTTACGCAGCCACTGCTGACTCAAGCGCCGCTTTGTTTGGACGGAGGAATAACCTTTTTGCAAGAAAATAAATTAATGTCAAATCACAAAAACAACAAGGGCTTGATTATAATCCGCTGAGTTTTACCCAAATTGGACATAAGGACACCTAAATTACGAATACGCTCCTGAGGTAGGTAGTCACTGCACAAAGTACCTATAGGATGGCATTGTTATGGACTTTAAATCCTCCATACAAGGCATCTTACTATTGAGCCTGGAAAACAGAAAGCAAAAGGGAATGAAGGGTTCATAATAAAGTTTTTAAAATTTTGCACTTATACTAGAGGAAAAATGCAATAAAAACTGGCATAAGTATTTATAAGCAAACAGTATCAATTGACATTATTTACAATGAGCGGCGTCGGCACGCGAAGGCGACACGGGTCCCGCCGGACGTGAGGCATTAGTTTAATGAAATAACGACAATTTGCATGGAATAACTTACGCCGCGTCCGTGCACCCGCGGCCTTATTCCATGACTGCTCTCAATGACTGGCCCAAGAGCTATTTGACTCATGCTCAATGAACATGAATCTTAATTGAAGCGAGGCAATGTGAATTGTTGATGAATGTTTCCTTTTGTGTTGCCGTTATGCACACTGCATGCTGGAATTTATTTATATTTACGTCCAAAAAAGGAATGAATGTGTTTGTTTTCGTTTTTCACATGACACACATTCAGATTCAGTCATGTCGTGACTTCATCCTTGGTAGGGTTAAGGGACACGACACACGCTTACTTAAAAAAAGTAAATGTTAAACACAGCATACAGCTAAGTTTAGCAAAGGCTGTCACACAACCAAAGCGAAGACTTCATGGAAATCAACAACAAAACATACATAGGTACCTCTTTTTTATATGTATTGATGGCTGGCAATGGCTCGTGTATTTCCCCAAGTAAATAATCTTAATTAATTTATGCATCATAACAGTAGTAGGCAATCAAGTATTGGATCCGAATGTAATTATTTAATGATGTACTTTCCGCTTTGTAATTACTACCTACTTTAATGTTGGTTAGAATTACGTGCACCCTATCATCTCCCTCCTCTTTCTCATCAGTTTCATCTCAGAATTATTATATCCTTGAGCACATTTCCAACAACATTCCTGGCTTTTGGTACATACAGCCAGTTACCAAGGAAGTCCAATTGTTGGTGTTCTTATGCCCCAGCAGCAACCAACTAGTGTTAGGTCTTCGAATTTTTAATAGCAGTTACGAAAATGACTTCCTGTGTCATAATTTCTACCTAGGTGTGACTACACACTATTGAATTTCTTCGAAGGTTGAAGTTTTGCAATAAAATATATATATATAGGTACTTTGCCTATGGAAAACTAGAATTCTCTGTCAAGTATTTCTTTAGGGATCATGTTATGTTGTGGTTTTATGTTCGGTAGGTCTGTTTTCCAAATAATTTGATTGTGTCAATCTACTCTTCCAATCTATTGTACATTTACATGTCAACTGATACGGATGTGATGGAGTATGGAATCTAATCCCCTCAATAGGTACAAAACGAATTTCCGTATTGTTGCTCAAAATTACCTCATGGAAAAACCCTGTAACAATTTTCTCATAGTGTAGTGTAGACACTACGAGAGAGACTTTATCTTAAGATCTTAGTCTGTTGCATTGTAGTAACTACTCCTATTCAATGAATTCTTGTCACAAAACCTTGTCTAGACTGCAAGTTACGTCATTCATTGAATCTTAATAAAATATGATTTCTCATATTCATAATAAGCGAGCCCTTGGCATATTTCACCCACACTCACTTTACGCAAACAATTCTCAGAAATACCCTTCAGTATTATCATGAAGATGCGTCAAGATAACTCCGTTTAAGATGGATGGAAGAATATGATGATAGCTAATCTGCGACACACCTTGAAGATTGCATTATCGATGGCAGCTCAGTCGCCATCAGCAGTCGTTGTCACCGGCTATTTATACACAGACAAGTTTTCCAACGTTTTATAGAATGCCGACATCAATAACAGCGTTTAATAGCTGGACATTTGTACCCTTCTGACTATATGCAGTCTTAGAAATATGTTCTTAATGACCTTATAAATAGTCGTTAACTGATATTATCTACTTAAGTTACGTTAATTGTGAAAGAGGACGTTTTTAAACGAAATATTGAAAGGGAAGGCCATTTTTATTGAAATGTTGAAGTTGTTATCGAGTTTATCAGGCTTAGAATGCATGGAGATAAGCTGTGGTATCGAATACCAACGCCTGGCGCCGCGGGTGGACGCCGACGCCGTGACGTCACTCCATGATTGTTGTGTTCCACAACTTTATCAGTTTTTTTATCCGTAATGAGACCATTTCTCGCTAATTCGAAAATAACTGCGATGTTATTTTCATTACCTGCATAAACAATATTTATTTATTCTTATGCCGCTGATAATAGACTGATAGTTTAATTGGTTTCACATAATATGGTACGTAGGAGGTGATTTTATGAGTGTTATTCAATGTGATCACGTTGGTCATACCTCTTGAACAACGTGATGAAGTACTTATTAAGCTAGAATTATACCTAGATCGCCTTGTAGATCATCGACTATTTACAGACTCAAACTATCGAACATATCTCCTGAATCTGCTAATGAGTAATAAGTCTTCCATCTGTGTGTATCCGTTTCCTGTTGATTACGCTTAAATAGAAAGACCTTGGCGAACCCCATGAAAACATCATTAGGTATTATTGCACCATGTTATTTGATTAACTGCAATTCTGTGTTAAGATAACCATATGTACTGATGAATGAGTACAATTTCCCGGAATAGTTGTGGGACCTCCCGGAAGATAACAATATATGCCTACATTCAAGCACTGATTGCGAGAATAAACAAATTCAGAACTCTGGCATTAAACATTTCGTTTTCGAAAAATATTTCTCCAAAATTATCCAATTGTGTTCATTCTTAATTTGATTTTAAAATCGCAGTAAAAATGGCGGAGATACTGAAACAAAAATGAGTCCCACGTTGGGCGACAATATTGCAGCTTGCATATACAAAGCTACAGTTTCTAATGTAGGTCAAAGCAGGGTCTAAAAACTAGAATATACGCTGCAAATGGCACTCTCGTATTTGGAGTGCTCTTGAACACATTAACATTTGCCTATCTATGAGTAGTTGACGTTGTTCAGTGATATCAGGGATTATCAAGATAAGATAACAATGGCCGCCTCGTGTATAGTATGTACTGTTAGCTATAAGCGCCTCTTTTGTTGCTTATGTATGTCCTTTATGTATATGCATTTTGGCAAAAATAGTAATAAAAGAAACGAAATCCCAACAGTTTCAAATATGGAAATGTACTTACAGAACATTTTTACTTACATAAAATTAAATGTCAATTATTTCAACGTAAACCTCGAAAAATACCTCCTCAGGCTCAAACGTTTAGTCAACGAATGAGGAAGATAATGGTTTCGTACTCATTTATGTACCTACCTAAACGCTTATTCACATGGGTGGTTAACCTTCCATATTTATAAATTTTTAGGATTCGTAACTCGTAAGTAGTTTAAACAATACATTTTCCGCGATTATTGACGTAGGTTATTTACCACCAAAATAACATGTGGTCTATGAATACCTTTTAGCTCATTATGATCTAATATTAGTAGGTCCTAGAGATTGATCAGATCAATCTGCAAATGCGGATGGCAGAATTTAAATTAAAACTGCAGAGCAGACAGCACCGTTAGATCCATAGGTCACATCAAGCTTAACTGCCGACTTTGCTGTTTCTATGGAATTCGTTACTCAGGAAGTCATTGCCCTGCAATATCAGATAGAAGAAAAAAGAAGACAGAATTTAAAATTATAACTGCAGCAGACGGCACCAGTGGATCCATCGGTCAAATCAAGCTTGACTGCTGACTTTGCTGTCTTCAGTGAATTTATTACTCAGGCAGTCATAGGCCTGCAACAGCAGATAGAAGAAAGAAGAATGCATGAAAATGCCTAAAACATTTTAAAACGGCTCGCTAAACTTACTGTTGTTCAGCATAAGCTGGGTACTCACTTAGCAGTGTAGCACGTAACGTATCAGATATGGTATCAAGTGAGTACGTAGGCACGAGCCCGCTGCGAACCGCTCGCGCGTGGAGCGCTGTAAGCTCGCAGTGACCCGCCGAGTGGCGGTTTCACTGCGAACACAAAGGCGGCTCGCAGTGTGTTCGTGAGGACCGTGGACGAGCCGTACCCACTTGCAGGTTGATACCGTATCTGATACGTTACGTGCTACACTTCTAAGTGAGTACCCAGCTATACATCTCAGTTTACGTCTGCATTAAACAGGAAACGATTAACTAAATTTAGGACGCCATGTGCTTCGTTTTTGGGCAACATCACTTTCGATAAAGTATTAAACAGGTGTGCTTTATTAATAGAATCGAAATAGTTTCGTGAATGTTAGTCAGCTCAATTTTGACTATGATGATTCTAATACGGGTGTCATTTGAACATCTTTGGCAGTTATTGCGGGAAGTCAGAACAGAAGCCAGTAATTCCGACAATCGGACTTACCTATTACTTAGGGGTATTGGCTTGCCCAGGTAACTGGATTGAGGAAGTCAGATAAGCAGTCGCTCCTTCTAAAGCACCCCAAGATACCCAGCTGCATCAGGTAAAACTGGAATCCGATCCCAATAAATTTCGGAAAAGGTTAGGCATAAATATTCAGTCCAGCCCAAATTATATGTTTTTTGGTGTTTATTTAATTAAGCTTAAGCGCCGTTTCGCTAAATATGGTTAAATAAACTGTCTGAGGTTTTACCAGGTGTGATTGCAACTGTCATTGCCTAGCGTATCCCAGCCAGACTGGTATCAATAAGTATACACGAGGGTCACAATAAGGCCACTGATAGTAGGTTGTTGGTGTTTGAGCAATAAAGATTGTTGCATTTATTATTGTAGGTATTACTTACTTATGGCAACTTCTTGTTACAATTATTACTATTCATAGGTAAGGTTAGGTTAGATTAGTCATGAACGGCAGTAAAATTAATATCAATTTGTGGTTTAGTAATGGAATAAAAATTAATCCGATTAATTATCTTCTCATTTTTACGTTTAAATATTTTCTAATGTCCTGGGTTAACCTCGCCGTTGTGCATAATGTCTCTATTTTAAGTGTGTCAAATTGTATTTATGTGTGCAATAAAGAATAATAATATAGCATTATTTTCACGTTAATATATAATTTATTTTATATACTTATTAATTAAATACATACAAAACTAAATAATATACTGTCAAAGTAAAGTCTACGACCACAGGAAAATTTATTAAGAAAAATAATGATTTTTTCCTCAGAATGATTTCATTGTTATTTTCCCTTTGGGCGAAAAGTAGGTGCGGATTGTGAATACATTCATTCTTTCCTTTCTTTGAACAAAAAACATATTCGAGTATATTGAAGTCAAAAAAAAAAATGAAAATCCGTAAGCACGTCACTATTCTAGAACGCAATGATTTATATTCTAATACAGCCCTTAAATAGGAACAAACATACCAATAACGTAAACGATTACCAATCATGGATATGAAATTCGTGCACCTAGTTATTGCCTTACTAATAAATGTATCCCTATATTTTTCTTTTCTGGTGTATTGAGAGATCTTGGTGAGCTACCTCTCGTAAATAAATAAATAAATTACTTGCACAACTCTTAAAGGGGACTTCGGAGCTCTAGTATCCTCGAATGACTGTTTGTTAATAAATGCTTTACATGATTTCTGAAATATCCCTATTTACTGGGAAAAACACAATACTCATAAATCTACTATGTACCTAACAGAGTTAATGAGTCAATTTTACCGCAGTACCTAATTGATTACATAAACAGTTGTTTTTCATTAGTGGCAAATAATTTTAGTGTTGCCACAGAAATGGAAAGATAAGTTGCTTATCTACTTGTGAGCAATAAGTTATCGGATTAATATTTCGTTATTTAGAAAGTAAAAAACTAAATCTATACCATTATAAAGCTGAAGAGTTTGTTTGTTTGTTTGAACGCGCTAATCTCAGGAACTACTGGTCCGATTTGAAAAATTCTTTCAGTGTTAGATAGCCCATTTATCGAGGAAGGCTAAAGGCTACTTTTTATCCCGGTACGGGAAGTAGTTCCCACGGGATGCGGGTGAAACCGCTGGCAGTTATAAATACATAGGAATCAGAGGGAAAATGTCCACAAATCGGCTGCAATGGGTGCATATTGTAAAGGATTTTGAGAAAAAATATCTTTGCCTTAGAACTTAAAAATGTTCCAGAAGGACTTGTCAGTTTTCCAGTAAGTACATTCAAAAATAATAAGGAATTTTTAAATTCAATGGAACATTGATATCAGCTAATTACCAAGATAGGTGTCAATTGTCAATTAAGTAGGTAGTAAGATTGCTGCGTAGTAGTTTCTACTAGCTGTAAGTAGGTGAAGCCCATTGTTTTATATGTAAGAGACGTCCACTACAGTTGTAATTGTAATCAACAAGATACCTGAGTATATTCAATCAGAAAACGTCGTAGTTTGTCAAGTGTTGCCTAATGCAAATTATAGGGACTTACTACCTATTTCAAATTATTGCGTATTAAATTCTTGACCGTTATTTGAAGCTTACTAGTTTGAGATAGGCACCTACGTGTTTTCCGCTTTTATCTCCGTCCTTTTCTACCCCATATCTTGCATCTCTCTCGCACACCGACCAGTTTCACTCCCCACCAGGCAGGAGGCGACGAGTGTTCTCGGCGGCCACAGTTCGTCATTGGCGTCTTGTTTTCCGCCCGAGAAGGTTGTCTAACCAACCGCTGTAGTATTTCGTTGAAAAATAAACTCAGTGCTCTCGCAGAACACAGGTGAGTTTATAATATTTTATACAATTTGTTAACGGTTTTACCGTTCGATATTCGATTTTGCGAAATCAAGTGTTAATATTTTGTACATCTACCCCTTTTTTGTCACGAGTTTCTTCCGTGTACTTTTTTTTCAGTAATTTGTTTTCAGAATGAGTGACTTATAAAGCAAATACAGATGCGGTAAATAATAAAGCTACCACAGCCCGTGCACGTGACTATGGAAAAGAAAGCAAGCCCGAAGTTCCTAAGGCACCTGTGGCCCTAGTTCAATCCTGCAAGGCGTTCAACGGTTTGACAAAAAAGAATGGTGTGAGGTGCGGTCCAACCAGCATCTCCTTAGTTCGGACTGATCACTACCGCACTTGAAGAGGGCTGATGGTGTCAAGAAAGCTTTTCGGCCTTGAAAGACTTGGTACGCTCCCCTCGGACTACCAGTAAGTCTGTTAGCCACCTCCCATGGGGGTCGGCTCATTATCACGGCGTGTGATGGTTTTCGGCCTTGAAAGACTTGGTACGCTCCCCTCGGACTGCCAGTAAGTCTGTTAGCCACCCCCCGTAGGGGTCGGCTCATTATCTCGGCGTGTGATGCTTTTCGGCCTTGAAAGACTTGGTACGCTCCCCTCGGACTGCCAGTAAGTCTGTTAGCCACCCCCCGTAGGGGTCGGCTCATTATCTCGGCGTGTGATGCTTTTCGGCCTTGAAAGACTTGGTACGCTCCGCCTAGGACTGCCAGTAAGTATGTTAGCCACCCCCCACAGGGGTTGGCTCATTTTCACGGACCCGCGCAGGGTACCAATCTTGCATGTTGCGAGACGCAGCATCATTACAAAGTGGGGACCAGTAAGTATACTAGCCACCCCCCACAGGGGTCGTTTCATTATCACGGACCCGCGCAGGGTACCAATCTTGCATTTTGCGAGTCGCAGCATCATTACAAAGCAGGGACCAGTAAGTATACTAGCCACCCCCCGCAGGGGTCGGCTCATTATCACGGACCCTCGCAGGGTACCAATCATGCATGTTGCGGGTCGTACCATCATTGCAATCTACCCTCGCAGGGTGGCTTTTTGGATCGACTTTCGAAGAGTCGCCATTATAACCTTCCCTCGAAGGGAAATGGTAATCACACTCACGCTGAATGGCGTGTGACGCAAAACTCTAAAAGCTCCCTTGGGATATCACGAGTAAATTACAATAGGAACCATGTCCAACAGAGGAAACAGAAAGCGTCCAGGACCGCAGGCGGACTTTGATGCGTCCAACAAGGCACGTAAGTTATGACTTTCCAGGCGGGTTGCCTAACATTATATCAAGACCAATGGAAAGAAATGGGAGCTCCGCCTTTCTTGTCAAAAATAATAACTGGGTATCGCATACCATTGGCCAAGAGCCACCTTTGATAGATAATGCCAGATTTGACCAGAGAGTCCAAAGAGATGGATGTCGTCATATCCCAAATGATAAAACAAAAAGTTCTATTGATAGCTGCAAATTCTGCCAGCTTTCTTTCCAATATGTTTCTTGTGCCCAAAAGGCGACGGAAAGAACCGTCCAATACTCAATCTCAAGGTTCTCAACAAGTTCATAATTACGGAACCCTTCAGTTTAATAAATGTTTTTCGGGTGCTAGAGTTTCTTCAGAAAGACGAATGGCTGTGCAAGTGGATCTCGCCCAGGCTTACTTCTACCTTCCGGTAGCCGGAGGTCACAGACATGTTCTTCGACTAGTATACAGAAGAAGACTGCTTCAGATTACGTGCCTACCATTTGGCTTAAGCACGGCACCCAAGACCTTCGCCACAGTGACCAATTTGGGTGGCTCAAACTTTGAAAACTCAAGGGTTACTTATAATTGTGTATCTCGATTTTCTGGTGGCTCACCAAGATATATTTGCCTACTTTGGGATCATTTGCACCACGTTTTGGATGGCAAGTGAATAAATCGCAAGCATTATCAACAAGATAATGACAAAACGCACTACGTGACAAACAGCACGACAAACTTAGAAGACCTGCATAGCTTGATAGGACTTTTAAACTTCGCAAGTTTTCGTTGTTCCATACGGCAGACTGCATTACCGGGCTCTCCTCACTTTCCTCAATGCAGTGTTGAACAGCAATCTATACCTACCCTATTCATGGAACCGTGAGCCAAACGGTGAACAAACCATAAAAAGGGTTCTTATAAGTCACGATTGAAGTAATGATCATATTTTATAAAAATAACTACGAAAGTAATATACTGACAACATTAGAAATGATATTTTAGAACGATGTCTGTGGAACTTATGCAATCTTTTCAAACTTATTTGAAATCAAATATGTATAATAAAGGCCGTAAATTATTTTCTTAATTTTAATGAAATATGTAGTAAATCGTTTACATGTAAAATGAACCTAGAAGTCTTGACTGTCATACATAGAACCCTACTTAATTGAAGACCACGATACTAAGAACATTTTACATAAAAATGTGACGTTTTTGTCATCGGTCGGGTTATACCCACCATTTTGAAAAAGTGTCATTCTTTGGTTACATTGTGGGCTCACGGCTCGGTGAATGGAGTATAGCAATGTTGAACCTACCAGCAGATGCCTTAGCAGATCTAAAGTGGTGGCTGGTCAGCTGCCACCAAACCTTGGATATTCATTCGCCACTTCCCTGTCACCTTATAACCACGGACGCCTCCGATGTAGGATGGGGGCACAACTGAACGGAACTCCCGTAATGGGTTCATGGAACGAGAGAGAAAAAGGCTTTCACTGCGATCTGAAAGAGATGCTTGCAGTATTAACTGGAAAATCACGGCAAGTTGCTAAAGAGATCAACAGCCATTTTTCAATGCAAAAATGGGACTGTGGTGTCATATCTAAGAAATCAAGGTGGCACCCGATCAAGGAGCCTACCGAACTTGACGTACAGAGTATTCAGTTATCTTGAGCTGTATCAAATCTATCACGTCGTGAATCATATACCAGCCCTATTCAACAGTCAGGCAGACCATCTCTCCCGACACAAACCTCCACCGGAGTGGCATCTTGTATCAGCAGTGGACCTACTTGCCTCGAAGCGAGCCCAGGGACACATAGTTGTGTACTACGTGCCCCTAGATCTGAAGGACCCGAAAGCGGGGTTCCACGATACCTTTTTCTCAAGTTTTGACTTACCCGCTAGCATGGGTATTACCGCCACCTTACCTTATACCGTAGGTCCTCAGTCATCTCAATTCAGGAACGGGAGTTAATCTCATAGTAGTTCCTTCGGTGGCACCAGGTATTTTGGCGAGCAGATTTGAAGTCCCGATCATTAGCAGTACCCTACACACTGATGAACCTCGAGCAGAAACCGATAGACACAGCAACGGGGATACCCCCTGCCAAGGTCAGGGAAATGGGGGGGGGGAGGGACAAGGAGTCTCTCCGACTGAAGTCTTCTTCAATCCACACGCAACACTTATCAATCAGCTTGGAGTCGATGGTTAAATTGGGGCGAAAAGTATGAAATTGGATCCTATGAATCCTTGAATCCCTATTTGGACCTATACTTACCCAATTTTTAGCAGACTTACACATAGTAAATAAACTAACATACAATACTATTTTATTACACAAGTCAGTTATAGCTACACTATGCAATGCAGAAACCACTGGAGAGCTAGGTTCACACGTTCTAGTCGGACACAATTTAAAATCAATAGCGCTGAGCAAACCTGTTCCCCGGGAAGCCGTCCATCTGGAATAATGACCAATTGGTAACCTACTTAAGTGCAGTAAACGTAGACGAGAATAATCCATTTGCAACTTCCAGGCACACTGCTGCTCTTTCTTTTGCTAGCTTGTTTCGGAAAGGCGAGTCCATGATCTTTCCTTGCTTGCAATAGACCCAGAACATTTCAAAAACAACAAAGATAATTTAATCTTATGGCCAGTCTTTGGCTCTAAGACCGACAGTTCTAGTCATAGGCAGTCGGGTTGTTGTTTGATGGATAATCAGGAAAATATAAATCTAAGTCCAGTGTATTGGGTCAGAAAGACTAAAGCCTTGTTAGAAGATAGACGGACATCGGCTAATTCCTTAAATTTATTTATATCCGTTAGAGGCCAACCAAAGGCAGGCACCCGAACGATGATGCGGGTGGATTAAGACATTGTTAAAAGAGGCAGGAATAACTACAACCCCAGGAAGCTTCCACTCGGCGGTAGCGTCAAAATCTGCGTTGACAATATACTTTTGGACGATATATTAGCAAAGGGTAATTGGCGATCAGGCAATACATTTGCCCATTTTTACAGAAGGGAAAGATACCCACTAAATAGAAGTAGCAAGTTATCTCGATTATTTAATTAATCCAGCTGATTAATGTCTATATTTTTGTTACTATTGTAATTAAGAAGTATCGCAATGTTTTTGTTAATTACTATTAGAAAATGAAATCATTTTTGCTTTTGTTCTTGCATCTCTCTTTTAATTTTTATTACTCATCCTTCGAGCCCATTTCCCAACTATGTTGGGGTCGGCTTCCAGTCTAACAGGATGTAGCTGAGTACCAGTACCAGTTAACTTTGATTACATTAGTATTCCAGGACGCAATACACATACTTACATGTGATTACTCGTGTACCTAAGTACCTATTTACATACACAATTTCATTGTGCTTTTGCTCACATTGGCGTCCACTTCCACCAGGCGATAACAAACACGTCTCAAACTAGTAAGCTTCAAATAACGGTCAAGAATTTAATAGCAGCGTTTTACCTGAAATAAAACGCATATTAAATACTTACCTTATTTGAAGCTTACATTTTAATTTCTGCCTGGTGTTTTCGACTCAATGACGAACTGTGGCCGCCGAGAACACTCGTCGCCTCCTGCCTGGTGGGGAGTGAAACTGGTCGGTGTGCGAGAGAGATGCAAGATATGGGGTAGAAAAGGACGGAGATAAAAGCGGAAAACACGTAGGTGCCTATCTCAAACTAGTAAGCTTCAAATAAGGTAAGTATTTAATATGCGTTTTATTTCAGGTAAAACGCTGCTATTTTCAATGTGGCCTTTTTATTTATTATTGCATTTCCCAATGAAAATAAAAAACACCAAGTTGCTTCATTTCTCAGTATTTAAAAAAACGCATATTTTCCCTATACGTCGATTAATGATCTTATTATTTTACGCAATAAAAAATACTATTTTAAAGCTTCTTAATTACCCAATAATTAAACGAATGGTATTCATAAATGTTAACGATGACATCAGCCCATTTTAAATTCAAATAAAGAACCTAATAGACAGTCTGCTATGGATATCATTTCAATGAAGTAAGCCACTGATGTAGGTTAACCTAACCACTTGAGAACTTCAAAGTCTACAAGGTCCGGTTGATTCCATTTCTTGAGGGCAAGGACGGCTCTAAACCGCAAAGCCTTGTTCTATTACTTACTTTACTTACATGGTTGTGTCTAAGTCTAAACACATGTTTGTGTTACCTACCTAGTAGAAGGCGTGGTAGACACGAAACTTCAATAAAATTAAGGAGAATTAGCACGAAATAAATACATTAGAAGTCAAGCTAAAGTACATAGGTACATGGTATTCTCAATATATGTATTGTATGTAGTGTATTATCTATGCATGGTATTTCACTTTTTCTGTCTAAGCTCGGCGGTCGCGGTACTTTTATATGCCCCAAAAACGTCCGTGGTTTCGTAACTATTTGAATTTGTTGTTGATATAAACGGAAATATTAACTAATTGTAACATTTTTTTTTTATTTATTTACTTTATATAAAAAAAATGGTACATTGACTTAATGCCGCGAGGCATTCTCTACAGTCAACTATCGGGTTAAAGGGAGATAATAGATTTTAAGGTTATTATCAGCTATATTATAACAAATACTTATAACTTCAGACATCGCTCGATACAGTGATGGTGGCCTAAAAATCTAGACACAGTTGTAATGGGCTTAATTACACTTGACTAAATTCAGTCGTTTAAATGATTCACTCACTTGGCAGTCGTTACTGGTAGTCAGAAGCCAGTAAGTCTGACACCAGTCTAACCAAGGGGTATTGGGTTGCCCGGGTAACTGGGTTGAGGAGGTCAGGCAGGGCAGTCGCTTCTTGTAAAGTACTGGTACTCAGCTACATCCGGTTAGACTGGAAGCCGACCCCAACATAGTTGGGAAAAAGGCTCTGAGGATGATGAAATGATTCAGTCACTAAATTCAGACAAATGTAATCCATTTAGGAGGTAGGTTTCATTAAATAATTTAGAAACCTAATTAGACAAACCTCATTAGACGACTGAATTTAGTCAAGTGTAATAAGCCCTTAAGACTTTCGGAAAAACGTGTTCACATTCTGCTTGCGAGGTGCAATAATTATTCAGCAAATTCATGCAATAACGGGTCAAATATTCCACATATGCCGTCCATATTTTTTGTGGAACAGCAAATACTTTCAAGAAATGCTTTTGAAAGAATTTAATTAAAGTAAGTATTATGAGTCGGGTTTCCATGACACAGAATAGAAACGAGTTTATACTCATGTGGGTACTTTACATTATCGTTACGTTTACCTCACATTAACTGGGACACATGTGGCTTATTATCACTAAACTCACTTTGAATATGTAGGTAACTAAGTAGGTATACGTAGGTGATACTTAAATATTCTACAAATACAAAATATACAACGAGGTTTGTCTATGGTACTTAAGAGAAACGCAAATACAATTACTGCGAACTAGGCAAATATGAATAGCTGGTTCATGTTTTGTTCAAATTATTGACTAACTGCCTAAGCCGCTTCTAAATGCATTAAGTTACACCTGGTAAAACAACATAATATTTTTTAATGCAATCCTTTTTGACTTAATCTTGGTAGTACCCAATTAACTGGTTTCTAATTAAAGTTGGTACACACAAAATTTTAGTTATGTATTGCATATTGTATTTTGAATAATTTATTTATTTTTCAAATAACAACACAGAGGTTGATTTAAAATACAAAACAACATTATCATAGCCATCATGAAACCAGACATTACAGCGACCGAGGTGCATAATGATAGGGCATTTGCCTCTGTCCTTATTGAAATACTGAAATCATGAATAAATAACGCAAAGGAAAATTTTTAATATAAATTATTGATACATTTGAACTCGATCGAGTATGTTCATCAAAACATTTATGGATTTGCAATGCTTATATGTATGAATAATATGCCTAAGTTAGGCATATTATTCCTAAGTTAGGCATATTATTCATAGGCAGCCTAACTGAAACACAGAAAAATCTGGGAACCCATTATATATCTACCTACAGCACTATGAATTCTATAAACTTGGCAGTCATTCCAGTTAAAGATAGAATTTCAGTTAAGTTTTCAGTTAAAGGTAGATTTCAGTTGGAAATTCCTCCAAGGAAGATATAAGAAAATTCGAAGAGGAGAAGTAAATTCAGGAAAGTTGACCCACCATGTGACAAAGAAAAGGAAACGACAGGAAAGTAGAAAATTCCTCTAATTTGTTACTGGTCATCTTCACAGTCTGCTTAGCCGGCACGTCCATGATCTTCATTAACAAAACTGATACAACAATATAGAGGGGCTCATTTGTCACATGGCTCGATCTTTCATTATCTGCTCACCGCCGGACGGAGCAGCTTTCATCTCGCCTCTGACTGATGACCTGACAGGCACTTGAACGATAATCGGCTGATACCTTTGTCAGTCAAAAGGTTCAGTTCACGTATGTAACAATGAGGCGGCTGATCAAAGTGTTGCTAAGCTAAAATTGCTCGTAAAACTTTCGGTTTTGTGAGCAGCTTTGTTATAGTTAGACTCTTTAGTGTTTCGAAAGGGACGTCAAAGGTGGAAGGGTCAAGATTGTTTTATTTGTACCTATATAAGCCTTTACTGATTTATTTCGGGCACTATTTCACAAAGTAGCTTTGGGTTTACGGGTGAAATTGCTGATACATACCTAAGTCCCGTGTTTCCATGGATCCTACTTGTAACGGAGCGATTCCCAGTTTCTATGGAGTCAAGAAGATCTTTCAGACTTATAAAATGTAGATTAAGGAAGAATTAGGTCTTCCACAAAGGCATAAGAATACTTTGATGCAGTGGCATTGTTTCAGTTCATCGACCTAACGTTTCTGTAACATTAATTGTTCGCGTTTGCGTGATGCAATGTCGGTTACTGAATGACGTCAAACCAAACGCATGGAATCGTACACAGCCGATGTTTGCCAAGTAAATGTTGCTAATTTAATGTATTAATTTATACAACAAGTCGCATGAAAATGCAACTTTCTGAGAACTCTAGCCATTTAACTTTAAAAACAAGTGGTGGGCCGTCATGTAAATATGTGACTGTATAATATAAATAGCGTGTGCGTTTTGTACATAAATAAACTGAAAAGAATAGGTAATTTGAAGTCATTAAATACATCATTGTTCATAGCTATTGTAAAAAACCTTTTACCTATTGTAAAAAATCCTAATATAATTTTAATGGCCATATTTGATCGCAAACCCCGCAGACTTAAATCTATTCGCCGAGTCAAAACAGCCATCATCATAGGTAGTTTTTGGTTTTAGCGAGAACAGTGAGAAAGTAAGTAGGTAATAAATAAGCTTCTTATAAAGTAACACTACAGCACTAAATATAAAACGGCACATACAGAGCAACGACCAGTGTTTATTGCTAGGAGCGGAAGCTCCTTTGACCCTTTGTTTATCAGCAACGGAGCGCGGCGGCGCAGGCGCACCCAAGCCGGATATGCAGTGTTGCTGACGGAAATGCGTCGTCAGCGTGCATCAATAGCTGCACTTGCAGGTCTGACGTAGGGCTGTTATGTCGTAAATTATTTTTGAAGTAAGCACGAGCAAAACATCAGGTCTTAGAGTAAGGGTTGGCGGATATTTGGAAGTGCTTGCAGCACTGAAACGCAAAGGGCAGTTAAGGAAAATGGATAAAATTGACGCAGTGAGTCTGATATTTATCTCTTACCACCAAAAGTCGTCCTCTTAGTGGGGAGGAGGCGTTAGATAACGGATTATTAGAGAGTTACCTATCACTATACTACTTATTGGGTATCAAAAGCTTTTGCCTCATTTATGCAATAGCTTTTATCGCTTTATATTCTGCTCATTAAAGTATATTTATTAAAAAAAAAAAAACGTTTTTTCCTATAAGTAATTCTGAGCTTGATAGAATATGCACTTGCTTCGATATCCCGTTATTAATTTACTGCGCTTGGTTATGATTCTTGACTATTTCTATTTAGTTAACTGGTTAGAGGCATAGAACTAGTATAGCATCGAGGTGTGAGTTAATAGAAAGGTGACAGTCATGACAGCCCTAGGTAAACGTGTCGTGTTATTGTCAACGCGCAGTTCGTCACGACCCAAATATCGAGCGATTCTAACAACGCTAACTGTGCACTTCTTGCCTGCAGTAACCGCTCAGTACATCTGACATGTGTTTGAAACTGTAACTTTACTGTACGAATGACAATAGAAGGGCTTCTGTTAAGTTACTCCTTATTACAGTAGGTATCTTTCATTCTATCTCCTAAATTCCTAATGGTAGAATGAAAGTCAGATAGGATTTCACCACCTTTTTACTATCGGCTTAAACTTAGAAAATGGTTTAGAAAAATGTTTATCACGAACAATCAACATATTTGAGACGATTTATAGAGCAAAAACCAAATTGACTTAAAGGACAATGGGCGATTCCAGTCCAAATGCCCACCACGAACGAGACCTATATGGCTAAATAGCCCGTTAAATATAGAATATTTTTTGTTATGAAAGTAAAAAAAATATAATGCCAGAAAAAAGTTATAGTAAAATCAAATAAAACATTTTATAGATTCTTTCAATTTCATTTTTTAACCGACTTCCCAAAAAGGAGGAGGTTCTCAATTCGTCGGGATCTTTTTTTTTTTTTTTTTTATGTATGATCACCGATTACTCCGAGACGCCTCGACCGATTTGCAATATTTTTTTTTTGTTTGATAGGGTTTACCTCCCAGGTGGTCCCATAGTCACCAGGTCAGGATCTGATGATGGAAACCCTGAGAAATCGAGGGCAACTTTCGAAAATCGTAGGCATACGTAGGGTAAAAACTTGACACTAAGGCGCATGTCTGATAACACTATGCAATGGTGAAGGCTTGGTGCTGACCTGATGATGAAGACCAGAGAAGGTCGAGGGAACTTGAACAATGAATGTGTAAAAAACTACCTCGTGTTTGGGCTTATTTTGTTCGTATTGACGAGACCTTTGCAACAGTGAAGGTTTGAAGCTGACCTGATGATGGAGACCAGCGAAGGTCGAGGGAACTCGACAATTGAATATGTAAACTACCTCGTGCTTGGGCTTATATTGTTCGTATTGATGAGAACTTTCCACTGCGGATATGACATGCGGATAGTGACAACTATGCTTGTCACTGAAAAGCTAAAAATAAAAAACTTTTTACAAAAAAATAAAACCGACTCCCAAAAACACTGAAAAGCAAAAAAAAACAATTCTTAGGTGCATCGGCCTAGAAGTCGGTGGCGTTATAAACTTAGTTACATCCATTAGACACCGACTTCTAGGCCGATGCACCTAAGAATAGTTTTTTTTTTGCTTTTCAGTGTTTTTGGGAGTCGGTTTTATTTTTTTGTAAAAAGTTTTTCAATTACTTTTCGTGATGTTCGATTTTCGTACTTTCTGTAACTTCTGACAAAATAGGATTGTTCATTTATTAGAGAGAAGACACCACCAGTTACATCGAACTTTCTAAGATCCAGGAACCGCTGAGTATATTCAAGCACTTCTGGCGCCTTGATTGGTTAGTGATTCGTACATCCATCGAGCAAAAAAATATGGGCTGTTTATATGCAAATGTGTCATACTCATCTTAGTTTTAGATAAAGTGCGGAAATGGAAGTGGAATAAAATAAAAATAATAATGATAACATAGAAAAGCTACCGAAAATTAAGAATACATTTTTGGCTATAACTTTTTTTTGGCATTGTTTTTTCTTTCAAGCGCGGATCCAGCCCTCAAAAAAGGTTGTGGTCACAGCTACTAGAAAATCGGAACCAGAAGCGGCTACTAGAAAAGTAAAAGTCGGAGCATGAACATGCTCATTAAAAATGATGCAAGTCGTTTATGAACTTTTGAATGAAATTATTTCCTTTTTTCTGAGCATCAGGACTTTGGCATTAGGAATGAAAATAAACTTAGGAGGAAGTTGGACCCGATAAAAAAAATAGTTTCGATCCAAACCTATTTCAATCAATAACTTCTTGTAGCCAGTAAGCCAATATAGGGAGGGTTTGACGCATTTGGTACACTTCTCAACTACCAGTGGCGGCATAGCATCGGGTGGCACCCCGGGCTGCTACCTATTGAGCACCCCAAAAAAAAACGACAAAATAAAATTACCAATCTAATAATGCTAAAAAAAAACGTTTTTTTTTTTTAAATATATCTAAACTCATATTATGCTCACTATCAGTTCCGTCTCTAGCTTATGTACCGGGTGCAATCATTACTAAAGCACCCCTTTGTATGGAAAGATTGTGAGTAGTTTTGTTTTTTGCGCGAGCGTAGCAAGCCGGAACATTTTTAGATTTCGTCGTAGTCGTAGTTCGCTTTTGCTTTTATAACTTGGTAGTTATAAAACCAAAAGCGAAGACGTGGTATAAAACCGTATAAATTTGCGCGAGCTGAGCGAGCGCGAAATTTTTGAGTTCTGTGCCACAAAAATACCTATAGAAATTATAGAAAAAGCACTGTGAAATTAAGAAATTGTGAGCGTAGCGAGCGCAAAATTTTGGAGTCTTGGGACACGAAATCACAGAAACAAGTAAAAAAAAAGCCACTGCTAAGTGAAAAAACCGTGAGCGTAGCGAGCGCGAGATTTTTTGAGTTTTGGGACACAAAAGTACCTCAAAAACTAAAGCTGTTAGAAAAAAAATATGGTGATCTCGAATTAGTAAACAACAGTCATAAAATTAAATGCAACAAAAAAAAGTATTATTTTGTTCCCTAGTGTTATCATCAGCCTATCGATTTAAAAAAACCGTAAAAGTGTGATGTCACAAGTCTAGGTAATAAGGTTGTGGGCATGCCCATCGTGCCCATAACGGTGGATCCGCCCTTGTTTTCTTTTACTTTCTTAGTAAAAGTTACTCTAAATTAAGTGGACTATTTAATTACATAGGTCTCGTTCGTGGTGGACATTTGGACCAAACTTCACCAAACTTCATAAATTCTTGCCCAATCTCCTTTCTGTGTCGTAAAAACAAATTGTGGAATGGTACCTAAGCGTCTGGCCACAGTCTGGCGTTAACTTTGTTTCCATTATAGGATTTTACTTTATTAATTAATAGTTTGCCATTTCCTCTAACAACATGAGGGTTTACCAGGAAATTAATGACAAATGAATGTTTCTAACTTTCCTAAGCGTCAGCCTGACGTGTGGATGAAACAGAAACCAGTGACGTGCATTTTTGCTCGAAGACATCGGTTCAGGACAAACAGGTTTCTTCAACAAGAAAGCGCAAACACGCTGAATTTTAGATAAAAATTAGTGTGCGGCGTGTTTGATGGTAAGTTTTATATTGTTTTATGTGCATTTTAGGATAGATAGCTATTTCTACAGTTTAATGATGAATAAAGGTATAATGTTTTTTTTAAGAATTTGGTAATGTTTTTATATTTAACGAATAAAATAAGGTGGACGCGAATTACTACATCGAATTTTACAAAACTTCCACTTTGCGTCCACAATGGACGCGAACTAAAACTATCCTCTTTAATAATAAACCAAATTGCGTCCACTGTTTTCGTTAAATACTTGCTTATAAAAAATAATTAAAACATAGGTACTGTTTAATATATTAAGATTAAACAGTACATTTTTTAATTTTTTTAAATTAAAAATCAACATTATCATCATTTAAAATTCACTTTAAAAAATAAAAATAATTATTCTCAACATTGGTTTAAGTAACTTAAAATTAGGCAATTAATTTTACAACTTTTCTTTTATTTATTTTTTTTTAATTTAATATGGCCAAAAACTTACTATAATCAACGCGGGTCTTTCCCTGTGATTTTAGGGCTGGACGCGAACTGGACCATGGGTGGACGCGATTTGGATTTTGTGGACGCAAACTGGGTAAAACGCCTAATTCTGAGGTTTACCTATCTAGACACACGGCAGTGTGTCCGCCAAGTTCGAGCAAAAAAAGCGACACACCGGCCGTGGGTTATATTACACGAACCATTTCGGGCCAAATTCGACCCCCCTGTAACTCAAAATCTATTTTATTTATGCATATCAAATTTCTAGTATCTGTTGAGACCCCCTCACTTATCTAAAATACAAAATTTCATTAATATACCTATTGTAGGTCTTGAGATATTGACGTCAGAAAATCGCTATTTTTACTATACACTCACTGACTGACTGATTCACTGACTCACTCATCAAAAACCTAGACCACTTCCAATGGTCGTATTGACTTGAAATTTGGCATGGAGGTAGGTCTTTATGTCAAGGTAAAGGGAAAAATCTGAAAATGGCCAAGTGTGAGTCGGTTTCAAAATAATGAAGGTGTTTTATATCCGGTGTAAATTTATACCCCTAAGGAACTAAAACTACTAAATTTATCTATATTTATATAATATATCTTCGAATGGTACAAAGGTTTGTATTTAGTCAAAGTAAAGTAAAAATCTGAAAACGGCCAAGTGTGAATCACTTTCGAAAATAACGAATGTGTAACTTTGATCCACGAACATAATATATGATAACATGTCATGTCAGTCAGTTGGTAAATCTAGTCCATTTAGTTAATCTAGTTCATTTCTTTGCAAGAAACATAGTGCATATTAAAAAATCTGAAAGATAGTATAAATGAGACATTTCTTTAACTAACTTCATCATAAGAAAAAAATAAAATAAACAACCTTACAAAAATAAATGAAATCCCACCCAAAACAAAAATGTGAAAGAGCAAAAACTTGGCAAGTTTTAATAGAAAATTAGATACTTGATTCATTGCGTTTAGTAGGTTTATAACGGTGTATGAAAACTTGCCAAGTAACATCATTAAAAAGTAACTATTTTTAACTGAGGTATGTGTATGGAACTTGGTACTTATTCAGATCTCACTTCTTTTATAGGCGAAGCATTCCCATATTATCGAACTTGGCAGTCTTTCACATTTTTGTTTTGGGTGGGTTTAAATAGAAAACGAAAGATATTTCTAATACAACTGAAAGTTAATCTTAAAATAGAGTATATAATGAATACATTACACAAATTTGTCATAGAAATGAGTGCTGGGGCATTTTTATTATCGCCGTCAAACTTGCCGACTGCACTAAATGGACGCGAACAGGCGAAATGACCCTAGGTACCTACCTATATAAAATGTTTCTAAATAGGTAGGTAAGTAGCTATAAATATTTTTTTACAATAGTCACGTATAAACTAACAAAAATCAAAATAGTCCATCAGTTTGTTAGATAGTTTTAAAAAACTAATACCTAAAAACAATTACGGCACATAGCTGGCCAGACGACGCGGACCTAAAATACATAGGTAGGTACAGAAGTCAATCTACATACAAAGCGCGTTCGAGTTATGCAGACATAGGTGTCTATGTGTGCGTGTTCACAGACGCGCAGACGCGCTGTCCCAAAACGAATCAAAACACTGCGAGCGCGGCTGCCGCTTGAGATACGCGCGTCACACACAAGGTAGATAAATGTGCACGCGTTGTGATACCTAACTGTAATATTTTTAATTTTAATCACGAAAAAGTAATATGATCTGAGTAATGGAGCAACAAAAAAAGACGTATTATAATTGTTCAGTGGACGGTTGTTTTAATTCAACAATAAACAGTGAACTGTCGTTTTTTAGCCTGCCGGTTGATTCAGAGAGGTAAGTACCTACCTACAGTATGTACCTACTTATTTTCTAAATTGCGGTTTCTGAAAAAGTTCGGTATCTCGTTCAAACGAATTTCCGTTGAAAGTGTTTATTAAGATCTAAATAGGTAGGTATAGGTACAGTTTTTCAGATATAGCACTTTTTCGGAAACCGCATATTATAACTTTGTTATTCATACAAGTACTATGAAAAACAAAGTTAATTTTTGTTAGCGAAAAAAATTTTGTAGGCAATGGGTAGGTAGGTACTGTCCCTGACTTATGCTTGCTTCTACAGAAGCCTTTCTGTGCGAATCCGACTCACACTTAGCCGGTTTTTTTTGACGTTGCGGTACTAAGTGTTTTTTACAATATTGATATATTTACCTTGTTTCAGAAAAACCGAGTGGTTAAGATTGATGCATAGAGAAGATTTAAAAGATAAAACTTGCTTGCGTGCTCGTGTGTGTGAAGCTCATTTTTGTCCCAACTCCATTATACTAAGATCAAATCGAAAGTTGTTAAAAAGAAATTCTGCTCCACAACTGCTCTTACCATTACCAATTAATAATTTTGCGAATAAAGAAACTCAAACAGTTATTGAAACAGCCCATGTAAATGTACAATATGATTATAATTTTCAAATGAATGCTCAAGTACAAACTCCATTATATCTTTCAAACGACACTCCTCGAAAAAGAAAACTTTTAAGTGAGGTTCATAGATGCCAAAAGATGCCGAAAGTGACAAACAATAAGCAGTCTGAAGCTAACACGTTTCTTAAGTTATGTGACAAATTTTTGACCCCAAACTTAGCGCATGTTGTTAAACAGCAGACCAAAATTAAAACTCATCAGGGAAAAGGGAACAGGTATAATTTGCAGTATAAAATTTTCTGTTTGAATTTATACTACGTATCTCCACAAGCATATAATCTATTGAAAAACACTTTATGTTTACCGAGTAAACAAACACTAACGAAAATGTTTATACCTGTAACTACTAAAATTGATAGCCATCTCATGAATGTTCTTAAAACCAAAGCACAATATATGAGTGAAATGGATAGAAATTGTACACTTGTGGTTGACGCTATGAGTCTCAAAGCAAATTTATTTTATAACATTAAAGAAGACAGAATTTATGGTTTCCATGAAGTTGACGGTGTGCAATCTCCTGAGCCCGCGAAATACGCTTTAGTAGCAATGATCCATGGCTTATTTGAAAATTATAAACAGCCAGTAGGTTTTGCATTCTTAGCTGAGCTTGAAAATTATTCAAGCGTAACAGATTGGATTGATAAACTAATCTTAGAACTTTTTTCAATTGGTTTCCATGTCCGATGTTTAGTGTCAGATATGGGATTAGATTTCTTGAACAGCGCCAAAAGAAGATCAGTATCTGCAGAAAGTCCCTATTTTTTCATTGGTGACAGAAAGATATACTATATATTTGATCCACCTGACTTAATAAAATTAGTGCGAAATAACTTGATTAAGTATGACTTTCATTTTCAAAACAATGTGGCCAAATGGCATCACATACTTCAGTTTTATGAGATGGATAAGTTGAAACGATTAAAACTTGCCCCGAAGCTCACGGATAGCCATATTAAACCCACAAATTTTGAAAGGATGAAAGTGAAGTACGCTGTGCAAGTTCTTAGTGCTACCGTTGCAGCCGGCTTATCTGCATACAGGGATTTTGGTGTAATAGAAGATTCTGCAGAAGGCACAATTAAACTGATTGAGGCTATGAATGATTTGTTTGATTTTTTGAATACATCATCTCGCTATGGAAACAAACAATATCAGAACGCATTTTGTGGCGAAGATTACCAAATTGCTTATATTAATAGCATGTTGAATTTCTTTGCGTCGTTGAAATTAATTAACCCCAATACTGGTCAAAATGTTACATCTAAAGTAAAGTTTATTGAAGGTTTCCAAATAACCTTAAAATCTTTATTAATGTTGTTTGATGATTTGAGAATTGAAGGTTTCTCTTATATACTGACCAGACGATTAAATCAAGACTGCTTAGAAAACTTTTTTGGTCAAATTAGGACAAAGAATGGAAATTCTACGGAACCAACATCCTGGCAGCTGATTTTAGCGTTCAGAAAAATATTTTTCATTAATATTTTAAAGTTGCCTAAAAGTGGTAACTGTACAGAATACTTAACTAAATTTTTAATCGATAGTGAAAAATCATATGCTGCATTAGCCAATGAGGCAGGTAATTCAGACACAACTTCGACGGTATCGGAAAGAAAAGAAGATGAAAGTTTTGCCAAAGTTGATTTAATATCAACTTCGGATTATAACACACTTAATTTACCTGAAGAAAACGCGTTGATTTACGTCAGTGGGTATTTGTTGAGGAAATGTGTAGATCACCACAAGAAATGTAATGGCCTTATGACTTATACAAAAGGTAATGCACAAAACTTTTCACAAGACACTACATTTACCTGTTATAAAGATTATTGTAAAGACGGTTCCACAACTTTACTAGCCATACCACCAGACAGTTTTGTGGAATTTGTCCGATCAATAGAGGAACGATTCTGCAACGTTTTCAAGAGGAACCATTTGAGCTGCACCGTATTAAAAGATCTTTTAGATGAAGTAAAGACTCTAACTTTTAATATGCCTTGCAGTTGCTTTCCTCTAGCGTATTGTAAAAAATTATACATAAGAATGAGAATTTATTACACTCTTAAATATAATAATCGTGCATTCCGCCAATGTCGAAATCGTCGCAAAATATTTTCTGTGAAGCATTTGTAATTGTAAAACATGACAATCACATTAAAATATTTTATTATTATTGGTTTATATTTCATTTTTTCCTGTTTTATTCTCAACAATAAATTAAATAATTAGATACGAGTACCACTACCACGTTAGTTTTATGTGCATAAAAAAGTTGACAGCGCGTTGAAACGCGCGCGGCGCGTGTGACTGTGTGCCGCTTCGCTTCGGGCCGACAGCGGCCCGGCGGCGGCGGGCGGCGCGGGCGAGCGGTAGGCAGTTATCGCGCGCAAGTACGTCGAGTGCCAGTGGCCTGGTAACTGTCCGTCCCCCCTCCGTGCCTACCGCTCGCCGCCGCGCCGCTGGGTCTTCGGAGTTCCTAAACGCAGAGGGTTTTCAACAGTCATTACTGTCGTGCGCGTTAATATATTTTTTTTGTTGTGTAACATGATGTGTATTAAGAAGTCAACATCTGGCCAGTTGTGTGCTGTACATGGATGCAGATCAAGTAAAAGAAACAACAAACTAAATCTTTCGTTTTTCTCATTACCTAAAGAAGAAGACAGGTGTGTGGCATTGTTTATTTTTAGTTTAGTTCAAAAATTAAAAAAATATCAAAATTCTGGGGTACGATTCCGCTATTTTACTTAAGGCGAGGAAGTGGTCAACAATAATTCCATAACCGGCACGCGCATCTAAGGCGCCAAAAGGGGTCGGAGCGTCTGAGCGGGGCGAGGATAACAATACGCGCGCTAGCTTATAACTAAAAGTCGTAAGCGACAAAATGGTTTTGTAATTTTAATATTTAGAAATGATAATTTAATAAAAATTCCTACTACCATTTTAAAGAGTATGTATATACTCAACTACTAAAAAAGTTAAGAGGCTTAAATCGGTCCCGTTTGCCCATAATATGTGAATCTCTTTTTAAAAAGAGGTATGTTTGATATATTTTTCTCTGTTATAAAAGTTACCTAATCATGTTTCTACAACTAACAAAATAAGGCTTATATCATGAACTTTCAGGTAACCAAGTTGTATTTTGATCCGTTTTGTATTTACTGAGAAAAATTGACATCCTTGGCGCCAAAAATTCCAATTCGTCCTCTTAAGCGATATACGATTCACATCCGACTGAGATCCAATCCCGACTCAATTACGATTGAAGCGTATGCGCATGCGTAATTTTTTCTTTGAAATAAACGTTTTTATCCTTTTCTGTCATTCAATAATGAATCATTTTGTCTGCAAATGATTTACGATTGCAATATGATTGTAGAGCAAACTACCGTATAGACCAAAATCACCAAAATAGCAGACCAGTCGCAAACCAATCGAATGTCGTTGGAATATGATTGGTCCTAATTAGTAGCAGAATGCCCGATATGGTTAAAACTGCTATTGCGATCATATTGCGATTCAATTTTGACATTATTAACTTAGGAGAATCGGGCCCCTGATTTGTGTAGAAAATACACATTCAATATGTTTGGAGTTTTTTTAAGATTATTGAGTTTTTAAAACTAGGTATGGTTAGTAGATACCTATCTTATTTATGTAGGTATGTAATCTGTGGCAATGGTATCGATCGACTGTCGCTGACGACCGGCGTCGGGTCGCGTTCGTTTTCGTTCGAAGTTCGTAAGCAATAATATATTATGTTGGGTAAATATCTCTTTTTTGCAGACGCAAAAAATGGACAGAATTGATTGGCAGACCTGATTTAGATACTTCAAAAGCAAAAACTACTTTTGTGTGTTCACTACATTTTGACCCTTCTGTGATTATAAATATACCAAAATTACATCCTGATGCTTTGCCGTCACGTTGTCTTCCGTCTGAGGCTCAAAAGGAAGATTTACATCCTGAACCTGGAACAGCATCTTATAATTGTACATTAATGAAAAGACCTACCCAGGAAGCATCTACTCAGACTGAATACTCCACTGCTGAAACATTAAAAGCTCCTGCAGCCCAATCAGAGTCAGAACCAACCACAGCCACGGTTTCAACCAACACACCAAGAAAAAGAAAACTTAATATTCGTTTGAAAGAATTAACCAAGAAAAAGAAAACCCAAGAATGATTTGGACAGAACAATCACAATAGTTCAGAGGTTCTTTCAGAAGTATTTTTTCAACCTGTCGATCTATTGCATGCAATTGTTAGCTTACAAAGTAGCAACAATAATAAAAAATAAATGTTATCTTTTTGACCCAGATTTTTAATTTATTAACTTTAACTATTTCTAACCCACATACTTAAAAAAGTGTAGGGTTCCGTAGTTTCCGAATTATATATAGCTCATACCTATCCCGGACCTTCAACCTCAGAAAAATCTTATCAGCGCGAAATAGTCCAAAATAAATTTTATTAAATTCTTCTTTTTTATTTGAAGAAAATACATTCAGAAAAATAAAATATGTAAGTAAAATTAAAAATGCTTGCTATTACGGTAAAATTACAATTCAGAAATTATTATGTTAAATCAATAACTGTTGAACCAGTGAAGTTCAAAAAAAAGTCCTAAGAAGTCTTTATAGAGATTTTTTAAATATATTTTTTTAAGTTATAGAAAAACTTTTGAAAAGTGATTATTTCAGTAAACTCCTATGTATTTTTAAATATCTATTCAACGATATACCACACGTTATGGTTGGAATGAAAAAAAAAACACTCCCCACCTTTACGTGTAGGGGGAGGCCCCTAATAAAACATAGTTTTCACTTTTTATTTTTGTACTTTGTCGTAATTGAAATACATATTGGTACCTCAGCTTTAGATACAGTCACTGAGATTAAGTGGGACGGACCGACAGACAGACATGGCGAAAATGTAAACGGAACCCTAAAAAAGAGCACAGAAGATTCGTTATTATTCATCCGTGGTAGATACCAGGTAGGTATGCCTGTTATATATACCTACTTTTTTTTTTTTTTTAACGACGTAAAAAATCATCAAATGACCCCTCCCGCTGTGGGTTAGCAGCGGTGAGGGAGTGTCAGACTCTTACTGACTAAAAGCCGTCGTGTTCCGTCGTAGGCCTTCTTATGTGCTGGGGCCGCGGTACCTCTTTCGAACAACCCGCAGCCCCGGCAGGCCTTGGCCCTATTGGGCCCCGCTGGGGTTGCTGACATCTCTTTGAGGAGCGCGTGGAACAACGCGCGCCGCCGACACGGGTCTGTTGTCGTTATATATACCTACTACAACTAGTACAATTCCTACAAAAAAAAAATAATGCTGTATTTCCAGCATTCAATTCTTTCCAGTCGTCAGCTGGTGGCCATTGGAACAAGTAACTGATGATGCATCATATTAGGTATTGCGATTTGTGCTCAATACGGTTTATGTCACTGGGTTTTCATTGCCCCCCATTCGTCATCTTCCTTCAATCTACGTACTTAATTAAATAGGAGATAAATTGTGCAATGTTAACCTTGTATTGTCTACGATGCATTTTTTTGTTAGTGATCAATGAGTTTTTTTCTTGCCAGGTATTTTTATGTTTTTTGTAACGCAGTAAGAGCAGGACATATGATTAGCTGCCTGCTTTGCTACAGCACTATGCGTAGCAGTTGAGACATTGGGGCGTGGTTGAGGAAACTTGCAAATCTTCATCTGATGGTGGCTCCACTTGCAAGGTCGGGCATTTAAGTATTTGGATACTGCTGAATGTGTAGGTACATACGCACCGGCATTAATTGATTTCGAATAGCTTCCCCATACCCAAAATCCCAATCCCAAGCAACACTAAAACCAAGCTACAGACGATAATATACACTGAACAAACAAATGATGGTGTATGCTAATGTAGCTCGGTCGTGTATCACGTGAGATGGCATTTAGTCGAGCGCCGGCCGGTGATAATTACGCGGCCGAGTCCACCGTCCACGACACAGGGCACCAATTAGCCGCTCCTGCCGCCATTGACTGCGCTTGCGTCGCCATTCATAGCTCTCGCGGGAATCATTCATCCCTGTCATGATACTCGTCTAACTCTTTGTGTTACAGCCGCGGCGGAGGATAGAAAATAATTATGTATCAGCATACATATTACATAAATGAGCTGCATATTCGATGGTACCACTTACTAAGTACTCAATGATTCTGTGTGTTCTTTGCAATGTAGGAAAGTAGGTATTTGTTTGTGTGAATCAATGAACCTCTCCTAGCTTTAAAAATGCTTTATAAGAAATATAATTCGAATTTACCTCAAACAGACACTCGATCTCCTGTAGCCAGCTTCAAATAAAGGTAGCATTATGCTTAAAAGAGTACCATGCATACAAAGACAAAAGTGAATTGTTATGCAAGTCTTTATCGTATAAGTAGACAGTAACATTTCCGTGGTCCGTCTCAAGGCGCTCTTGTTCTGAAGCGAAGGGCCAACAGAAGGTCAGTAAGTAAACGTACAAAGCTTTAATAAGATCTCAAGCGAAGAAAAAGAAAAAACTGCATCCGGATTTGTCTAACAACGGAAAACCCGTTTTGAAGCAAGATTTTGTCAGCTTATTTCGAGCTATGAAAGAAAGAGTACCTACCTACAATTTTAAAAGGAAATTACGGATAAGACTGACTTAGTGAAAGCTATCTCCAACAGCTATCTATGATTTGTAGCTGGAATTCTGATAAAAGTAATTAAGCAATCAAAGTATGATTACAACATCATGATTAGACTGCAGCTAAGGAAATTGGTCACGTTTATCATAGAATGCATTGTCACACAAAGTTACATTCATGACGGAATGCGGACCTTTTATTGATGGTCTTATAATCAGAGCTATTCGCATATATAATGACATAAGCTGTAGCTAGGTACCCGCCAGGTAAGGTAAAAATCTTGTTCAGAATATTACAACTGGAGTTGTATAAACAACGTGATCAAAGCTTGCCCTCTATTAAGAACGTTTACAAAGTAACAGCTGTAGCTAAATTGATCTGCTGATTCAACTTCAACTAGTTTATTAAGACTCAGATATTTCACATTTAATTAAAACTTCCTGAGAAAACTACTCACATGCAACACATACCTAACTTCTTAGATGCAATGGCAGGATGATGAGGCATGGTTGCTAAAATTGGTTGAAGAGAATCGACTGTAGTGAAGATTTAAATAAATGTATCTTCAACACAATGACTCGATATTCATAATTAGGCTACCTATATTCACCAGCTTCCCAGCTTAGCATTATCAGTCTCAAGTACTAAAACAAAAAATGGGGTTTACCTAGATGATTTGTGGGACGCAAAGCTAGTTTTTCCTTAGCGTATTCTCCTTGTGTAAGATGAAAAAATATCGTATTGGTTTTAGTCAGTAACTTTATTTTGTTTACGTAACTAACTTCCCAAAGGTCGCATTGCTGCAGCAATATCGACAGGATATTAGCCATCGACTGTGAGCTCATTTCCTCAGTAGACTGTGACTGCCTCAGGAAACGATAAGTGTTTCATTATACGCGGCGACTTTAATTAAAATATAATTAATTGCTTCCCACTATCATATAGAACTCCTCATCTTCATACTTAATTTTCTATATTGTATAAAGATGGTTTTGTTTTACAATGCGTCATATTCTTTTTATTATTAAAAGACAACATGTTTGCAAAAAAATATGGTCTTGATAACCCTATAGGTATGCTCTGTCATTGGCGCCAGTATTAGTAATACTCACTACCTACATACCTATTTGTGACTATAGAAGATTTGTTTAGACAATTCCTTGGACATACTTTACCGGACTATCCGAAATATTTAGTTAACGTGGTCCTGAAACATAAAGGTCAAAGGAAAGGGCAGGGTACCATCAGATTCCAGTAAGTAAAGGTTTGCGCCTCGCTCCGAAGGGAGACAGTCATTAAATGAGACCCTTTAAAAAACCATAACGATCATCAAACATAAACAGAAGTACACCTATAGCCTGTCAGTACTAACATTCAACGTCATAGACAATATTATACTTATAGCTTTAAAATTCCAATGGAGTTACTCAACGAACGTGAGTATAAAGCAAGTTATTATGGACATACAGTAATGTACCGAGGAGTCAGCTGTCTGTGTTTTTATCTATCTATTTAAATAAACATATTAAGTTGGAGGCTAAAACAAATGTACGTGCATAGATTCCTTGCAAACGATTACACCAATGAACTCTTCGGCTAGATACCTTTTCCAAACTAGAGGTGCCTAACCTACCTAATGTTGGTAAAGTAGTACGATCAGATCATTTTTCAGCACTTTATTTGAAAGTGTGACTTTATATGGGTGTTAATACATATGTAAATATCGGTTATGGCGTACGTATACCATAGTGGGAAACTGTGGTGGATGGTAAAACCCCGATACAAGCCATTCGCACATGTTCACTTGACTAACAAGAAACGTGGTATAAAACGTGGTTGCAGATATACATATATGTGTTTTTAATACATATAGCTATGTAATGATGATTTTTACTGGTACCTACCAAGTTATTAACAAAAACTTCATCAAGTGCCTAATACGAGCACAAGGTACATGTGGTTATACGTTGTTTGTTCTTATTCGCAGTGAAAGCCGCATATTGTGGCTTGTGCTTGCAACATCAGTGTTAGCGCGGAAGCAAAACCGACCGACTTGTTCACTGCTTGCCAAATGCTCAGTTCGATTAAATGCACCCAGTAGGAACGTACCCAGATTACGTCACCGTTGCCTGATGGCGCCATTCGTTCCAATTTAGTATGAAGTATCTGAGTGCTTGCTCATGAAATGCTTCTTATTCTGATCAACGGGCAATGACTCTCAATTTAGAATTCAAATCAGAATATCACAACGATTTCGTCTGCATGTCTTTTGAAATAGATCTTCATGAAGCATTTCAGCAATCTCGGTTTGTGTTGCAATGACAGACGTTCTTCACAGCTTTTGTTTGTAAAGCGTGTTCGATAAGTATTGTTCCAAGGGAATCACCAATCATAGTGGCAATTGAAAATCTTTCATTCACTTTGCTCTAAGGAAGAACCTTCTTCAATTCACATCGAAGGTTATCGTATTCCTCGTCGCACAATTCAGATTTTATTTCTATAGCTTAATTCGATAAAATTGCTATAACTCATCACAATGAAAAAGAAGTTGATTCTATTTTTAATAAAATATCACTCTGGTATGATAATAATTGTATGAATGAAACGACGATTACCAACACAGCTGGTTAACCAAGTTTGATATCAGTTACTTACATCCGCGTTTGGTCCGTCTGTGGGAGATAGTGTGAAGCACATACTACTTATATAGCACCGTCCCATATTAGTTTTTCAACATGAAATATGTTTCTGTTAAGGTTTCAGGAGTCCAGACAACGAAATCTTGGTACCTACATGATCCTGATTTTTCTTCAGTCTCAGTGTCCTTGATCGTCTGATACATATGAGAAGATTTAACATGTGAAATATTAAAAACGAAATATGCAGTCGAACTTCTGCCTATAAGAATTTTTGGGTTCGACAAAAAAGGTTTATAACTTGGTAGCCTCACCAACACTGTGGAGCAATGTTAATGAAGTAAAGAGGATCGTGACTAGTAATACGTCGGGCCGAGTCCATAAGTGGCTGGACTTGGTACATCCCTTGTTGGTACGTGTCTGTGAATCAGCGCGTGACTGCCCCGGCACTGCGTGTGCGCAGAACACTACACATTGTTCCAACTAAAATACAATGGCTGATGTCATACAATAACGTGATGCGTTTTAAGAGCACACAGAAATCTTATAGGGTATTTTATTGTTTCTTAAAGAAATCGTGGTACTGAGTCGTGATCACCTACAAAATAAGTCCTACATAAGTACAAAAAGCTTTATGCGTAAGCAGCTAATGACATTTCGGTGCCTTATACTCACAACTCATGGTGGAGCCTAGAGCTTGTGTGCATGACCAACTTGTTGAAATGATAACCATGATCCAGATATATATTTTTTTCAGACATCCACTGTTTTATTACGTTATTTCCTATGATAACTGGCAAGGCTAAGGGGGTATCGGCGTTCTGAGGGAACTTACCTCACAACACATCTTCCTGCTGCTTGCCCACACATCAAAGCTGCTAATGTTGAGTACCTAAGTAAGTATACCTATAAGTTAATGAAGGAACCTAATAAAGTAATAACGTAAGCCAAAATTATTAAAAAGCGTTGCATGTCTGGACACTGAATTGGACCTCATCTGAATTCCAATTCAATAGAAAAAGCAAATTAGCAAAACGTTAGCAAAAAATACCTTCTAGGTAAATGTAGCTGCCAAAGCAAAAATCCAACGCAACAATTCTAGAACACCTACAAAAATAAATGATACCTATCAAAACAACAAGGAAACTACAGAATTAAAATAAATGGCTGTTTTATGTGACCAGCCTTTCCTTGCGGAAAAGTTGCAAATACCCGGGAATAAACAGTGGTTTCTAGAACAATCAAAACGATTTAATGCCGCAGTATGTATGACCTAACGAACTTCACCATTGTTTAACTATACCTAGTAAATTATGACATGTAGCCAAAGGAACTTGTATGTATGTATTCATTCGATAGCGCGGCGGCGCGGTTATCGAGTGACCTACTGTGACTCGGAGATAGCTGCAGAATGCAAACAATACCCCTTACAAACATCACTAGATATAGAGTAAACATCATGTACTTAACTTTTTAACCGACTTCCCGAAAAGGAGGAGGTTCTCAATTCGTCGGGATCTTTTTTTTTTATGTATGTTCACCGATTACTCGAAGACGCCTGGACCGATTTGCAAAATTTTTTTTTGTTTCATAGGGTATACCTTCCAGGTGGTCCCATAATCACCAGGTCAGGATCTGATGATGGAAACCCTCAGAAATGGAGGGCAACTTTCAAAAATTGTAAGCGTGCATAGATTAAAAACTTAAGAATGAGGTGTACGTCTGATAACACTCTCTAACTACCTCGTGTTTGGGCTTATATTATTTGTATTGACGAGACCTTTGCAACTGTGAAGGTTTGGAGCTGACCTGATGATGGAGACCGGAGAAGGTCGAGGGAACTCGACAACTGAATATGTAAACTACCTCGTGTTTGGGCTTATATTATTCGTATTGATGAGAACTTTCCACAAATGCGGATAGTGACAACTATGCTTGTCACTGAAAAGCCAAAAATAAAAAGCCTAGAAGTCGGTGGCGTATAAACTCAAGAACATCCATTAGACACTGACTTCTAGGCCGATGCACCTAAGAATAGTTTTTTTTTGCTTTTCAGTGTTTTTGGGAGTCGGTTTTATTTTTTTGTAAAAAGTTTTTTAAGGTTCCGTATTCTTCTGATTTTCAAAATCTTCGTCTGTTTACAGGTTCTCAGTTTTAGTTACTCCTCAGATATAAGTAGATTGATACAGTCATGCCGTTAATAAGCTGTGCGGATATAAAATACATTATGTTAATGAAAAAATAATACGCACCACGCCCGCCCTGTTTAGTGAACCAATTCGTACTGAATTTATTGTCAATGCGATTATAAAATCAAATCCCCTGTTTTCAATTTATTTTCAGTTCAAAATAGTGCTTCTGATAATTAACGACCTGAGAATTCATTGACAATTATTGACTTCTAGTCATTCTGATAAAAAGAAAATGCTTAATTTAGTGTTAGGTAGGTATCTTTATCCTTTTGCAGTTAGCAACTAATATGTATCACCTCCGTGGTAATATTTGTGGTCTACGCAAGATAGTAGTTGGTACTGAACTACCTATTAGTGTATATTACATTATATTAGTACATTTTTTTCAAGTTTCTATTGTTAGGTGCATAAATTCATTGTTTTTATTATTTTCAGTTTAGTTTTCACGCGCTCAATAGTGTAGGTAGCGACATCTATCGTGGCACTAAGAACAACAGTCAACTTTCTCTATTTTTCCGGGCTGATGTGTAAAGGTTTATCAAGACGATCCCTTTAGACCGCAGTTGGTCTCTATGATATGCCTTATGTTCCGACATATAAAAAAATAAATTAGAATCTAAAATGTGGCTTTCTAAATGTGACTTCGCACCATGAATGTCCAGAATGTCATTAAAACTTTTAAGCGTTTTCTTTTACGTGTAAGCTGTGGTTAAAACATACCCTGTTGATGCGGGCTTGGCAGTCAAACTCCAAACTAAGACTGGTTTGGTGGCGAATGAATAAATGCAGGTCTTGGAAAAATATAGAAGTAAAACATATCCTAACCATAATTTATGATCTTTTATCAAAATAATACTAAACTCTAAAATATGTCACAAATTTTAGTTTAGCTATTTATGGAGACATTAGTATTCATGTGGTCACTGCATCATCTGCATTAACGGGTAGTCTAAACTACTCAAACTGTACTTCTTTTAAGGCGATGATGCTTGCTACAGATCTGTCCCGTCGCATCTACTTACTCCTTTAACACTTTATGATATAAACAAGCACTTGAATGTAAGTGGTCGTGTTGATGGCGTCATCTCAACAACGTTGATTAGATTGTCAACGTCGGCGAGCACTCCTTATATTAGCCCGAACACTTGTCCTCTTGTATTATTCCAGTAAGTATGTGCTAATTTTATTATATTAAGTACCCAACAATTGCGCGCGAATATTTTATTTGGAGATTCTTTATTTGAAGTTTCGAATGGAACCCAGCAGATGTTTTTTTTTTTACTTTATTGATAAAAACAATTGAAAGTACCTATTTATGTTAATTGGCTGTGCATGCTAATAACACGTACCTACGGTTGTGCGTTGATTGCAATTAATGATTGTATCAGTGGCACCTACACGGGTCATTCATGTCGTGGGTCTGTGGGACACATTGAGCATAAAGGGCAGACCAAACTGGAGTAGTCAGCTAGTTTCTTAGGTCACGGCATTCTTGGTAATGTATAACTTATGTCCTCATCTAGGTCAGGGCAGACCAGGTCAATTGCTCTGTCCTAAATACAGTTCTTTTGTTCTATTTTATTGCCGCCTTCGCTCATAGCAAACGAATCTAAAACGAAATCAAGGGCGGATCCAGCTTCGGCACCAGGGAGGGGTCACAAAGTCGTGGTCAAGTCACAAAAAATATTATATTGTAGCGTATAGATCTGTTAATATTAAAAGTAGTAGTATAAATACAATAAGCGCGATCGTAGCGAGCTCGAAATTTTTACGAATGTGAAGAAAAGTGTTTTCATGTAGAAAATGGCCCGAGCAGAGTGAGCGCAATTTCTCGTATTTATACTACACACACGTGCCAAAAAAAAAAGCGCGCGCTAAGCGACCGCGAAAATTTTTGTTCAGGTCGAGGACTAAGGTTAAAAAAGTGTTTTTATGTAGAAAATGGTCCGAGCTGAGCGAACGCGATTTCTTGGACAGAATCACAGACGTGAAATTGAAAAAGCGCGAGCGAAGCGAGCGCGAAAAATTTTTTTCAGTTCGAGGACTAAAAGTAGATGAAAACGCTTTCTTGCTGTATAACAAATAGACAGCACAAATACAAGAAAGTGCGATCATAGCAAGCGCGAGAATTTTTTCAGGTTGAAGACTAAACGTTTGAAAAGTATTGTGTACGTAGAAAAGGGCGCGTACGTTTTTTTTATTGCAGCAACAGTAAAACATTTTCTGTGAAAACTTCAATTGTCTTAAGTAAGGGTAATGGTAAGGGTTCATGAGATCAGGGCCGTCTCTAGCTCATGTAGCGCCTCGGTGCAATCATCACCCAAGCGCCACTTATGTATCTATTGAAAGATTTTGAGTAGTACATACAATATGTACTACTCAAAATCAAAAGGAATATAAATAAGAACGTTCGAACGAAAGTCACTTTTTTGGTAGGTAAAGGACTTATAAAAATGTTTCCGAATCATTGTAGGCTCAAACTGTTGGCCAGATTTAAGTTATGAAAGTCGAGACAGGACTACGTTATGGCGCGACGATGAGCGCGAGCGAAGCGAGCGCGCAAATTTTTTTAATTTTGGGACACAAAAAGTTCATAAGTTTTAAAAAGCGCTGTAAAGTAACAAGCAGTCGGAAGCGCAAACTGTTTTGTTTTTGAGGACTCCATTAATATTTTTTTTTGTTATATTTGACTTATGAAGTTATCAAAGCAAGGTACATATGATATTGCGCGAGCGAAGCGAGCGCGAAATTTTTTGAACCTACGACACAAAAGCACCTGATTAAATACATTGTAAAGCAACAAGTAGCCGCGAGCGCAGCGAGCGCGAACTTTTTTGAATTATTTGTTTGAAGACTCACAAATCAGACTGGGAATTACGTACAAATAAAAAGGAACCGTGATTAGAGAGAGTGCCATTTGTGTTCGTTGATTCGGTGCGTCATTAAAAATAATAAATAATCAGAAATACAGTACAGACATAGTCATTTACTCGCGAGCGTAGCGAGCTAGAATTTTTTCACTTAGTTGGAGGATGTTAAAAGTTAAAAATAATCAAAATGATCGATCCAACAAAGCGAAGGCGACTTTTTTGTCAGTATCATGATACAATGTGGAACTTCCTTATCGAACGGGTGTAATTTCTTCGAAATTTCCTGGTGGTGGGGCGTCCCGCGGCGCCCCTGAGACCGAGGCGCCCGGGTTATTCGCACACCCTGCACCATAGGTTAAGACGACCCTGCATGAGATACAGCATGTAATGTAGACAACCCGGACAGCGGATTCTTAGTAACAGGATCCCGTTTCCTCCTTTTGGGTACGGATAAAGAGTAAATAAAGAATAGAGAGTGAGCGTTGCGAGCACGAATTCTTCAGCAAAACTACTCTACCTGTAACTATGTAGGTATCTACCTATTCACTCGGAATAAAAATTATCTTATACTTATAACAAAAACTGAAAACATCGTGTTTAACCATTTCAATTATTGGTCCCCTTAGGTCCTGAACCTGGCCCAGGGGGGGGTCATGACCTTGTGACCTACCCCCTGGATCCGCCGTTGAACGAAATTGATGTTAATTCAAATAAACAAGGTTAATTCGTTTGATATCAGAATAACAACTTAAGTGCGCATTAATTTTATTGAGATAAAAAACAAATTAAAAACAGCAGATAAATATAGAATTCTTGGGAACATGTGAAATCCGTGCTTGCTTATACTTAAGCACGCCTCACATGAGAAAATGTTTTGTAAATAAAGTTTAGTTTGGAGTGACGAAAGGCAAAGTATACAATGTGAGTGGGCCGCGGCTTGAGTCGCGACTTAAGGCGGGTAGGCCAAGGAAGGAGTGCCTATGACTCACGTCAGTGGCGCCCACGCCTTTTAAACTTAAATTCTACAAGACAGATGGAGCCATATTACTCCTGTGTATTGCTACATTATCGCAATTGATTGTCAAGATTGTATCAAGTTTACCTCGTTTCTATAAGGTAATATCGACCATTGTATGTAGTTCATGTCGTAGCCTTACTTTAATAGTTTGTTTTACCTACAACTGGATTTTTCCAATGTTGAGCGTGGGCGTTACCGTTTCTTATATGTAGGTGGAGTTTATGCAAATTGCATTTATCCTTACTAATCGTACCCTCCTACACGAAAAGCCATGGAAAGACTACTTAAGTTTGATTCCCTTAAAAATCAGAAACTAGTAGGTATGTACATTCATAGGTTTTATCCACATAGGTAAATAGTAAAGAAAAACCCGTTACGTTTGCAATTTATGGCTTTGTCACGCCAATTCATGCACTTCCCTACAAGTCATCCACATAAACCGAGTGTATTAGTTTCCTTTCTTAATTCAAAGACGGTTATGGTTGCGCCGGCGCCGGCGATTCGCCACGCGCCCACATCTCCTCTATAATTGTGAGCCAAAGGAACCTTGCTCAGCAACTCGTCTGTGGCCAAAATACTGAACATCTTGATTTTAAGTGAACTCGTAAATCTGCAGTTAAATGTCTCTGTTGAGAAATTAATTTTGAGCCTTCGCCACGAGTTGAAGGTGTCGGACTCATTTAAGTACCTAAACTGCTATTAAAAGAGTGATTATTATCTAAACTTAGAAACAGGAAAATTGTAGCGCGACTAAGTGCAGCATTTAAGTAAAACAGGTAGCGTAGAGACAAAGGTAAAAAACATTAAAAAGAAAAAATAATCGATAACGTAAAAAGTGGAAATTAGGTTTACAAGAAACAGGATTGTAGGTATTTCTCGAACCTTAGGGTCCAAAAAAGGCTATGTTGAAGCACTGATTCAGGTTATACGCGCGAGAGGGCGGGACGGAGCCGAGCGGCGCGGTGCGCAGGCGCACGGCACGTGATCGCCAGCGCAGCAGCCTTGCAAGGACGTTGCGTCTATGCACCGGCAACTATCGTTAATTAATTCTACCTTCATGCTGACTCACTCGCAAACATCACTAAGTACTTATAGGTTGAAAATCTTTGTAGATGAATTAATCACGTATTGCAGCGACATCTATGTTTTAATAGAAACAATTTTATTAAATCGAAAAATATTATTATTTCAGATTTATAAAGAGTTTTGAATACTAAATACGATACCTACACTTCTCCAATGAGTACGAGCCTTAATAAATAAAGTTTTATTTTAAGACTCGTGGCAAGTACATATGCCTACTACATAACGGGGACATACCGACTCGATAACGTTTTCCTGGTCAAAGCTCAAAAGGAGTCGTTCACATATGGTGCTTCTGCGAAACGTTGACTCAACTAGTTAGGTACCGATTGCTATGCAACTCTAGTTACTCAACCGTTTTGGTATTCAGTATATTATTTTATGTTCAGATTTCTGAGAACTTTGTTCGAAATTGTGTTGGGTACGTGATTTCTTTTAGTGAAGTAGTAAATGGACAAAGATTTTGATGTCATTCGGTTAACTCATTTAGCAGTTATGTAAGCGAAAGGTACTGTTGATCTACCGCTGATGACTGTTACCAGTTTTATGTTACTCCTTTTTAATATTTGTACGTCTCTGGGCAAAATATAATCTCACACTTTAGTTATTTCACCTATGTATAAAAATTAGTCTACCTCAGTTTGCAGAGTCACTACATATGTCCATGCCTTCAGTGAAAGCGTGTCAAACAAACTCATTTTAGCTTTTAGGATAATAAAAAAAATCAGAAACTCATGTAAAGAACTTTTTGGTATTCCGCTATTATTCTTACGGATGTGAATGTGACTGTGCGACTTGATCAGAAACCCGGTTAAAATTTAATTTTATCCACAAAAATAAAATGACTAATATCAATAAAAGACTAAAAATAATCCATAAGTCATAGATTACAATCGGGCATTTTGTGTGATATAACGGTGTTATTGTCCATTACGTAGGATAAGAAACATTATCTTTTCTACTTAGCGCCCTGATGAATCGTCCTATTTGACACATGATGTGGCGTATTAAATTTTCGCGAATCACCATAACATCCGTGGGAAAGTTTATAGAAACTATTTACGTTATTCAGTTATACTCTAGTACCTAATATGAAACTACAAAATCATCGACATAATGTCCCAAGTTACAAAATACTAATGAACCCTTAAGTACCAAATATTCATTTAAAAATATCCATCCACAAATAGCAAAAGCCAGTGGCGGTAACTTCTCACTCCTAACTCACCTTACGTTTAAAAATATTTAGCTGAACTTAAGTATTCGTGCAGCGGGATAACTAATCCGTTCAGGCTACTACCACATTTAAGCGAAAGCTTATAATCAACTAATTACATATTCATTAGGATACAATTACACCTAGGTATAGATAATCCATCATCACTGATGATTCATCAGTCGTCCCACTGCTGGGAACGACCTCCTCTCACACAGAGAAAGATTGAGCGGTAATCACCACGTTTACCTATAGATAATTACCTAAATACATTTCTCCAGGATGAGCATAGCTCTCCCGTGAATCAGAGTGCAGGGCGCGGTGAAGGTGCGCGACATTCGCATATTAATATTGTTCCAAATGCGTCGTGTCGTCGGCTGGCGTCGTCTGCGCTATTTGTGTGCGCACAGCCGCGCTATTCCCGGCCAGACGCCCGCCGCGGCGCCGGATCATGCATAGCGAACTTCTTAACACGCACTTCACCTTTATTCCAAAAAAACTCGCCTTTGATCTAACAAAACAAAGACTAAACCGGCCTGTAGCGCATCCGTTCTTATTGTATTGCATCTGCCGTTTGCTCGGGAATGCTGCTTTATAACATTATGCGAATATTTGAACACGCTTTATAAGCTGGAATCGCCCTCGTAGATACGAGTTTTATAGCATTTGCTTCATTTCAAGGCAAAATATAACTGGGCTTCGGAATGAGGAAAGCTATTTCATAAGAGCATTTTGAAACGAAACGATGCCAAGCTATATGGTTGTCAAAGATAGAATGCCGAATCAGCCTTCACATTTATACAACAGGTGCAACATCTGATTATAAATTTTAGTTCTAAATTTTGTCACTCGGAACCGTCTTCCTCTTGGAGCCATTTTATAGAACAGCTACCAATTTAGAACAGTTGTTTGTAAAGCAACTGCGTCATAGATATTATCTGGAATTCGCAACGACCCAGTTCGAAATCAGGGTATGACGAGATCAAAGAGTAAAGAAAACGCACATTAAACCATTGGTGAGGTTTCAAACCAGTGTATTTGAGTACCATGATATTAAAAAATGACACTGTTTTACAAACTATCCTACGTACCTACAACGTAACAATACCAATTACTTACTTGACGTACAATCGTATTATCATAAATGGCGCTTACACGTTATTCTCAAGATAGGCTGTGTATACTAAGGCCATAGATCTTACTTTTATCGTTAGGGTCACATCGTGCCAAGCAAGCGTTTGAGTATTAACTTGACATACGCCAGTGCGATATCACCCTAACAAGACAGATCCGTAACAAACGACGTTCTGTAGGCACCATTTTATTGGCTTGCTTCACACCAAGTACACTTACTTACATGTAGAACAGTCAAATTGCACTTTATCTAAGGCCAAAGGAGGGCTTAAACATTACAGGCATAAAGGCCCCTTTTTATATAATTGTTGGACCGATAACAAACCCACCTACAATAAAAGATGTTATATTAAAACAAGAGAACATCTCAGGAACGTAAACTGTCATTTCTCGAAAAACAAAACCCCCTTTTTCCGTTGGTATAAAGCAAGTCATTGTTGTTGTAATATCAGATCATCTTATAACACTAAACTTCTATACGACATTATGTTCACTTCGAGAAGGCAAAACGTTAACAGTATGACAAATATTAGTTCAGCCTTCTCTTTTTACCACAGCCTACAATAAAACTATACACATCAATAATAAATTAAGTAAACCTATATGTAAATAACGTAATATTACACATATAGATAGATTATACATATGGACCACACAAGACCCCTACGCCAATAATAATTTCCGCGTTTGACGGTTAGGGAAACTTATATAGATTCTGCGGATTTTTCGCAATTCAAACGAATTTTGCCTATTCTCATTAACATTTTAAAGTTGCGCAACGCAAATATGTATGATTCCTAGGCATCTGTATGTTCTTTACATTGTAACAATGTAGTATTTAGGTAATTGCTGACTTACTCCTTGTAAGTAAAACAATACAAGTCATTTTTGATAATTCTCATTAAAAGATTAAAATTTTGATCATTTTAGTTAACAGTTTATTGTTTTATAATATCACTTATCAATTACATATTTTACCAATTCAAAATCGTTCACACGCATCTAACAAACATAAAATTACATTTTAAGTAAATAGGTATAGTGTTGATGTAGGTACCATAACTTTATGATCACAGAAATTGGGGCACGGGGTATTATAAAGCTATTATTGTTTTTTAATCTATAAAAAGACAAGTTTATTTATACAAATTCAGCTTAAAAGACACATAGTTATTGATTGACTATGTTTAATTTAAGGCCGATTTTTTAATCGCTAAATAAATTTTATCTGTGGAATGTTTCGACAGTTTGACGGGTTGTCTATAGAGGTTTTATATATTTATGTCAAACCGCCATATTATACCTCAGATAGAAGTTTACTGATGATTTAAAAATCGGCCCTTGAAGACATAATTTCCATACTTTTCGATCATACCAATGATTTTTATTCAATTTTAGTTTTAGCATTAGTTTAACAAGTAACATAAGTAAAAGTGTAGTTATACTACGAAATTGATACTAAAATTGTTGCAACCGATAATTAATCTTTGGACATTGACAAAAAATAAGTCCAATATTTTTTTGTTAGATTTTTTTCTGAAGATTTAATGACGTGGAATAGATTAATTTAATTATGTAAGATTTACTAGCATAATTAAATGCGTAAGTATATACGGGGAATATTATCAATTTATTTAGCTTTTAGACCATAGTATTCAGAGGCAGATTTATCAAAGCAACATTTCAGCTATAGATTTATACAGACTTAGAATTTAATTTGAGTATCTTAAACTCGATGTTTTCTTTTTTCTATTGCAAATATTATTTATATGTCAGTACGTTTTTTTCATTTTTTTTTCTATTTCGTGATATTTTTTTGTTTTTATTCATTTTAATGGATACATCTAATGTAGGCCCAGTATTAAAGTAACGGATATTTACAGCATGCTTACCCAAACTTATTCGATAGCACTAATGAGCTAGTCACCCGCAGCTTATGTATAAAGATGTAATAATGGTCGAGAGTGTGTAGTACCATGTTTTCGATAGCACGACGTTTGATCTGAAAATAAAATCTTAGTTATATTTCATTTATAACGCTGCCTGTTTTAATCTTATATACAGGGTTGTTAAGTATTAGGTATTCTCCGAGCATCACAGCTGATCGCAATGCCGGGCAGTTGAAGAAACGATTTGACCACTAGGGTCCTTACTTCGCAAAGCTATACTAATCGTTCGCACCATAGAATGTGGGCACAAACATAGGTACTGTTTAGTTCAGATAAGTTATTGGTGCAGAAATTTAAAATCCATCCAGACAACTGGTCAGATCTATATGGATCTTAAACTCCGATCCGAGCAGTACTCGCATGTGGTCTATACTCACTTCAATCACCTTCTGAGACCTAAAATGAGTTTGATCGCGCACACGACACCAGGTGACCGCACGGCGACAACACCACGCTCACCTGGCAGTAGCGCGTGTAGCGGGTCAGGCGAGGTAGGCGCGTACCAGCGCTCGCACACTAGCGCGGCACAGCGGACACGCGCCCAGCGCCGCGCCGCACCGCGCACACGACACCAGGTGACCGCACGGCGACAACACCACGCTCACCTGGCAGTAGCGCGTGTAGCGGGTCAGGCGAGGTAGGCGCGTACCAGCGCTCGCACACTAGCGCGGCACAGCGGACACGCGCCCAGCGCCGCGCCGCACCGCGCACACGACACCAGGTGACCGCACGGCGACAACACCACGCTCACCTGGCAGTAGCGCGTGTAGCGGGTCAGGCGAGGTAGGCGCGTACCAGCGCTCGCACACTAGCGCGGCACAGCGGACACGCGCCCAGCGCCGCGCCGCACCGCGCACACGACACCAGGTGACCGCACGGCGACAACACCACGCTCACCTGGCAGTAGCGCGTGTAGCGGGTCAGGCGAGGTAGGCGCGTACCAGCGCTCGCACACTAGCGCGGCACAGCGGACACGCGCCCAGCGCCGCGCCGCACCGCGCACACGACACCAGGTGACCGCACGGCGACAACACCACGCTCACCTGGCAGTAGCGCGTGTAGCGGGTCAGGCGAGGTAGGCGCGTACCAGCGCTCGCACACTAGCGCGGCACAGCGGACACGCGCCCAGCGCCGCGCCGCACCGCGCACACGACACCAGGTGACCGCACGGCGACAACACCACGCTCACCTGGCAGTAGCGCGTGTAGCGGGTCAGGCGAGGTAGGCGCGTACCAGCGCTCGCACACTAGCGCGGCACAGCGGACACGCGCCCAGCGCCGCGCCGCACCGCGCACACGACACCAGGTGACCGCACGGCGACAACACCACGCTCACCTGGCAGTAGCGCGTGTAGCGGGTCAGGCGAGGTAGGCGCGTACCAGCGCTCGCACACTAGCGCGGCACAGCGGACACGCGCCCAGCGCCGCGCCGCACCGCGCACACGACACCAGGTGACCGCACGGCAGGAACACCACGCTCACCTGAGACAAAATACCACATATTATTGTAAATAGTCAAAGGCAAGAAGAGCATGTGACCGACAAAGCCGCGAGGATAAATTAACCAGGCTGCAAATTCAGAATAGCGGACACTTCCCGCTTGACGCGCAGCGCCGCGTCCAGCACGCACGCGTGCAGTTTTCGTTAGAGCGTGCGTGGTCGCGGGGCGTGCAGGTTCGTTGACCAATCGGAGGCCGTCATTCAAAAGCAAAAGTCATCACGTCAAGGAACGATCTTACGAACAAGAACAATGAGTACTTATTCAGACAAGTCATAAGTTAGAAAGAAGAAAGAAAGTAAGAAGAAAGGATGGATCAAATGGAAATTTATCAATTTTCTTAGAATGTAGTCTTTTATATTTAGCTACCTAATTTTAGTGTCGATAATTTTACATAGAGCTTGAAGAAAAAAATATATCAAAAAAGCGTTTTTGGGGCTGTCTCATGTAATCCTGACATTCGAAAAGTGCTGTTTCCAGCCTACTTTGAATAAATGATTTCTGATTTTTTGATCCGGTTAGACTTGAAGCCGACTCCAAGTGCTAGGCAGATGACGATGAAATTGACATTATAGCTTTCTGGAGGAATATTCTGTATTAATCATAGTACCCAGAATAGCTCGGGAGCTCCTAGAATAAAGCCCTTTGAATGTCTTATTGCATTGTAACGACTTATTCATTGGCAAGCGTGTGCCAACATTAGCCGTATATGAGTCACGCACTATGAGTCATGTTACTTCCCAAGTACGCGTACATTTCCTGTCTGGCGCGACAAATTGCAATTAATATATTGCATCGAACATTATTGGCATTTCTATGTCAATGATGTTATAGAAAAAAATTGCTTGTTAACAAATTGGTGTCAGTTTACAGATTAAGTTATTTCAGTTAGGGCCGATTGTTTAAGTTTCATCACTAAGGCTACGTTCAGATGACAGGCGCACAACGCGCATTTTACTTACGTGCGTTTACAACTACGTACATTTTATTCAGGCTGTACACATGCTAACGCGTGTTGTGCGCTTGTCATTTGAACATAGCCTAATCTTGTTATCTGGCGATTGTAAAGTTGGACTTAAAAAAATCATTACTTTAGATTAATATTTAGTTAAATGATGTTTAGCATTGTTGAATGACAAAACTTAATCGAAGATTCATCAACGATGAATCATGAATTCCTTTAATAATAACCGTTTTTGAATCGTTGAATCCCTTTCAGAGACATACGCCTCAGATGAGCAAGGCTTATATTATATGTCTGTTTTATTCTAACAACAAAAAAATATACTAACCTCACAATCCATACACACTTTACATAACCTAGCTTCCTTCAACTGTCTATTCTCTTCTTCTAAAGACAACTTCTTTCCTTCAGGCTCAGGAGTGTCTTGTTTATCCTCACTCTTAACTTCAGCTTGTACTGTATTATCTGTGGTACGGCTTTCAGTCTCTGTGGTGGGTGATTGTCTACGGGCTGTCACGTCTATGGTATACGCGTCATCCTCGTCGTCCCCGTCTTCGTCGTTTTCGTCGTCATCTGGCGTCATGCTGCCTTGGTCACTGCCGTATGGTCGCGTTAAGGCTGCGACTTGCTGTGGCGGGATTCTGCAATGTTGGATAGAGAGAAATTAGCTTTCGTTTCGGCTAAATATTGTTCTTACTTAAGAACATCCTCCTTCTTGGAAAGTCGGTAAAAAAGAAAAGATTTTGTTGAGATTGCTTGCTGGCATAAGTCGGAAAATGTAAGTTCATATATTAAGATTTCAGCATTCTGAATCTGTTTTCAGTTACTGTTTGACATAACAAGAAGGCGTCAACTATATTATAGTATGTGATGCAATTTTTTTTTTTTTCCGACGTCAAAAATCATCAAATGACCCCTCCCGCTGTGGGTTAGCAGCGGTGAGGGAGTGTCAGACTCTTACTGACTAAAAACCGTCGTGTTCCGTCCTAGGCCTTTTATGTACCAGGGTCGCGGTATCTCTTTCGAACAACCCGCAGCCCCGGCAGGCCTTGGCCCTGCTGGGCCCCGCTGCGGTTGCTGACATCTCTTTGAGGAGCGCGTGGAACAACGCGCGCCGTCGACACGGGTCTGTCGTCTAAGTAGACAGAGGGACGATGAGCCACCCGAACTCACCGCCCACAGACCCACGCCTACGGTGGCCGGGAGTCATCTCGCGACACCCGGCGCCCGTGGTGTCTACCTGGTCCAACGCGGCGGCCGGGATGAGAGGTGCGAACTCTCTGGCGTTCTGCCTCCTCCTTCTCGAGCATGACCGCTTCGCAGAAGGAGGCGACGGCATCCCATTCCCTCTCGCCCCGGACCATGGCCTGAACCAGGGCCGGACGCGAGAGGTCGCCGCCGCCCAAAGCCTCGACGAGGATCCGGCGGTGCCCCTCCCATGCGGGGCACACCTGGACTGTGTGGTCCACCGTGTCCTCGGGGCTGTCCGCACAATGGTGACACCCGGGCGCCTCCTCACGACCGATGCGGTGCAGGTACCTCCCGAAACAACCGTGTCCGGTGAGGACCTGCGTCATGCGGTACGTGAGGGCGCCGTGACTCCTCCCGAGCCACTCCTCAGAGGGGACTTACCGCCACGATGGTGGCGTGCCCTGCACTGGGTTGCGACAGTCGCTCCCTCCAGGCCACCATGAGATCGCGCCGGAGCTCCGCCCGCTGCGCGACAACTTGCCGCGGCAACGGGGTTTCCCCCCGGCGCTGAGCCATGTGATGCAATTACGTATGTATTTACGAAGGTAACGGTAGATCATTGGTAAATACTCGATGTTTGGGTTTAAAAATGTAGCTATGTATTTTTTTATTATACTAGAACTCCTGATAAAAATAGATAGTTAACATCAGACTATATCATGTTATAATTACCCGGCTCTTGGTGCAAATTCTCTAAATGTTTCCGACAAGATATCTCTAGCTAATCGGCTTTGCGGCGTCATAGACCACGGCTCTTCATTCAGTTGGTCATCAAGGACGGCGTCGATCAGTGCCTCCGATGATGTGAATGGAGTACCTGGAAATAAATTGAAATAAAAATGTATATGTATGTGTGTAATATTAATGCTCAATCCTTCTCCGTGTGAGAGGAGGCCTGTGCCCAGCAGTGGGACGATAAAAAGGCTGTAACAAAAATGTATTAGTATATCGGGTGTGTCGTTCACAATCACATTAAATCATATCACATATACTTTATGATATGGCGAATTGTAAAAAAAATAACGTGTGTGGTTTAACCACAGGAGTCATTTTTCGTTATTATAATTTACAACATCATGTGTAAAGCAGAGACAAAGTTAGGAGTATCGTATGTTTTGATCAGTTGACAGCTGTCAGTTTTCAAGGGAGAATTTCAGTTGTTTGTAATGACTGACTTTTAGGTGTTCTAATTTTTGCACATTTTTATTCCATTTACTTTGTTTGAAAAAAACATTTTTTTATTTTTACGTATTTTTCTTTTATCTTTGTGTAAATCGACATATATTAACCAGTATATTAACGCATTTCATTTAATGTGATTATGAACGACACACCCGATATAAAGTAAATATGTCATATCTTCATTGACAATGTTGGTATTATTTTTGGTGAAACTCTACTAACAAGAAGAACGTAAAGAGACCACGCCAGGCTTTACCTAACCTTATGATCAATCGGTCCACGCGGCTTTTACCAAGCCACGAGGTGGCCTCATATCCCTTAGATAAAAACATTAGATTCAAATGATGAAATTATCAGAATAAAATATACATATACATTCAAAAAAAGGCGATTGAAAATTGTTCTGCAATGCTGCCATATTACGTTTTTGTAAGAACGAAAACTTATCTGCCAGTACCAGCTCAATTAATTAATGGATGAGAGTTTTTGTTAGGCAACCAATTCGTCCTACTGATCACCACCTTCTGTTTGAATAGTCACAATGCCTCTTGAGACCGTAAGTCCATATTAAATATTCATAAAATCACAGTTCAGGTAATAATTAATACGGGAATTCATTAGAGAATCACTATTAGCTCGTTATTGGCTTTCTATGAAAATGTTTTTCCAACTAAGTATTGCAGGCACGTGGAGACAACGTTATGCTTTAAGTACGTAAATGTAGCTGATTAACCGTCGCTACCGGAGTTAAGCTGGTTTGCAGCTGCTTTAAAATTCGATTAGAACACTACAATTGTTATTGTCCAATGTCTAAAATTTTCTGCATACCATATTTTTAGTCGTGTTTTGTTTCTAATACTGGAAAATTGACCATAATAATTTAAAATCCGTCAGCATTTTCGACAAAATCAAGGGCAACCGAACCGGTACAAACGAGGAAAACATTCGTGCAAAGAGCTCACCTGCTACATGTAAAAAAACAGAACTAAATTATATATTTAAATAGATGCACGATTATTATTTTCTACTTATGTTGCCAAACTATTGGTTACTAATATCCGCCAGCGGTTTCACCCACTTCCTGGCGAAATCATACCCGCATAAAAAGCAGCCTATTCTGATGTAATAAGCTACAATACTGCTAAAAGTATCATCAAAATCCGTACAGCCGTTAACGCTTCAATAAATAACAAATGTACCCACAAACTAAATAATATTTTTTTGTGGTTCAATCTGCAATCAGTCTTCGTTAACTAAATCAGATGAGATGTCTGGATGTTGTTATGTGGAGTGCCGTCTCCAGTGAGATAGCTACTCTCCTATGCAGTATTGCTACAATCTAGACTGTAGCTTCAGTATGTCGTGTCTCTTCAGGCGATTAGTATAACTCTGAGATATTAATTTGAGATTTTCTCTGAGATTTAAATAACATTATTGTGATAACAAAAGCTAGACATACCAACGGATCTCAATCTATTGGCTATCGCCCGTCGCACACGAGCCGCGTCGAGCCCAGCGCCCAGCGCCGCGGCTGCCATCGTACTCTCCATACATTCTTCTACCTGGAAGTACGTAAAACACCGTGTTTATTTTGAGGTTAATGTTCAAATGTATAATGTTTTACCTAATTTAACAGTCGATTACGGAATCGAGACATAGTCAAGACATAATCTTATAGTCAAATTGTATTTGTTTAACTCCAAAGTTTCTTAGAATTCAAAGGTAGTCGGAAATACTATTATTTATATTATTTAGCATTATAAAATTATATGATACATTGTAGTTTTTCAGTGTTAATATCTAAACATTGTTTTTCAGTGTTAATATTATTTTATTTATGTACCTGACTTTCTGTGATAGGAAAGTTGTCACCGTTACTTCTTCTAGCATTGCGGCCGCCCTCAGAAAACTGTAAATCCAAACTAATATTATAAATGCGAAAGTAACTCTGTCTGTCTGTCTGTCTGTCTTTCTGTCTGTCTGTCTGTCTTTTCTTCACGCCTAAACTACTGAACCTATTTGTGTGAAATTTGGTACAGACATAGTTTGAAACTTGAGAAAAGACATAGGATAGTTTTTATTACAAAAAAAAAAAAAATTCCGGACATATAGCGCCATCTATTGGTCAAATCAAAAATCTGCTGGTAGTCACTATTCCACGCGAACGAAGTTGCGGGCAAAAGCTAGTAAGTAATAACTGTAAGAGTTTGGTGTTATTTCTGGTTGTATTGCAACATCTGTATGAAAGATCAACTTCCTCAAACCATAATTATATTTTAGTTCGGGATATGCAAAAGTCTGACAACTACGATGTGGAGACCATATAAGCCATGTACACAGTTACACATGTACTCAGTTAACAGATTATAAAGACATTGCCTGTAATTAATTTATAACAAGAATCAACGAACACTCACGCTAACAGTCCGTTGCACAGAAGTCCGATTCTTGCAGTTGTCCACATATTCTTGTCCTTTCACAAGCAACACGTAACCGCAGTGAGGGAACCAGTGCGCGTGCTCCGACCACGGAGTGTCACCGGCTTCCCACTTGCCTAAGCCGCCGTCGCAGTAGAAACAACGGACCTAGAAATACCAAAACAAAATAAGTACGCAAAGAGCTATTTTTAAGAGTTATAAAAATCTAATTTGTGCGAATGAGCGGTTAATTGGGTGACAATATATAAAAATTAAAAAGATATGTTTTAAGTTTTTAAGGACATATGTAACATATAAGAGCAACATGAATAGTTATTTTGTATACTGTCCCGCGACTTGGAATGAATTGGAAGGATCCTATTCATTAGATTAAGTGTTTATCTACCTTCCATTTAAGTATAGTGTTAACATAACCCGTCATAGTTAGGCACATTTTATTAGGTCATGTTTATTTGTTATTTTATTTATATAATCTTTAAGTGTACTATCTAATGTTTAAGGGTAGGTATTGTATGTTTTTGTGTATGGTATCGTTTCCTAGCAACCCAAGAACCCTGGTTTCCTGGGGGCCTTTCAGTTCCATTTTCAGTTATTTTAGATGTGCTATAAAATTCTAAAGTGTGGATTACCTGATCATCAGTCCCGGTATGGAAAAATCCAGCTTCAGCGAGTGCTCTCGGCGCTTGATGTCGGTCCGCTGGCCAGCGGTCGAAGCTGGCGAGGCGAGCAGCTAACGATGCGTACTGTGGGTGTCTCGCACCTCCACCAACAACGCCTAGAGTGCGCCAAGTACCGCCTTGGCTTAGTACGCGCTCGTTGTGAGCTGCACCCGACCTGTGTCAAAAATCTTAGTAAGTACGGTTAATAGGATGCCATGAATCTTACGGTCGTTTCCAATATTCTGCCTATCAGTTGATTTGTCCTTTACCTATATCTGTGTTAACAAATAAAATTGATTTGATTTGCTTACTAAAGAAAACATGTAATCCAATGCGAGTAATGTCAAATACGTGTCTCTTATAAGCAAAACGATAGATCCTGAAAATGTTAGAAAAGGCTATTTATTAGAGGGCACATGGAGACAGCGTAGAGAAAACACATTTGTCTCTTTGGTCAATATGTTGCCACATGCTAGCATTGGTAGAAGAACAAATAATATGGTACCAATGGTTCAAAAAGCTGAGCAATGCTTCTTGGTAGCTAAAGATGGATGTCAACTGGTTTTATACTGGTTATTTCATCTAGTCTGTCAGTTTTCAGTCTTCATAAAGTCCTACATAGTCTAAGTCGCATTGGTTTTGTTTTTAGCACTTGTAGGATTTCTAACCAGCACATTCATGCGATAAGTAGTTTTTAATCAGGGGAAATACTGCAATCTCATCAACGTAATACGATAACAGCTATCGCAAAACCGGTATTCCTGTTAATCTTCTAATATTGTGTATTTAGAGCCTTAAATCTGTGATTTAATCCGTGTAGAAAATAACCGATTATATGTTTTGTATACTAGATTAGCATAAAAAGTTTGTCTACCTAAAGAGCAAGTACCCGTAACTACCCGTGAGGCTGTGCGGTGTCCGAAGCAGGGGTCGATGACCGCAACAACAATGATTTATCTTGTAGATCGCGCGATCTGATTTAGTTACAGTCAGTTTAACGAAGAAAAAAGAGTTAACTACACTGGTCAACAGCATTTTTGTTGCAAAGGTGAAATATATAATTTCTTATAGATTATTTGATACGTAATCGAAGTCCAGAACATAAAGTTGCATTAGCTCGTAGGGATTTAGAGATATACCCCTCCTAAAGTACCAAAAACGCGTTTATTTGTAGTTTGTAGTTGCACTAGGCAACTTTATGTTCTGGACTTCGATTACGTAGGTATCAAATATTCTACAAGAAATTGTAATAATAATTTGTTGACCAGTGCGACTATGAATGAACTAAAACTATAATTATACAGTACCTATGTCTACGTACATGATTATTAAGATGTTCAACATAACCATTTTTTTATACACATATTTTTTGGATCACCTAGCATAGATAAAAAACGTTCCATAATAAGTAATGGAGTCTCAATAACAATGACTTTACCTCTTCATGAAGATTTTATGTAGTTTCTTAAACATTTTGGTATTCTTACACCCAACTCGAAGATTTTTTCTTTGATTTGATAACGCAAAAAAAAAACAAATCATATGATAAAAGCGCTCACCTAATTCGAATCATTGATATATTTCCAGGTCGGCGTGGTGATATGGTTCAATGAACTTTCTTCTAAGAGATTCAGGTCACTTCAGAAATTCCGAATTGATCCGGTAATAAGATTTTCTTCGAAATTAGTACACAGACATTCACAGTTCAATAACAATGAACACTCTTGCAGTATCACCGACAAAACAGCCATGTATTAGACACTGAAGTCCGTATGCTAAGCTTATAAATATTTAGTAAATACTATTAACTTGAAAAACTAATTTATTTCAACGCGAACGAAGCGAGCGCACACTCAAGAGCCTTACTAACTACTAATTGTGATATCGGGAACTACCTATTGTGTTATTTGACTGCTAAATGACTAAGTGGCAATGTAGGTTGCTTCCGAATAATGCAAATATTTTCCTACTATTCGGAAGCGACTTATGACCGAGGTTTCAATGTAAATCTTTTGTTACAGAACTACCATTTACGTAGTTAGCAGTTGAACGCTTGCCCTTCGATTAGTTTACCTTCTAAAACGTTGTTTAGTTTCAATGTCAGATTTTAGGCTTCTATTTATTTTAAATCTTTTATGGGGAACACATAACTGTATGAAGCTTACTTCCTTATTTATTGTGAATGCGACAATTACATATTACCTATATAATTTTATGTTTAGTTTATGCACAATCATCTTGTTAACAACTTTTATTTATGTTATTTTTCTGTTTACCGCCGTTTCATTTTCAGTTTGTTAGATGTACTTATCTGCATATCAAATTGCCGATAACCATACCATAATATTGGAATGCAATCATTTGTGGTCACATTCAATCAAAATATGACAAAAGAAGTAAATATCAGCAGCATAGCGATTCCCACAGTTTCATTAGTTCCAGTAAGTACCTACCCGGATAAAATATGGCCTATATCACCCGGGGATATAGGGGGACACGGGGGTATAGATATACATAGATTACATGTAAACAAAAATACGTACGACTGCGGTAAGTTGTTGGGATTGGTAGGAGGCGACTGCGCACGTGGGGTATCGTTGGGCGGTGATGGCGAGAGCGACGGTGACGAAGACGTAGAGATGTTCCCGGCCTGAGCCTGCTGAGCTGCCTCCAGACCTGCCGCGTGCTGGCACCGAGAGAAATACCTGCAAACCACGAGGTTACAATGACCACGCGATATTTGTTTACGAACCTTCAGTGTTAACAGGTGTTTCTAAAGATAAATATTTTTATTGGCACATGCTTGAGTTTGTTAATCTATATTAAATACGATTAGTCATACAATTGAAAAGGTTTTTTATTATTTCTAATCTTAGAATAATCCCTGACAAAATTGATGTGGTTGAAGCTGCAAAAACAATTAATGGAGCTATGTATGTGTCATGAGTTTTCTTATAATCACAGCATTACGCAAGACACAATGGGAATACCTGATAGAGATACAATAGAGGTAAATGAAAAAAATTAATGTGGTGTCTTTTCGTCACTTAATGACTAGAAAATATATGTATAAATAGCATAGCTCAACAGGAAAGAATTTGAGATGACTTTTTTGCAGTCTTATTCCTGAATTTACCTTACAATCAGATACCAACATCAAGTGATATAAATGAGAAATATCTTTTAAAATTGCATCATATTCCTTGCACAGATTTGTGAGATACTGCATCACGATAAAAAATATTCAAAACCTTAACAATTTATCTGCTATATTACAAATTTGAATTCTGGTGTTTTAGAACAAGAGGAGCAAATAACAATACTTATAAAAAAAAGAAGTATTATATTTTACTTACATTCGGTGCACTTCAAGAGGTGAAACGGAGCTAAAGTGGTTATATGGGGCCAATTCTCCACCGCACCAGGCGCACCGCAATCTACCTTCCCCAGCGTGGTAGAAACCAGCATTAACCAGAGCCTGGCGGGATACTGATGTATCCTATAATAAGAATTAAATATTACACACATCAATAACCTATGATGAAATCTAAAAGCTCTACATTTAAATATTTGTGAAGTCGTGGTGGCCTATTGGGCAAAGAACCAACCTCTCGAGTATGAGGGCGCAGGTTCGATTCCAGGTCAGGCAAGTACCAATGCAACTTTTCTAAGTTTGTATGTACTTTCTAAGTATATCTTAGACACCAATGACTGTGTTTCGGATGGCACGTTAAACTGTAGGTCCCGACTGTCATTGAACATCCTTGGCAGTCGTTACGGGTAGTCAGAAGCCAGTAAGTCTGACACCAGTCTAACCAAGGGGTATCGGGTTGCCCGGGTAACTGGGTTGAGGAGGTCAGATAGGCAGTCGTTTCTTGGAAAGCACTGGTACTCAGCTGAATCCGGTTAGACTGGAAGCCGACCCCAACATAGTTTGGGAAAAGGCTCGGAGGATGATTTAAATACTTGTGAAGCTGATAGTCTTCTTATGAATGGGATCTTAAAAAGATATAAAAATTGTATAAAGCTTAACAGTTTGCAATCAACAGCTATGAAAAACAAAATAACAAAAGATCCCATTCCTAATGATGAGTTGCACCATTTAACTATCACATTACAAAAACTATTTTCAGTTGTCAAATCATCTTTTTGCAAATCTGTGGTAATTTCATGGCTGATTTTGGTTTGGTTATCATTATAGTTAAATGGTGTAACTCACACATTCAAACAACAACATAACAATTTTAAATTAGAAAAAGCGTTGCCAAGCAATTATGAAGTTTAAATGCATGTCATCATTCAGTGCATTTATGTAAATACGTTTTATGACAATGTCATGATATTGTTAAGACATCATTCAGTTACTGCTCATATGCTTACAAATGTTCAGTCTAAGTGTTTAAAAATAGAACTTTATCTTTCTTCATGCACAATCTTGTTAGCTATTATTTACACAGTTTCATTACATACTGTGCTGAAAAAGTAATGTTTTCATACATAATTTAATTCAATGATTGACCAAGGGGAACCAGTTACATCAATACTAATAGGGCCATACTATAAAACTTGGAGTAGGTTTTCCCCCTACATCTACATAATTCAAATAAATAATCTTTAAAAAATAAAACTAAAATTTCCCCATCTGCAATTAATATATTTTTTTTATTGCTTATGCATGGTGTGACCTTGATGATCTGAACGCCACAAGGAAATCTCAGCGTTTTAGGGAGTAGATACCAGTTATTTATAAAATATTACTATGTACAATTCAACCTTTAAAATTACAAAAAGAGAGATTTTGTTCTTACATCCCAATTAATAAAAGACAGAAGTCTCAAAGCATCATTCTTATATGTTTCATCTTCTTCTGTGAGACCGTAATCAGGTGCAGTGTATGTATGGTCATTCTGCACATCGTCAGGAGGCACGGACGGTCTACGAGTGTATATGGATGGTGGGCAGTCTGGCCCCAGGACTAAAGGCACATTGCCCGAGAATTCAGGATGCACAACGAACGGGCAGTTTGGCTGCAATTGCCGATGCCTCCACATCACCTGGTCTCCATAATTCCACTGCGATATCTTACTACCACAACAAAAGCACTTCACTTCTGTACCTTCGCCCGTATAGAAAAACCCTGCTTTAGCGATCCTTATAGGATCTACGGGTGTTGATGAAGGCCAATCGGTAAATGTATTAAGTCTATTTGTCTCATAATTCATTTTAATATTAATGTGAACACAACTGCACGGACTGAAATGATAGACTATAAGCTACAAGTACTTATGCAAACTTGATTCTTACTCTTACTGTGTTATTGGTTTAGTGAAAGAAATGCACAACTAAAATGCCTGATGGATGATTTTATCATTAGATACACCATAAAAATAAATAATCTCACGAATGACGAATAAACACACGAATCAATCAAATCAATAGAGAAACACAGAAAAAAAATGAAAGAATGACGGGAATAGACTATTTTTGCCATAAAGAAAGATAGACAATAAAGATGAAATTAGAGTCCTTTGTTGAAACATTTATTTCCGTATTTCATTTTAGTTTTAATTTATCTATTAGAATCATATTATTAAGATTATAATGACCAAGAAAAAAATAATTAAGTGTACTAATATCGATTTGTTTAGCTATTAAGATTACGACAATGTATGCTTGAAACGGAGCCCATACGTTAATTTGTAAGTGTCAATGTCAACAGACGTTTATGTCATTTCAATCCAAATTCCGGCGGCACCGCCTTTTTCGTATCGTAATTTGTTTGTTTCGGCCTCCACGTTTCGTCTAGATTGTGTGACAAACCTTAATCATGCTTATTTATATTGCGTTGTTCCTGTTTGTCGTATGTGCCTTAGGACTTGTTGTACATTTTTCATTAGATAAAAAAGTTGTTTACAAGGATTTGAGAGGTAAACATGTAGTCGTAACTGGTGGATCAAGTGGAATAGGCAAAGCTGCTGCAGTGGAAGCAGCCAGACTGGGAGCTCATGTAACAGTTATCGGTCGTGATGTAGCAAAACTTACTGCAGCCGTAGCCGAGATAACTGCCAACTGCACCGATAAAACTAAACAAAAAATTCAGTATGCGGCTCTAGATGTAACCTCTGATTATAAAGCTATAGAACAATGCTTTGCTTCGATAGAGGAAAAACAAGGTCCTATATTCATGTTGGTTAACTGTGCTGGCATGTGCATATGTGGCCAGTTTGAGAAAATGGAAATTGATGCCATAAAACAAATGATTGACTTGAACTACTTTGGCACCGCCTACCCTACCCGGTATGTTTTACCAGGAATGAAGAAAAGAAATGAAGGTCTGATTGTTTTTGTGAGCTCAGAAGCTGCATTGGTTGGTAAGTGTAAAATTATCACATCCATGTAGGATGAGAGGTTGAAAACTCTGCAGCGGCGGCCCTAGCCATTGCGAGGCTACGTGCGGCAGGTCTATGCGAGGCCCTTTGTCCTACGTGAAAAGTATGTGTTGCGAGAGTAAGCTGGTGTTTTGATTTAGCTAATCATCATGTTTGAGGAGAAATGCTCAAGTTAAACAAATTAATAAAATTTATTTTTTACTATGCTTTATATTTAAAGAATCATAAAATTAACAAATATTAAAATGATCTGATGCTTGCAACTTTTCTTAAGACTAAAATCTTTAATTAAAGCAGAATAATCGAATGAATGAGCAACGTCATTTTTGATCGAAAAAATAGTAAGGGCTGAAAGTCGATCTTGTGTTATCGAATTCCTTAAACATGTTTTAATAATTTTAAGCCTCGAAAAACTGCTTTTTCAATATTATTATTCGAATTCTCAAGACTATTTTGGTAGTGGGATAAATTTCAGTTAAATTATTTTCTAATATATATTTCAGCACCGAGATAATATAGGGCACGCTACCATAGTGGCGGTAAGTCTCCTCTTTGAGGAGTGGCTCGGGAGGAGTCATGGCGCCCTCACGTACCGCATGACGCAGGTCCTCACCAGACACGGTTGTTTCGGGAGGTACCTGCATCGAATCGGTCGTGAGGAGCGCCCGGGTGTCACCATTGTGCGGACAGCTCCGAGGACACGGTGGACCACACAGTCCAGGAGTGCCCTGCGTGGGAAGGGCACCGCCAGGTCCTCGTCGAGGCTTTGGGCGGCGGCGACCTCTCGCGTCCGGCCCTGGTTCAGGCCATGGTCCGGGGCGAGAGGGAATGGGATGCCGTCGCCTCCTTCTGCGAAGCGGTCATGCTCGAGAAGGAGGACGCGGAACGCCAGAGAGTTCGCACCTCTCATCCCGGCCGCCGCGCTGGACCAGGTAGACACCATGGGCGCCGGGTGTCGCGAGATGACTCCCGGCCACCGTAGGCGTGGGTCTGTGGGCGGTGAGTTCGGGTGGCTCATCGTCCCTCTGTCTACTTAGACGACAGACCCGTGTCGACGGCGCGCGTTGTTCCACGCGCTCCTCAAAGAGATGTCAGCAACCGCAGCGGGGCCCAGCAGGGCCAAGGCCTGCCGGGGATGCGGGTTGTTCAAAAGAGGTACCGCGGCCCTGGTACATAAAAGGCCTATGACGGAACACGACGGTTTTTAGTCAGTAAGAGTCTGACACTCCCTCACCGCTGCTAACCCACTGCGGGAGGGGTCATTTGATGATTTTTGACGTCGTTAAAAAAAAAAGCACCGAGATAATATTCAGCTCTTCATATAACAGATTCGGGGCCGTCTCTAGCTCATGTAGCGCCCGGGTGCAATCATGACCCAAGTGCCCCCTATGTATTGAAAGATTGGGACTGGAGTAGTTCGAACGTCGTAAATAAGAAAGTTCATACGGAAATACAATATAAACGGACTTAAATACGGTTAATAAAAGGACTTAAAAGCGGCGCTACCTTCAAAGTTCGAGAAAAAAGGGATGAAAAAAATAAAACACGTGGAAAGTAAAGCACCCGCGAGCGTAGCGAGTGCAAAAATTTTTGACCTTTTGACTAAAGCACCTAAATTTGTATAACAAACAACAGTGCAAGGTGAAGTCGCCAGCGCAGCGAGCGCGAAAATTTTTGAGTTTTCGGACATAAAAGTGCTCTAATCAAGTTAGAAGGAAAGGTACTGTCAAGTGAACAGTCGCGAGCATAGCGAGCGCGAATTTTTTAAAATTGTTTGTTTCTTGTTTGTTTAAAGGACTCTCAAATTAAACTCGGAATTAAGGACAAATAAAGAGAATCCGTGACTGGATCGAGAGCCAGTTGTTTTTGTTACTTTGGTGTTCCAACTTTTTGTTGAATTGAGGACTCAAAAAGTAAACGCAGAATGAATTAGAAATAAAGAAAAAATGCACATTTTTTTTTCTTGGACCAGATATATATTTTTTAATTATATTTTTTTTATATTAGTGTGGGTTGTAGCGCGAGGGCCCAAGCGCGAGGCCCTGTGCGATGGCACAGTTCGCACACCCCTAGGGCCGCCACTGACTCTATGTACTTAAAATAATAAAATTATTGTTAAGTAAAAGAAAATGCCTAGATCATCAGTCCATTACTTTCTCTGACAAATAAATTCTAACTTTCCAGGTATATACGGATACAGCGCCTACAGTGCTGGCAAATGGGCAGTCCGTGGCTTAGCAGAGTCTGTGATTATGGAGCTTGTGGGCACCGGCGTAAGGTTGACAATAGCTTTCCCACCTGACACTGACACCCCTGGCTTGAAGAATGAAGAATTGACCAAACCAGAGGAGACCAAACTTATATCTGGAACTGCTGGCCTGCACTCAGCTGAGGATGTTGGCAAACAAATGATTCATGATTCTCTTGTAAGTGTAGCTTAATATTAAAAAGTTTTAAATTCATATTGTTAACTCCTTGTATGTCACTAATCATAAAGTAATCTGCTCTCTGGCACACAATGGGTTAATGGTAAATGTTTCTTAGTTAAATGGGTGGATGAGGAAATTCAATATTTGCAGTCAGTCTAGAAAATTGTTTGGCAGAAAATGGTCTCTCTTTATAAAAGGGTAATTTTATATTTTATATTTTTCTATGCATTGATAATTTTGGTTTCAGGTTGGCAAGACCTATTCCGTGTACAGCCTTTCTGGTACACTTCTAACAACTTTGTTTGGTGGTTCCATAGAGAATGGTTCCCAAGTAGCACTGCAAGTGTTCTCAATGGGATTTTTAAGAATCATCATGGTTGGTATCTTACTCTCTTTTAACAAAATTGTAAGAGATGGTCTTAAAAAGAAGACTGATGTTAAAAGCAAATGAAATGTAATGCAATATATTTGTACAATTTATGTTCTTAATATTTATGTAAGCCACATATTTTTTGTTTAACCTCTTGTATGTTGCTAGTTATAAAACAATAAAATCAATCTGTCTTGCATATATCTGCACTCCAACATACAGTGGGTTAATAAATAAATGTTTTATATAAACAATCAACATATGTATAATAATATTGTTAATAAACTATGCCTTACATTATTAAAAGTACATTATGGATAATCTTAGTTAATCAAGATCATAATTATAGTACTTATTATTTTTGTCAGTCTCTAAGAGTAATCATTTTTTTATGATGAGCAATAATTTTAATTTGGATGTTCGATATGTCATATGTGGCTTAGAAACTGCAATATAATTGCAATAATATCTTATGAAATTTAAACAGATTAATAAATAATAAATTGTAGTAATGCCAAAAAATCTAACCACCGGAAAATATTACTAATTGGTATGAACAAAATACTTGTTCTATACAATTTCTAATAATCAAAAATGATATTTTTATAAGTTTTTTTTTCACTTTTATTTTTCAAGAGATAACAATATTCATAATTGAACTAAGTCATATTCATAACAGTATTAAGTACACAAATATTTTATTAAGGGATCAATAAATGCATTTTTGGGATTATAATTATTTTGTTATTATTTTAATGTTAAGTATTGCATGGATTCTGTTGATACATCAGCTTGAAGCCATCGCCAACATAGGATTCATCAGAATGAAACCATACTACAATAGGTCCTGCATTATTATCTGAAAACAAAAGAGATGAAAGAAATTCTTTTTGTTTGTTTGGACGTAGAAATTCAGATTACTAGCTATTTCTAAAGCTTTGTAATGTAGAGGAGATATATCCAATTTTCTTCTTAATTAGCGAGAAATGATTGAATGTTACTGCATATAAAAGCTTTTTTTTTTAATTTGTCTCTTCAAAATTTTCGCTAGGTACACAGTTAAATAGATCGGGCAATAATAATGAGAATATTAAGTTACCTGTAATAGGTGCATCTACAGTAAAATCCTGAAACACGGATCCGTCATTGAGGCGGTCTCCGCAAAGCCTCGTAGCAGTTATGAGCAACCAGTCATTGGGACAGTTTAGGATTTCCACTCCTGCCTGTCCCGGAGGAATAACTGGTAATCCATCTGGAAGTAAACCCGCAATTAGTTGGCTAAGATTTAATTTGTAAATCGCTACTCCATCTTTGGATTAACTAATCGAAAGCAGAACGAAATTCAAGTGCCCAATTAAAAATAAACTGTGTTTTCGCAACACTTCTTGAGGCCTGTCGCTGGCCGCAGAAAGATCACGAGTTCGATCCCTATCCATTGAAATATTGGCGTGATCTTTCCGTCAGTATTCTGGATGTAGGACGTGAATTAGTTTAGAGGACTAATTTAGTAATTTTGCTATTAAGGGATTGTTCACACCAAACGTATTGTCCGCCGCTTACTGTGAGTATACTCACTGTCTGCCCCAGTGTGAACGTCGACTCAATCTGCAGTAATCGTACTCACCAAACCGACAATAAGCTATAGCGTACGATGCGCTACATGTGTGAACAAAAGAATAGGCTCGTGTAGGTTCACACTAGATGCGTACGCTGAGCGGCTGACTATTCTACACATAAAAGAGCTCAGTATTTGAACCCCCCAATCTTCATACATAACAGATGCTGTGTCTTCCCAAGCGCATCTTCGTAAGTTTCTATCACTAGATTCTTCTGAATTCGCATTCCAAATACATTCTCTAGAATGTACTTCTGCAATAAACTTTTCGGTGTCGAACATCGCGAGGTGTCACGTGTCACGTCTGTCCTCATTGAAGTTTGTTTCTCGAGCGGCGGAGCGGCGCTATTCGGCAACTGAGTCCGCGTAGCCAATCCGCGTCCGCCGTGCATAGTCGCGTAGTAAAATAATCGGCCACTGAGAGTCAGCGACAACAGACGACGTAATAGCGTATAGTCGGTTCGGTGTGAACGACAATTTCAATATATATGGAAAAGCAATAAACTGCGTAACGCGCGCTCACAGTCAGCGGCCGACAATACGTTTGGTCTGAACGATGCCTAAGTCGTTGTACCTATAAGGTTCACTATTATAACGCAGATTACAAGCATAATGATTCATTATGGTGCCTAATGACACTAATATGGGTTTATTACGTGAACTTACATGTGTCGTAATTGACTATCTCCATGGTACCCGTGTTGGTGTATGTCACGCTGCAAGTTTCTGCCTTACGCTCAATGCACATAGCGTAATTGAGATTGTTCTGAAACGTGACAATATATTAAAAGAATATCAATTTTTCATTATGTTACTGCCTCATAGGCTTTTCTTAAAAATATTCGGTAGGTATTTCGATATACGTACTAAATAACTTGGTGTTTTTGCAATGACGATGTCAGATTTATCTCGATAGTTGAAAGATTCCAAGTAGCCTTGAGGTTCTGTGTAATATTGTAAGCAGCCTGAAGGCGCCGCGAGCTCATCGGACGACGTCAATTGCGTTACCTAAGTAAAAGTCATTAATTAAGATTTGTTCACCTCTATCTGTTAACGTTTTTGAAAAAATCTGCGTTGATTGGTAGGTACCTTTATAGAAAAAAGTCTGCTGTCGGAAGATACGGTTTGGAATGTTAAATAAATTGGCCCTTCGACGTCACCGACTTCAATATACACTGAAAAACAAAGCGATGTAAAAAATCTACACTTGTTTAACAAATATCGATTGAATTATTGAGTTTATTACCATGTTGACCGGAATTGATTCCGCAAAGTATGGGTATTATGTTATTGATATTTTGTCCTGAAACAATGAACTGGTCATATTGACATGATCCATCTGTTGGTGGAAGTAGCTGAAAAAAAAACAATGTTATATTAGTAGGTATGTTAGGTAGTACTTTTTTTTTCCGACGTCAAAAATCATCAAATGACCCCTCCCGCTGTGGGTTAGCAGCGGTGAGGGAGTGTCAGACTCTTACTGACTAAAAACCGTCGTGTTCCGTCATAGGCCTTTTATGTACCAGGGCCGCGGTATCTCTTTCGAACAACCCGCAGCCCCGGCAGGCCTTGGCCCTGCTGGGCCCCGCTGGGGTTGCTGACATCTCTTTGAGGAGCGCGTGGAACAACGCGCGCCGTCGACACGGGTCTGTCGTCTAAGTAGACAGAGGGACGATGAGCCACCCGAACTCACCGCCCACAGACCCACGCCTACGGTGGCCGGGAGTCATCTCGCGACACCCGGCGCCCATGGTGTCTACCTGGTCCAGCGCGGCGGCCGGGATGAGAGGTGCGAACTCTCTGGCGTTCCGCGTCCTCCTTCTCGAGCATGACCGCTTCGCAGAAGGAGGCGACGGCATCCCATTCCCTCTCGCCCCGGACCATGGCCTGAACCAGGGCCGGACGCGAGAGGTCGCCGCCGCCCAAAGCCTCGACGAGGACCCGGCGGTGCCCTTCCCATGCGGGGCACACCTGGACTGTGTGGTCCACCGTGTCCTCGGGGCTGTCCGCACAATGGTGACACCCGGGCGCCTCCTCACGACCGATGCGGTGCAGGTACCTCCCGAAACAACCGTGTCCGGTGAGGACCTGCGTCATGCGGTACGTGAGGGCGCCGTGACTCCTCCCGAGCCACTCCCCAAAGAGGGGACTTACCGCCATGATGGTGGCGTGCCCTATGTTAGGTAGTACTTACGTGGATTACCGATTGAGGTTAACCTAATGTAAAACTTGAGGCCCTGAGGTAAAAGGTCGCCCTTGTTACAGAAAGCGCAGTTCTATTTATTGCCGCGTAGACGGTCCCTAAGTATCATAATATATCAATCAATAGTACCCAAATTAAACCTTACCTACCTCGAAATTAGAGAAGTCTAAACGTATCTGTTTTACGTCTTCAGAAGCTTTGTCCAAGGCGAAAGCACAAGACAACCGTTCAGTGCTTGGTGAAGGGAAGTCCGGATTAGTGAACCAGCCCGATTCTGCCGCTGATCGATCATCACACGCAAATTGAGCTGGAATATTGACATTACCTTTCATATTTTATCTAGCTAGATATTATGTGTGAGAAGAAGAAAAGTGACAAACTTTTACGTAGTCAATGAAGTTAGGTACTGTGCTTTTCATTTGAAAAATACTGGTTTTGTTTGATTAGCACTTACTAACACAACACGTTCCATATCCGTCAGCACAAGTCCCCATTGTAGATCCGCCAGATTCGATGCACTCAGCTTCAGGCAGACACGTTCCTTCTAAACCACTGCTGGATACACACGACACATGATCGAATTCCACTACCTGAAACACTTCTAAAAACCTCGTCTTAGATTTCGGTTTTGAATTTAACTGCTTCGATAGTCTCGGTTTCACTGCCGGACACTTTTTCCGAACAAGTTTCCTTTTTGGTCGTATTCTATGCAGTACGTTTATATTTTCTATTGAATTATTGAAATTTAGTATCCGATCAGAAGGATTTAAAGGGGCATTGTTATCACTCCTTATGTCGCCATTATGAGAGTCTGATGCCGTAAAATAATCGTTGCGTTTAAATTCAGATTTTTTGGGATCAATTAACACTAAAGGCATGAAATTATGCTCATTATTTTGGATGTAACTGGGTCTAAAATCTGTATTTGACGAATTGTGATAAGAGTCTCTCCTTTCAATGATAGTCGCGGAATACCACCGCTCTGCCTTGGCCACTACCATAGCGCAGAGAATTAAAATGACGTGTTTATCAAAATAATACATTTTAAGCACAAATGAATGCAAAGACCAACCACTAATGCACGTACAAATGAATTGCAGTTAGTGTGACGATGCACTTGGCTTGCCCCGTGGGGACAGCGTGACGAATGTAATTATTGCCTAGAAATCGTTCTGGTTTGCTTATTTGTCCCATTTACTGAATAACGGAATGATGTACCTATGTAGGTAGGTCCATGTACCATGGTTAGGTACAAATTTGTCCGACTACATCGTTTAGAATTGTGCCATATCAAACTAACCAATTTAACGTAGGTACACATAATAGTCTGGGCTGACAAGTTTAGGTCATACAGATCAGTTTGTCATGAATAAAAGACAAGGCGAACCGCACCCTGTCTGACAATCTAACACGTGCTGATAATATGCTAATTGTATTAAATATTAGGCAAATGAAATATTCAGTTCTCGTATATTTATCTATTGATTAGTTATCGGCTTAGAAGCAAGAGTTCGATCAAAAGTTAAGCGCTCATTCAGAATTCCTTCGTGCTTTGGAAAGCATCGATCGTCAAGATGTTTCGGCTGTAATAACGGGTGGTCAGTAGCCGGAATGTACCTATATGTTCGGTAAGACTGGAAACTCATCCAAGTTAAAGGGACGCCTAGGTTAACCATTATTTTAATAACTACTAAATGTTGTAATCATCATGTCCTCTTTAGTTGTCTGTCGAGGGGATTTTGTATTTGCCTACCTATCTACTAATTTCCCTTTTTATTCTTAGTAGATATCTACCTACCTATATGTAAATCGATAAAGTAGGTAATTTCTGATTATCATGACTATTTTATTATTTGAGTAATACGACGTAGGTAATTAGGTAAGGCCCAAGAAACAAACTTGTTGAGTTTGAGGTAAGAAGTTCTAGATAAGTTTAATAATAATGTAGACACCAAACTGGGCCAGTACAGCAATCAGTCCTATTATAAGTAATTCACCTATGTCACCTACGTATGAAACTTGACGAACTTGGTCTAGATATAAACGGAGATTATTGTTATTATCATAGGTACTAGGTAGGTATTGTTGGTAGGTACCTACAACCGAGGTGGGTCAGTAAGTTCATATACACTACCTACTACAAAGGTATTTGCATTATTTTTTTATGCTCAGGTAGGTACATACCTACTTTCATTTATCGACTTATCTCTATGCACTCAGTGGCATTAAAAACCAAATAAGGGACTAACTACTTACGTATCTATTTGTTATATGTATTTTGTGTGTTACAAAGTTCTACAGCAACGCATCTTAAATTATAAAGCTGGCCAAATAAATATAATATGAACGGGGCTCCAGGTTAAATTGCACGCGAGTGAATCGCAGTGAGGGATACTTTAATAATTACCTACTTGATATGCACTCGGGTGCCGTTTAAACAGCCCAATGTGGAATTCGACATGGAATAGCTACTTAAACATAAGTAATTAGTATCTAAACATTTCAGCACGTTATTGAGTCGCTGGCCGGCTGGTCAGGCCAGCTATGTATTGTCCTTGTTTACTTGCCACGCCCTGCGCACGCGCTTTTTCCAAAGCTCTACAGACACGCATACAATGAATGCTGTCATACATTATGTTGCGTATGCCTTATCACACATGTGTCCCTTCATTCTAACATACTGGGCCAGTATAAAAGGCTGACGCGCCTGCCGATTCAAACATATTGGTCTGAGCTTTGAGGGGTTGAACACTAAATATGCTTTTAAAAGTAAGTACCTCGATACATATTAATTTATGCTTATGGTGTAGGTAATTAAATATATTCTATCATGTCAATAGCAATCCCTTCTTTGGCTCACATAATAAGTGAAGCCATATAAGTATTTGGGATAGACAGTTAAAAGTTTCGTGGAAACGCTTGAAAATTTCAGAATGCTAAGCTTTAAGTATAATATGTATACCTACTTACTGAATTCGTGTTTGTTTTCCTTTCTAGTTATTACTTTTGGTGTGCCTGGCTGCCGCCGCCCACGCTGGGCTCGTGTCTCCTGTCTACAGTTCTCCCTATGCCTATGGAGGCTGGAACCCATACAGCTCCTACCCTGCTCAACCAGCAGTGGCTTCTCAGCATTCTAATATTCTGAGGTCACCGTTCAATCTTGGCCAGGTATATCATTGCTGTTTGATTCCACCCTAAGGAAATTTGTGTCTCTGAGGGTTTCTTGCGACTTTGTCTTCTTATGTACCTACTTACCTATGTCTTTTCTAACGTATGTTTTTTAAATCTTTTAAATAGGTATCCACATACACGAAATCGATTGACACTCCTTTCTCAAGTGTCCGGAAAGCTGATGTCCGCGTGAGCAACCCCGGTGTCGCTATTTCTCCTGCGTACTCGCACGGTTTTGCTTCACCGCTGGTTTCCCATGTTGGCGTAGCTCCCGTCGCCAAGGTAAGCTTACTTAATAAAATGTGATTCGATATTACCTGATTATTTGCCGATTCAATTTTAATCGTTTGTTTTTTTTCTCAAAGGTCGCTACTACGGCTGGTCTTCTAGGCGTAGCATATTCAGCCGCACCTACAGTCTCCCACATGACTTACACCAACGGACTTGGCCTCGCCTACGGCTGGTAATAACCAGTATGATAACGGTTGTTAGAAAGTTTATTTTTAAATTGTAAATGCATAGATGATTCCTCTTAATTTGTTACCTGTTAGTTGTTAACATAAATTATTTACCTTCGTGGTAGTATTTTTATGAATATATTATTTTCAAAAATAATCAGTTTTTTACTACACACACATCATTTAATAAAATTTCCTTGAGCTTCTGATTATTCTGGTAAGATTTGTTTAACGAACGGAACACGGGCCAAGATTTCGTAGGGGTGGTTCCTTCAACATGGGTTTATACATTTTGAAACTCACTGATTCGCAATACTAATAAAACTAGAAGGAACTAAAACCGCCATCTTATGTTATCTTTCTTGAAATATAAGACAGAATTAAACTCTCAATATGCACTGGCTCAAAATACTGATATTCCACGAGAGTAAAGGTACATTCAAATCTATTTCTTAGAGACGTACGGACGTCTTGTTTATACTGTCGTGACGCTTATTTTTTAATTCACCTACCTTCATGTTGTGTTATAATTTAGAGAATGGATAGATTTGGAAGATCTTTGAGTATGGAGTCGTGTACACAAGAAGAAAATACTATAAATGAAGAGTTGATTGAGTATACTAGGGAAGAAATAATTACTGATGTTACGATGAATGAAGAAGTGGAGAATCAGAGAATTGTTGAGAAAAGAGTGAGAGAAGATAGTGACGAAATTATCGAGGAGGAGGATGGTTTTACCACCGTGATCAGAAAGCCGAAAAGATTACTACGAAGTAATTCAAATAATAACAATAATATGGAGAATGAGGGTACTTGTGAAAATAATTTACGAGAATCAAATTTTTTTGAGGTTTGTCTTACATCCAAGACGATGCTGCCAAAAATGGTTGGAATGGCCAAATTATTGAAGTCTCAAAATACACACATCAAAAGTGTCTAGGGATCAACATATATTTTTGCAATAACTTTTCTCCTGATTGATATTAATTAAAATTTTCTTTAAGGATTCATCAAATAAAGTGTTTTCGTTTGTCACAGTAACGATAAACCAAGTCACCTTTGCACTAATAAAGAAATTTGCCATTTTCCTAATAAAGGGATTTTTGACATTTGAAACACTAACACAAAAGTTCGAAAAAAAAGACTGAAATAACAGTTTTCTTTAAAAGTTTATTGGGTAACTTAAACAATTAATAATCCGTGTTTCTACCGCGAACACTAACAACACAAGAACATCGGTTTGGCATACTCAAAATGAGTTCATCCAAATCACGATGTGGAATGGCCGCCCATGTTCGTTGCAACAACAAAAAAAGGTCTTCTTGCGACTGGATACCCTCCATATTCGGCAGAGCTCTTCTCTGTAGCATATCCCATGCATGCTCAATCGGGTTCAAGTCTGGCGACTGAGCAGGCCAGGGCAGGACATTGATGTTAGCTGCCGCGAGAGTCTGTCTTACAACTCTTGCGGTGTGCGGTCGTGCATTATCATGCATTAACTGAAATAAGGGACCGATTTGCACTTGTAGAGGAACGATGACGTCTGATACAATCGTCTCAGCATAAATTTGAGCGTTGAGGTTGCTTCTGATCCAAATCAACTCAGTTCTTCCGCCGATCCAAATACCCGCCCATACCATGATGGTTCCACCACTATAAGGATGGACTTCCTGGCAGGATTTTAATCGCTGTTGGCGTCCAGGGGTTCTCCAGTGTCGTATACGTCTTGTATCCGGTCTCATACCAAAACGAGACTCATCAGAAAAGCACACGAAACGCCATTGTTCTTCTGCCCAATTTCTGTGTTCAAGAGCCCATTGATATCGAATCCTACGATTGTGCATTGCTATAGGTGGTACCCGTAGCGGTCTTCGGGAATGAAGGTTCACTTCATGCAAGCGGTTTCTGACTGTTTGGTCGCTAATTAAGTTCCCTGAAGAGTGATGAAGCCTCACGGCTAACATCATGGCGGTTATTGTTGGAGCTCTTCGAGTTAAGATTTGAATGTATCGGTCTTGTCTCCGTGTGGTGCAGCGATACCGTCCTCCATGGCGCTCAGCTACGGTACCAGTGCTTCGGTAACGTGTCCAAAGTCGACTGATAACACTCTGACTTGTATTCAGAGCTAAAGCCACAGTACGTTGCCGGGAACCAGCTTCTATCATTCCCACGGCTCTGAGCATTTCTTCCCTGCTTAAATGACGTCGCCGCTCCATAATAACGTTGGTTTTAATCAGTAGTAGGGAAACAGTAGCACTAATAATGTCTTCAATGCGTTGTATGTGTTTATAGGGAAAATATTGACAGCTGATTTTCATCTTTTACTCGAATTTGATTCACAGTTCCTGATTCAAATTATGAAATGCACCAAAAAGGATCCATATAAATTTATAAAATCATAAATTTATTACAAAGCCACATCTCAATCTCAAGAAATCCGCATAAAAATGCTTGATCCCTAGACACTTTTGATGTGTGTATAAATAACATTCTTAAAATCAAATATAAAAGTCCCTACAGAATGTTTATTACATTAAAATACATTGAAGAAACAAACAAATTACTTAATTGCAAAAAATTTCAAGAATTAGATTTTAGGTGTCAAAGAACAGACCAATTAAGTATGATTTATGGCATTGTCAGAAATATTGACTTGGATATAGAGGAGAAGGAATTTGCGGAAATATTTAAAAGTGAAGTAGACATTTATTCGTTCAAAAGATTGAAAAGGTTAACTGAAGATGGGCAGTGGATCGATAGTGAGGCTATTAGAATTGCTTTTAAAGGAGCAACGTTACCTTCATATATATATGGATATGGATGTCGTTTTAAGGTTGAATCATATATTTTCCCGGTTACCCAGTGTTCAGGATGTTGGAAATATGGCCATATGAAACGGTTCTGTCCTACCCAGAAAATTATTTGCCCCAAATGTGGCAAAGGACATGACAATTGCGAAACTGAGAAGTTATCCTGTATCAATTGTAAAGGCCCGCATATGGCATTAAATAAAAAATGTCCAGTATATCTGAAAGAGAGAATGATTCGGGACATAATGAGTAAAGATAAATGTTCTTACAAGATAGCGCTGGAGTTATACTTAAAAGAACTGAAAAAAACTAATCAAACCCCTCGTATGAGCGTTGAAGCTGGGGAACTACTTTATTCCTCTACTTCTTCTTCACAGAAGAAAACATACAATGGATGGGCCTCGCTGGAGAAATTGCTGGCGTTACTGCAAACTCCGTTGAAGTCCCCGTTGAAACCCCGTGACCCTCAATGTAGGTGAAAAAGGCAAACTTACCTGGGAAACAGGGAAGTGGACAGGAGGGCAGTCTGCCGACGACGGGACACTCGAATGCCGGCCGGCCAGCGGGACACTTTCTCTGCACTTGCTTCGTATTGTCTTTTCACGAGTCCGGGTGATCGAGGCACTAACAGACAGCACTTCTAGCGAGGCTTTTATGGGTTTTTCTTATTTTTATCGCGCGACGAGCCGCGGGCGATACCAATTTTTTGACTTTCCCAAAGAGAAGTGAAAACAAAAGCGAAACCCGTCATGGCAGGAAGAAAAATTAAAAATAAAGAAATGAGGAAACGACCAAGAAGTCTGAACATTTCCCCCCACTTGAAAGCCACATGGGTTTCACGGATAAGTCGAACGCAACGGAAGCTAAGCTCGAAAAATATACGTTAAACTAAAACTTAACTTCTAAGAATGAGCAATACGATATAAAGGACTGAGATCGATATTGCTCAAGTTATCTAGTATAGACTAATTAATTGGTATAGGGCAGACCTTGACGATGTGTCGTCGAAGCGTCCTGCCATTAGCAGCTCGGAGAGTAAAAACTCCAACTATGGTATCGGCACCTGGGTGCACTTGTTCTATATGAGCCAATCTCCAGAGCAAAGGTGGAAGATTTGGTTTGTTGACGATGACTAAATCGTTAACCTTTAAATTAGGCGCGACTGGAAACCATTGGTTATATTGTTGAAGTGTGTGAAGATAATCACGTTGCCAAGCTCGCCAAAAGACGATTTGATGACAAGCTAAGCCATTGTATACTATAGCAGATTTATTTTTATAAAGTTCATTAACGAACTCTTTGAGATATTTATTCGCGCCTAAGAAATTTTTACGACAAGCGGTTAGAACATAATAACACATATCGCGACGAGAAACAAATCTGATTATCCAGAAGTTATGTTGAACTAACGCTCGCAAGGTTCTAGGATCGCAAAGAAGATTCTTTAAATGAAAATATTCAACTATCATTCGAGATAGAGGACTTAATTTAGGTGAAATAAGAGAGTGGGACGTAGATGTGAGTAAGGTAGCCTCATCAATGCGTCCCCCCACTTGCAGACAACCTTCCTCATCTATAATCGGTGAAAAGTTTTGAATAGATTTGGAACATTGTTGCTTATCGTACACTTGATTGAATACTATTGTCATATGTTGACTTTGAATGTACTGCACCAAAGCTCTCAATGACCTTTTAAGTTCAGTGCTAGAGAGAGGAGAAGTGTCCCAATTTTGTTTGGGACGTTTAAAATTCGATATAATACGAAACCACCAGGCTAAGGTTTCTTGAAGTTTTATGAAATTGGAATGTCTAGAAATTAAAGTTGAAATTACATCTTGAACTTGACGAGAATGTAAATTTTCCGTTCCAACGATTTCACAATTAACTACATACATGTTTAGTAAATGAGGATTAGTATTAATCCAAGAGAGCGTACTACTGCTATAAGAATGAGCACGATTAGTTTGAATAGGAGTTCTATCCTTTAACAGATTATACATGTGAGATAGCACACGCGCTAGAAGCAAAGCATTGCTTAGCTCGAGCCTATTCACTGTAGGAGCCACTCTAGACTTTCCTATAAATAGATGCGTTACAGTAGAATTCGTACATGTAACAGCGCATAAATACACGCCGCATCCATATCCTTTTGACGAACCGTCGCAAAATCCTACTATATGGATATCAATAAGATCTGGAGGAATAACCAGCCGCGGTAAGATTATACTTTTCAAACTTAATAAATTCGCGGCAGGCGAATGCCATTGTTTGGCTAAATGTTGAGAAATATCATCATCCCAAGATAAATAAGGCAAACTAGTTACTTCATACGCAACTATTTTGAGCTCATATTCTACGAGAGCTTCGGTAGGACTGTCTCGCCATAGGATATGTTGATAGCACCTTTCTTCAGGCCTTATCAGAATCTGCCTGTAAACATCAGCAGTAAAAACAGTTTTATGAGGACGAAACTTGGTAACTAAATCGTTTTGAAGTTTAGGTCCTACATGAACAATATTAGTCAACGAGTGATTATTTGTAGTCCGACTACTGGCGTCGAAGACTACACGCAGTCGTGTCGTAGTATTTTCTGGACGCACGACGCAGAGATGCAGAATAAGGTACCGACCAGCAGACAAAGTGTCAATAGGCTGCATATGTCCCAAGTCTTTGTACTGCTCCATGGAATCCTGATATTCCGTTTTTGACTCAGTTTGAGTACATAAACGTTTCTCTAGTTTGAGAAATCGATTTAAAACGTGGCGATAAGAATCACCAAGGGAAGAGGCATAATCCTTTAACACCAAAGGAACTACATACCTTCCCTCCGGAGTACGACATGTACCGGATTTGTATTTTTGTTCACAAACTTCGTGAACTTTGTCTTCAGGGCCGGAAATTCTACGTTTCGGCGGCTCCTCAGACTCCCAGAACCGTTGAACGGTATCGTCGAGCGCACTGGATGACGCGACGAGTGACGTAACGGATTGATCTGGTGTCAGAGTTGACGTGTTATGAAGAAACTGACCTGTTATCACCCAGCCGAATACACTCGATAACGCGCAGGGTAACCCGGGACCGGGAGTGTAACGAGAGCCAGTATATATCTGGTCAAAACACTCAACTCCTAATAAAAGATCGATCGGACCCGATTTATAGAAATCGCAGTCGGCGAGATCTAAGTGTGCGAAATGATCCTTGACGTACATCGGCAGCGATGACGAAGGCATCATTCCCGCAATCTTTGGTAAAACTACCAAAGAGATGTCAAACTGTGGTGACTCACTCAACCGAGGTATTATCGAACCAACAGTGTGACCCTTGATATTAACGAAATTTTGACCAAGCCCAGACACGGTTAAGTTGCATTTTCTAATCCGCAAACCTAATCTGCGTGCGCACTCATTTGTGATCAACGAATCCATCGACCCGCTGTCGATGAGCGCACGAGCATACTGCATAGAACCATCTGAGTGACGCAAGCGCACTACAGCAGTACCTAAGATCTTTGTACTCTTGAACGGTTCAGCTGTTGTAGATGAGCAGGTAAGCGTGGTGCTTGAACCCGCTCTCACAGTCACCTTTGAATCACCCGCCTGTGTTTCTTTACTTTGACGTTCGATATGCAGCAGTGTATTATGTCTCTCGTTACAAATATAGCAAGACAACTTTGATTTGCAGTTAACATTATCGTGACCAGGACGCAAACAGTTAGTACACAGACGCAAATCTTTAACTAATGTTCTGCGTTGATCAACCGACATTGAATGCATCTTTCCGCAACGGTACACAGAATGACTTTCATTGCAACAAGCGCATATTATCTGGTCTGACTTGGTATTATTTGAGGTAGGTTGCTTAATATTTAAGGAAATTAATGACGTTCGCTGGCGACCATGATTTTCGGCTTTGTTAGTCCGAACGTTAGATTTATTAATGTTGGAAGAGCCAGCTAACGCGGGTGGCTGACTTACTTCCAGAACTTTTATATAATTTTGTAAATAAGCCAGAAAGTTATTGAACGTAGGAATTTCGTCCTTATTCTCCAACTCGAACCTTCGCCTAGTGTCAAAGTCAAGAGGTCGAGACGCAATGTAAAATAAAATAAATTCACTTAAATCGTTAATATTTAGAGCACGAAGTGCATTGACACTTTCATACAGTGTATTAGTTAATTCGGATAGATTCGATAGCGATGGTTTTTGAATTGGGGATAATTTAAATAATTTCTCTAAATAAGTTGTCGCGAGAATGCGCTTGCTGTCGAACCTATCGATGAGCGCGTTATATACGACAGCGTACTTCGCTGATGTAATAGGAACGCCTTTCGTGAGCGACAACGCACTGCCGGACAAACATGGAATTAGATAGTGAAATTTTTCTATATCGGATAACGAGGCGTTATTATGCACTAATGGCTCGTAGCTATCTTTAAACGTCTGCCAGTTTTCGATCTGGCCATCGAATTTTGGAATTTGCAACTTAGGTAGCTTTACAGCAGCAATCGATGATTGTGTACAAGATGCTACTGCCAATGGCGCACACGTACTAGAGTCAAGCGAATCGGCAAACTCAACGGCCGCGTAATATAACTCGTCAAACGACAACAAAACGTGATCATCAATTACGAACTGCGGATTAATTTTTAATTGTATTTTATTAATTTGTTTACAGACTTCAACATAAGTATCGCGAATTTTTTCTATTGACTTATATCTGGTCTTGAAAGTAGATATTTTTGCTTTACTTTCTTGGCAACTTTTAACTAAGTCGTAAATAATTTGCATGTTTTTGAACGCATACTCGCGTTCTTTAATCAACGATTTCAATTCTACTTCCATCTTGCTCAGAGACTACTGAATGAAGAAAGAAAAAGTTAACTGATTGGTTTATAGTTAAAATAAAATCCTTCGAGCACAACTGTCACTACGAACTACTTATAAGAGATCACCGGCGAATGCAGCAACAATACTCTTAGGTATAAGAAGTTTTGCGAGTGGAACAGATCGAAAACTCGATAGGAAATATTATTTTGAGAAAATATTACTGAGAAATATTAGTATTTACGAGATTTTATGAGGAAATTCGTACCTCACAGGAGGCACCAAAAGAAGAATGGATGGGCCTCGCTGGAGAAATTGCTGGCGTTACTGCAAACTCCGTTGAAGTCCCCGTTGAAACCCCGTGACCCTCAATGTAGGTGAAAAAGGCAAACTTACCTGGGAAACAGGGAAGTGGACAGGAAGGCAGTCTGCCGACGACGGAACACTCGAATGCCGGCCGGCCAGCGGGACACTTTCTCTGCACTTGCTTCGTATTGTCTTTTCACGAGTCCGGGTGATCGAGGCACTAACAGACAGCACTTCTAGCGAGGCTTTTATGGGTTTTTCTTATTTTTATCGCGCGACGAGCCGCGGGCGATACCAATTTTTTGACTTTCCCAAAGAGAAGTGAAAACAAAAGCGAAACCCGTCATGGCAGGAAGAAAAATTAAAAATAAAGAAATGAGGAAACGACCAAGAAGTCTGAACATACAAGGATGCTCTGATACCCGTAGAACCTACAATTAATCTAATAAATACTTGCATGGATTCGAGTGTTTCTATAGAAAGTGAAGGGGAAGAAGGTTACGAAAATAGAACGACACCCAAATCGAATAAGAAGAAGAAAAAGAAAAAACAGAATGAGAATAAAAAAGAACAATCTAAGGGCTGCACGGAACAACATGAACAACCAGGCCAGCAAGGAAGGAAGAATGAAAAAACAATCGAAGAAACTCCCAATAAAGATGAAAACAAATCTACACTGAGAAAGCTTTATAACAAGGTTAAAGATATCGTTTTGGACGATTGTTCTTTGGAACAGAAGATGAAGAAGGTCATAAAAGTATTAGTAGAAGAAATTGTGGTATATGTTTTTGCGTATTTTAAGGATTTTGACATTGTAAGTAGACTTTTTAAATCTATAATTGATGGATAGTGTCCAAACTATTACCACTAGTATCAACATTTATCAGTGGAATGCACAGAGCCTGAAGCCGAAATTAATTGATTTAGAGTTATTACTAAACAGAGGAAACATCCATGTCGCTATTTTAAGCGAAACTTGGCTCGATGCAGATAGCCGCATAAATATAAGTGAATATAATGTTTATAGAAAAGACAGGCATGACTCATATGGAGGAGTGTCGGTTATTACACATAAATCTTTGAAGACGTTGATTGTCCCCATGAATGTGAGTAACTCAGGTATAGAACTATTACACATTAAAATTCTTAACTGTAAATTAGTTCATAACATAATTTCAGTCTATTGTCCATCTTCTGTCAGAACCTCCCAATTAGATTGGGAACAAATTTTTTCTATGTTTTCCAATAAAACTATTATTGCCGGTGACTTTAATGGCCACCACACCTGCTGGTCGAACAAAAACGATTCTAGAGGTAAACAATTGTTCGAAGCTGCAATGGAAAATAATTTCATCTCATTAAATAATGGCGATCCCACTAGAATGAAGCTCGTAAGTGGTTTTTTACAAAAAACTTCCCCCGATGTTTCTTTCTGTACCACAGACATAGCTGTCAATAGTTCTTGGAGCGTTAGTAACGAAAGCCTTGGTAGTGACCACCTCATTATAATAATGAGTTTCAAATATCCTGACGTAATTAATATTACTTTAAGGCGAAATTTTAAAAAAGCTGACTGGGCTAGCTATCGTCAAATTATCTCCGAAAATATTGTGGAATTTCCGCCTCCATCAGAAAACGTTCAAAATATGTATAGCTATTTTAATAACTTAGTTAATAAAGCTGCTGATAAAACTATTCCATTTATAAAAATATGCAATAATCCAGCCCGTAAATTTAAACCAAAAATATACTGGAATCAACAAATTTCCAAAGTCGTAGCCGAACGTCGTTTAGCCTTAACTAACTTTAGAAAAAACCCCATACCTCAAAATCTGGATATACTTAATGTTAAAATCTCTGACCCTCTTATTATAAAACGCGGTAACAAATAAGTATCGGCTTTTGTACTACCTTTAATCCAGCTTTAAGTACGACCTTGAAAAAACGTTATTACAAAACGCAGTTTATCGCAAGTCCTATTACTATCTGTAGTACAAAAGATAAACCATCGAGCCCCCTAGTTTAACTGCAGTACTTAGTCGACAAACGTCAAATTCCGACATTATTTACTTTTGAGGTTATTTGTTTTGTGATGAAAAAAACGAAAGTGGATATAAATATGTGTGATTTGGAATACTTGGATGTGTTAGAATACTATTGAGAGTGTCCGGAGACCCAACAGAGTGCGTCATCGAGAAAATCTCTTCAAATTACCTGACGACAATTTTCGATATAAATATCGATTTACGTTTTTCGAAATAATACGAACAAGATTCGGATCAAGATTGTGTGATTGTGTTTCCAACATGTATCAGTGCGTTTGACTGTATAAATAGACATCGGAATAAAAGATAGTTTTCTACTTTTATGTTGTTTCCTTTTTTTGGTAATTTAATGCACGCGATATACTGTGTACTTATAAGTTATTGTGCATTTAATTTTGAAGAGGTTCTAATGAGATGCACAACGTCTTATTTAATCATTTAAATCGGGATGAAAGTATTCCAAGTTATTCCTAACCTAAAAACAAAACATAACAAACTGACGTTCCGTTATACGCGCAAACTCGATAGTTGTTTAAAAGAGAATAATTGGATCGTGTATATCGTTAAAAGATACTAGAAATATAAAATTACCTTTAAATAATAAAACGTAATATTTTCAACCGCATAGACATTTGTTTTATTATCATAGTTATTTATTTTTCATCAAAATGCACTTAATAAAGTAATGTAAAAAGGAACGGCGCATAGAATTCGGAACGATTGAACGAATGATTTAAATATTTGTTGCTTATAATCTGTGGATATTATTTGAACCACAGACAAATCGAAGTACCAAACAGTCTTCTCTTAGTCTACGTTTTGTAATAAGGATGTAAAGACTATCGTAAGTACCGTAACAAACCAAGACGTCTTCAGTCTGGTTTAAACCACTACTTGTGGCAGTTTTTATAATAAGAGGGTGAAAGTCAAAAGATCATAAGGCAAGCTAGGTCTAAATCTTTTCATAATTTCTGTGACAGTATTGATGAAAATACAACGTCATCAACCATGTGGAGGAAAATGCGCTGGATGAAGGGTTACAGGCAGACGAGATCTTATTCATCGGACCGAAAAAAGGAAGAATTACTGAATTCATTGGCCCCAGACTTTGTAATGGCCCCAAAACCTTCATTTGATAATGGGGAGTCCCCGCTAAACTGTGAATTCTCTAAACAAGAATTAGAATCATGCTTGAAAGCTAAAGATACATCTCCAGGTTCAGATAATATAACATACTCCATGATTTTTAATTTGCCTATTGTTGCTAAAAAATATTTACTAGACGTATATAATTTAATTTTTAAAACATCATCAATCCCGTCTCAATGGCGAGATATTTATATTATATCGATTCCGAAAACTGGCAGTGCTTCCGGTAGTAAGCTCCGTCCAATCGCTTTAATGTCTTGTCTGTGCAAAATATTTCATTCCATGATCCTGAAACGACTGGAATGGTTTACAGAATATAATAAAATTCTATCTCCTAATACAACTGGTTTCAGACGAAATCACTCATGTCATGATAGTCTTGCAAGATTGGTAACTAAAATACAAATTGGATTTACCAAAAATATCCCAACTGTAGCTGCTTTTTGGATATTGAAGGGGCTTATAATAACGTTCTTATTGATAGAGTTGTACACATTCTGAATGATTTGAAAGTGGGGAAATATATTTGTTCTTATATTTGGGAATTTTTAAAAGAAAGACATCTGACTATTAAAGCTGATGAAAGCGACAGGCTATATATAAGATGGACTGGTAAAGGAATTGCTCAGGGTGATCCTCTATCCCCCCTTCTCTTTAATATAATTACGGCTAATATTTGTCAAGGAATCAATAACGTGTGCGTCAGTCAATACGCTGACGACTTTGTGCTATACTGTAATAACAATAAATTAGATGACAGCGTTGATAATATGCATCAAGCGTTAGATTTCTTTGTATCAGCAATAGACGTGCTAGGATTGGAATTATCTTGCAATAAGTCAAAATTATGCATATTTACCAGAGGACGTAAAAGGCTTTCAGTCGATATTAAAGTAAACAAAAATACGTTAGAAATAGTCGATTGCATCAAATATCTAGGAATGTGGTTGGACAAATGTTTAAGATGGGGGAAGCATGTTAACGAGTTGTACGAGAGTTCTCAAAAGAAAATACAGCTGCTTAAAGTTCTGGCGGGATCGTCATGGGGTATTCACCCTATCCATATGCGTAGACTTTATATGGCTCTTATTAGAAGTAGAATTGATTACGGATGTTTTTTGTACGATAATTCTGCAAATAGTCACACATTCAAATTGGATAAACTACAAAATCTAGGATTAAGAATAATCGGTGGTTTTATTAAGTCTACTCCGGTACACGTAATGGAGAGTGAGTTGAGCATACCTCCTCTACAACATAGAAGACAATTCCTCTCTTATAAATTTTGTTTAAAGCTAGAGTCTAGGTCAAACGATAGTTCTATAAGATTGATTACAGAACTTAATAGTATGATGGAATATAGTTACTGGAATGGAAAGAGGAAACCTTTACTGGTTACTTCACATAATATGACAAAAACTGAAGAGATTTCGTCTTCCTATCCAGGCTTTATGTTTACTGTGAAGACATGGGTGTCCAATATAGATGTTAATGATTCTATAAAATGTAATCTAGCTAGTGTAACTGGTCCAAAATCACATTATGATAATAACTCTTTAAAATATAATACCCTTAATGAATTACGGGAGGGATACACTGGCTGGAATGTCATTTATACAGATGGGTCCAAAACACCAGATGGAGTAGGTGCAGCTTTTTGTGATTTACTAAACAAGTGTCATGGAACTTATAGTATGAATAAACACATCTCCATCATGACAGCTGAACTATTTGCCATTTCTGAGGCTCTGAAATATGTGCTTGAGTTAAGTTTGATGAAAGTGGTGATATGTACAGATAGCAGAAGCGCCCTTCAGCATATTGCTAAATGTGTACGCAATGGATGTAAGGGGTTAGCGATTGCGTATACAATTCTGGAACAGATACAATACTTTCAACAAACAGGTAGAAAAGTAATTTTGCAGTGGGTACCATCTCATGTTGGCCTTGTGGGTAATGAGGAGGCTGACAAATTAGCCAAAGATGCCATTCTGTCAGGCAAACAAACACCTAACATTTTACCTAGTTACTCGGAAATATTAAGTAAATATAAAAAAATAAACTATTTGTCTTGGAAGGAACATTTTAATGAAAGATCGAAATGGAAAGGAATCTGGTATAAAAGTATACAATGTGAGCCTCCTCATATACCTTGGTTCGCCGAGGCGCACCTAAATCGTAGACAAGTTGTCGTGGCACATCGAATGCGATCAGGACATGTTCCACTAAACAATTTTGCGTACTTGATGCGAAAATTAAACTCTCCTAACTGTGAGGTTTGTGGCAAGAAAGAGGACATACAGCATGTGTTGGTGGAATGTGTCCGATACGCGGATAAAAGAAATGCACTTCTCAAATGGATGAAGTTGTCTGCAATGGATGTTGGTGTGTTCCATGGCATTTTGGCTAACCCTGCATCAAAAGCAGCAAAATTGCTGTATACTTTTTTACTATAGTAATTTAGTTAACAAATATTTGGAGCTTAAATTTTTGTGTTATTTAGGTTTCTTATTAGTTTAGAAAGTAAGTCCATATGTTTATAGAAGTACGATGGGATTGACATCGTCGCTTATTGTGTACAAAAATCCCTTAATAAAGAAGATTAAAAAAAAAAAAAAAAAAAAAAAAAGAGTAAAGGTATTTCAGCACTCAGTCACATTTGATACGTCAAATTAACGTCACAAATGTCAAGGGATCCTTTGCAGTTCTGTGGCAGCAGCAGGCGATTGTCAGTTTTGTTGACGTAGTTCTAGTTGCCATTTTTCATTTGCCAAGTGGAATCTGAATAAATAAAACAAAAATTACTTGTGTATAAATAAAGATACGGGACTTACCTACTTTTAAGTCAGTAATACCTTCGGCCTAGATACCTGCGCTTGTTTGTTCACGTCGCGTTACTCCTGTGTGCACATGTATTATCTTTATAGCCAGTGAGTGAGTGATAGTGGTCGTAAACATTCACATTGTACTTGTGTAAATTGTCTGGCAGGTTTAGTTGTAGTCTTGAATCGTAGTGAGTATGTCTGATAGCGGGGACAGCGACGTTGCGTGGACGTACTACAAGGATCGCCCAGAATGGAGCGACGTGACTCCCGTGCCGGAGGATGAAGGTCCTAACCTAGTCGTTGTCATTGCTCATTCTGAGAAATGTACGTATACGGTAACTACGGTTCTACAGTTTGTTCTTAAAATTGAGTTAATATTCCTATATTTAATTACATCATTAAATTTTAACCTTCAGTTTAGAAAGGACACTAAGTCATTAAAGCTCAATGCATTCATTTCCATAACTTGATTATGTTTTCCAATATCATGCTGATGACCCTAGAATGACCCTTTGACTGCTATATTTCACTTGGTATAACTTTTGAGAAGTTCCATCACCAAAAAAACTATTACTGAATATATGTTCCCTTGATAAATGTTCAAAAGTCTCTAACTAAATGCATTTTTAATTCCAGTTGTGGATGTGTATGATTACTTCCGAGCTGTACTTAAAAACAATGAGAGGTCTGAACGAGCTTTACATCTTACTAAAGATGCTGTGGAACTAAATCCAGCTAACTACACAGTGTGGCAATACAGGTGGGTTTAAAATAACATAAAGATAATGCCTGTCTTCATTAGCA